>NW_019641687.1:2034438-2670601 GCF_000599845.2 Trichogramma pretiosum
TTTTGGTCGGAACAAGATGGAGGAAATTCTCGAGGATCAGCTGGCATTAGCGGAAATTCTCAGCAACTTCAGAACGGTGATGCTGAAAGCACCAAGAGAGAAAAGAACTACAAGTTGGTTCAAAACGCAATTAGAACAACTCGAGAGTCTATGGAGTGATTTCCTTCAAGCCCACAAGAAGCTGATCCGCTGGTCAAAAAAGGACAAGGAGCAGCGTCCCTATTTCCAAGATGACATGTTTGCTGCGGGCCAGAACCAGTATATCGCGGTAAAAACGGAAATTTTGGATGTTCTGAGCCCCGGCCGGAGACAGACCTCAATTCAAGCGGATTCACAGTATGCTGGAGTCAGCTTTGAGACTCCGCAATACAAGACACCACTACCGTCGATGCAGCTTCCGCAGTTTTCGGGCAATCAGTTGGAATGGGAGACTTTCAAGGGAATGTTTCTGGCACTCGTACACGACGTACCTACGTTCCCGCCGATTTTAAAATTACAATATTTGATTCGATCATTGACGGGAGAAGCAGCTAATAGGCTCAAGAACGTACAGATTGTCGGAGAAAATTATGAGAGTTCATGGCAGGCCATTCAAGCCAGGTACGACAATAAAAAAGTTTTGCTATCTACGCACATGTCGCATATCGTCAACTGCCCACCCATGCAAAGAAAATCAGTAGAAGAGGTGCGTAGACTGGTGGATCTAGTGCGCGAGTCCAAGCAGGCGCTCGATAACTTGAATGTAGAGCCGGCTCGTATGTCGGAATTGTGGCTGATTCACCACACCATTCATAAATTGGATCAATCAACGCGTCTGGATTGGGAACGACACGCCGACGAACTCACGAGCTTCCCGTCCTACGATGAGCTCATAAGCTTCCTCGAGCGTTACATACGAGTGCTGGACGCAGCTAGCACAACATCGGCAGGGCCGCAGCCATCTACATCGACTGAAAATTCGGCGGTTAAATCGGCAAAAAGCGCGCCAAGTAAATATAAACAAGTATCAGCCCATGCGACCAGTACGCAAGTAGCTCGAAAGCCAACCGCTCGCACATGCGCGCTATGTCGAGGCACGCACGCATTGTACTCGTGCCAGAAGTTCCTCTCTCTGCCTCAGTCGCAGAGGTATGAGGTGTGCAGGAGGGAGAAATTGTGTTTGAACTGCCTTTCGGGATCCCACTTCGCGCGAGACTGCCAATCAGAGAAGCGATGTTTAGTGTGTCAAGCAAAACATCACACCAAGCTTCATGCAGATACTCGGACACAGCAGGAATCTACTGATACATCAAATGAGCGAGCTGGCACTGGAGCTCCGATCGACGGAAATGAGGACCCACCAGCATCGGTTTACTTCGCGGGACAGGACATGCAATGAAAGCATTGTGCGTTAAAATGGATAAAGTATCTGTGAATATCAAGGTAATGGGCGGGTCTCACGCGTCAACAGCACGGAAAGAAGCATAAAGTCCAAGATGATGCCCGAGTTTACTACATCCGTAGTTGCCTTGGTTATGAGCGAGCTTACTGGATTGATGCCGAGGATTCAGCTGCAGAACACTCGATGGTCACACCTGAAAGGAGTGCAGTTGGCGGACCCGGCTTTTCACAGACCCGATCGCGTGGACTGTGTGATTGGGGCTGACATGTACACGAGCATCTTACTCGACGGATTGAAGAAGGGACCCGAGGGCACTCCGGTAGCGCAGCGAACGGTTTTTGGCTGGATATTGACGGGTGAGGGCGGTGATGAATCGACGAGCCGGCCCCAGGAGGTGACAGTTTTCCACACCATTGCTGAGCCAACGCTGAATCAACTGCTGGAAAAATTTTGGCAAATCGAGGATATAGCCCAAACAAAGCATTGGACGACGAAGAAACAGTTTTGTGAAGACTACTTCGTCAAGACTACGTCAAGAAACTCGGAGGGCAGGTTCGTAGTCCGGTTGCCGTTTGCGGCCAAGACTAGATTTGAAGGCTCGAGAGATATAGCCCTGTCGTGTCTCTTTCGAATGGAGAGACGAATTATGAAAGTCCCCGACTATCCTTGTCTTATAATAATTTTATGAGAGAGTATTTGCAGTTGAAACACATGGAGCTCGTGCCGCCGACTCAGATCTCGGCTCCGAGCTTTTATCTGCCGCACCATGGAGTGTTTAAATCGGAGAATTCGGACAAGATCAGAGTCGTTTTCAATGCTTCGCAGAAGGCTGCGAACCGAGTATCGCTCAACGAGACTTTGTTGACCGGCCCAAAACTGCAAAAGGACGTCACGTCAGTGATTTCCCGGTGGCGTCTCTTCAGATTTGTCTTCGTCACGGACATCGTCAAGATGTTTCGACAAATATTGGTGCACCCAGACGATACCGATTACTAGCGCATACTTTGGCGCTCAACAAAAACACAGCCGGTACAGGATTATAGAGCGCTTACAGTAACATACGGCACCGCCCCGGCTCCGTTTTTGGCTCTCAGAGTCCTTCAGCAACTTGCAGCGGATGAGCGTGAACGATACCCAGAGGGAGCTCGTTTATTGGATCACCGGGTGTACGTCGATGACTTGTTCGGTGGAGGAGATGCGATTGATGAAACAATCGATCGCCGAAATCAACTTATAAAAATGATGATGACCGCTGGTATGGAGCTTGGCAAGTGGTCGGCCAACGAGGCTGTGCTGCTGCGTGATATTGCTGCAGACAATGGCGAAAAAGTTTCTGCCGAATTGGAGGACGTGGTGTCGACGCTGGGCCTGAAGTGGTGCCCACGGAGCGACGAATTTTTGTTTGTATCCTCGCTAGCTCCGATGCCACAAGTGATCACCAAGAGGAACATACTCTCCGACGTGGCAAAGCTTTTTGACCCATTAGGATGGCTGGCTCCGGTGATAATCACAGCAAAAATATTACTTCAGGATCTCTGGATTGAAAAACTTGATTGGGACACCCCTCTCGAGGGTGAGATTTCCCTCAGGTGGCAGCGATTTCGTGAGTCGCTGAAGGATGTTTCGAAGATTAGAATTCCACGATGGTTCGGCGGGCCTGAAGTTGGTACTTGGACACTGCATGGTTTCTCGGATGCCTCAAAGCGAGCCTACGCTGCGGCGGTCTATATGGTGATCCCAGGAAAAAAGGCGACATTAATTATGGCAAAAACAAAGGTCGCTCCAGTAAAGCTGGAGACTCTGCCTCGGTTGGAGCTGTGTGGGGCTGCCCTTTTGGTCAAGTTGACTAAACAGGTCTTGGAAAACATGGATACGCAACCGGAACAGATTCATTTTTGGTGCGATTCTAAAGTTGTACTGGATTGGCTGAACAGTCACCCATCGCGTTGGCAAACATTCGTAGCGAACAGAGTCAGCGAGATAAATTCAGCTTTCCCAGAGGCAGTTTGGCATCATGTCGTGTCGGAGGATAATGCGGCAGATTGTGCTACTGGGGGACTCACGCCTGCTCAGGCGTCTACATTTGAGTTGTGGTGGACGGGACCGGCTTGGCCTGGCTCGGCGAGCTCCAATTGGCCTGCTTCAACAGATCAAGCTTTGAAGAAGAAGGAAGTAGACGCATATGTGGCTCAAGAAATAAGAGAGAAGGTAATCAAGAAGGAAGACACCATGCTTGCAAGATTGACGAAGTATTCAAGTTTTCTAAAATTGACCCGCGTTTTGGGGTACTGCGGTCGCTGGCTCAGCAGGACTAGAGCGCGACGAAGCAATTCTGCGTCACAGATGAGACCGTTTCTCACTCTCTCGGAGCTCAGGTGGGCTAAGATCGCCTGCTACAAAGTTATACAACGAGAATATTACTCGACAGAGATAAGCCTCATGAAACAGGGAAAAGCGCTGCCAAAGAGAAGCAACTTGCGCAGCTTGACACCGTTCATCGACCGTGAGGGCATTATTCGTCTTGGTGGTAGACTTCAGAATTCGCCGCTCTCGTTCGGCGAGCGACACCCGGTAATTTTGCCGGGAAGCTGTGAGATTGTTCGGAAGTTGATCAGCGGTATTCATAAGTTGACTCTTCATGGGGGCGTGCAGTTGATGCTCTCGCAGTTGCACCGTGAGTACTGGATCACTGGCGCAAGGAGGATCGTCGTCGGACTATATCGCGACTGCGTGAAATGTGCACGATACCGAGCTCAAACAGGAAGGCAGCAGATGGCTCCACTGCCTGCAGAACGCCTCATTCCACAGCGGCCCTTTGCAAGCACTGGATTGGATTATGCCGGACCAGTGTCCGTGCTTTTCTCGCGTGGTCGCGGAGCGAAGAGTACAAAGGGCTACGTGGCGATTTTTGTATGTCTCGTTGTGAAGGCAGTACATATTGAAATTGTATCGGATCTTACCACGGATGCTTTCTTGGCAGCTTACGCGAGAATTGTAGCTCGCCGAGGAGTGTGCACGAGAATTTACTCGGACAATGCTACGACTTTTAAGAAGGCCTCGACTGAGCTTGCACGCATGTTCACGGAGGCTTCGGACTTCTATTCGACGGTCACGGAACGACTTGCGTCTCGGGGCACGGAGTGGACTTTCATACCCCCGCGAGCTCCGCACTTCGGTGGATTATGGGAGGCAGCTGTCAAAAGCTTTAAGTATCACTTCAAAAGGATTATTGGCGATACACCGATGACATTCGAAGAGTTATCTACACTGGCTGCCCAAATCGAAGCGTGTCTGAATTCTCGCCCTCTCTGCAGACAAAGCGATTGTCCCGATGACCTAGTGGCATTGACACCTGGGCACTTTTTGGTTGGCTCTGCGTATCTTATTCAATTGGAAAAATGTGAGGAAGATCAAAGAAGGAGCTTGAACGAACGTTGGAAATTGATTGTGCAGCTTCGTAATTCGTTTTGGGTGCGTTGGAGGAAGGAGGTTTTGAACCAGTTGCAGCAGCGTAACAAGTGGTACGACCAGCACGAAAATTTCAAGATTGGTGACATGGTATTGGTAAAGGATGAGCTTTCACCTCCCGCGCGGTGGCCGCTTGGATTGGTCACTGAGGTGCACCCTGGTAAAGATGGACTTGTGCGTCTAGTCACGATCAAGACCGCTTCGTCTCAGCTTACGCGACCGATCGTTAAGGCGAAAGATCGTTTACGATTAATATTAATTAAAAAGCACTGAAAATCTGTAGGATATACTATCCGGGCGTGAAAGGAACTGTAACTATTAAAAAAATTGAAAAAACCCTCAATCTATCCAGGCGTGAAAGGAACTGTAACTATTAAAAAAATTGAAAAAACCCTCAATTTTCGCCTAAAAATATTGCGATTTGGCCGAAAACGGTCAATGCGCATGCGCAGAGGCCTTATAAACCGAAAACAGAATATTTTGAATTTGGAAAATTGTGTTATTTCGCGATAACTTTGTCAATTCTTGTCCGATCTTAATGAAATTTTCACTGATTACGTATCAAAGCACTAGAAATATGTAGGATATACTATCCAGGCGTGAAAGGAACTGTAACTATTAAAAAAATTGAAAAAACCCTCAATTTCCGCCTAAAAATATTGCGATTTGGCCGAAAACTGTCAATCAATTTTTTTTTCGATTTTTTTTCATTTATAAATGAATGAATTTTTTTTTTTACGGTAGAATCGAAGCAGAGCAGTCAAACTTTCATTTAAGACCAAAAAATAGAAATTCACTGAATATTTTTAAAATTAACGACGAGTTTTTATTTTTTCGGCCTTTTGGCTAACGTAGAAATGTAGTGCAGCGGTTTTTTTTCTGAGTAATCAAAATAAAAATTCAAAATGATAATGATTAAATTAAATTTGAAATGATTACTTTTTCATAAGTAGGTGCATTTACAAGAAAATTCGAAAAAATTTTTTTTCGAAAATTAAAAAAAAAAAAAAATTTTTTCGCGTGATCAAAATAAAAATTATACGGGCTACATTCTTAAGACATTCGACAATAAATACAATTTAATTCAACACGATTCACCGTCCTGTTTTCTACATAATGCTCTGCACACGGTACACACATACACACACACATACATACAGACAAGTGTTGGGAATTCGATCTAGTTTACAAAAATGTAAACGAAATTGTCGCACGAGGTCTTGATCAAAAACTCATATTCGAACCCATCACATAGCTTCCTCTATGGAGGAAGCAATATATCAATACATCGAAAAAAAACATACTCACACACACACACACGCAAACATTTGTTGGTAATTCAATGTAGTTTCCAAATATGTAAACCAAATTGTCCGACGACTTCTGGTTCCAAATCTCATTTTCAAGCCTATCACATAAGTCCCTCTATGAGAAAGCAAAACGTAAAAAAATGCGTCTCACTTGATAACAAAAAAAAACTATTGATTTTATCGTCACAACTATCTGCACGTGCATCGCTGAGATTGTTCTTTTCGGGCTGTAACATGGGCAGATTGTTGTCTTATCCGATTTCTTGTGTTTTTTAAAGTTATTGTAGCATACGACACTGGGAGACAAAAACAAAAAAACAATCTTTTATAGTATAAGGCCAATTAATAAGTATGTGCAAAAAAGTTTCCTCGATCTCTGTCGATTTATTATTTTATAAAAACCTCTCCGAAATTTTTTTTCAATTCGGATGTGTAAGCTTTCTTTAAAGTTCACAAGTGGAAATAAGATATATTTCTTTTTTAAGAGGAAATTATTTTCTAATCTATCGGCAGCGGAATACTGATATTTGAACGTGCTCGTTAAATTATCCTTTACAATTTAACCAGAATTTCACATTTTTTTAGGAGCAGTTGAAAGTTTATACTTTATAGTACTTTTATCTCGTTATTCTTTAATATTCATAGGACTATTTTCGGAAAGAAACTGCGTAATAAAATTTTTTACACTTTCAACTCTTAACTTACCCTCTAATCAAACATGAAGAGACGTCAGCAACGTTTATATCTATGTAATTTAAAAAAATAAATGAATAATAAAAACTAAAATATCATAACTGCAGAAAAATCCACTTACAGAAGCGGAAAGAAATATTTTCGTGACATTTTTGAAAATTAATTGTACCTTCTGTGGCTACGAATGCAGCAAATAAAAAGCTTATACATGCAGTATCTGACACGTCCATTCTGCACCTATATAAAACAATAAATCTTTTTCATCACATATCTGTCATAACTAGCAACAAAAAGTAGCTAAATAAGCTTCTCAAGTGATTTGTTTTCTTCATTGCATAACGTCAAGTCAAAAATACATATATTTCAAATTTTTAACTTGTATTTACCGGTAAATTTATGAAAATTGTGTGAGTAGCTCTGCTGCGTCAAAACAATACGTAATATAAGAAAACGTCACTTTTGTCATCAAAAACTTTTTTGTTTCATACTATTGGAAAATCAATTAGTTGGAAATTTTCGTTAACTCTGCGAAAAATTTTGAAAGATATTCACATTCCTGTAAGACGTTTTGTGTGCGATACAAAACTTTGCTATTCACCGACTCAAGATTTAAAATGATTGTAAGATTTCAATTTTAATAACTTTTAAAAAACGACAAGTTCTGTTATATTTCTTTTTTTTATGATATATTGAGTGATATACGAATGATATATTTCTCAAAATGAAGAATTCCCTCTTTTCATAATCAAATTCTGAAACTCGTAAACAAAATGTGTCTAATTAGTGGGACAAAAATATGAGTGAAGCTATTATTGTAAATATGTAGGTCATCACTAGTGAATACTTTTGTTGAACATAAAATGAAATTATTACCTAAAATATTACCCCAACAATTTCTTTCAGAACGACAATTAAGAAAGTTTAATTTCCAAAAATATTTATGTGATGCCTTTAAGATTTTAATTAAAAAGTTTGAGGTAACCTTGAAAATAGAAGAAGAATTTAATCTTTCAGTGTATATCTACAGTAGCTGATGACATGACTATAATATTTTAACCTTCTCACGATTTTTTTTATTAAATGCTGTATAGAAAGTGATGATGTTAGTGTGGTATGAAAAAGATAGTTCAAGGAGTTTTGAAAAATGGCATTTTCGCTTTAATTATTAATATTTTTTTTAAATTATTCAAAAATTGGGTCGATAGTTTTAATTTAAACAAAATTGAAATAAAATAATTTATATTCTAGATTTATTGTTTAAGAAATACCGTAATCGATCAAGGTAAAAATAAAAATTTTCTTACACGTTTTCTATAATTTCTACAAAATATTTTTTTCGCATTTTTCATACGAGTATGTTTATAAAAGAACAAAACAAAGTCATTCACGAACCTTTATAGAAACATTTCTTTCAAATAATTAAGAAAACGAGTGTATAAATATTCGTTTTGAGCCTGGCATTAGCATAACCATAAGCAATGAACAAAAGTTTCATTGATACGAAATTGGCACTTACAATGATTAGATTGCAAAGAAAAATATTGCATACAGGTTTTTTGTACGTACTACAAAGTATATGATTACGTATAAACTAACAATTGTGCGAATATTGTGCGTTATTCAGATTAAAATTGAAAAATTCAAAAATGTATATCACAGTTCTACAAAAACTTATTCGAGTAAGGCTTTCAGTTTCTTTCGTAAAATTTTTCCTGATGGATTCTTCGGTAGACTGTCTACGAATTGCACTCCTCCTATGAAATAAGATATTTTTACAATAACTTAAATCGTTTCAATTATTTAATGGCTATTTATTCACTTACCTCGAAGCTCTTTGAATTCCGAAACTTTGCCTTTCACAAAATCCTGTATTTCCTCTGTTTTCGTTGCACCCTTTTCTTTCAGAACTACGAAAGCCATGGGTACTTCTCCGCTTCTATCGTCAGGTATTCCCACGACACCTGCTTCTTCAACGTTGGGATGTGTTCTTATCAAAGCTTCGAGTTCCGCTGGTGCCACCTAATGATTGAGCACGATTTACAGGTAAAGGAAATTTGAAAACGTGAACGAGCAGCGAAGTAGAATGCTCACCTGGAAACCTTTGACTTTTATGAGCTCTTTCAATCGGTCGGTAATGAAGAAATCCGAATCTTCGTCGAAGTAGGCAATATCACCGGTCAGTAACCATCCGTCCTGCAGAGTCTCTTCCGTTGCCTTCTGATTGTTCAAATAGCCCTTCATCACGTGCGGGCCACGAATCCATAATTCACCAGTTTGCCTCGGCGTAGTAACATCTTTCTTCGTAATAGGGTCGACCAACCTGGCTTGGCAACCGCAAATGGGTCGCCCTATGCTCGAGTACTTTGTGCCGGTTTTCTCGTACAGCGACACAGGCGACGACTCTGTCATCCCGTAGCCTGTGGAAAGTTTGCCATTTAAATTGACAATCGAAATTTATACTTCAATCGTCAGTTTTCTTTTGTTTTCATTGTTTCGTCTCTTACCCTGTCGAAATTTGAGCTTGTCGCGAGCGATGGAGAATTTCTCGTAAAATCTTTCCACGTCGGTGTCGGACAGAGGCGCAGCCCCACTAGTAATGTACGTGACGTGATCGAGGAAATGTTTCTTGACCAACTTGGAGGAGGTCAAAAACAAAACGATCGGCGGGACCAGCATCAATTCCGTCACTGGATTACGCTCCAATACCCTGACATACGATTCGGGCGTGAACTTTGGTAAAGTAATCAACTTGCCACCGGTTGTCATCTTCGAGAGCATGACGGTAACCATGCCATAAATATGATACATAGGCAATATCACAGGGATTATTTGTTGAAATACTCCTGCAAATATTTCATCGTAGTAAGGATGCGACAATTTAGTATTCAATGCGATTGATTATTAATACCATTGGATGGTACAAGAACATCGTCCTTCAGAGTGTCCGCCATCATTTTTAAATTTGCCACAATATTGCGATGCGACAGCATTACTCCTTTCGGCAGGCCAGTCGTGCCGCTGGAGTACGGTAAAACTGCCACGTTATCGAATGCAAAGTCTCTCGAGCTCGGGACAGAAAGCGTTTTTCCTTTTGTAATGAGATCCTGGAAAAAAAATGCATCATACCAAGTGAATTTTTTACTCAATAAAAATGGTGAATGTTTAAAAAAACGTCGGCTATTTTCGTACCTCGAATGGAATGGCATCGCTGGGCATCGAATTTACCTGATCGTCGACCACGATCAATTTAGCCCCGGGCATGCTCTGCTTCATTGCGCTTTTTACTGTCTCGGCTATTTCTGTCGACGTGATAACGGCTTTTGCGCCCGACGATATCAACTGCTTGGATATTTCATCTAAGCAAACATTTTAATTTCATAATGAAAATCACGCGCAGGTAGCTTTTTTTTTTGTTAATCCAGGAAATTATGAAAATAGACTCTGACCAACTGTGTAAATTGGATTGACCGTGGTGATGACGATTCCGGCCTCGAGACAGCCCAGAAAAGCGATGGGACTCTCTGGCAGATTTGGCAAGATAATGGCCAAGACGTCGCCCGGCTTCAAGCCCATGTCCAAGAGACTCCGCGCTATGTAGCTCGAGTAGTCTCTCGCTTGCGCGTACGTATATTTCCTTCCCGTTACGCCACACTCCTAGGGACATTTCATAAGAGATGCAAATTCATTATTCCCGTCTCTCGTCTATTTTTACAATTCTCGGTATCGTCGCAAATTCAGTAAACGCCGAAAATGTATGGACGTATGTACGAGGAGCGATTGACATTTTAAAAAGCACTAAATAAAGCTTACCGTGGCTATCATGTGAGAGTAGCTCTGCAACGTTTCCCAAACGTATTCGTGAATGGGCATCTCCGGATAAGACAACTGGCCGAAGGGTGAATCGATTATGTGTTCACCCTTTTTCGGTGCCGGGAAGTAATGTTGAATAGTATTGATCGACGCGTGTCGACTCTGCTGCTTCAATAATTGATCTTGCAGCTTGGCTCCGAATTTCAGAATCCGGCGAATTAGCGTTGAGGTCATTTTCTCTGCAATTAGTTTGCTAAATGGTATGTGTTTACGCCAAAATAACGAAGCGTAATACGAGCAAAGCGCGAAATATATCTATGTTATACGTTCATCAAAGTTTTTGGAATTTATCGACTCGCGAGCTCGGCAAAGGCTTCTCCATATGAGGATAAAAATACCTCCGCTCAATTGTATGATGCTATGAACTCTCGCGAGACTCCAAATGAATTTAATGCTATTCTACCGTATTGCATGTGAATTTAATAATATCATTCGCAGCATTATCGTATCGGTTAATTAGAGTCCAAAGAGGTCATTTATCGAAGTGTCGTTCGTAACGTTTACTCGCGATAAGTGATGCTCACTTGAGTATATTTTCAAATTTTACAGTCTGAAACTTTCAAGGAATTGATTATAGAAAATTCATTAATATGTATTTATTGATTGTAATGATATGAAAATAAATTGGATAGTTTTATATAACTTTAAAATTTTGTCGTTTTTATTTTTGTTTTTTACATTTATATTAATATTTTCTATTGTACATCTCTTATAATTAATGCTACAAATGGCAATCGCGAAAAATAATTTGCATTCGATAAAAGGTAGTGTTCACTTTTACTATGTAATATGTATATTTGTTTTACACGCTTGTTACAGGCAATAGTTATTTCTTATTAGTTGCACCACGCTGGGTCAGGCCTTCAAATCTCTTGAAAGTGTAATTAATGAAGACCCAATCTTTGTATATTGTTTCTCCATCCTGTGGTGTAGGAGGTGCTGTTATTTCTAATTTGACATCTGGGAAATCATCGAAATTAGATGTATCGTCTATTGATTTTACGTCAACTGGAATTGCAGCTGGTCTTTCTCTAATATATGTCCAGTCGACACCTCTGAAGAACGGTGCCAATTTAATTTCTTCTATGCCACGCTGTGATCCTAATCTTCTGTCAGCTTCACAGCAAAATTTAATTATTGTATCTTTAGCTTCTTCACTTATTGGTACTTCTGGAGGAAATATCAAAGTCTCCCTCCAGTTCATAACTTTTTTATAAGTTTCTTGAGGATTTTCACTACAAAATGGTGGATAGCCAATCAGCATTTCATACATGATCACACCCAGAGACCAGCAATCGCAAGCTGGCCCATATCCTGCTTGAAGAAACACTTCTGGTGCTATATAATCTGGGGTACCTACTGTACTATATGCTAATGCTCTCCTGTTTTTCTTCCAACTTTCAGCTCGCCTTTTACTATCTATTGCACCACCACTTCCAACGCTGCAAGAAGCCATAAAATCTGAAGGTTTAGCTTGACTCAAATCTCTATAAAAGTCAGTTCGATGAGATTTTTTCAAACCAGTACACAATCCAAAATCTGACAATTTAATGTGACCACGAGCATCCAGTAAGAGATTATCTGGCTTGATATCTCTATGTATAAAACCAAGCTTATGTATAGAGTCAATAGCTAAGGCTGTTTCGGCTATATAAAATTGAGTACATTCTTCTGACAAGGTGTCTTTCTTCATTAGAAGGGTCATCATATCACCTCCAGGTAAGAATTCCATGATTAAGTATAAATTAATTGGATCTTGGAAACTGTAGTACATTTTAACTACCCACTGGTGATCTGCTTCTACCAAAATATCTCGCTCAGCTCTTACATGAGCCACCTGTTCCTTTTCAAGCATGTCAGCTTTGCGTAGGATCTTCATGGCGTAAACATGTCCAGTGTCTTTTTTTTGAACTAAACGAACTTCACCAAAAGCACCCCTACCGATAACTTTAAGAGGTTCAAAATCTTCGACACCAAGCCTGGAACGTTTAAGTCGCAAGAACTCTGTCTCCTTTTGTGCATGCTGCAAGCGTTTTTCCTGTCGCTGTTGCTCTGTCAAAGCTTCATCTTTCAGAGACTCTTCAAGCTTTGCTAATCTTTGCTTACGCTCTATATGCTGATGTATGAGATTACTGTAGTAATTTTCCAGTGTCACTTTTGCCTTTGTAGCCTTGTCTAGCGTGTGGCCACGAAATCTTATGCTATTCTCTGGGGCAGACATGTCGAGTATACCATCAAAATTTGAATTAACACAGTTGTTGGCGTTGTTACTTTGCACAGGAGAGTGATGTTGTTGCTGCTGCTGTGGCTGTTGAAACTGCTGCTGTTGTGGCTCATTGTCCAATACATCAGACACATGTGTGTGTAATTGATGTCTCGCCTCGAGATTAGTCACGTCTTCGCTCATTGTAAACACAAATTATTATTGTTATTGTTTTAGCTGTCGCCCGCTTGCGCAGGTTCTCTCAAGCTAGAGTAGGATTTTTTCAACAATCAACGTAGCTCACAGTATAAATACTCAAATCGACGAGTACACTTACGACTAAGTCGTAGAACTGGATTTAGCTGAATTACGACAGAGCCGAGCGAAAGTTTCGCGATAAAGTGTATAATATTATTATAAGTAGTAGAGAGAGAGAGAGAGAGAGAAAGAGAGACAGAGAGAGACTCAAGTCAGATTCAGTGGCATTCCTGCTGAAGTGCCGAGTGGTGCGTTGGCGATGATGATGATACGCATAAAAATCATAAACGAACGTAATTAATGTTTAGCCGATGGCGATGTCTCACGACGGAGACGACGAGGATGATGAGCGAATCGCGTAGCTAGTCCAGGACGAGCTACCTTTTGTCTCGCTTCTTACGTCGTCGTAGCTGCGATCCAGCAGTAGCAGCATAATACAACGTCGTACAGACGGATTTTCCCGCATGCCATTTGATGTGCAAAGGCAAGCAGCAGCAAAACACTTTGGCAGTCACAGTTCGCGTACTTGGCGTCGACGCACGATTTGTCAAATGGTGGCTGATTATTCGATATATAACACACTTAAATATTGCTTTTATGTTGTTTTATCAGTCGCGCAGCGCATATAGGCTCTCTCCGGACTATGTGCAATAAAGAGAGAAAGAGCGAGGCAGTCTGCGAAAAGTAGCAGTACTCCCCTCTTCTTGGAGCGGAGACGTAACGTTACACTGCTGCTGCTGCTGCTGTACAGAAGAGCGAGGCAGTGCCGTGCGACTACGACGACGACGACTTGTACACGAGAGCTTTTGTCTGTGTGCAGTGCTGATATTCGCGCACGTACAGCAACTTACACATGCACACATTGGCACTACACAGCGAGGCAGAGCAGTATAAGCGAGCACAGTGCATAGTCCAGCGACCTAACCTCGCTGAAATTCTCTACTCCGTGCGCGAATGTCGCGTAGGTGTGTGTATACACACACTGCCGTCACGCAGCGCGTGTATATAGGTATATGCACATGTAATGTACACACAGAGGCGCTTTTTATGCTAAATACCACTGTATCGTGTAATCGCGGCCTGCCTGTTATAACAGCAAGCGCAGCAGCATGTAAGCTCGGGCCGAGCGAGAGAGATGGAGGAAGCTTAGAGTCTTTATTGTGTGCCTACACTGTCCTCGCCGAATTCCTGCTTCGTGCTCTTTTTTATACTTAAAATAATACTGCGATATACATGTATCGAGAAATCCAATTATGCACGCTGCACTTGCAGATATATGCTCTATAGTCTCTGTCTACTTTGCGTATTACAAATTGCACTTCGTGTACTTGCGGTCGCAGATTTTCTCTTGAGCTTTTTCCAATATTCTTTTCCTTTTCAATCGGTTTTGTAATATTTACGACGTACAACAGTAAAATCGAACGCCGAGAAAAATTTAACTTTGCTCCTATACCTCCGAGACCGAGATATACCTACTGCTGTGCGGGAGGCCGCGCGGAACTGCGCGTGCATCGAACGTTTTCAACAGGTTTAATTAAAAAGTCATTACAGTATGCAAAAAGTCGCTCAGACCGCGTCGATTATATCCGCACTACAGAGGATGAATTACGTGCGCTCGAGTTATTTTTAATAACTTGATAAGATTTTTCGAAAAAAAAAAACATACCGCGTTCACTACTATTTGTCATTGAGATTTTTTTTTGCTTTGTCACGTGTATAAAGTTGAAACTTTTTGCGAGGCAGCAGTTAAAAAAGAGAGAGAGAGAAACGATGATGTGAATTTATAGCGCTTTTGATACGGCAGCTAGTTTATTAAGCACGAGACTTCGAAAAATAAAAAACCTCGCAACAGCATGACCGAGCGTAATTTCGACGCTCTTTGTCGTACGTTGCGGATCGTACTGGATTTATTTTCATCGGGTAAATAAAAATGATCGAATCATCGTTATCGTACAAATTAAGTAATAAGAAAAAAAACAAGTAAAGGTTCCTCCATGGGTCTGCATAAATGGGCGATATTATTTTAGCGCGCAACTGCAGAAAGTACATAATGCCCGAGAAAGAATGCAAAAAAAAAAGAGGAGCGAATCGAGCGATGGACTCGCACTCGTGATTGGAACGCGATAGCAGCGAATCGAGACACTCGTTATATACTGTATGCACGATAATGAAAAGGAGACGAAAAAAAAAACAAACAGTCGAACAAACGTTATACATCGCACTTTGCTCGTTATATTGTACTCGATTACCGTAAACGATAATATTATGCACTCGGCTCGATATTAATTTAGGCATGAAAATAAACAATTGTGATTTGTTTACGTACCCAATTGTGGCTGCTGCAATTCGCTTTTTTACGCTCGTGGCACGAGTGTAAAATACAGTAAAAATATTTGTTCGCTTATAGTTTGGATCGCCCGTTGCTCCGGCACATGTGCGGCGTTCACAGCATCAAAACAAACACACCGGTCTTATTACGACATGCGAGTTTTAAATCACCTTCTCAAACTTTGTGTTTCGAGTATAAAACGACGCTCGTAGCTCGCGGAAAACGTAACGTAGACAACTAGCGTTAAAACCCAAAAATAAAAGAAAAAAACTCGTTGTAAAAATATATTATTATGAAATTAGGCAATTTTTATTAGTACAAGCTCGCGGCTCGAGAGATCCGGCAAACGTAGTACTACACGCCAGCGCAGCAGTCGCATATATGTAATTTGTCGCTCCTCAGATGTGTGCCTGGAACATTATAAGTTGAGGCAAAAGTTGTTGGCTGCTCCGAGCTGCGGCTATATTATACACACGATGCCGCCGGTGACGTGTCGTGCACGACTTGTTTTTACCCCCACATGCAGTGTTTGTATATGTGCTGCTGCTGCTGCTACTCGACGAGCCAACTGCTGTCCCACCGTATAGCACACACACGCACACCAACTCACATCGTGTATAATATACAGCTATATCACAAACACGTTCTCTGCAACGAAGGAGATTACTGCAGGCCGAGAGTAGGGTTGATGCGCTGAAAATAATGTACTCGAAGCACCGATGCTAAAAAGAAGAAGAAAAAATAATAATAACGAGTACGAAGCGTATAAGTACGGAGCTGCGGCGCGCTCGTGGGTGCATTATCTTTGTTATGACTCGTATCTGTCAGCTCGCCAAGCAAGCCAAGAAAGGAGGCGAATTGATAAGGCGGACCCGATTGTTGCGAGTTGCGAGGGCTCGATTGCTGCGAATCGAATCCAACGTGCGAATAGCAAGCGATAAGATTCTACATTGGTGCGTTGCGCGCGCGGCGATATAAGCGACCAATCTCAAATTGGACCTTGATGATTAAATGTGGTATCTTATCAACTCGAGGCATCGTAGAGATCTGCAAGAGAAAGAGAGCAGGAGAATAATCTGCGAATTAATCCGCAGCTGCAGTCGATGATCAAGATTCTTCTTGGGATGATACTCGTACGCGTTTCAATATTGAGCTCGATTTGCAAAATTAAAGCAACGAACCGATTGCAAATGGAGAGTCAGTTTTAGAGATCTTTATAGCTTGAATGGAAGGTGAAGGTTTATCATAGAGAATAAAAGTCAAAATGAACTTATGCAGAAATATTCGCGCGGTCGGTGTTTCTGCGTATTGTATAAGCTCTGTATCGAACTTTACATTCAGTTATTCAATTTCGAATTGACTAAATTTTTTCAAATGATATTCTCGGCAAACGAGTGCTAAATTTTTATTTACGGATTAATAATGTCGTGTAATAAATATATGCCACCGATTAATTATTCATGTTCGTTTTTATTATTAATAATTATGAATCTCTTTCTTTATCATAATAAAAGCAAAAAATCGTTTTGAGATATCGGCAGTGAAGTATGTACAATCTAGCGTTATGATCACAATATAATTTTAATGAGGGGACGATATACTCGTTCTATATTTTCTTCTCTTACGTTTGATTTACGTATATATGTTTTTTGAAATGTAAAAGAGTGTCGGAAATATTTTTCGATGCGATGAAAATGGCAAATGCTCGTGAATATGGATTTTATGACATCGATGACACTCGACGCCGCCAAACGGATGAAAAATCGGCATCGGCGATTATGACCGGCTGTTGGACCGAATAGAGTTCTGCGCGTCTCATGATGATTGATCGGTAATAATTAGATGAGAAAATAACGATGAGAGAATAGTAAACAGATATAATATGCATGTAATATAATTAATATGTCATAATAATAATTATTACGCACTTTTGTTGGTTTTTTTATATCGGTGAAAAGAGCAGTAAAGGTGATGCTTGTGTTGTCATAATAACAATGATAATAATTAAGAATAATAATAGTAATAGCGATTAAAATTATGTATAATATTATTTACCTAATATTGCATTTAGAAGTAATACTAATTTTAACATAAAATCATTAAAATATATATAATGTACGTATCATGATGATAATTATGAATAATAACCGTAATGATAAATCTAATTTTTGCTGTCTAGTCATTACAATAGTTTTCTTTTTTCACACTCGTTCTCTCGGCCACAATTAATTTCCATCATAAAACATTTTTGTCATCTTTTTCTTTCTTTTCGTGTTTTTTTTTTGTTATGTCGGTACGTATTTTATATTATGTTTTTCTACACAGGTTCTCAACGCAGCAACAGAAAGTTATGCATTATTATTACTTTTTTTTTCTTCGTTTGTTCTTCGCACATTTATATCATGTCTGTATCTCGTGTTTATAATAATTAATTAATAATAATCGTAATATTTATGTATAATATTTTTCTTTACGTATAATATATATCCCAAATAAAAGCACCGAAGTTTCTTTTACACGCAGTCGCCCGTTTATCTCTCTCTCTCTCTCTCTCTCTCTCTCGCTTGCTCACTTTAACTCATTTGGGTCTCTCTTTCGCTCACGCACACACACACAGACAGCATGACCCGCACTCGCACACACGCACACGCATGTAATACATTTTTCTTATAATGCACGCGAAATGAAAGTAGTGAGGTAGAGTAATAATAAAATTAATTATGTAAGCGCATAAAAAAAGGAGAAGAAAAAAAGGAGAAGATTAATTAAAAAGTGTGTGTATGTGTGTGTCGCATATATATTTCGTATAGACATATATATAATATACAATACAGCTGGACGCGTAAATGCGCGTATGAGTGCGATGGACTGCACTGCCGATCATCGCAATATAGGCGCGTTAACGCGTCGCGCGTACAATAACGACATATATATGTGCATACCGCATATAGGCGTATCGAAGCATATATTACAATGTGGGATCGCGCGAGCACTAATAATAAATACATGTTACGCGATCTTGTTTGTATACTCGTCAATAATTCGACAGCAATTATTACAAAAACGTTCGGTAAACAAACCACCGTTAAAGAACGTCTAACGCGAGTCGTTTTTCGTTATCTTTTTATTTTAATATCTCTTTTATAATTTAACTTTTATTTATACGATTATTTTATTATAAGCCGAATATAAATCTATAACATTTTAATTAATCCATTAAATTACGTAAAAATAGTTGCTTTTTTTCCCTTCATTTTCATCGTTAGCGCAGGCACACACACGTCTCGCACATGCAATCGCCGCACTCACGCACGTATGTACTCGAGTCGCTCTCTCGTATAATATTTATAATAACGAGGGGAGGAGGATAAAACATCGTTATATAAAATTCGAAAAATTATAAAACAACAGAGTCTTGTGTTTTTGTTTGCTTGTTTGTTTGTTATTCATCGCGCTTCGCTCAGACTTTTAGGTGTTTGAGACGTTGCAGGTATTTTCAAGCGTGTGTGCAACGTATACTTTTTGAAGGGATGCCGAAATCTAGGCAATTATGAGAATGATCAAGCCCGTTTTACGAAACGCAAAAAACGAGTTTAACAATTTTCATTTTTACTCTAGCTCCGGCATCGCTTTAACTATGTGAATGATGTATAATGCGGGGGATCGTACGAGGATCCATTTAGAACAATGCGCTTTTTTTGTTTGTTTAGTGTTGTCATGAAGTTAATTACTATAATAGGTGATAAACTACACGAAAAACCTAAAATCAGGCCGATCACATTTCAAACGTTTTACCCGTTCATCCGTTTGTCTGTCTGCGTCAGTTTCAATAAATTAACTATTTTAAACCGTCTTTTCTCTACTCACAGATTTGTCTACTTTGACTAAAAACGTTATGATTTAAAATCACTTTTTTCACATTTCTTCCGATATCTTTGCTACTTTTTTTTATGTAATAATCATATTAATATATATATATATTTATATATTTATACTTTTTATATACCTTTCGCCGATTTAATCAAAGAGGTACAAAAACGTGAAATTTAGAATTTAAAGTGTGTACACGGCGTAGCGATATACACGTAAACATTTTTTAAATTTATATTCGTTATCGTAATATATGTGTATTATGTATTTATAAGTTATGCACTACCTAAACAATTTTGATGCAATTTATTAATATACGCACAGCTTGCCGTGATGTTATTTTTTTTGCAACAATTAATTCTTATTTTTTTTCACATTATTATTATATAATATATAATCCAGCATCCGTGCCTCGTATTACGTTCAACGAATGATTTTCCTATCTTGTTAATTATCTACACAGAGTTTGTCTTAATGTGTATGTTCAAGAGTCTAAGATTGCATAATTATGAACAATGGAAAAAAAATGTCGGTGATGCAGCAGACGAAATAAAACATTTCATTATATATATTTACGTCGCTTTTTTATTACTGTTAGTGTGTGATTATGTGTGTTTTATTATACATTAATTATCATTAGTTTTTTTTTCAAATTGTTTTGTTGTAACGTAAACGGTTGCAATCCACGTAAGTCTCATTGTAAAATGTACGATAATGATGAATGTGAATAAGTCTAAATTATTTCGTGCATCGATCCCCGATACGATGGTTCGCAAGAAATCCTCTCCCTAACCCTTTTTTCTGCATTTTTCCAACCCTCGTTTCAATACACAAAATCCACGAATTTTTTTCTTTTTTTTGTATATTACATCAACAATAGCTCTATTTACATATTTACCATATTTATCATCTCGCTTATTACGCGTCGTTTTCTCGCGGCTACGTACATCGAACCGATGAACATTGAAAACTCCAAGGCCCCGTTTATTTATTTTTTTTTTTTGTGTCTTTTAAAAATTTTGCAGTCACGGATAAAAATAAAATTTTTCCGCTTTTTTCATCTTTTATAAAATTCTATTTACTTACAGTGCAACGAAAGCGACATTATTCCCATCGTTAATTTTTTCTCTTATTTTTTGTCAATAAAAAAGTTCGCTTTTGCTTTCGTCTGCACTGAGGAAAAGTTCGAGTTCCATGCGAACCACCGTGCTGAGGAGATATATCGTATGAACAATATCAACGTTTGCTTGTGTTATCATTTTTTTGTTGTTGTCTTTCATTACGATTACTAAAGTCTTAGAAGCTAAAAAAACTTGGTCGCGCAAACGTGCGTATGGTGGTAAATATACATTATATATCGCTTGTAGAATATTTATTTATAATTTTTGTCTCAAACCCGCTCTATGAGTGTGTGTTTATGCCTTTTAATCTTTATTATTAATATACCCTTGGTAGTCAGTACGATATTGCGCGAGTCGCCGTACGAAAAGTTAATTATTATTTTTTTTCTGTTTTTTTTTTTGCCCAGCGACAAGCTCCATAATGTAATTATATATTATAACGGATACTCTTGAACCCAGACACGAAGGATCGTGTGAGCATTGATGATAGTTACAGGAGAACATGGTGAATGCCAAAAATGTCTAATTTAAGAGGAAGTGAATTTTTGAACTATCAAGATTCTTTAGATTTAACGCCCAGTAATTCAGAACATAATCTTCTGTAAAGTCTTGGTAATCTTATCAATCGCTTAAAAACGTAGAAATTATAAAGCGAAGAGTCAAAACAAAATTGTCTATCATTCAATGGATTCGCAAGTTTATGCGTGACAATATTTGTACAAAGTTTCAGAAGTATTAATGCTGATTTATAAAAGAGGAATTGTCGGTTCTATTGCAAGGGTATCAATGGAGAAATTTGAAAAAAAATGTTAAACAAAAACTTTTCTGCCATTTTTTAAGTATATACATATTCATAATCCATAATTATCATATATAATACAACAATAACAATAATATATAAAATTTTAATAATGACAAGTGCAGAACATCTCGCAAATTTAAAAATAATAAGTCGCTCAGTCTTTAGAAAACACACTAAATCCTTCGGTCTGAGGGTTCAAATTTTATTCTCGTTTCTTGTTTAGTTATTCCATTCATTAACATACAAGTTTATATAAAATTTAACTCCAAATTGTATTTTATAACTTCTAGCTGCAACTTGTGTAATCGTTAATTATTTGTTATGCATAATATAATTTTTTTTCTCAGAATACGCTTTTTCCGAGTTTAATTTTGCTCCGTACGTGAGTGCCATGCTCATTTTTTGTGTGTCGAAAAATTTTTTGTTATTTTTTATTATCCATATACCATAGTCGTCAAGTGTACATAAATGTTATTGTTTTTTCAGACTTAACAAATTCAATAATTTTTTTGTTTTTTCATTAAGATTTTTCATTTTTTCTTTTCTCTATGAATGAAAATTGCATCGATTATGGAAATTTTAGAAGTCATGTTTTTTTAAATAAATTTTTCAAAGTTCAACCGATTTGGTTAAATTTTAAAATTTCATTTGATATTGTTTTTTATGATTTATCTAGTTACAAGATAGAGAGAATGAAGTTAAAAAATTACGTGGGCAAATTTAGGAATGTCGAATAGAATTTCAATATCCAAAATAAAAGAAATCAAACGCTTTTGCCAATTAATGATATTCTCACGTTTCGTCCGAGGTTAATTTCTTCATTATTAATCAACGATTAAAATATTAGTTGGCGCTAGAGCCTTATTCATAATCGCAATTTCTTTTTTTGTCTTACACAAATTTTTTGTCTACTTATTTTTAAATATTCTACAATTACTTTTATTACGCATTTACCGTAATCACTGTACTTTTTTTATGATCCTTCAATCACATCTCATATATAATTATTATTTTTCTTCTTTATTATTTTCTTTCACTCTTTGTACGTAATGTTTTTTTAACATTTTTTCTCTCGTTATAATGCACGCACAAATATTAATCGTACATATTTGTTGTAAGTCTTTTTTGCATTCATAGAACAATTTACATAAAATTTGGATCTTCTCTCATACGCTTTCCGATCGAAGTATCACATGACGCGTTACCGTATCGTTAACGCTATTTTCTGTTTGCAAAATTGTTCGGAGTTGTTCGCATTCATGAAAGTCCTTTAACTTCGTTCCAATGATCGCGAAGGTGCTGACGACTCGCTTTCCGGCACATAAAAATAAATTTTTTTTCGCATTTTTACACTCGACTACTGTACAACACTATATTATATTTGTCGAGCACAGCTCGGTGGGATTTATTGCGCCAATTTAAACAATCGTTTTAAATATCAGCTACGTTTCAGTAAAGTCTTAAAATTAAGCAACGAAATATATAGACTTTAAATCTTTTGCATTGTGGAAATGATTTGCTCGGACTACTGATATTCATATTCTAACAAATGTCACGCGACGCAGTCGTTATTTTTGATACTGAATTAAAAATTCGAAATGAATGACGATGAGAATGAAATTTCGATTTGTCTTATAAAAATTAATAAATGCACAAAAACAATACAAAACGTATTTGTAATGCAAAAACGCGTCAGTACGAGTCACGCGAAGACCAAAATAAATGTCAGTAGTTTTTGCTCAGTTCTTTAATAAAATATCGTGTACAAGAGAAGGAAAAACGTAGTCAGCTTATTTTTATCACAGCTATATATGTAAACCACCATTGCGCATTTAATCGTAAAAAATGTAAGTGCGAAGTATATCTCGTATGTATCATTTATTTGTTATATATTATATCTCTAAAGAAATATGCATCGGTGAATCGTGTAATGCGTATAAGTATGTTATTTCATTACTTTCGTAGAAATCCAACCCCCGCATTATAATCTTCATGTATTGTAAGACAGTAACTTTTCCGCGCGAATATTTTGATTAAAAATTATCATTTACACCTGCTCCTTGGACAATAGAACATATAAAAATGAAGATTTACATCCTGTTATGATATAGAACGATTAAGTGTGATTCGTTACTAATAATGATTGATTGGGTGTTAACTATGCATTACTTGATTTCGTTTACACGTTGAAGCTACACAGGCGTGCCGATATAGTTGGGTTGATATTATTGTAGAAAAAATGTCTGCTATTAAGTGTCTTTGCAACGTTTAGTATTTTTATTAAATATTTATCAGGTAGTCGTCATTCACTACCTATCAACGAACAGAATAATTTTAATTTAACGAGAATTTTTACAATTTTATTTTTATAATGTAGCTCAGACTCATTTATAGACGACCCGTTTCTTTTTTTACTTATAAACCCTACATAATGAAGAATGGCTTGCAAAACTGATTTTATTTTACCCTAACCTTGCAAACGCAATTTTCCAATAGTTGAATGGAAAATATTTTCATAGTTACCAGATTTGAAAGCGCTTCATAGCAGCTTCGTTCATTAAAATTATCGAAAAACAGAACACAATTCTCACATTACTTGTCGCCAATTGTAAATAATTTTTTACTTATCCAGCGCGTCAGCGCTCGGAAAACGAGTCGAAATCACAAGTTACTCATCGCCAAATCTACTGTTTTGCATTTTCACATTATTTTTACCACATCAAGCGTGTACATTAGAAATGTGTCATTATTTTCACGTCTAAGAGCATGTATGTGTTTAAAACAGCAGCAGGTATTTGGAAGTAAGACATAATTTTTTTAAAAGCTAATCCGGGACACTTTTTAAATAAAATTCTAAACTTCATACAACCATACGTCAATTATAATGTGTAGAAAAACAGTCAAATATAAATTTGCAATTATTAAAACTTGATACGGACTTTCAAATAACCCACAATACAATATGATGTAATCAATTAGATGCTAATAATTATCAAATATCATTAAATTATATTCAATTAAACTAGTGTGTGGCATAAATTTGCCATGATTATTACCGTATTATGCTTATAAATCTTTTTCTTAACTCAAAATATACAATTTTTATTATTACTCAAGTCTAACAAGAAAATAACACCCTTTTTCCTAAAGGTAGTAATCATGACAAAAGTAATTATAATAGTGACAAAAATATTATAAATTATCGACCAGAGAGATCTCAAGACAGGTAGAAAAAGATTACATCAATGTACGTGCTTTTAGCTTCACTGTGTTTTTTTCAACTTACAATAAGATAAATACATGCACACTTGAAAATATACTTTTAATCAGCCTTTTTTACTATCGAAAGGACGATTTTTCTAATCCTGACAGATATTTTCGAAATAACCGTAGAATACATTTTAGTGAGTTTCATTCAAAGCGTATAAGTAAAACTCCCAGTTTACTTATTTAAAGTAAATTTATCAATAATTTTTATTTACAATTATATTAAATGAATATATTCCTAACAATTTGATAAAATTTATACAAATGCTTGATCAATAAATTATCAATTTACATAATCAACCGATTATCAGGATTAGAAAAAATGTTAGAAAATTTCATTTTTAGTCTTTCGACCTGAGCAAAGTTTCAGACACATATTTATTTTGTAATTAATAATAATGTGTACTTTGCTTATTTAACGTCTGTTTTGAGATTGCTCTTGAGTCGGGATTTTAAGTCATTCGAATTGCTAATCGTTTTTTTTTTATACAATTATACCAAAATTATTTAGTTACGCAATAATAAAACTTAGATACATGTAATGATATACAATATAAGGTACAATAAATATATTTTCACGCGTATAGTACGTATACGTGTGACCATAAAATCAACGACTTCTAAAAAGAAGAGGATGGGGCGTCTATGTGCGCGTGGATTTGATATAATACGTTATGGGGCGCGCGCAGACACATACATACACACATTTTACGCTGCCGTGTATATATATAATAATTTTTTTTTGTTATAGCAATAAAACCAATTTTAACTTATATAGGTATAGATTTTTCCGACAATCATCATTATCATCATAACAACCGATAGCTTATGTACATACAAATATATAAATATATCGCTATTACATTGTTATACTATATACATATATATTTGTATGTTTTTATACACATTATATGCTTAATATAATTCATTTACTTTTTTCATTATAATTCCTATAAACGTATATATATACTTTTTTATCTTCTTTAATTTGTATACGTCGCTCTCTGCTTTAATTTTTTTCTTTAATATATATAAGATATATATAATATACATATATATTTGAATTATTATTATTATATATATGTATATTTATATACTTTATGTGTAACAATAATTTTATGTTTATGTAAGGCCCATTACGTTTAATACGAAGGAAATAATCTGAAACAGAGAAAATTATGTGTCATCCGAATGATGGAAAAGAAAGAGGACAATCGACGCGGGGGCTCGTGAAAATGCTCTTGAACGTGAAACAGCTCGAGTTCATTTTCATGTTGGTTGCGTGGATAGGGCGGAGCTTTTGGACTTACCTTCACAGAGCAAGGCCCCTTTATAGAATTCATTTATTATGCAAGTTGTTGATGCTGTTGTTGCATTAGCTCTAGCTGTTCGTCGTCGTAGTCGTCGTCGATAATTTCGTCGTCTAGCAGTATGCTCGGTAGCTTTGACTCTTGGTCAATTATAATGTCGTCATCGAGTAAATCGTCCTCGTCGTCGTCGATCTGTCCGATTAGGGAGGTCTCGCTACCGTTACCACCGTCACCTACGCCACCGGCTTCCTCGCCGCCACCGTCGTCGTCGTCGTCGTCATCGCCTCCCCCGCCGCCGTCGTCGCCGTCGCCTGAGCTGCGCTGCTGCATTCAGCTATCGACGCTGAACAGCTCTCTGTGAAGCGGCGGGAACTCGACGAGGGGCGCGTTGCGCTTGAATTTGGCCAGGGCCTCCATGTGCATGATCGAGACGTCGCGGAGCTGGGGCTGCTTCGCCATCAGCTGGTCGCACACCGTCACGTCGCCCTTGAGCGGCGTCGTGTGACTCTGTGACAGCTCGGATTTCAGCGCTCGCACTATCGCCTCGTATATTCGTCGAATTTCTGAGATCCCCTTCAAGCCTGGTCGATCTGTTGGATGGGGGGCCAAAAGTTTAGTGAATCGATGAATCGAGGATGGTCCAAATGAAAATTGGCACAAACCGTGACTTAGAAGAACCGCGGCGCTGTAGAGAGCGAGCTCCGTTTCGGTGAGCTTGAACTCGGCGATGCTCTTGGCGAGCTCGAAGATGCACGTGACGAGTTTCATCTCCGCTGTGTCGGATGTGAAGAAGGCATCTCGCGGTATCATCGATTCGTCGTACAGCACGTTGCCCGTATTTAAATCTATATACCTGCTCATGCGAATCACCGCCAACTCAAAAGATCCTGCGCACGCGCAAAAAATACATTAATCACATTGCGAGTCTTTTCATTTGTCAGAAATTCAACAAAACTCCGCCAACACGTACCAGCTTTGAGAAGAACTATTTGATCGTCCTGTGAAAGTTTCATGAACCCTGGTACCATTTTGGCGAACTCGATGATGACTTGTATGACATTCGTGAGCTTTTGGGCGCACTCGAGCCACAGCTGCTCGCACGGAAGATTTTTGTAAAACACCACCCGCTGCAGATCGACCCCGGATGTCTCCTTGCGGAAGCACTCCTGTATGTGTTCGCTGGATGCGAGGCACGTTCTCGTATGGGCGTCCGCTATCGCTTTGCACAGCATCTCGTTTACTTGGGCTTGATCTGAAATTCATTTTAAAACCAAGACATTTCAATTTTACATTTAAATCAAATTTCACAATTGCCTTTACTTCGCGATTTAAAAAAAAAATTGTTGTTGGTGTTGTTGTAATTGTTACTGAAGTTGTTTCTTTTAATCATTTTGCAGTGTGTTGTGTGAACGTGATTAAAATGAAAAATGATATTTTACAAATATATCAGCAACTATAAATTGGTACAAAAAATTAATTATTAAATTAAATAATAAAGACTGTACATTATGAACAAACAAACAAAATTGAAAAACGGAAAAATAAAATAAGCGTCCTTACTTATTTAAATGTAAAAGTATATAAACGCCGCCTAGTATATAATTGCTTTACTGTGCGTTGTTGATTACAACATTGAATATTTTAATATTAAATTTAGTATTTACAAAGCTTTATACAATCTTGGATTTAAAGGATCAGAACAGAGTCGATGGTTATAATTAAATAATGACAAACAATAATACACTGCAAAAATGCAGTAGTTATCCTTTTTAGTTTTTAAAAGTTTAGAGATTTAATACATATTGAATAGAAAAAAAAACATTTATTTACACTCGGAGAGAAAGAAATAACAGGGTTTTATCCCACTGCTGATGCCACTGGTATGCGCTAGAACTATTGGCCCCGAGCGTTAGCACAACGTGGCGCTTTCTCATATTAATTCTCATAAGACAAAATTTAGTTCGAGCGGCCGATTCTGGCGTTTTTTCCGGACGCGTCCTGTTATTCCGTAAGATTACGTGTAAATGGTGACTGCAGCGCCACTCTAAGCTCCGCCCCAACGCTCAGTGCGAATATGTATATAGTACATTACGTCACTCGTGCGCGAAGTGGGTGATTCTCGCACGAGTCTCAGTTTGACGCCCGAGCGCAGCGAGGGTGACAATGAGACGAGGGCGAGAATCACCACGCGCACGAGTGACGTATACTATTTTTTATCACGAGTTGCGGGAAGTTTTTATTTCCCGCACGCTATGATAAAAAAGTATAAACGCATGTGACACGCTGTATCACCTGATCGAGTCGCACAGCCCGAGTAAACACAGTAAGCAAGCGTGAAAGAGACAGAAATACACGTCGATGCAAAGTCGCTACACAGTCACCGACGTCGAGCAGTGCTACTTGCCGCAGCAGCCGAATTATTTGATACGTACGGGGGACGGTCGATTCGATACGCTCTACGGGAATATCCAGCACGGTTTATGGAATCGTTCGTTACTTGCTATGCCGGGAATAAAAGGATGGCGCTAGTCGAAGTACACGTTACGACGAGCGGTATAGTTCATCCCTGCTGTCATTGGAAGTATACCGAGGACATCTGCGGTGGGATATAACCCTGTTATTTCTCTCCGAGCACCAGACAATTTCAAAAAAATCTTATGAGTATTAATAAATTAGACTATTTTCTCGAAAATCAAAGTTATTCATTAAAAGTTTATTAATTCTTTTGAAAAAAAAAACAGTATTTTGAATTTTTTCAGCATTTCCCAACGTGACAGAGAGAAAAGTTTGAAAAATCGTAATAAAAAAAATACCACTAAAATTAGAATTGTACCTAAATTTAGTATAAATATTTTATCAACGAAAAAAGTATAATAAAGAATATCATTAAAAATAAGCTAGTGCCTAGCGCAGTTTTTACCTTGTCATAAGTGTATGTGTCTGATGTTATGAACAATCGTATTTTCATACAAATAATTATTTTTAGCAAACATCCTTTCATTCATGATTTTGATTTTACCAAAATGAATATGTGCCGAGAAGAAATGTTAGTTTATGTAAAAAAAAAATAAAATAAAAAATAAATAAATAACCGTTGAGAAAATATCCTTGTCGAAGAGTGTGTATTATTGTCTTCAAAAAAAAAACCAATTCGTGAATTCATTCGTAGCTGGCTGAGTACATGTAGAGTGTGCGTGTTCGTTTGGTAGTGATAAATTAATCTTAATAATAATATTGATGTAGTGAACTAACGAAGCTGCAAAAACTTGAAACTGCAAAAAAGCGTATAATAAGCATTCATAACAAGAGATGTCAAATGAAACATGAAATATGTAATTGAAAATGGATTTTGACATCTCTTTTGATTTAAGTATATATAATGTATGAGTGTTAAAGTTATCGATGAAATGATAGAGTAAGATTATTTGCAAAAGCTAATTAATTTTCAACTAAATTATTCATGCAACTATACTCCATTCACGTGATACATATCAAAGTGAAATTTATACAACACAGTTCGACAAAAAATCTCATAATACAACGATCAAATCGCATCAAAAACACATTATACCAGTGCTCAAGATAATCCAAATTTTGGTTATAAGTTAATTCGTCATGAGACAAATATTATGGGGGAAAAAAATAACACGAAGTTTAATTGTAAAAGGGCGAATTTTTTAAATTTTTATTATCAAAAATCATATAAGGAATTAAAAATTAATTTTCCAGCTTCTTTTCTCACCAGCGGCCCGAAAGTAGCATTTCTTATTTTTATTTATCGATTTTTATCCATTATTCAGTATCCATTTTTATTTATCCCTTTTTTATTATGAATTTAATTTTTAATATATTTATTATGTCATCCTAAATAACTCAACAACATTTAATGTTTTTTATTTTATTAATTTTTTTGTTGCACTTTTGATTACTCATTCATTTATTACTTACTTATTAATCAATCATAAAACTACGAAAATTGTTTACTTAGCTAAAGAAAAAATTTACTATTGTCAAAAACGCTTTACATATTTTTTTCCGAATTTTGTATCTAACTTTCAACGGGCGCATAACATAACTCATAAAAAGAAGTTGAACTAGATTAAATCACAAATCGATCAAATTGCTGGATTATTTTGTGCTTCAATTCTTCTCTCCTCGCCACTAATGTGCTTTTTCCATACGATTTGCTTATCAAATTCTTAACTTATAATACAATAAAATTTCGATATTCGAAATCCTAAATTCAAACTGTAATTCCAAATTAAGGAAGATTTAAAATTATCAAAATAAATTTATATGATTTGATGAATCTAAATGCAAAATTTTATTTTGAAGTATCGAGGATTTCGAATTATCGAAGTTTTACCGGAGATTTTCTTGTTCGTTAAACTATAATATGTATTTCTCAAATAATTGGTGGGTATTATTATTCTTATTATTATATTTACGCTGATAGACCTTTAAGAGAACAATGATATTGCATGTATGAGTCTTATAAAAAGTAGGAAGTTTCAAACTGTATAACATAATTTTGTACTTAAAAATCGGAAACGTCCTACTTTTCTGAAGATCCGTCGACCTGATACGACCACAGGCCTACAACGAATTTAACATTCCTCTTAAAGGTTTATCAGAGATGTCGCCATGAAGTTTCCATGAATTATATAATTAATATTAAAAAGATCATCAGTAAGACATGCATAATCTTGGTTATCAAGACAGGACGTACTGGGCACTTCGTCGTCCTCGTTCTGTGCCTGTTGGTTCGAGGCGGCAGCGACGGGAACGTTCGCCGTTAAGTTCGCCGCCGCCACGGACCTCTGGTTAACGAAGGTCGTCGAGTCGACCACGTAAGCACCGTGGCCGATCGAGGCCAATTCGATGGGGGCCGGCTGCTCCTGCTTGATCGCCACGATTCCGCCGCCGCTGAGCTGGGTCGCCTGGTTCGCGGCCCCGCTGGCCCTGCCGTTGGTCCCTGTGGCGACCGCCACCGAGGTCGACGCCGCCTGGTTACCCTCGCCTCCGCTGACTCCTACGCCGTTACCACCGCCGCCGCCTCCCGTCACCGTGCTCGTGCTCGTTGCGACCAGTGCTTTTCCTGATTGATTCGAGGTATAAGACGAACAAGAGGCACCAAGCACCCAGATATTAGGTTAGTCGATTGTACCAAGTGTTTTAAGATTTATGAATGGGATTGTTTGTTTCTTTTTTTTATATACGTGAACGTTAGTCAATATTATGAACGAATACAGTTCTCAGAGAAAGCTCATAGCAGATTAATTAATGACAGATGTTTGAAATGATAACACTGCGAGTAATGTTGATGAAAATTTGTGCAAATTATACATTTCTCGCACGCTTTTTTTCTCTTTTATTCTTGTGAATCGCACATTATTCGTGTGTGTATGTGTTTATATAATCTTTGTAAAGTTCGATCTACGATGAAAATCAAACTGTCAAGTATGTAGATAGGACGTTTGCATCAACTTTTCTGCAGATACGCTATGTATCGCTACATTAAATCGCTAATTTTAATATAAGCATTGAAAGAGAGTGAGACAGAGTTCAACGACTCAATAAATAAGCTGTCGTAGGTATGAATTGCGAGGAAATGAAAACTACTGATTATTTTTCATCAATATACCGCTCATATAAATATGTACATCTACTCTAGCAGTTATTTGTATGGGTATGTAAACGTGTATACGTAATTACGATTATCGACTGTGATATTTTCATGGATCCTCTTTTCTTTACGAAAAAATATAACGAATTGTCCAAAGTCAAGTGTCGCACACTTACCGTTGGTGGGGCTGACCACTGTCATGGTCGTACCATCGCCGACGACTCCGACATCGGCGATTCCCGGCCGAGGATCATAAGTCGTCGTGCTGTCGACAAAGTCTGTGTTCACTTCGTAATTCGCCATCGCCGCGTTGTAATAATTCGAGCCACTCGTGGGTGGACCCGGCGAGGTGTATGCACTGTTTCCGTAGTTGCCATACCTGTCAATGCAAGGCGAATTACGCCAATGATATCGTACGCTTACATTGGTAGCAACGTACCCTCCGTTGTAGTGATGCTGGTCGGAGCTGCTGGGAGTTTGGTGCTCGTACACGCTGCTGTCGGGGGCCGTTTCGTTTTGGGCTCTCATTTGGGCTTCCCTATGATATCGTACCTCGTCTTCGACTTTTTCCCGCTGTTTCTTCGACATTCGGCCAAATTTGACAGCTATAAGCATAACAATACATCATTCGAATCATCTTAATAAAAGATTTTTTTTTACAAGCCTTAAAATTATATTCATTTTCGTGAAATTTTATGACTTTTCATAAAAAAACACTTTTCAAAAGCATTTTTGGAGTTTTTCATTGATATGAATTTGGTGTTTAAAAAGGGGGTATATTCGATGAATTCTTAGAGACGGTCCGAATAATAATTAATCAGAGTATTTTGGATTCAGTAAATCAGTATAACTATTGGGATAAAAACTGACTGATAAATATGATAATTTAAATATACAAGTTTGACAACTAAGACGGTCTTATATTTACTTATATTCATTCACTTTAGATCCTAATAGCACATATTATTCAAATTTTGATGCATAAAAAAATTTTAAAAATGACGAATATTTTTTGAAAGTTTTTTTTTTCAAAATTCATACTATATGTACTACTCTAGCTATTAACATACTAAATCTAACATTTTTCGACACCATTATTTATAATTCAATAAAATCACAAAAACTATCGAAAATAGTTTTATTTTTTAATAAAAATTAACGATCCAAGGATCATAAGATTCCAAATGCGATAAGCAAAATGCCCTGAGCAGCACTTGGTAGCGCAGAATACTAGGGCCCGAACATAGCAAGGGTTCTGAGGACCCAGCCATAAAGTGCTTTCTATGACCAGAGCATAGAACGCGATTGTAACCACAGAAGAGTGTAATAAATGTGAACTTGAACCACGCAATGCCATAAAAATTTGTTTTGCTTAAACCTTTTCAACGCTATAAAGAAAAATAACTCTTGTACATTACATGGACATTGGACTTTTTTTTAACGAATGAAAAATTACTTTCAATCAGTGTTTTGTTTTTATTGCCAAATATATTTACAAATGTAAAGTATACTAGTCTTGAAAATTCCAAATGTAAAGTATACTAGTCTCGAAAACTCTCCTCATCCAATGAGCATATGTGTTTGAAAATGTATTTTTTAAACTGGACAAAGTAGAAAGCTCCCGCAATAATTAAAGATTCTCTACACGGGAACACATTTCGCACAGATTAGAAAACTGTAACAACAACAAGAACAGAATAAAAGAAAAAACGGTTGACGTAACGAACAAAGAACATTTAAAATAAAAGACATCCCAAACATTGTGACAGAGGAATGTCCTCGTCAATCGGCGCTCTTTATCCGCCATATGAGCGTACTAGGCGAACGCATGCGAGGATTATACGTACAAAAGAACGCGTAAAGTGAGAGAGAGAGAGAGAGAGAGAGAGAGAGAGAGAGAGAGAAAACTGCAGTAACAACAATAGATGCATCGAACAAAACACACACGTACAGCATGGACAGAGGTGTACGGGGGCGCTTGCACAAGTACACGTACAAAGACATGTAAATATAGACGTGGTGGAATAGGAAAGAAGAACGAGCGCAGCGCGCCATGCCATAGAAGCCGACGCATGCGCAGCGAAGAACGCGGAAGAGACGCGCCCGCGCTGCGCTCCACGAGCTTATGACGTCACACTACGTCACGATGCACCGCTAGCCCTTCGCGCACAGCATTCGAGTGCGAGAGAGAGAGAGAAAGAGAGAGAAAGAGGGAAAGAGGTAAAGAGAGAGAGTGGGAAATAAAGGACTATATACAGACGAGAAAGAGAGAGAGAAGCTCCCCGCGTTGACTGCTACTGCGGATATATATACGTGTATATAAAAGTATTGCAATCGGGCGCTCACCGCTACTGCTGCTGCTCTTTTTTGCCCTGTGCGCGCGTGACGTCAGGCGCAGCTGGCGCCCAACGTGATATCTCGTCTCTCGTACACAAATATGCGCTATATAGCGATCTACTTACTGTTCGATATGCATCCTCAAATTTATGTTCGCGAAAAACATCGATTTTTTTCAAATTCAGAATAAGACACCCGAGTGAAATTCGTACTAATTGAGAAAGCTTTTTATCCATTTATTACCTAAATTTGAAAAGCACACAGAGATTCGACGGAATCGTAAAAAATCTATAGATAAGCTTAGCTCTGTAATTACTATTATACGGCTACGTGATAATTATTGGAAGCGTAAGATGCTTTTGAACAAAGCGACACGGGAGGTAAATGTATAGAAGCGATCAGCTGATTTTACGTGCCAAGCAAGCGTGAAAGCTTATTAGAATTAAGCTAGCCAAAACAAGAAAAAAAGCGAGAATGTTTTTTCAACAAGCTCGCATCGTAAAAATACGCAATTTAATTCTTCGCGCGAGATCTGTCGCTGTTGTGTAATATAATCATCACGAGAGACGAATGAACTCTAGACGTGCTTTGTATATGAGATGCAAAATAGATATTCGCGCGTCTCGTCTTTGAAAAATGCTAGCCAGTCTGGCGCTCTATAGTCTTATTGGCTTTTCAAATTCCAAATTAACATTAATAAAACATCGGTCAAAGACGCACCGAGATATCGAGCTTTGTCACATTATACGTATGAGAGAGAGAGAGAAAGAGAGCAGAGCGAGGAACGAACGAAAAGATAAAAGGGAGAGGAAGGTGATCGACCGCAACATCATCAGCAGCAGCAGCAGCAGAAGCAGCGCGAGCGAGAAGACGAAGAGATGAAAACGAAGACGCAAGTAGGAAGAGAAACTAAGCAGCGAAGCTCCGGCGAGTAAAGCAGCGTCATGTGCTTTTCCGAGCTCTGTAATTCTATATATAGATCTTAACATGTAAGCGACTCCGTAGGTGTGTATGTGTGCGAGAGAGCTCGTACGTATATATCCATTTATGCTATTATATACATGTTATATTCGCACACGCGCGCTTGCGACGATATCGTACGCGGGCTCGGCCATATGAATTTCATCGAAATTCATGTGTTTACGGAATTAAATATTACATCGAATGCAGGTAAAAAAAATAAAGTTATTGCCAAGGAAATCAACTATGCATGAAGTTGGAAATGACGCGAAATTACGTATACGTTATACGAATGATATTACTAACATGTGTGCATGCACGTACAATTTAACGCTATATTAATACACGTCCGTGGCTACTTCTGTCTCTATGTGTGCCGCTGTGTTTGTGTATTATACGCGAGCAACGAGTGCATTTATTCTCAGGCAGGTAGTTCCGTTCTATACGTGCGCTCTGGTGTACATCATACATCGTGCGCGTCATGCAATGCGGATTTTAAGCCTCGCGGCCTTTATCGTGCACGCCTACACATACAAATACACAGGCGTATGTAAAAATCAAACGATTGATTTTGCTAATTTTTTGCTCGCACTCGTCTCGACTCACGCGTTTCTTTTTTCTTTTCTTTTTTTCTTTTTGGTTTTCCGTTCGTCGCTCGCTTGAAAAGTGTCATTCACCTGCGCGCGAGCTCTCGCTTACTCTCTATTTTTCTAAGACTTTAGCCAGTCTGCTCGTGTGTATGTGTTTGTGACGTGTTTTTTTACGATAAGGGCCGAAGAAAACGACGCGAGCACTCGCACGAGCGTCTTTCTCTCTCGGCTCGACTCGGCTCGGCTTGGCTTGGCTCGCGCGCGCGAGCGCCAAGCAAAACGAGCGAACGTTGTGATAAGGGGTCGTGTACCTCGTTTGGGTGTTGTATACACACATGTTATAATGCACGCGCGAGCCTACGTACGCGTATGCATGTGCATGCGCGGCTATGTGTGCGTGCTTGCACGAGGCGACTCGTATTTGCGCGATTAATTTCTTCTTTCTAATCAATCTTGGCTGCCCGAGCATTTGATGCCCGTGAGTTTGAATAGACATTGGAAAGTCGCGATTGTACATTGTGTGAAAAAAACATTACGTTCTACATCGTATGTATCTATGCTTTTGTTTTGTCCACTATTTTTTGAGTTAATGCAGCTTTAACATCAAATTAGATCAAATTAGACACACGATGAAAATTAATGTATCCATACCACTGATTTATTTTTTTACACAGACTTTACAACAGATGGATAAAAATGAAATCATGTAAATTATTTTCAAACTAAAATTAATGTTTTAATACTGATTTGTTTTCACTATGCTTATTCAAAAACTTTATCAAATTGAATTATGATTAGAATCAGCCTCTGCCGCTAGATGGCGAGTACCTGTATTTATAAACCTACAAGTGACAAAGTCGAAATAATTGTATAAGAAATATTTCTAAAAGGATACTTTCTAATCTTGTGTATTCGTGATCTAAATGAACAACTGCCCCATAAAACTAATAATAATTATTACAAAATAGAATTCACTCACCGTCTCTAGACATTCCCAATCGCATGCACTTTTGTAGCCGGCAGAATTGGCACCTGTTCCGGTTGACTCGATCGACGACGCAATTTTTGTTTCGCGGGCATTGGTAATTAATGACCGATGATTGCGAGCGTCTGAAGAAACCTTTGCAACCCTCACAAGTAATGACGCCATAATGCACGCCGCTACTCTTGTCACCACAAACTTTGCAGGGTATTATTTCTATCTGGGCTGTAAATTCGACAAAAAAATTTGATTAAAGATACATCAAATACACAACATTTTTTGTAATAGCTTTTAATTATGTTGAATCTTATATAGATAAAATTATAGATAAAACATAAAAGTACTATCTTTTTTTAATTATTTTAATAAATATTTCATAGTTTTTTTAATCATTAAGTATCTTTCAATGCAATTAAACTTTTTCATATCAACTGGGAGTAATCATTTGTGTTTTGAATAGTTTGTATAACGTCACTTTTGATAGTGTGATGATTCAATATTCGGACAAAGTACTCTTTTTTATCATGAAAATTATAATCAATAAGTATGTAATGGAAAAAACAATGTACATTCAATCGAAGTGAGAAGTATGTACACAAAAGTCTCTTTCCGTCGTTCATCGATAAATCACCTATAATCGACTTGTGAGCCCAGGTAATGACCACAAATAATCATTCGATTTATTAATTCATAATATTATGTTAAAAGCGCTAACAATTATCTGAACAGAAACACGTCAACATTATCTGAAGTGGGTAATTGAAAAATAACACGAATACTCAAAAAATGGAGCTTTTCCTTGGACGGGGTAGAGCGTTTAAAATAATCGTCTTGTTTGGAGTACCTCGTATCGAGTTGGCCTGTATCCTGCGATCCTCTTGCCGATACAAATCGACACTGGTGCGCTGATTGGCATCGATTCTCGCCGTGCTGTCGGCGTTCCATGGCGACGCGACAGCAGCATCGGCGACGATCGACGGAGGGCCAAAAGCTTCGCTGCCGCTGCTGCTGTTCGTCGTCGTCTCCATCGTTCTGCTGCTTAACCGACCCAACGCGAGCATACGGCATAATTCGGGATTGCTCGTAAATTACTCGTTTTGGCCACTCGATCTGTGCAGTTGTACTCTTATATTCGTTTTGTTTCTTTTCGTTCGTTCGCTCGACACTTTATTGCACTCGATAATTGTCAAATTTATACGGGTTCATTATGGGCTGGAAAAAAAAATCGTTGGATATACGTCTCATCGTGGCGTCTCTCGAAGTTTTATGAGCAGTAGTGCGCGCGGAGAAAGTATTTATCGAGTAATAATTTCACGTGATAAGAAAAAGTGTCAACGAAGTTATAGGCCCCGTCATTTGCAATATCTCTTATCGAGAATCTGTCTCTCTCGCTCTCTCTTTCTCTGTCGCTTTTTTCTCCGCTGCACGTACACGTCAAGCTTTTGATTCGTATTATTAATAAACTCGGTGAGCTTTTTCGGCAGATTAAAATTTTTCTTTATAATGAAGTGGCAATTAATCTTGGCACTTGGACGATACGAAAATAGTCGGTAAATAAGCGCGATTTTCAATTCTCTCGAAGTGGTTCCTTTATATCGCTCAATCTCTCCCTTCACTCTGTCGCTCTATCTCTCGCGTGGGGAGTCCCGAAAAAACGTCCAAAAAAGGACAGCTCTCGGAGGTGGAGTAGGGACAACGGGGGCAGGGTGAGGAGGGCAGGGGCAGAGGAGTGTGGGTAAGGGGGGGGGGGTCGTTGGAGCAGCGAGTCTGGTACTAATATGCTGCTGCTGGCATCAGCTTTTGCTGCAGAGAGCGCGAGTCAAACATTACGTAACCGCGAGCGATGAACCCGCGCGCTGCTGCCTCTACAAAAGAGCCAAGCGAGTATAAGCTGCACACATGTACACGGACGCACACAAACACACACACAACAGTCGGCCAACGCACTGACTCTCGGCTGAGCTCGTGCAGAAAGCGAGAGAGAGAAAGAGAGAGAAAGAGAGAACAGAGTGTCACGCTCATATGTGCAAGCAAAGAAAGAGAGAAAGATACGAATGTTTTGCGTGAGCAATAGGATGATATGTATTCAGCTGGGTGGGCCCGCGAAAAAATTTGTTTTCTTTTCAATCAAAGCGTAATAAATTCGAGGCGAAAAAAAATTGCAGCAGCAGCAGCAGCAATGGCAGTATAAAGAGGATTGAAAGAATCAAGAATATGTATGTATGTACATGCACGGCATGTGTCACGGCGTAGGCAATTTATGGCACGCGCTTGCAGCAGCACATACGGCTCGGCTCGGGCCCGTTAAACCATAAGTCGAATTTTTATGTGTGCATAAGCGCTTGCGAATGTTTACAGCCAAGGAGAACAAATATAGCTCGACACCAGAGCACAACCTCGCGACCAGAAGCTCGTCGAATTCGCGCTGCCACGGACACGCTAGTTAGCGAGCGCGATAACGCGACAAAAATTAATATGTAACTCTTTATTTTTATCGTTTATTCACACCACAAAGGTCTATCGAGGCGCTGTATACAGACACATTATGCACGATTCGCGCGAATAAAGAAAGCGAGGAGTGCGATTATTATTGAGCGTGCATCGCTTCGAGAGAGCGTCATCATCGGTCTGCGGAACGAGGGGGGAAATTAGTATCCGCTAAATAACAAGCGACCGCATATACGAACGAAAAGGAAATAGGCGCGAAAAAAAGCCGCCACCGCCACATCAGCAAAAAAAAACCGAATCGGACGAATGGTCATTTGGAGATTAGAAACTACTCTACATCGGACACATATAGGATCGAGCTTGGATGGCGCGTGGTGACGGGCTCTGTAAATATCGTATATCCTGGCACGATCACACATACACTGACTCACGTAAGCACGCACACGCGTATGCACACTCGCGCACACAACACACACAAGTACACAAGTACACAAGTACACGAGAGAGTCGGCAAATAATCGATCAAAACACTTTTTCTCGTCACGTCACAGACGCATAAACAAAAGCTTGGAAAAGCTCACGAAGCACGATCGCACGTAGAGCCGCGCACTGCAAACGCACACGCGAGCTACAGAAACGACGCACATAGACACATATAGTCTCACAGACACGTACACACACGTAGTTAAAGCGCGCATATAGACAAGCTCTAATCGCGAATTTTTGCAAAAGAGAAATAGACGAATAGACAGATAAAAGAACGAAGTCGAGCTAGCGAGCGAGCGAGAGAGAGAATTAGACGTAGTAAAAAAAGAGAAGTAAAAAAAAGCAACGAGTATAGCGAATATGCAACAACATGTGTATGCAAAAAGCCGCGTGCGCTCTGCTGTTGTCTATATATGCTGCGCTCTCTGCTCGTCGTCGTCGTCGTCGTCGTCGATGTTGCGCTCGCGCGCGCGCGATACGCGGCTCCTCGGCTGCAGGCACGGCACAGCTCGGGCTTCCGCGGGTCACTGAACTCTCGGCTCGGCTTGGCTCTCTCTCTCTGTAGTTCGCTCTCTCTTGTTCGCGCGGCGCTGCCTGCCTGCCTGCCTCATGCCGCTCGTGCACGAGTTCGGAGCGCCAAGCCACCGCTGCCGACTTCTCCCAACTCGATGCTGCTTATACTCCGCTCTTTTATCCCACTTCGCACTCGAGCGCAGAGCCTCATCGCGTATAAAGCTACCTCCGAGTCTTCGACTCGTGTCTGTGTATATACGCTGTAAAACTCGCGGAGAGGAGCCGCCACCTACGTCGACAAAAAATAAAGACCACGAGAGCGAGAGAGAGAGAGTTTTTCGGGGGACCTCGCGAAGGGGCAGAGTTTCGTTTTTTACTTTTTTGCATTTTTCGAAGGGGAGAGACACTGGCCAATGCAAGAGAGTGGGAGACCAATGACTCCTTTCTCGCTGCTGCTGCTGTTTTTTTTCCTTCGAGGGATATGTGTGTTGTAGTTCGATGCTCGCAACTCTGACTTATACAGTCGGACTTGGTAAAATTTTTATCCTATGCCTCCTTCGTGTAATACGATATCGATTGTCTTGCGGAAAGATACGAGAAGCATCGATCTTTGCCGCTCCTATTCGCACGAGAGATTTTTCAAAAATAAACCCAAGGCAGTAACATTTGAAACCATTCACCCAATGAAATGCACTTTTGCTGCCCGAAATGGCTCCTTCTTGCACTCAACGCCAGAAATTTATCCCTCGAATGTCAACAAATTTTAAATTTCATCAATTTACGCCCTTCTCTGAAAAATCACTTGAACAACAGAAGTCGTCGGTATGTTTATTCGTTTATATTTGAGAGTGTGTGTATGTGTGTGTGTGGCCTACGTGCATATATCTAGCGAAAAAATAAGTGCCTGACTTGGTATCAGGCTCATTTTTTTCCATTCGCGTCATGAGTTTATTTCAAGGCTCGATAAACTTATATTATATATTGGTAATTTTTTCGCTCCCGCTTGTATTAGATAAAAAAATGTTCTCTTGTAATACAATCGACGCGCGTCGCTTGCTCATAATTAATTTCATACGCTGCGTACGCAAATTGATAAAGAAAAATATTCATAACGATTTTCATCGTTGATTGATCCTGCAAAGAAGAAAAATGAAGAAAAAAACAAAATCTATATTCCAAGCGCATACCATGATTTTCGTCATCCAAAGGTTTAAGATGCGCACACTCGAAGCAGATATAAACATACCGATTGCATAACGTCGCGCAGTTGCCAAGCTACGCCTCTATAAATGTATCCATATTGTTAGCAATAAGATACACTTCGCGTGCTAAACTGTATATGCGTGTCTGCACGATGTGTGGCGTGCGTGTGTGTGTGCCGCGTGCGATGTGTGTGCGAGGGGAGGGGACGCTGAGCGCGTTGCGTGACTGTGGTGTGTGAGGCGTCGAGCGCAGACTCAGGAGAGTCACTTGATTTTGGGCCGTCTGCGGCGAGGGTCGTGTGACCGAGATTGTACTCCATTTTTTACCTTTTCAACTAATAATAATTATTTTTAATCTCTTTAACTTTGCCTTCTGACTCATTCTCATCCTGACCATAACAATATGTAATGCTTACATATATACGGAACATCATAATCTCATCGCTATGAAGAGTTTATGTATACGAATACCATGTGCAATTAGCCGCTCCGCTTAGCGCCATGTGAGCCTTTTATTTCGATATTTTTATTCGAAAAAAAAAAAACAGAAACGGCTACGAGAGAGATCGCGAGGATCGAGTGAGATTCAAGAGGGAGAGAGAGCGCTGAAAAAAAATACGTAGATGGCACGATAGCGAGAGGGAGAGAGAGAGAAAGAGAGAGAGAAAAGAAGCTATCCTTGCGAAATTAAATCGATGCCAAAGTGAATCGAATGCTTTGAAGCACTCCCCGATCGGTTTGGTCGCGTCAAGGGTATATACACTCACACACACGACGATTGTGCAGCGAGCTACACACGTACGACGACGATTTAGGCGATCGCAAGGCTGTCTACTTTGCCGGGATAAAATAACGACTGGTATTTTTATCGACTTATTCGGACAAAACGATACCTGCACAGGCGCATCGACACACGTGCGTTCTTTTTTTTTTCTCTTTCTTTATATAGTGAAAATCGTGCTATACCGATCCCGCGCGCGCAGAAACCGATTCTTAACTCGGCGATGGTCGCGCGCTGCAGTTGGAGTGAAAATTTTCTAGCGGAATCCGAACTTGTCTATACTTAGATGTTAACGCTCGCCGCGTTCAGCGCAGTGGCAGCAGCAGCAGCAGCAGCGGCAGCGACAGCACTTATATAGTTGCATAGAATATAAATTCAAATTAATACAGCTATGCTATATAGGCAGCTGTACGCGCGCAGATAATAATATCGCATGTATAAAATCAAGCATTATATTTTCTCCCTCTCGGCGTCGCGGCAGTGCAGCTTTTGCGCACGCGGTAATTAACGATTATATATTCTCAGGATCGATAAGGTGAGCAAGACAATAATTCAAACGATAATAGTCGAGAGATAAAAAGAAATGAGAGGAAGAAAGAAGAAGAAGAAGAAGAAAAAAAAAGAACATCTGCGTGGAGGTTTTTTTTCTCTCTCTCCTCTTCTATTTTACAAGAGAGTCCGAGAAGCTATCTATCCGTAGGATAGAGTTTATATTGAATACGATTACGAGTGCATACACGGCTGTGTGCTATACGTGCGTGTTTACTCGGTGCTGCTGCATGCGGCGTGTGTGGCGTTGTATGCAGCAGCAGCAGCGGATCGCAGCAGTGCAGTTGCCAAGCGTGTGCGCGCGCTAACATTTTCCCGGCGGTCAATACGGCTCCGTGGTCGTAGTCGTGCCGTGCATATAACGGGCTCGTCCGCTAGCAGCAGCAGCGGAGCACAGCACAGCACATCCCGCAGCAGCAGCAGTTCGTATACTCGCGCGCCATTATACGGTGTTAACGACCGCTAAAATCGCCTCTGGTTGGTCCGCCTGGTGCGCGTGCGCGAGCCTGACCTAGATGCAAGTAAGCAGCAGCGACTCTGCTTGCCTGCAGCCGTGCACACTGCACACACACACACACACACAACAGGCACTCTCTGCTGCTGCTGCTGCAAACAGCCAACGTGATGCCGAGCGCACGGGCTAGCGCATGACCCACATTCAGTCTCTCTCTCTCTCTCTCTGCTTCTATGCAAGTATAGAGGAGCGAGAGTGCAGTAAAAGAGAGATGACGATAATAATAATAATAATGACTGTGTGCGCGCGCGATGATTACGATGCTTCTCGCAGCTAGTCTCTCTCCATGCTAGTCTGTGTGTGTGTGTGTGTGCGAGTGCAGTTCGCGGCGCACGTTCGTATGCAAGCGCGCATGAGACGAGCGAAGTTGCCGCCGCCGCCGTCTATGCCATGCGCTGTATACTACTGGCAGCGCGCGCGGGGCTTGCAACTTTTTTAATTCTCTCGATGCGCCGCATACATCGCACTTTTCTTCGCTGCGACTTTAATTATGAGCGAACAATGAGAGACGCTAGGCTTTTCCGCACTCGACGCGCTCTCTTGGCGGTGGCGGCGGCGGCGGCGACGGCTAGGCGGACTTTTGGCGGGATCGTGCAAGCTCTCTCCGGGATCGATCCAAGCGCTACGTGTAATAATGCGCGTCTTTTCTCTCTCTCTCTCTCTCTTTCATCGCACGTAAATGTATATAAAAGGGGAGCCTCTCTCGGCGGAACTTGGGCAGGCTCGAGAATCGGTAGCTCCGATCGATCGTTTTGCTCACCCGCAACGTCGCTCTTTCTTTCTCGCTCTCTATCTTGGCTATTCAAATACAATCGATCCTAATATTAGCTTTTTCGTTGCGTGCTGCAGCACCGCTACCGCTCTCGAACGATGTAGGGAGCGAGAGAGAAAAATCGAGCCTTTCCCAAAACGAAATCAATCCTTTTCTCTGGTCTCGTGGCTCGCCCCTACGCCACGCTATAAAGTAAAAGCTCTCGGCGGCAGTGGCGAGCCATAAGTAGGCCAAACATTGGCGGCTGTATCAATGCACGATAACACATGCGATATATAACACACCACTCGCAGAGAGTTGCCTGTGTCAATCAAAGAAACTTGACTCACTCCCTCGTAGCTCGCATAAAGTGAAAGAGAGAGAGAGAGCGAGTGATGCACACAATAACTTGGCATTTCGTCGCCTTTGATACACTTACTTACGTATAAAGCGCCTAAGAAGATAACGCGTGCATCTATACACACGCGTCAAGCCGCGCACTGCCAATTGCCGCCGACGACGACTTATCATTTATTTGTTTACCCCGATCACTTGCACATTAAAGACTCACTCGCACGTATAGGCGCACAATAGCCTGCGCGCATTTTTTAGCGCGCGCTCGATCGTCGGATCTATTGTGCTCGACGGATTTTTTCTTTGCGCGCTCTTAGATCTTATTTAATTTCGCAACTACTACACTCCGATGTATATCTTTCTTTTTCCATCGCTGTTGTTTGCTCTTTAAATACTTTTTTTTTCACATATATTTAATAAAGCGAGAAAGTCGATCGCAAGCCACACATACGTACATTGTATACACACACGCGAGCGCCTTTCGAGAGATAAATTTCTTCTCGGGCTTTTTTGCTCCGATCGTCATCGGCGTATCGTATTGCATAAGACAATTCGAATACGTGTACATGTATATACACATGTATCGATCCGTATACATACGCCATGGTAATATATAAAGTTTCCGGCAGCTATTACGAATCTAGTCAGTATGTTACATATTACACGAGCGATTCGCACTTAAAACCGGTGAAAGGCCCGTGTGTGTGTGTATGTATGCGTGATCTACGTTGCTATAACGCGCGTGTATATGTGAACCTATATGTACACCACTGCTCCGCAGCTCCGTGTCTAAAAACTCGCGCGATGCAGATCTGCATGCGAGAGGCTTCGCTGCTTGGCGTTTACCTATCGCGCAGCTAGCTGGCAGAGCGACTCTGGCTATCGCTCACTTTTTTTACTTTTTTACTTTTTAAACATTTTTTTCCACTTCCTTTTCTCGACGTAAAATAAATGTACCTCCTGGTGATGGTAAATTTCTGTCGTCCCTCCCGCGACGTCAACAAGTGGTCGGGCTACTTATGCTTATATAAAGCGCGTCGACCTGTGGACTGCTGTGTTTATTAAAAAAAATTTTTAAATTACTTTTTTTTTGTATATATTTCATACGGCGACGGCGGCAGCTACGAAGACTTTCCGCTATGCAGGAAAACTCATCCTTTCATCCGCACGAGCGAGCTCGAGTAAGAGACTATATATCCCACTAGGGGCCAAAAATGCAACGTCGACGACTCTATATATTACAGCCTCGAAAAAAGTAAGAGAGCGAGAGAGAGATGCAGCGCGGCGGTAGCAAGCCGTTTGCCAAGAAATCCAAGAGTTGCTTTAGATGGGGGATGAAAGAAGCGAGAGATAATACCGCTCGCTTTTTTGCTATTCATTTCTTTTTACTCTGGCTTGCGCACATATAGATGCTTCTTCTTTTTTTTTTTTGCTATCAAGCTTTTCATTCATCGAGTGCCATTATAGTAAAAATTATATACATAGTGACTCAATAAAAATTGTCGACCCGTCGCTGGCTTTTGTGCGCGTAAGGAAGAAATCGAGAAAACAAAAAAGGAAGAGAAAAAAGAGTTACGTTTACAATTAACACACAATTGGGCATATCTCATGTAATCCTATACATCGAGGAAATGAAATAAAATATCAGCCATAAAACAAACACACGGCCGAGACAAGATAAAAGTAAACGCGGTCCTGCGAAACGTAACAGAAACGGAGCGAAAAAGGACTAGTACATACGTAAGCTTACAAGCCCCTAGGATTTCATTTTAAAAAATTTGCGCGTTAAACGTCGGATAAATCCTCACACGCGCGTTGGCATGTACACATGGACGCGATACACGCAGAAAAAGAAAAGAACCGCGCTATATACATACGTTGCACTGTCTAGTCTCTCTCTCTCTCTCACTCGCTATAAGAACTGTATTTATACATATACTCGCTCGCTTACACACAAGTCTGTCTAGTATGCATTTGCTTGCGTGTGTGTATGTGTGAGTGAGCTGCAGTCTACTCGTCGGAAGTGTGGGTGAGAGGAGCTGCTGCTGCGCTCGTACATATAGCTGTGTGCAGTGTATACGTCGCGCGTCTATATAGGTATAATGCAACGGCGCTCGCATTATATACACAGATATACTGCACGTACGTTGCAGCGTGTTCGTGTAACTAGGTCGCGGGTTCGACAACTTCAGCCAAGGCTGACTAGTCAGCGGTGCTCAGACGTCGGCGGCTACCCGTCTAATATTTCTCTCTAGTCTACCTACATGCATATATATATATATATATATGCGCGTCTATCTACTATGCGCGCGTGCATATATACAGACTAGCTTCAAGCGCACATTGGACGACGACGACGACGACAACGACGATGATGATGACGACGATGATTATGATGATGGCGATGATGGTGATGATAATGACGACGACGATGCGATATGCGATGCGGGCCCTCGACTCTATCTCTCTCGACTGTGAATTTTTTTTCGCTTCTTCTCTCGTACCTGCCCACGATACTTGCCGCGAGTGCCGGATCGAGCTCTTTTCGGCACTTTTGGTCGCATAGTCGCATTCGTAAACATTACCATCCTCTCATCGATTACTCGCCGACTGGCACGTAAGCTCGAGCGATTAACGAGCGCTCCGTTAATTCCGGATAAACCGCGAGCACCGCACCATCTCTCTCTCTCCCTCTCACCCGCTCACTTTGAAATTTAATTATATCGAGCGTCCGATCGTTCGTCTGCTCGCTATCTCTCTCTCTCTGTTTACGTGTAAGTTTTGGACCTTTTTTTGTCATTCGATAAAAAAATTTTAAAAATAACTCATCCGACGCTTTTCACGCTAACGCCGACGAATCGCTCTTCCGCGAGATCTATATATAATAAAACATATACACATACATATTTTTGCGCGCACACGTTGCCTTGTACAGTATATATTATTATATACACGCGGAGTCGATCTGCCGGGCGGATGGTTTTCCAGGGGGCTATTTTTGGCCACTCGCGAGCGGGGGGGGGGGNGGGGGGGGGGGGGGGCAAATAAAATCACGTACATCATTCCGTGCATCGTTTGCACGAAAATTCGCAGGCCGCGACTCGGGCCCGCAAAAAAAACCTTCGTATCTGACTTACCTATACGCGCGCACCAGGCGTACGTGGTATCGTCGAGAACTTTCAAAAGAGACTTTTGTATACATACGGGCAAAAATGTTGTACGTGTATGATAATCGCGTCATCGTAACGTATGTACGTGCTGCCTTTTTTTTCTCTCTCTTACCTGAAACAGAAAACAATGAAGGAACGTTATGAAATGTTATGAGAACAACATGTATTATCTTTTCTTTTTCCTCTTTTTTTTATATACGCATATTGTAAACTTTATGGTAATCACATTGGGAGAAAAGAATCTCATTTAACAAATCGCGTTCATTTTTCATTGGGACGGCACACGAGCGCGTGTGTGCAGTGTAGGAAAGAATAAAACAAATAATAATGATAAAAACGCAGCGCGCGACTCAGCAGCTAACGCCCAACATCTATATTTGACGCTCAATATTTACATCGCACGCGACTCCCACAACTTCATCAATAATCAATGAGAAAATTTGAAATGCATTACATCGCCGAGGCGAAAATTCCTCCGACTATATGCAGTACGACTTAAGTGACTTAAACGTTTGCGTACCTCTGTATACGCTGTATGTACGTCGAGCAAAGTGCAACGACCAATTCATCTCGTCTCTCTCTCTCTCAATATGTGTGGCGCACGTTGACGGCTAATCGATTGGACCTCCCCCGCGTGCCAAACCAACGTCACGCCGCTACGTATAGGCCACATATATAATACCCCTCCCGACACTCACAACATTTTGATCGATTATTTCACTTGCGGCGGTGTAATGCGCCGCTGCAAATCGTTATGTCAAACTCGCACGGGCGCATCGAAAGTGACGTACGTACACTTATTACGTGTACATAACGCACACTCGCTCATCTCATGTATATATAGACGTGGGATACAGGGGATACTGCATCTTGCGAAGCTGCCGAGCGCGAGCAGCAGAGAGAGCAAATTTTATGCTACATATATTTTCGGATGATCGGAGAATGACCCAATTCAAACGACGTGTGCAGCGTTATATATATAAATATTTCACTTGGCTTGTTTATTTTCGGGTGTATACAACATTTTGGGAAAATGAATTTGCGCTTACGTTGCAGCGGAGAAAAAAACACAGTTTCGTGGAGTGGAGCTTTCGAGCTCTCGAGGGACGACGGCGGACACGGAGAGGAGCGGGAGATCGATTGCTCCGTGTAGTGCACGCGCGTTGTTTTTTTTTTTTCACTTTACATGCCGTATTATTACGTACATGCACGACTGGCCGTTTAGCCTGGAAGTCAACATAATATAACGTCAATTGGCGGCCCGGCAAAAACAAACAGCGTCACGGACGCGAAAAACGATTTCTAATCAGTTCTAATAAATGGCTCGGCGGCTTATCTAAATACGTCGCCGAGTCAAAGTGTACCCTATTATCCTGCTCGAGTTACTATTAAATAAAAAAAAAAGTAGAAAAAAAAACAGAAAGTTTAAAGAAGCAGAATGAGAACCACTGCGAGTGTGTATATGCAGTTTGCACGAGACGTCTGCGTTCTCGAGGGTGGTAGTCGGGTGGCTACTGCTGCTGCATGTGCGTCGCGCACCAGTCCGAGTGGCGTTGTATAACTTCCCAACTCGAAGCCCTCCCCGCCGCACTGCTCCCCCTGCTGCTTTCCTCTTCCTCTTCGTCCTCCTCCCTCCAACCCCTTGCCCTCGCTTCCCTCACCCCCCTCCCTCCTTTCATCCCCCTTTTCTCGCACTATATACGTACTCGCACATGCACACATACCCCCTTCATCCGTCTAGACGATCAATTTGACGCTCCCACGACTTCGATCGCGCATATATATACATAATACCACGTGTTAGCCCTCTCTCACTCTCGGCGTCTGCTGCTGCTGCTGCTGCTGTAGCTGCGCTGCTGCTTTTGGTCCTTTTGAGTCTCGTTCGCGCGCGCTGCTCGCGAGAGCTCGAGGATTTTTCTTTAATGAATGTGACTGCCTGGCTGCTGCAGCTGCTGCTTTTTTTTTCTTTTTACTCTCTTTTTTTTACTCTTTCCCGTCTCTCGCGGGATTTCATTCGATCTCTCGTGTGTATTTTAAGGCAAGGATGATACGCGCGAAGCGCACTCCGCCAGATTGAAAGATACATGAAATTTTTGCAGATGAAATGTTTGCAAAAATATGAAAAAAAAAGAGACGAATAAAAAAAGAAATCGCTAATGTGTAAGCAGACCCCCTGGCGCGTTACATACCCATGAAAATCCAATTTACTTGGCGAAATATCTCTCTCGCTCACATACACACATACAGACATACAGACACATACAAGTATGCGCGCTTGTAAGCCATTAAGACTTAGTCGAGCTCGCGCTTCTATATCCAGACAGCATCTCCATACAAGCGTGCAAAATTTCCGCGCATTATGTACGTTTACTGCCTGTATACGTCCTTTTTTTCCTCTCTCTCTCACTCTGCGCCGGCCAATTTCGAAATGCTCCAGGCCGTACAGTCAATTAGCTCCCTATTTATACACACACGTACATGCACACAGGCCGGAGGAGAAAAAAAGCGCAACCGAGAGATAGATAGAGAGAGAGAGAGAAACCAGCGTGAAGGTTGAGAACCAGCGTTAGACTAGCTACTGCTAATGCTTGAAAAACTTATGCAATGATGCTTTAACTCTAAGTAGCTATGTATATACGTATACACGCGGCTGCGTGCACATCCTATCTCGGGAACTTGAGCTCGAGCGCGGAAAAATCACGTCGAAATAGATTTGCTGATCTCTCTCTCCTCTCCCTTCTTTCTCTCTATCTCTCGGTGGCGCTTTTACAGCTCCAGCTTCGATGAATAATTAAATCTCCTAGCGAGGAAAACATTTTTCATCTGTCAAATTTACGTCCGATTGTTTCGAGCGAGCAGCACACATAGAAGCGGGAAAATAAAAAAATTATAAATATCTTCTTTAAAAAGAAGCTCGCGCCCGTCTAATTTATGTATACTCTTCCTCGAGCTCGCGCGAGTCTCCGAAACAACGAGAAATAATTCCGCTTTGTATTTATAACAAAAAAAAAAAAAAAANAAAAAAAAAAAAAAAAAAGAGAGTGAAAAAAAACCAGACAGTGTGTACGCTTGTGTACAGGGCGACACTTGGCTCCGTGCGTTGCACAACAGCACATACAAACTCTTATACATGCGCGACATGCGTGGGCTGTTAAAGCTTGCAAAAATTTTTTCTTCGACTCTCACTCGAGGAGAGCGCGCGAATTTTTGGCGACGCGGCGCCGCTTTCCCTTGGTCGCGAGTCGCGCAATTTTCGCTTCCCATATACAATCGTTTTTACAAGAGCGCACGAGCGCCTTTTTTTCTGCTCGACTGATTGGCCGAGTCGCGCGTTTAATTGCAATTTAATTCAGAGAGTGTCGTAATTTTTTTTTTTTAATTGCAAAAAATATAACCATAGGCGCGTGAATGTTTGTATATAGTGGGATACGCACGTGCGCGCGATAAAAAACGATGAAAAATTCATTATAAACTTCCACGAATGTCAGTATATTTATATTATGCTGCTGCACACGCGGCTGCGTGCGGACGTACGGCAATTTAGTCATTATGAAATTTTCTCAAGCTTTTCCATCGGATGCATAATACCGGAGCCACGTACACATAGAGAGAGACACATAGAAGGTGCGCGCGACGACCGCAAAGTTATTCACCGTCGTCGTCGCACGCACAACTGGTCAGTTAAATCATTTTCTCACTGTCCCGATCGATTACCTTATAGTCATGCGCGAGCTCGTACAATAATAACAACAATAATGGGTTAGGAGAGGAAAAAAAATGACTCAATAATGAACTGACATAATATTGCATGCGCGGCACCTGCCGCTAAGCCGCGCGAGGTTTCGCGCGCGTTTTCGCGAAATTCGTTCAGCAGAGTTGGGCTACTGCTGTATTTGTTATATAATACAAAAAACGAATTTGCGCCACTAACCCACGAGATCGACCTTCTAATGCACGTACGGCGACATATCGACGAAACAAAAAAAGGAGAAAAAGAAAACAAGAAATTTCGCACGCGGGTTTCACTTAAACGCGTCATGCATAACGTGCACACGAGTGTACACACACACACACACACACACACACACACTTATACAGAGACATGTAGTGAGCTCGCAACGGCGAAGGCCGCGAACTCTCGATCGCACGTACACACATACACAATATACCTGCAAGTGCGTTAGTTGTCTTTTATAATATTATAAGGTCGATTACCGCAACTCATTGCGCAAAGCCACTACTGGCGTATAACGTCGTCGCGGACGTTTTTTTTTTCCTCCTCCCGCTTCATGTCATATTTGGCGTGTATTTTTATTCGCGAGCAAACTCGCTGCAGATGCAATACTGCGCCAGGCTCGCTACTCGGGCTGCTAATTGTGTATGTGGGAAATCCCAAGCTCGTGCTCTTGGACGAGATATAATTTCAACGAAAGAAACGCGTATGCACGATCGACAAGAGCGTTTCAAGAATAATAAACAAACGACTAATGGGCCATTGGGTTTGTCGCCTATATACGAAATGGACATGTCGCGCGCGCGTCTGACGACAAATCAACTCGGACTACTACGATTTAATATTCCGATGCATCGGCAGCCGTCACCAGCCGGCGCACATAACGCATATAGGCGTCTGACCGCTGCTAGAGTCTCATCACTACAATATAAATGTGTATACACGGAAAGCGGCGCCTCGCGATCGCATCGACTTTATGAGTACACAGCTCGGCATGTATTGCGAAATCGCCTCAACACCTCGCGCGAGCGCACGTCTCTGTACGTACGTATAATAGACACACATACACATGCACAAACGAGTATTATATATATGCTACTATGTAATGGCTTTCGCCTTGAAGCGAGCAATGTGTGTTTTTCTAACGCTTATTATGTATGCTTACGGTCAATGGCCTGATACACAGCTGCACATTAGAAGGCGGCGCAGTACATATCCTCGGGCTATTCGGAGGTTGAAATCGCAGTTGCGAAAAAAAATAGAGTCGCGGCGCACGGAGTTAGAGAGAGAGAGAAAAAGAATTAATCGTGGCAATGGTGTAGCCTACCGTGCAGTGTGTTAGTGAGTCTTATATGCGTGTGTGTGTAATATAAAAATGAGCGTCACGCAGGCAGTTGTCAACGAGCGCCGCGCATGAATCACATCGATCGCCGTGGTGTAGCGGCGAGGGTCGGGGCAGCATTAAAATGTGCTGCGAGCAAAAAGGAACGCGGCTGCTACATGATAGCAGCTATGAGGCAAGGATGTATTGTACTATACGTGCGCGGCTCCATTATGTACACACGTGATCTTGTTTACCTCGCTCTTTCCGCCAAATATCATAAATATTTAGGCGATATACGGAGGAGATAACTATGCGAGTTCTCTCTCTCTCTCTCTCTCTCTCTCAGTGGGGTAGTACGATGAAAAACGCTCGAGAGCTCGACAACGGGGAAATGCGGGAGAGAAAAAGGCCATGTATGCGGCCGAGCGAGAGATATATGATACAGAGAGCGGCCTATCCCTTTGCCCATACGTATGTGTGTGTGTGTGTGTATACGCGTGCGAGGGTGGGTCGGTGTGTGTTCGTAGCTGTGCCAGTGCCCCACGTATATATAGGTATCATCGTCGCGCACACACGTATATATATTAGACTGTCCGTTATTTCCCGAATTGCTCCAATCCTCGCTCTCACCCCTTAAAAGCTCATCATTTGGCTCACAATGAAAGAAAATCACTGTCCGACCGCGATTAATTAACTCTAGATAGTGCCACACGCGTCAGCTTTTTTCCCATTTAAATAACATGGGAAAATTTAAAAAAAATGTAAATTGAAGTTTTAAACCACTTAAAATCGCTAAACCTTGGGTTTAGCGACGGTTTTCACTTCCTGGTACACCCATAATGAGTAACCAATACTTACGGGAACCCTCCGAAAAGAATTTTGGATTTTGCACACACGATATACTCAAAAAATGAAGAAAAACAGCATGTTGGCGTGGTTTTTCGATATTTTACAGCAAAACTAAGCATGAACGATCATTTTAAATATATTCACGTCAAAGTTGAGATCAAGACCTTTAATTTGAGGGTAATAAAACCTATTTACGTTCATTAGAACCAAAGTTACAGGCGTTTGAAGTTTCATTGAAAAATCAGGTATCGATTCTCGTCCGGCCGCCCAAACGCGCGACTCGCGGCTCGCTGTAATCGCAACTCGTACAAATGACCATGTAATTAAACTAGAAAAATAATTAAAAATATGATTTTTATGCGTTTTTTTCTCAGCTTTCACGTGGTGTAGTCGGATTTTTCGATAATTTTCATTTTCGTACGAAAAAATGGACTTGAACATTTATTTCCTATTTTTCCTAGTGAACGAGTAAATTATCGAAAAATCCGACTACACCACGTGAAAGCTGAGAAAAAAACGCATAAAAATCATATTTTTAATTATTTTTCTAGTTTAATTACATGGTCATTTGTACGAGTTGCGATTACAGCGAGCCGCGAGTCGCGCGTTTGGGCGGCCGGACGAGAATCGATACCTGATTTTTCAATGAAACTTCAAACGCCTGTAACTTTGGTTCTAATAAACGTAAATAGGTTTTATTACCCTCAAATTGAAGGTCTTGATCTCAACTTTGACGTGAATATATTTAAAATGATCGTTCATGCTTAGTTTTGCTGTAAAATATCGAAAAACCACGCCAACATGCTGTTTTTCTTCATTTTTTAAGTATATCGTGTGTGCAAAATCCAAAATTATTTTCGGAGGGTTCCCGTAAGTATTGGTTACTCATTATAGGTGTACCAGGAAGTGAAACCCGTCGCTAAACCCAAGGTTTAGCGATTTTAAGTGGTTTAAAACTTCAATTTACATTTTTTTAAAATTTTCCCATGTTATTTAAATGGGAAAAAAGCTGACGCGTGTGGCACTATCTAGAGTTAATTAATCGCGGTCGGACAGTGATTTTCTTTCATTGTGAGCCAAATGATGAACTTTCAAGGGGTGAGAGCGAGGATTGGAGCAATTCGGGAAATAACGGACAGTCTAATATATATAGGGTAGACAGAGACTCGACGAGTCACGACGATGTGCCGGGTATTGATGTTTCTCTAACTCGGAGGCTCATGCGCCGGCTGCAGTAGTCTGCTATTATCGATCGTGACTCGCGCCGCATAACGCGCGCGTCTGCCGCTGCTTCTGCTGCTGCTGCTGCTGCGATGTACTCCAGAGTCTGCTGCTGCTGCACCTCCACGCCCTATGCCTCGGCTCTATATCTATATGCACGCGAGGAGGGACCGGTGCAGCAGCAGCAGCAGCTTTACTCGCCACGTGACTCGCTCTGCTCCTGCATACAGCAGAGGTACGCACGACGACCGACGACGATATCGTTCCCTTTTTTCCCTCTCGATCGCATTGCTCCTTTTGCGAATATATATCTCTGTAGCCGAGGAAAAAATTACGCTATCTTTCTTGTGTATTATAAAGTGTCGGAATTGGAGGACGTGACAAGGCAAATTTCATTGTTTAGCTTTCGATAGAGCATTTCGTAAAGACACATATATTATATGTAACAAGACATGAGAGAGAGAGACATGAGGCGTCGAGTGCGAATTACTCGGCCAGCTCGAGTAATATACAAATACGTGACGAAAGTCACTTAAATATCAAGAAAATTGCGCAGTCTTTTTTATATGTGAATCGTACTGTAGGAGCGAGTATATACGTGTGTATTGTGCCGAGCGCAGGCCGTCTTATCGGACTGTTCTATGCACTTTGTCGAGTATATAGTACGTATCAGCGCTTTTCCTCTGCTTTTCTATTTACGTCGAAGCCTTATCTCTCTCTCTCTCTTGTTCAAGCCGTATATAAACGCGACAACAAAACATACTCGCGCACACTGCACACATACATAGTGAGAAAGAAAGAAAAGCATTCCAGGCTAACCGATGCGCTTGCATACATATATTTTTCCCTTATTTTTTGTTCTGCTCGTTTCCTCAAAGCTTCGCTTATATAGACCTACAGTATACATTTTAGCCGTACAACACGAGGCAAAACGTATCTTCGCGCGCACGCAAGCTCTAATCGTCGAAATGACTTTTCAGATCGAGCGTGTACAATAAAGCCAAGTATTTGTGTATGCATGTGTGTGTGTATGTGTGTTGGTGCAGAGATCCGTGGCGATCGCAGAGCGCATACCACCTGCCGCGTGCATGCGCGCAGCTTACGGATGCAAAAACAAGCCTTGAAACACACCTCCCATGCCATGATTCAAGCCTCGGTGTATGTGTGTGTGTGTATAATATAAAACGCGCAGCCGGGCATGAGCTCTCTGCAGCGCTACACACCGGCCAGCTATAAGAAAGAGAGAAACTCGATGGCTTTTTACGTCATCGCTTGCGATCGCTACCGACACTAAATTGCAGACGGAGAGCGCGCGAATATATATATACTCACACACATGTGCTGCTCGTGGCCGAGGATTTCGATCTCTCGACGCTCGGTAAACGCACACAGTATACACACATGTGTGTGTGTCTGTTTATACATGTAATACGCGTCAAAGTCAAACGTCGCTCAGGTGCACACGTGAATATGTGTGCGAGTACACACATATCCAAGGCATGTGTATACATAAACACAAGGCACTGTATATAGCGCAGAGTGAAATCGCTTGTCGAGTTCGCGCGCGCGCCCGTGCTCGGCAGTGAAAGCGAAATTTTAAAATATGTTATGTTCGGAAGGCAGCAACAGCTTCGACTGTATAATATATGTACAACACGCTCCAATAATGTAACCCGCATTTGCACAAATCGTTTGTTAAACGATCGCTCGACGATTCGGAAGTCGAATATAGCTGTATCATTAGGGAGACCGGATGATCGACGAGCTTTATGTATAAATTCGCGAGCATCGCCACGTGGAGCTTATACGTCGTCGTCTACGTAGCGAAAACATATAAGTCCGTTGATGCGTATAATATGTACGAGCGCGAAATTTGTCGGTCGAGAGCTTTCGCGTCGATCGTGTGAAGGAACGTCGGCTGCTCTCTCGTCTCGAGGGAACTTGCGTCGAGGCCGTGCGTCTATGCGCGACCACAGACGAGTGACAAACCAAAAACAAAAAAAAACAAGAGAATCGCAGTGGCTGGCTCCGTGTCCAACTTGCGGGACTATGTGTCGAGCTTTACCTTTTATGCTTCCCGAGGAGGTGTGCGGCGTCTGCGAGCCGTTGAGCAAGTTGGTGGTTTGCTCCAGCTTGTGTCCCACCGATTGCGCCGCCCATATATCGAACATGTTGAACGTCGCCACGGTGACGTCTGCAGCGGTGGTCGCTCACGGCGGCCGTCTCCTCTTGGATCTTGACAGCTGCGGCGGTGTCGGCGGCGCGGCTAAGGCGTCGGCTCGGTGGTGGCTCCCAGGCCGCCGAGGCGCACATATGATGACGCGCTTTTCCTGTTCAGCCGAGATCTCTTGAGCCGCGAGCGCCCGCGATACCCAACGATCCGAGCTTTTTTGTCTCCTCCGCCTACTCCTCTTGTGGAGCTTATTTTCCTTGCTCGACGACCACTGTATATAATCACGAGCTGCTTTTGATATCCTTATTTTTGTCGTTGACTCGATGATTCGTCGCAGACGATGATCGTGGCAGCCGTTGACTCTTCACTCATTTTGGCAGTGGCGATGGATGATAATATAAGGCATTCTGCAATATTTTCGTTCGAAAGCTCGATTTTTTTGTTCTTCGTATTGGCAAAACTCGACCGACTGTCTCTGGCATCTTGCAGTGTATAATGGCATATCATACGCAGGCACATTTCAATAATATTCCGCTCACGTTGCGGCGTTTACCCTTATCATTATCAGGCCCGGGCTGCATAATAACATGCAAATTCGCTCGCGGCTTTCCCGTCGCTTATTATATACGCGTTTCCTTGCAAAACTCCAAAAGCCTACCTACACGCATAACTCGGCGATATTTTTGTACTCGGCGCTTGCTCGACGTGTCCTATAGATATACGTGTGACTTTTTAGCTCCCTGTATACGTGTGTGTGTATGTGTCTCTCTCTGTCTGTCTGTGCGTATAGGTGCTGTGCCGCTGCCATAGAGGCAATATTATATAGAGAAAAGAAGAAGCTCTCGCTCGCTTGCGCATACGTGTGTGTGTGTACACCGGCTCTCGTCGACATGAAAGTAGAACAGCGCCCTCGAGGCCCCTCTTCTTCTTTTCTCTGCTGCTGCTGCTGCTGCTGCTGCTGCTGCTGCTGCTGCTACTGCTACTGCTTTCAGCCGAGAATAAAGCTCGGCTCTGCTATATGGTGCAAGCGCAACGCGACGACGACGCTATACACGCGCTACACTTTTTGCAGCAGCAGCAGCAGCATCATCATCGTGCGTATATAATATATGCTCGGAGCAACTATCGTTCGTTCGTTCGTTCGGCGCGTCTATTGAAAATATACTAATGATTATGTGATAAATGTAACGAATTTAAAGAGCTTGTATGCGTCAATGGTCTCTGTCGCGCAGCATATATAGACGCGTCGTCGGTCTGTGAGTGCACAGCTCGCCGACGAGAGCGACAAAAAAAAAAGTTCAAAAAAAGTGAGCGAGAGAGAAAAATTTTGCCGAGCCGCGCGTCGTATCTCTTTAACAATTCAAAGGCCCGAGGCACGCATCCAACTGCATCCCACGTACATAAAGCCGCCAACTCGCTCACACGTACATTTTCTCTCTCTCTCTCTCTTCTCTCGAAAAATCGATTCACTCTTGAAAAAAAAGCTGCAAGCGCAGCAGTGAGCACACAAAAGCCTCCTCCACGTCGTCGTCGTCGTCGTCGTCGTCGTCGTCTACGGGTCGATACGCTCGCTCGCTAGGCCTATAAATGTATATGTGCTCCTATATATACGTGTGTACTGCACATACACGAAAGCTACTGCTGCTGCTGGCGCTGCCTCGCTGCGAAGGGAGCGAGTATATGAGCGAGGCTATCGAGCGAGGGTGGAGTCCGTCCCTATCGTCGTGCGTGCAGCAACAGCAGCAGCAGCAGTGGATGAATGTGTGTACACACGTTCGTGCAGACCCCCACATACACACACATTCAGAGCACATATTGTGTACTAAACTATGTATATGCATCGGCATATAAGCGTGAAAGGCGCGACACGTTATACTCTACTGCTCTATATGCTTAGATACCGAGTCCTACTGGCCCATTGCCGATTATGCGTCCGTGTATACGCGTTGCCGTGTTCGTTTACTTTTTTGTCGTTGCCGCTCCAACGAAAGCGCGAGTCTTGCACGATAACTTCCTTGTTTGTTGTTTTTCTTTTCGTGGAAAGGCCTGCGCTCGGACAATTTCAAATGACAAGCTGCACGCGGCTCTGTCGCGCTCGTCGATCGTCGCCGATTATTATTTTTATTATTATCACTGCGGCGCCGCGCGTTGCGTAAAAGTTATGCGCGCCGTCGAGTTTATACCTACATTGTATATTACTCGTTAAAAAGCAAAATAAAAAAGGGAAAAAACGCGCGCGTAAATATTATAAAAGTCGCTCGTAATGGACCTTTCTCTCGCGGCGATTCGCGCCTCGGCCAGTGTTATAATATGCAACAGTGCGCTGAATCGCAGGCGCTCTTTAACAGCTCTCGAACGAGCTCGCGAGCCGTCGAAAAATGTTTTGTCCCGCGTGGCCCCGGTGCAGTACAGTACGTCGGAAGAAAAATAAACCGAGAAGTTTTGACCGAAAGCAAGAAAAAAAAAGGAAGAGAATCGCGTCGAGAGAAAAGAAGTGAGAAGAAGGTGGCTAAGACGCGCTTGCAAAAAAAAAAGAGTACAAGCTGCCTGCTAAGTGCGCGTTATAATTTATTCTACTCGTGTATGTGTGTTATGGTTACCAGCTGAGTAAACATAGCCGGCCGCAACATCTCTCTCTCTTCCTATATACTACACTGGCATTAGTCTCGCAAACGCTCTCTCTTGCTCTCAAGCTCGCGTAATATAATTAGAAAATTGCCAAAAATACCATGGGAGCTTCTCTCTTCGTCGCTCGTTGAAAAAGCACGTGTCTAGCTATAAACTAGCTGGCAATGCGCGTATCGCGCGCGTCGCGCAGCGTGGCGATTAGCTATCGCGAAAGATAGTAAATTTTTTCGCGATATTCCACGTGTGTGCTAGACTATAGTCGAATATTCATTTACGATGACTACAACTCGAGCTGTGATTTTCGTCTTATACCTATAATAATAAGCGTTTAAGTTTTGGCGTATCGATCGATCAGCCGGCGCGGCGCGCAGTCTTTGATGAAAATACGCACACGCGTTTACACATGGCAGAAAATGCGACATGTACAAGAGAGCATCAGTAACAGCAGCAGCCGCAGTAGCAGCAGCCGCTTCGTCTTACGTGCCATATATGTAAACGTGAGCCAAACTTTCTCCGTATATCTGCGGGAGCGCGCGTGTGCTCGGGCTGATAGCACAGCTGGCCGTTATCGACGATCGCGATCTGATATTATATACCTATGTATGTGTGTGTGTGTGTGTGGGGGCCAAGAAGTAGCGAGATGTGTTCGTCGCGCACGCATTTCTCCCAAAAACGGAATTATCGATCTTTCGCAGTCTCGCTCTCGGTCTCTCGTATACATATACACACACATACGGAATACTAGAGTCACACGGAGAGTCGTCTAACGCTAGGCTCTCCGCTCGTCCGTATATGCTGCTACCACTGCAGTCGGCCGCGCGCGCGAGCTATGCGATGCAAAAGAGAGAGAGAGAGAGAGAGAGAGAGAGATGCTATATAGCCGCAGTAACAGAGAGTATGAATTATTTTCGCCGCGGGGGCATCGCATCTTATGTAGGTCGTGTACACGTATAGAGGCGCATACTACTCCTCTGGCAGCAGCGAACGCGAGCGCAGCAGCAGCATATATCTATATGTTATATATGTGCCGAGCGACTAGCTTTTGCGAAGAGGCCTATTGCGCTCTCTGCACAACGCCGCTATATAGCTGCTGCTGCTGCTTTACTAGGCCTATAAGCATACTGTGCACTCGCACTTATACACACACAGCCACACACACACATGCCTAGATAGAACTAGCTGCTGCTTCTACCGCTACAGATACTCGCTCTGCTACACTACTCTGAAGCTGGGCTAGCTCTTTTGTGAAATCGCGATTATATTGGCTTCTCTCTCTCTCTCTGTGGTTTTTTCTTTACGTGCCTTTTTTTGATTAACGATAAGGACGAGGAACTTTAGAGACAAAAAAGGCCGCTTAATTGTCCCGCAGATAGGAGCCGGATATAAATGGAGTCTGAGCCTGAAAATTTCTGTCTTCTTCCGAGAAGGTCGACGATTACCTACGTGCAGCAATTTTGATACTTTATCTTGGTAGATTATCTCGTTCTAATATTACGAGACGCACCGAAGAGAGGGAGGATCTAGCTGCTATGCGTGTTTAACCAAGTGTGAAAGGAAAAAAGGTACGCGTGTAAGCGATATGTCGGAGCACAAACATTACGGCACACAGCCAGTCGCAGCGAGGCGCCTGGATGATTTAATAGAATGTATACAAATAGTCGAGAATCCGAGTGTCCCCCCGAAGCCTTTTCTATATACCAGCCACGCCGGCTCGCGGTCACGTGTCGCGCGCGCGGACTTTTGCAAGGAAACGCACATTATCGTAGCAGCATCCAATTCGACCTGCACACCGATACACACGTTCGTGCCACTGCGCACACGCATACGTGCAAGTATGCGCATTGCATGTATTATACACAAGATGCCAGAGACAGGCGGGCGGGCGGGCGAGCGAGCTTGCGCAAGCTCTTCCCCGAGAAAGGGAGCGTTTGATTCACCCACCGCGTGTGTGCGCGCATCGACGCAGGCGCTTATTTATTTATTTTTTCTGTTTTTTTTTTCTTGTATATTCTTGTGTGTCGGCAGATTGTTGTTGTAAGCTCGGCTAGGTTTTTCGTAAATTATCTTCTTCTTTTTTCTCACTTGGATCTTCCGTAAATAAATGAACGAAAAAATTGAACACTGACGTATGAATCACAGCACTTTTTTTCTTTCTTTTATCAGAAAAATTGTATAAACTCTAATTTATAATATATATACTTTCTTTTTTATATATATATATATAATTTTTTTATGTACAAAACAACCAACAAGATATTAAATCTTTCTTCCTTTTTAATTTTTCGTTTTTCACTGCTGTACACACTGCGATCGAACGATCACTCGGAGAAATGAACAAATAAAACTGTAACAAACAGCAACAACAATAACACCACGTAACTCTAGGGCAGGCACTAACACACTGTCATCACTGATTATACTTTTTTATTTTCTTTTTTTTTTTTTTTGCACTACAGGGATGTTTCTCTCTTATTATTATTATTATATTTTTTTTGCAGGCCTGAGCCGCCGGTGTAATAACTGCACTGGCACACAAGCGGCGACGGCTGCAGCGGCGGCGCGCGCGCACGTATTATACAATAGAAAATCGAGAGAAACTGTCTCTCTTACGCACTCGCACGCGGATATATACACAGGTATAGGCGTACATTCAAAAGCGCATAATGTTATTTGCGCGCTCGGGGGGGTGTACGATATTATTATTATTATTATTATTATCGTTATTATTATGCGTGCGAGACGAGGAAAAAAAAAGACGAAAAAAAAGCAGAGAACTAGCTAACGGTGTGTATCACTCGGGAAAACGCGTGTCGCGGGTGCGCGCGCGAAAATACACGTACGCTATACAGTTTTGCGGAGCTTATAGTCGGCAGTCCGGAGCTCTCTCGTGCGCGCTACCGAGTCTCTGGGTTGACTGCCTTACTGAAAACTCTCTCTCGGCGGCTCCCCGACATCGCGCGCGCACTACGGCGCACGCATACACACAGGCGCAACACACACATACAGACAGACAGAGAGAGAGAGAGAGAGAACGGAGCGCACAGCGCAACTCTCTACTGCACGGAGACCAGTGTATATGCCAGCGAGCGAGTATATATAGTGATACAAGCCGCGCTGTCTACGCCAATGTACCAGCCGAGTACTACGTATATACATTGCCGCTATATATACGTCTGCAGAGAGATACGTACGTGTGTGAGTTTGCACACACACACACACACACAGACACAGTCACAGTCACATAGAGTCATGTACAAGAGCAGCAGGCAAGAGTGGTGCGCTGCTGCGCCAAGAGTGGCGCGACGTGACGAGTGAAAGAGCCCCACCATCAATTTCCATAGCGATCTCGGCACTGTATACGTATATACTACACTTACACACACACACATACATCGTAGCTGTGCGAATGTGTGCGTGCAAGTGTACGATATATACGCGCGCAGAATATATATACGTACATAATGTAGCGGAGGGCCGCATAGCGATATATGCCGAGTATTATATAGCGGCTTGCATGCCGAGCAAAGAACAGTTGTGTGCGTGTTTTTTTCTTCGAGGCACGTGGGGGTGGATGTGTTTCGGAGCTTTTTAAACTGGCAATACTGCCGAAAAAATTCTTTTTGCAGCGCTCGATAACACGCAGCTACACGAAAAAAAAAAAGATCCGGGGGTTTCCGCATACTTACTATTTCATTGGGTCACTATGAAATCGAATTCGAGGTCTATTTTACTCGGTTATGTCAGAGTTTCCACATAAAAACGTAGAGTAATCGGAGCTTTATCAGCCATTAACCATTTTACACTGCAAATCTCTCAGCAAATACCTGTAACTCAGTACCTCATTGATCTTCACCCATAACAAACCCTAAAATTCGATTTCAGCAACTCGAAAAAATTATAATAGGTACAGCGAACCTTCGAGTCCTTATTTTTATTATTTTGATTAGTTCAAATGTAATTTACCTATCAAATTGATTGGCAAATTTATCATTATAGCCGCGATCGCAAGTGACGCGGCGATGATGTTGTTCAATTAAACGCCCATGGAAATGTCGAGAGGGAGCGAGAGAGAGAGAGAGTTGGGAACTGTCGATGGGCCGTTTGGAAATTGCGATAAATTTTCACGCGTTACATGCTCAATTTTCATTGATACAATTTACGCGTGTGCTCATACGCGAGGTTTTTATTTACTTTGGCGCATGAATTTAAATTATGTATACGCCGCGCCGTATGTATACAGACTCGACGAGCTTACATAATTGTAACGAGCGCCCGCGCGAGAAAGTGATATGCAGCGCGTACGCATACTCATAAACACACGCACACGCATACACACTCGTAAACGTGCATACATTTACAAACACACATGTACACGAGACGACGACTCGCTCGTGAATGGCAGGAAAAATTCACTGCGCGACGCAAAGAAAAAGGTATATGGAAAATTCATCGAGTCGCGAGTATATCAATAACACGACTCTGCCCTTTCACCCTCGCCCTGCCGCTACGCGCACATGCACACGAGCGACAGCTCACAGCCCGCGCGCACACACACACATATAGACACGAAACTCGTGTGCTCGCATGTTGCAGTGGGATAATTTAATCCAAGTTCGTATTAAAGTACCTGGGCAGAAAATGCAAGCGCCCGAGCTCGACCTAGTTCATCTCTCGAAATTGGAAAATAGATATCGGCGCTGTTAAAATTTTAATGGAATCTTCGATCGATTTAACAATATTTAATCTTGTTTCTCCCTCTGCCAGGCAGCCAGCCAGAGTCAGCCAGCCAAGCGTATACTACAACTACTACGTACGCGATACACGTAATGATTTTGCGCGTGTGTGTGCTAATAACGCGAAAAATCGCGCGTCGCGCAAAAAAATTCGCGCAAAGAGACAACACAACTGCGTACGTGCAAGGTGTACAATACGGTACCGCGTCGCAGTTTACATTATTCGCGCGTTATATGTATAGTAGGAGATCCACATAGCTCGTAAGCTGTCAGACAGTGTCAATTGTACTATCGAGAAATTATCTCCTTCTCTCTCTTTCCCTCTCTCGCACTATTGTGAAAATATAAGCAAGTAAAGTATATTTTTATCAATGACCTACTTTTTTTCCTCCTTCGCCGGTTTTAAAGCACATCCACACATAGAAATTGTTCTTAATCTTTATCCGAATATCTTTCATTTGCGCGCGGGTACGTCTCGCCGCGAGATAAAGTCCGCCGCCGTCACGCCATTATAACAATCATAGAGAGAGAGAAAGAGAGAGAGAGAGAGAGAGAGCCGAGGGAGAGGAAAATTTTTTTTCTATCTTAATTATATTCGCACAAACACGCGCGCGCTCTCATAATGAATTCGAAGTTTTTAATGGCACGTCAATAGCGAGTAGCAGCAGCAGCAGCAAAATATATATTTATATGTGAAAAATAAACGCGCACTTACATAAATATTGAAAAAGCTGATTACACGAACGGTTAGTTACATGCGCGTCTATCCCACGCTCGGGCGTTTTTTCCTTTTTTTATTTTGGGGAGAAAAAACGAAATTTCCTCCCCATGGTCGTTTCTTTTTTCTTTCATGAAACGAAGAAAAAAAAGAGTACTTGTATGCTACACCCTCTCAATGCGCTCGCTCTCCGTGCGTGTGTGTATACAACAATGCACTCGAAATATCCGGGCACCTTACGCGTAGCGGTAAAATGCCAAACATACTGCGCGGAGACACTCGATACCTTTAGGAGCAGCACACGAAGCGGAGGATGTACCGTTAGAACCGCGCCTTTAAGGACGTCGTGCCGCGCGCGATATACAGCTCTACCTATATATTTTTACCTTACATACGTATCTCGTGCAGTGCGTAAGTGTATCATAATAGTACATAATAGTATTATATAAAAAAACATGGATCGATTATTTGGCTCTTTTTTTCTCGTAATGATGATGATGATGGTGCGTGGTGTGGCGTGGTGTGGCGTGGTTTGGGAGTGTGAGAACGTTTCGAGGAAGGAGAGAAAAAAAGTAAGAGTACTCGACGAAAACTTGGCTATGATATGCACCGGCTCAACGGCTACTGTACTCTTTGCAGGCGGTGTCGCCAACGCGTGTAATTTTAATGATCGGTCTCATAATTACCGGCTATTATTAGACAATTGCCGGACAATTAGTTTTTCATCGAACGAATCTTATCAAATGTACGCACGCATGTGTGCAGCGCAATACGCAATAGCCGATGTCGCGATACGCAAGCCCGATCGACCATGGGATCTCTGTGTATATATACGCCAAGCCTCTCGAGTTGTACGAAAATTTTCGCCTGCACTTTTTTTTAGTGTTTTGTTTAAATGCGCTTCTTCTTTTTTCGACAGATTACAGTTATCTTTGCACGAGACGCGCGTGTCGTTGAACTCGCTCGCGAGCTCGAACTCGGTGCATACACACGCACACACACATACGTGCATACACGTATATCGCGTATACATTTTGCAGCAACGCGTAATATGCACGCTAGTGATCACTCGTCGGGTTATATTTCGCGTTAACGCATTATGTCAGAAAACGCGTTTGAAATGAAAAAAAAAAAGGAAAGAGAGAAAAAGGAAGGCGAGACCGAAGGAAAAAAAATGTTTTTCTATTATGTAAATGATATATAGGCCTGTGCAACGGCGATGATTGCTTTTAAATGGAATTTCTTGTATAGCTTCGCGGAATATCGTGTGCTTTTTGATAAGAACGGTCTATATTCATTGAAAAAATGTTTGTCTAATGTACAACAATAATCTTCCTCTATAGAATAATAGTACATATAGTATGCGCGCTTATACTATGAGGCAGAATACATCGCATCGCAGATATATATAATTGCTCATTTGTTTTTTCGTCGTCATTAAAATTGATGCACGCCAAGACTCTCGCAAAGCTTCTGATCTTTTTTATTTCCCATCCGCTATTTTCATCATTGCTGAAATTCTGCATTTTTTCCTTCCTTTTTTTTTCGTTCGTGCGTGCATAAAATACTTCGGCAAAAAGGTCAATAACACAGAGAGCAGTGCAGCGGCGGCGGCTATATAGCGTTGCAACGTAAAAACACGCGAAAACGCATCGATTCAGCAAAAGAAGACCGTGCGCGCAAGCTTTGAAAAATAAAAAAAAAAAAAAAAAAACNTTAAAAAAAAAAAAAAAAAAAAAAAAACGAGTGCGCGTATATTTATGCGAGCAGCAGTTTTGCAAAGACTTAAAAAAGAACTGCACAGGCGTGTGTATATGCGTACGCGCGCTCGGAGGAAGGAAAAACGCGATAAAATCGGTCCCCATAGCTCTCTCTCTCTCTCTCTCTCTTTTGCTCTCGTGCAGCTAAATTGTCATCGTGCGCGGCGAGACATGATTATTTCAAAAAAAAATTTTTTATTTTTCACTCGCTCGTACACATATAGTGTATAGGCGTGCGGTGTACTGCATGTACACCGTGTGTACGGCGCGCGCTCCACGGAGAGGAAAAAATAAAAAAATAAAGAAACAGCATATCATACAACTTTATCACGGCCTGTGTTTGTGTACATACACACACACTTTTATACATACGCGAGCCTTGGAAGTGCCTTTACTGGCAACAACTCCAATAGCGCAGCTCGCACACGTCTCTCTGCCGCACACGAATGTGTGTGTGTGTACGTGTGCATGTGCAGCTTGCGCAATCCGCGCCGCGTGAAAGCAACAACTCTCGATTCCCAAGTATATATCTTATGTGTGCGCGCCTGTGACTACTACCTGCGTGTGCACTGCAGTGCAGCAACGACACATCGATGCGTTGCCGCTGCGTATATATGTGTGTTTATACGATCGCGAGTCGCTCTGCGTGTGCAGCGTACGTGTAAGCGCGCAGAGACCCAAAAATGGTCGAAGAGAAGCTTGCGCGATCCGGTTGACTCTCGGCGATGATGCACTTTCCCGCGCGCGCGCGGCTGCATCAATTATATTGAAAAAAAAATCGAGTGGAGAAAAAAAGAGAGAAATAAAATTAAATAAAAAAAACAGGAGAAAGAGCGAATCGCATCGCGTACGCATAAATGCGTGTAGGCTACAGCGCCTGATGCACTTGCGAGAGAGTGTGTGTGTGTGTGTGTGTGTGCGTGCGTATAATGCGTGTATATGGCTGGCTATGCGAGAGCAAAAAGTCGCTCAAGGTGAACGCGGCGATGATGATGATCGTTGGGATTAGAGGTGACAATTGCAAGCGAGACTATCGTCTCTCTCTCTCTTCTCTCGTCTGTATATGAATTAAAAGCTGCTGAGCCGAGCTCGCTTACAACTGCTATGACTAAAGCCGGCCACGTATGCGTAGTGCAAAAGATTGATTGGACTTGCAAACTTGCGACACATATACATGTTTCGCCGTAATTCGCTATGACTTTTCGGGAAAAATATACGATAAAAATTTCTCCGTTGTCTCTTCGTCGTTGTCGTAGTCTTAAGAGTCGTCGTCGTCGTCGTTGTTGTTGTGTGAGTCTTCTGTATACATATACGCGCGGGTTATCTATAGAGAAAGAGTATACGAGTATATTTAGTTGGGGCGTAGCGCAGAGCGCAAAAGAAAAAGAGGACTGGAGTCGAGCCAAGCTCATCAACGAAAATGAAATCTAGGTCTCTCTCTCTCTTTCCCTCTCTCTCTCGTGGGACCGAAGATTTCTTCTAGCACTTCGCTCTGCGCATCTCTCATCCTTTTCGCGAAGTATATAAACTCGCGTGTATACGGCGCATGCAGTGCCAGGCGCAAGCGAGCGAGGCAAGCATGCATGTGATACACAGACGCCACGTCGAAAATAACAATAAAATCGAAGCTTGCTCAGGACGCGTTTAACGAGCGACCTTAAGAGAGAAAAAAAAGAATATGGCTAGAGTCGTTTGTCGTGATCGCACACCAAGAGAGGAGGTACTTACGCCGGAAACGACCGTCGGAATAATATCTTGCGCAAGTCTATGTGGTTGCATTGCAGCTTCTCTCTCTCTCTCCGTCTCTCTCTCCTTCGGCAGAAAAAAAGCACACCAACAACCATCGAGTTTACTGTCGCAATGTACACGCATCATTGTTTTTTCATTGTTGCGAGAGAGATTCTCCTCAAAAATTACCTGCCTTAATTAATCGAACCTATAAGATTTCGCTGTAAAAATAGCTCGCACGTGGCGCGTGTACGCGATTGCTTTTCTACGTATAGCCGCTAGCTGTTGCTGCTGCTGCGGAGGACAATTAAGCGTTTCTCGCGAAAGAGGTGAAAAAAAATGACGCCGAGATGCATACTTATAGTATAACGAGCCATAAAGAGAGTTTTATATGTACGAGAGGATTTGCGCAATCTCAACAAACAGGCAAGAATTTTTTTTATCAAAACTTATCGTTATACAATTATCTCTCTTTCACTTGTCCCTGGCTGCAGTGCAGTCCAAGCGCTCCACAGCTGCACTTCAATTTTCATAATAAAATGCATAATAACGATGTGCATTGGATTGCGCAATTTTTTTTTTTTTTACTGCTCGGTAAGAAAGAGAGTGCAGTTTTTTGACAGCGGCTCCGGAAATACAAGCCGAGAGTGGGCTGATAATGTTTTAACGCCAACGCGTATAGATTTCTGAGAGATTAGAGCTCGCAATTTTTATCGCAGCGAAAAACTGACAATTGAGATTTCTCGCAAATATAGTGAATAATTGTCTGCAAAAAAAATGAGCTCCTATCTGATAACACGATGGTATGATGGCATTTGTCATGTGGTTTTTCGCGATTAGAATAGAACACTTTTTTTTTATCTCTAATACATAGAACTATAATATCACAATTGTTACTTTCTTCTCGCGACCCACATTTTTATTATCTCGAATCTAATCATACTATCATTATCTGAGAACAATAGATATAATCTTGGGCTAAGACTTCAAAATTTAACGGCACCTTCGACTGATGAAAAATTGTCAAATTACGATTATTTTACTCGTGTGTTTACATATGAAGCCTAATATAATTTGCAATTACTCGATAAACGAATTGCAATCTCGATCGGAGACAAACGAGTGCTTTCTTTTTTTTCCTTTCTTCTTTCTCGAAACTGGTAGACGTATTTTTTTGGCGAGATGTGAAAGTTGCACATTTCGGTGGATAAGATGCTTTTTAATTTGCGCAGGCACTCGTGTGTTTTTACACGTGCATTACGTAATTTTTCGAAATCGTAGCACTTGCCTTTACTCTTTTCTTTTTTTTCTTCACTTCTTTTTTTTCTTTCTTTTCTTTTTTTTTTTTTTTTTAATGAAATTTCCACGCCAAAAATACGACGAGCTCATCTCCAGCTGCGACAATAACGATGCCGGGCACGAGCGACGCGAGCAAACGTCAATTATCGTCATAGACGCATGCAGGCAAACGAAAAGAGGAAAAAAAATGAGAGAAAAAAAAACTAGTCACTAGCTGTTACTGTTTTTTTTTCTTCTCATTTTCAAACAATAAATACCGGTTCGTTCTTGCTTTATGCACCAAAGAGAGAGAGAGAGAGAGAGAGAGATTACACGAGCGCGCGCCGCACGGCAAGCAAAGAGTTACTTTCCATCCTGACCTACATTTTGACTTATGTACGCGCAGCCCGTCAGTGTATACTCAAGCTGCATCGTCGACGTCGCCGTCGTCGTCATCGTCGTCGTCGTCGTCGGTAGCGTCGCCGAACATGTATGCACCGTCGATGTGCCATCGCACCTCGTATACGACCCTGAGTTTTTTTACTCTCTGGACTCGGTTAAATTTTAATTTCGTAAAAAAAAAAAAAAAAATGGAGAAAAAATGAAAAATCCTCTCTCTCTCCTGACGAAACACCTTAATGAATGGTTCACACGATTATCTACGATACATCAATTCTTCCTCTTCGTTCGCACACGAACGAAAAAAAGGCTAAAAAAAACTATTTTATTCGGTATATCTGACTATCCGCTATGGAGCCTAAGAAGAAAAAGCGATTGTTGTCGGCTCTATATGTATATATCTACGGCACTAACGCGTATAATGTCATGTCGCAATGGGAAGTCTTGCCGGCGAGTGTCTATTGCAACTGAGGCTCGCGCAAACTGAGAGCTGCTGCTGCTGCACACTGCCATATACATAATATACTCGTGCTGCATCACTGACGAGAATTTTTAGAATTCACCATTTATACGTGCGCGAGGATTGAAGGTTTCGTTGATTGTATTTTATATATACATATAGATTGCACAGAATAGATTTATATGCTTTCGAGAGACTTTTTTTTTCTCTCTCTCTGTTTTCTAAACGTGCATTATGCATATTCATTCAATGTCAATCTCGTGCATGTGGGTTTGATAAATAATTAAAATTTTAGATTTTTTTTTTCTTGAAAATATAATACGCGAAGCCGCAGCCGCAGTGCGTGTGCGAGAAGGATTATCAGCGCTCCCCGACAATAATGATTGCCGTTCTAAAACTATAAAGGATCTCTCCGGCTCTTTATGATCTCAACAACAACATGACGAAAGAATCGGCGAGTCGGAAAAATTTTTGATCCAAACGAGTCGTGACGTTCACCGTCCATTATGCATTTTTATGGTCGTCATATTGTATATAAAATCGGTAAAAAAAAAGTAAGTCGCAGTTGGGCTCGTGCAGCAGCAGCAGCGTTGCACACATTATACATTCAAGCCCTTCGGTATGTCGGTGGTGGTGCGTCGGTTGGTTGCTCGGTTGGTTGGTTGAAGCGCGCAGAGGGCGGCAGCGCATGCGCAAGGGAGGAGGAGGGCGAGATTTTATTCGCAGCGAGGCGATGCGCGAGAGGGAAAATCGGAAGTCAATACAAACGCGCGTGCTGCACACGGGCTGTCATGTGCGCGCCTCGAAAACTGCACTCGGACTTTCTCGTCGCACGCAATATCGAAAATTTCTCCTCCGACGTCTGGTCTTTCCGAATTATGCCGCGCGCGCTCGATCCGACTCAATGCCATATTGTACCGAATCGTGGAAACTCCGTACACACGCGTTCGTATGTTTGTCGGAAAATGAAAATTTGCCTATCCATAGAACTAATACATATAGCAAAGGAAAGAAAGAAAAAAAAAGTTGCAGCAGTGCAGTCCGCTGGCGCGACTCCTCCCATATCCGCGATAAAGCATCGCTCGGCTCTTGCGCGCCGTATAGGCCTCTCTCGGTTACATTACGACATGTATTGCCTCATCGTTGCCGCCGCCGCCACCGCCACCGCTGCCTGCCTGCCTGCAGTGCTGCACGACGCAATCGAACGCGGCGCGCCTCCCTCCCTCTGCACTTCTATTTTCACATGTATGTATGTATGTGTGTGTGTGTGTGTGAGTGCATGTAATCTGCCGCGCCGAGAGAGCCCATGCGCCGCGCGCGATGCGATGACAATGCAGACTCGCAGTGCAATGCAGTTCAGTGCAGCTATATAGGTAGGTAGGTAGGTAGGTTCGATGCAGTGCAGCTCGGCCGGTAAGTCAGGTGGCCGCTAAAGTTGATTCGTCGCTTCCGCCGCGAGACGTCGTGCCGCAGCAGGACTCAGGAGTCGAGCGCGGGATTACGATTTTATAACGGATCCGTGTTTATTATTATAAAGCGCGAGCACGAGTCTCTCTCTCTCTCTGTGTTTTGCTTGACGCGTATACATGTGTATGTGTTTTTATACGTGTGAATATATAGGAAAAGTTTTACGATGCTGCTGGCATGGCGTTTTAATTTTTCTGCCGTTACGATTTCATCGAGCTTTTCCCTCTTAACATCGACTGGCAACGAGATTTATATGTTATAATATATATGTTATATAGCGATCATCTGCGCTGACTATCATGCGCTATACGCAGGCTAATTACAATTACGTTCCACTGCATCCGTTATACATTATACGCCGCATTATGTGCGCTATTTTTTTACGACTCGCAGTCACGATGATGAGCCTTTTATAACATTATTATTAAATTGTTATACCGCTGCGGATTCCTCGAGACGTCGTGCGTGCATATGGCGAGCGAATTTGCAAGAACTAGACAAGGGGGGAAAAATATGACAAAAACGATAGATACAGAGAGGCGGGGAAGGAACGAGAAAAAGCTCCACTGCAGCGATATGTCGTGCGCCCGATACATAAAAAAGGCTTCTTTTCCTCTCTTTGCGACGGCACACACACATACACATACACCGTACATGCAGCGAGCTATATAAGCTTCTTAGGAAAATAATAACAGGGCGCCCGAGCCTACATATACCGCTGCAAGCTCGCTCCGCAAGTCGAAAGCTTCGCTTGCTCTCGTTTCTTGCAGATTGGATTTGGCTGCTCGGTGCAGTACGTACTTTACGAGCCACGAAACTGCGACTTCTCCCTGCAGCCGTGTGCCGTGTGCTCTGCGAAGCTCTAGCTTCGATTGCGCAGTGCACTTCTTGGAGAATATAATTGAAAATCCTTGCGAGCTCTCCTCAACAATAATAGATTTATCGCTTCTATATACGATACGTAGCGGGAAAAAAGGGCCGAGAGCGCTGGGGGGAAGAAAAGGTAGGTATACCCGAGAGGTAGTTAACCGCGAGCCAATTAAGCCGAGACCGGCCGAAAATGGTATGTGCCTTGGCTGCTATACAGCAAGAGGTGTATACACTGTACAGAGCCAGCAAGCCAGCCTTAAGGTTCTCACGTGAATTTCTCCGAAAGCCGAACCTACCTATAGTGGCAATTACTGGCTCTTATGTAGAGATCCTTATCCTCCTCATGCAGCCTCCCTCTCTCTCACGTATGTGTGTATAAGTATAAAGTATGGGCATGGAGGCAGACGCATGGGACAGAGGAATCGCTCGTGGCCATGTGTATGTGTTGGAGCGTGTGTTGCATATACGCTCGGGCTTTGGGAGGCCATGCATTATCGAGATGGGCTCGAGCGCACGTGGTGACGATGTATGCGCACACGTATACGTGATGCGCTCATACGTGCGGTGCACATATATATATATAGTACAGCACACACATCGCGAGTCGAGCGGCGCACATAACGGGTATACGACGACGACGGCGGGATGGCATGCACCGCCAGCAGCAGGAGAAGAACGCGGGGGCGCGGGGCCCGCCGATGTGTGTACGTTATATATACAGCAGCAGCAGCAGCAGCAGCAGGAGAGCTGCGGCGCACGGCGTATACGAACACACGGTATATACAAGGCAGCACGCTCCGAGCCAGGCGCAGAGAGAACTTAGCGGTATATCGGCGCAATACGGCGCAAGAAGAAAAATTTGCCGTTACTTGACCGACAGATCCGCTAGCGAATCTGCACGCAGTGCAGCTGCGGCGTATACTGCACTAACACACACACACACAGCACTCGCAATCGTGAGAGAGGAGAGGGGTATCCTGTAAACGCTACCTTCTCTCCAGCAGGGCCTATATATAGTCTAACCAGCTATACATTGTATATATAATGTACGAGAGATCTATACGTGCAAAGGGTATATATCGGTGTACCTGTGCCGGTGATCGGTGGCGAGGCGGTAAGCTGCGAGCTGCTTATGTCCGATGGTTGACTGTTGCTCTGACTCGTTTGACTCTGCTGTTGTTGCTGCGTTGCGGCTGCTGCAGCTGCTGCTGCTGCTGCTGGTGGAGATGCCGCGGCGACCACGATCGTCGCGGGCGATGACGACTGCTGTTGCTGTTGTGGTTGCTGCTGCTGCTGCTGTTGGGGACTGCCAGCAGCAACAGGACTCGTTGACGCGCTCTCGGCCATTGTCGATGATGATGACCTGCTCGACCGCCGCTTCGGATTCTTTTTTTTGCTACCCACTTTGAATGATTTTCGTAGTACCGCGCGCGCAGCTCAAACGGACCTCGGGCACGGCATTGTTTTTGACAAACGATTTTTCTTGTTTTTTTTATAACTGCTGCTACTTGGCTTATTGCGATTTTGTAATAACGACTACTTTGTACACACTAAGATTCGCGCTAGACGTCGACTAATTTATTTTCAAACTAATTAATTTTTTTCCGAGGTGATTACGTATTATTACTTATATTCTGAAAGTTCAGCTAGATTTAAAATTGTTTTACTCGCAAGCTGGTATGATCGATCTAATCGACGCTCTCTTGATCTTCTATGATCCTTCGCAAATCGCTGATCACGAAGCTTCCAGCAGCTCGCTGTGACATTTTGATCGGTCGCAACGGGTCTTTCACCGACAACACGGTCATCTGCAAGAAAAAGCATTGGGCTACTTGAGCGTCCGCAGACTGGCAAAACACAGCGGCATCGGAGACGGACGCGCGTCAGATTTTGCATCCACACGAGAGGCGCGGGCAACAAAAAAGAAAGCGTACAGCGAAGCGACAAAAAATAACAAGTATAGTAGGCACGAACGCCCGCGACCTTAGACGCGCCGAGCAGCCGGTCGGTCGGTCGGTCCGTCGTCGCTCGCTCGCTTGCTGTGTGTACCGCCGCACCACCAGCGTTGTTGCCGTTAAGCCGCCGCGCGCGCTCGGCAGAGAGGCGCGTCTCTCCGTCTCTCTCTTTCTCGCTTGGCGGGCGCGCGCGCGCACAACGAAGGGAGTAGAAAAGCGAGCGAGCGAGCGACCGAGAGAGAGAGAGAGACCAGGCTACAGAGCCAATAGGTCAGTGGGCTTTGTCTATTGCCGCACCTCATGCTTACACACTTGTTTCTTTACGAGATCGAGTCGAGCTTTATGCACCCCTCTGTATGCCAGGAAAAATGATGGTGCACGAGCTTTTTTCCATTGCCCGAGCCCACAGCGCAAAGATTGACACGCGCCAACTGCCTCCCCGTGCACTCGCGTTCATATACATCTATATGTACACACGAAGCAAGACGAGCCGTCCGCGTCTCGTATAGGCACGACGCAACGTAAACCTGACCCTGCAAGCTCGCGCCCGCTTAGATCGCCTGGCAGGATATCGATATGTACATCGCGAGAGACGTGACGTTGTTTGTCGAGCGATTTCGAGCCTCCCCCGAGTATTGCACGAGCATTGCACGAGCGACTTGGCGAACGCACGCGACACGATCGTATATAGGTACACACACACGACACAGGCCCACGTATACACACTTGGCGCCCGGAGCAAAATCTGACGCGCGAGCGACACACTCGTCACTGAAAATTACTCGCAAACTGTTCTTACCGTTCGTCCGTCTGGCTGGTGATTCTCGCTCTCGTTATTTAGATGCGAAGCACTCGACTGCACTGCGTGTATATTTGTATACGCAACACAAAAGAGAGAAAGCTGCACGGTACTCTTTCTTGTGGCTGTTGCTAGGGGATCTCTCTCTCGCTCGGTTTTTTTCGGCTGTTGCGGGGGATAAACACACAGAAGCTGCTGGATCCTCCCCCGTGCTTGCAAGCAGACGGACTCGCAGCTGGCTGTACGGACTTTTCGCGGATTATTACTTGTACTTTCGGACAGACAGACAGCGGGACTCGCTCCTCGGCAAAGGCAGAGCCAGCAGCAGCAGTAGACACACACAGCCTACACACGTAATATAAGCGCGCGGGCGCGAGGTGTGATACGCGCCAATGGATATATAACGAAAAATATGCTATATATACGACTCGCAGCGCATATCCAGGGGTATGAGGGAGAAAGAGAAAAGAGACGTCGCATAGATAGGGGTGAGATCGACAGAGGTCGCTTCGAGCTCGGCTTCTGCTGCTGCTGCTGCTGCTGCTCGTCGAGCAGACGCTGCTAGAGGAGGTGGAGGAGAAGGAGGAGGAGGAAGAGGAGGCGAGAGCGAGGAGGGTATTGTGCAGGGCTGCAGCCGACGAGCCTCGACGTTTTACCAGGGATGGCTCGGCTTACGCTCGTTCTCGCGCCTCCCGCCCACGAAAGCTCGATCCGTTGCAGGGATGACGGATCGGTAGGTAACATGACTGCGATGGTAATTTCAAACCCTATACTCGATTTCGTATGCTGCGTTACAACTTTGCAATTTAATTGATGAATCAAGCGATATCCTAGTAGTTTTATCAATTTTTTAATAGTATATTACTGCCCTAGGCCGCGAAAAACAGAAAAGTCCCAGAGTACGTGCAATTAGTGGCCGAGGCGAAGTCGAGGCCGATAAACACGTGCTCTGGGGCTTTCTTTTTTCGCGGCATAGGCCTGTATACTATTTTTAATACACAATGGCCCGAAAATCGCTCTTCCCGCTTTGCGCAGCGGCAGGGAAGTAGTCACTTTCGGGCTGCTGGTATGAAAAATATTTTACACAAATTATTAAGTACAGAAGTAATAAAATAGCTGTAACAGTTTAATCACTATTATTTAATTTTACCAGAAATAAAATAATGAGAACTTCATAAGCTACGCTTTGTGCAAAGAAAAATATTATGTACGTTTCATTTATTACAATTACGACAGCTAAAAGTAAGAGTTTTTGCATAATAATACTTGTAAGAAAGTTAGTCCTCTCATATTTTTGTTTGACTTGCGACTCAACTTTTTCAAAAAAATGTAAAACTCATCTTTACGTAATCTAATTTGAGCAGAATTCCCAGCAAGTAATTTTTTTCTGTAACGGTTGATTTACAATTGTAAACATTATTGGTCGATGGCAACGGCGGAAACTGACATTGTTTACTTTGTGCAGCGTAAGCGGGGTTACTTCCAGCGCTTGCGCTTCTCTAGCATCGATTGTGCATTCTGGCTTCGATCGCAAGCTCTCACCGAGCGCGCTTGCGCTTTCTTATGAGCCTCCTTATACACGCAACGGTAGCAGCAGCATCGAAATGTCATTTTCACTCTATAACTTATTGCCGTAAACATTTACTTACGAGCCTAACGGAATCATTGCGTTTTGAGCGTCTTGTGCAAGTACTGATGCTAATAGATCTAAAAAGTTGATAAATTTATATTATCTTTTTCAAATTTTTCATCAAACAAACTTTTGATGAAAAATATTTAATTAATCAACTTTGTAACAAAAAACAAGTCCCTGTGGTGGAATTATTTACCGTAGCATTCAAGGGTACATTTTACTAAGAAAAGTTTAAATCCCTAAAAAATTCCGTTATTCCTTACTTGAGATCGCGACTTCAAGAAGTAGAGCCGATGCGCTTTAGTGAAAAATTAATGAATCTCATAAGAATATCTATTTGGCATTGGTCTCGCTACATGAAAAATAATAGATCAGGTCACTTGGGTATTCGCGTACTTTTGCCATTGAAGCGCAAAATTTGGCCGCAATCAAGAAGTACCCGTTAAATCAAACGCATAACGCAACATCAAAGGAGCCAATAACAATGAGGATAACGTTCGTGTAAACATACATAGAATTGCGTTTCTTTGCATCGCACTCTCTTTTTTTACATCAAACAAACTGCAACGTCTCTCTTATATATCACGTATTTTTTGTCTCGCTCCTACTGTCTACGTCTTCGGCTGTTCTAGCGATCGAAAAACAACCGTAAGAATCTCTCGACGATTTTCTCACCCATCTTCGGCAAAGAATCAGCACGTCACCGGGATAATCATCTACCGATCACGATAAGCCAAGCCGATTTTCAATTATCTTTTAAGCGCACGCGCGCGCCAGCTCGCTGCTTCTCTCTCTCTCTCTCTCTCTCTCTCTCTCTCTCTCTCTTTCTCTCTGGCTGCTGGCAAAGCATTCCTAAATCAACGTCGCATCGTCGTCATCGCGCGAGTCGAGCCGAGCGAGCGAAGCGTTTTCAAAGTACGGCTAGAAAACAACAGCAACAACAGTTTGACAGTGTGCAGAAAAGGCGACGAAGACGTTGAAAAAGCATCAAAGAGTAAAGTAGGTAAAGAACCACGGGAGTTTACCCAGTGTACAGTTAGCGGTACCGGTTTCGCGAGTGATCCGACGCGCAGCTCGAATAAAAAGCGTCGATCCCTTCTCCTCGCTCGCGGCTCGGCTCGGGCTCCCTCCTTCGACTCGCGACTGGGCGAATGTGCCGTAGCGCGGCATTATGTGCAGCGGGCCGTCTGCTGTTGCTGCTGCACGCCTCGAGTGTCCTGGACACAATAGAGAGGAAGATCATTGTGTTTTCGAGGCACGATGATACTCTCCCTTTGGTACACGGGGCGAACAAAAATACTCTCGCACTTTTGCGCATCCGATCGTCATCTTTTGAAAAGAGGATGGCATTTCGATTCAATGTGCGCAGCGATGTTCGCCAGCGATGAATTATTCAATCTCTATATCGCACACACAATAATGTAATTTAAGTTGGAACATGAATTATCTCGATGAAAAGTTGCATTTCAACGAATAAAATTTTTTTCCACCCTCGGAATATACATTCGGTACTTTGTTAAAATGATAAACGATACGGTCGATAGTGCATCAGTAGTTGCAGTTAGTCGTTGCTGTAACGACTGTAAAATTGTCAAACGAGTCTACAATTCAACTCTAAATGTACGCTCTTCTACAGGGATATAATTAGGAGCATGTAATTTTCGGGATTTCATAATTCGATACAATCTACGATAAGAGCCACACATGGAGTCAACAGTTAATTTTTTGACCCATCAGGCTCATTACGCTACAGCCCATGTATATAAAAATAATAAATACGTGCGAAGAAATGAAAAAAGAAGAAGAAGAAGAAGAAGCGTGGAGTGTAAGGCAAGCATTGGAGGCAAAGTAACGGGTCTATCCGCTGCGCTTGGCAGTCCTCGCTTCATTCGCCGCGGCTCTCCCTTTCTCTCTCTCTCTCTCTCTCTCCCTGCAGAGCTCCTGCGAATCACCCGCGCAAAATGCAGCGCACGGTGCACACAGAGGGACTGCAGCGAGTATAGGTAGAGGCACAAAAAGGATACCCTCGCTCAGGCAGGCAGGCTGGCAGGCTGACTCTGACTCTGGCTTTGGCGTCGGCTCGACTCGCTCGCTCGCGCGGCACACAGAGAAAGTCCGCGGCGCGTGCACAGTCTATGAAGCTAGATCCGTTATAACGACTCTAAACGATGCACCGTTATCGCTCCTCGTCTAAGCGTTGCGTTGCGCTGCGCGGCCAGCCAGGCAGCCAGGCGCAGGCTCGTGGCGCTCCGCAGCGCTTGTTTAGATGTTGAGAGATTCTAGCCTACACGTATATATAGGGCCCGAGCACAGCTGTTTGCTGCCGCGGCTCACCTACATGCTCCGTATTATTGCTCGTATACATAAGTGAATAATACAGTTTGTACGTGTGCAGCTTGTGACTCGATGCACGCGGGGCACGAGCGATGCAATATGCATGCGGGGGATACACGTATTCGTGCGGACACGTGCGAATCTATTGCAGCTCTATAGGCTATAGCCGAAGCAATCTGTAAAACAAATGATTCGCGCGCCAAATCGGACGAAAAAATAGTTTGTATGCCCAAGCCCTTTGACTCGTGCTCGTGCGCTCGTAAACGGCAGTAAGCTAGCAATGATAACGAGCGTCGTGCGATCGTCGACGGCTAAAAAATGGAAGCGAAACATTAGATTTATGTGTGTGTGTGCGTACGAGTATGTGTGCAAGCGTGTGTGTGTATGGGCACAAGTCGAAAGGTGGAATAGCGGATTTCAAAGAGGAAAATCGGCGAAGCGCGAGCAGCGATCACGTAATGTAGGCTCGACGGCGAAGGTACCGCTAGATCACACACACACACACACACACACATACTCGTACGTATACAACACACGTAAACACATACTGTATATATGTACGTGTTCTACTATATAATACATAATACTCGTGCAACACATATACTAGTACTAGCTTTAAATTACGTCACGAGAGATTTCCGTAAGGACCATCGTGACACTGCAGCAGAAGAAGACTTTCCACGTGCCATTTATATACCGCGTATATAAACATACACACACACGTACTTGTCGATACGTATACACGTATAATAAGTGAGACGTCGAATTTTCATACACAGAGAGGGAGAGAGACTCAAATCGAGATATGTCACGTGCGTAATTAACAGCAGCGCTGAATTAAAATAGAAGCGCGGCGAGACCGCTCGCAGGCGTATACATGCGCTCGTAATGAGATCTTGATACTACACCTACTCGTTGCGTACCAATGCTCCATGTGTTTGTGTATACGTACGTTGTTGCTGCTGCTTCTTGTTCCTTATATACACTCGCCAAGCTACCCCGTTATAAACATATAATCCGCGCGCGCGAACAAGACTTTGTGCGGGTAATTAAATATATACCATATACGTGTGCAGCTTATAATACAGTCCGAAAAAGAGAGGGAGAGCTTTATCTATCTCCGGCAGCTTTTTTTTAATGCGCAATTAGTCCACGCGTGCGCTTTTGTACAAGCTCGAAATAAAAACACATAGAGGCGATTCGATCTCGCTGGATCGGAGAATTAATTAGGCAATTTTGTGTGTGTGTGTGTATGTACTCGAAGGCGATTTATCAAAAATGTATACAAAGCCTTGCGCGCCCGACGTAATAATGCATAACGGACCCTCTCTCGAGGTTCGTGTGGCTTTTGGCTTTGGCTCGCACGAAGCCACTGTCCAGTCACCGCTTAGTTAAGCATCTGCGCGACAAAGAGCGATAACGAGCCCTTTTGCGGACCTTTTTTATGGCGAATTTCGGTGATTACGAAAAAAAAAAAAAAAAAATAACAACGAATCGCAAAGTCGAGCTGACCGAAAAGCGCGAAAAGCTTGCAAAATGCCCAATGAGTCAATGACCGACGCTTGACAATTTGCCGTGCTAGGCCAATATAACGTGGTGACGCGTGTACAATATTCACGTTGAAACACGCGCGCGCGCACACACACACAAACCTCCAAGTATAGAATTCGCTGGTGTCAGCTGGAAGCGAAAAAAAAAATATCACCGCGCTTTTTATGCATACATAAACTAAAATCTCGCGCGAGCCTGATTTCATTCTATAAACGAGACTTGATAAAACAAACAATTTAGTCCCCGTCAGCCGGCGTGATTTTTATTTATACGTGCGCGGATTAAAGGCAGACAAGAATATTTCCTATATACTTGGAAAAAAAGAATAATAAACGCTCATATTAATCACGCGCTGGTGCACAGCTGAATTAAATGAATCGAGGATTTTTCGGGGATCGATCATAATCTTGCGGTAGCATTATACTGCAAGCATGACAGCTGACAGCTACTCGATGAAAAAATTAAAGTGTCATCGGGCATTTATTTGATAGATGCATTCATTTTGAAGTTTTGGAAATTTTGTATCCGGTGCATGAACTACTTGAAGGCGCCATCACACCTCTATTCGTATGCTAATTAGATTAAGATGATAGTGTATCACTTGCACTTACATACACCTTCACACTTTGCAAGAATCTGAATTCATTGTTCGAAATGCAGTTGCAACCGGAAATCAATAGGATTACGTTTTTTAATTCATAGAGGCTGCAAATTAAAAATTTGGCCATTCAATGAACACATTAATTCACGTTTGGATTGATTTACGCGTGTACTAAGAGCGTGACTCCCGTGGAAAATCTGGAAAACGCATTTTCCAGAGTTTTCACTCACGAACATATTTCGAAAAAAAAATTCGTGAATAACTTCGTTTTATGATTGTCTAGACTTTCATCTAGCTCTTTTGTAGAAATTACCGTAGGAATACTAGTGTAAACGCGTTTGAAACTTCTCACGTGAAGTTTGGCTTCGGTGTCTCCTCGATACAACGTCATAGACACGCTTCGATCGACGTCAGCAGGTCGTCGACGCATGAACAGCTGCTCCTCAGAGGTCAATAAACAGCGCGGCGCTCGCTTCTTCAAATTTTTGCAAACTTAACATCTTCGCCTGTGTCTCCTTGTATATATACATCGAGTCGCGCGCGGCGCATGATTCACGTTATTCGAGATTTTTTTGTGCCCGCGCGCGAATAATATACAACGCCGAATGAATAGGATCTCTCTGCCGCGGAAAACGGTAAAAATTACGCAATGTCTCACGCAAGAGTATATTATACGGGCACACACATACACACCTTTTTTTTAAAAGGCACGTAATAATATTCGGGCAGAAAAAAAACTGAGGCGAGCGCCGCGCGAAGAGGAAGAAGTTTTGCACACGCAAAAAGTAGCTGGGCCGCGTCACCGTGCAAATAACGGTACCCACGGCGGTGACTGCTTACAAGCCTATACGTGTGTGCGAGTTTATATATACGTGTCTGTGTGTTTGTATGTGTGCACGCCTCGACGCGTACACAAAACAAATGCGACGTATACAAAAGGGCTCGTACAAGTTTTGAATCTCTTCAAAAGAACGAAATAATTTTGAGATGTATTTTTCATTTAAGATTTTATTCGAAAGAAATTAGAAATTGAAATTGCATGATAATGCAAATGATCGGTGAATTTCGTACGTGACCTAATTATAAAAGTTATCATAAAAGTAAAGAAATTTTAACAAAATCTGATGTGATGGATGATGGATGGACATTAAACTTTTTAGAAAGCTCATTAAAAGGAAGCGCCTAAAAAATTGCATTATATTATGAATCAAAGCTATACTCAATAAAAGCATGAACTTCTTAGAACACTAAAATTAGAAGTTTGGGCCATTGAAATATAACGATGAATACTTGTACGTCCAACACATGAATTCAATCGCATTCAAAAAAGTTCGGAAGTTGTTCGGAAATAATTCAAAATTCTCTACGATGATGACTAATTAAAATTACTCGATACAATAGATTTGTGTTATACACGCATGATAATTGCGCTTTGTGGCACCAAATTCCTGGAGACGGATCCAAGCGGGGCGCCATCGGTTCCGAGTTGCCGAGTGGCTGTAATAATTTAGAGCCCAACTTGTATGGTGTACGCGGCAAACAAAGAATTGCATTTTGTAGGCGATACAAAGAACAAGAACGAATAAGTTGAGCCACGCGCGCGCACTCGCATTCCGGCCGCGTGTATATAAAATTGACCCGCGACTATAGACGGCCGACCATTGCCCACAAAGCTTCGTTGTTTATTAATTGTGGATCGATAAAAAAAAACACACACATGCGCTACTACTCCCCCTGCATACACGAGGCCGCTTGTGTGTGAGCGAGTGCATGTGCGTGCGAGTATACATTACACCTGCTTTTACGCTGCTCACGTGTCGGTGTGAGGGTTTATACGCTACCTCCATACGTGTGTTTGTGATGGTCGACATGTGTACGTGGTAATATGTATATGCATTTGCCATGCCACGGTGCATCGAACGTCCTTTATTACATGGCGTGTACGCGAGCGGTACTATACCTATAGCCGGCAGTGTGTTACTGACCTCGAGTGACCCTTAGCAGCTGTATATTTTCTGCGAGTCTCTGTATACATGTACGCCGCCGAGCTGCTTTTTTTCCTTCCTCTTTATTATCATTACTTCGTTTTTTTCATGCACCGATCCTCGCGCAGAAACTCACGGCGATCGGAAGCCCAGCTTGGAGTATACATGTGTATATGTGCGAGAGATCGTTTTTGGGGAATACACGTCGTCTGCTGTGCGCGGCGTCAAATCACCGTTGTGTACCGTTAAGCACACCCGAGCACGCTCGTGTGCCAAGAAATAGAGCTTCGTCACTCTGCACGCCGATTATCGCTCAAAAATATTAGCTTCCGATAGCTTCGCTTGGATATGTACAAGAATAATAACAACAAGAGCAAACACTTCTCGTTCAAAAATTATCTAACTCGCGCCTATACTAATGTAGCGTTACGATATAACGGGGGATTCGTTCGTTCTAATCGTCTACGGCGCATTTTTTTTACAAAAAAAAAGACGTAGAGAGAATGAAAGATATACGCGTGTAAAGTTGACTCACCTCTGATTGTACTCGGCATGATGTATTCGCTCCGAACACTGCACTAAACACCCTATATAAAACCGCTAGCTGCAAATCCTTTTTTTCTTCCCTCTGCGCACACAAAAAAAACTCACTTAATTAGCTCACAAGAATTATTTTTATTTTTGTACTCATCGATTTGGAACGATTTGGTCTTCCTCACGAATGCAGATTATTTGACGATCGTGCACAAAAATGATGATTTTACACACAATTATGCATTGACGACAAAAATTTTTGGAGAATGACACCACTTGCGACCGCGAGTGCGCTAAGTACAACAAAACGCTTGACAGAGTAGCTTGCGGCGAGTTTTTGTATAGCCGCGCACAAAAATCGCCACCGAAGCCATTAATCCTCACTTAATTATTAATCGCCATGAAGGACCATCGCCACAACGAAATCCTTGCACCACCTTTCGTTACCGATTTGCTGTTTTTGTTCACTTAAAGGCACATTTTTTCAAAAAATCGAAGTTGAAAAATTCGCTTACTTTTACCGCACACGCGCACATAAAAGGAATAAAATAAAAAAAATAAATGAATTAATTATAACTTACTTTATAAACTAATAAACGTTAAACAATGGTTAGACCGATGTTCCACGAGCCCCATACGAAGAACGAATGAATAGTGAGCACCTGTGGCTCTCCACTGATCTCAGGCCTCTTTCTCTCTCTTTCTCTCTCTTTCTCTCTTCGTACCCCCTCCTGTGGCGGCAAAACGTACTCCGACTAACGTGGTAACTTTTGTCCTTACTTTGACTTCTCTCTTTTCTTATCCTTCGTCAAGTTAGCGACTAATTTCTTTTTCTTTTTTCTTTTTTAAAAACAATTCGATGATTTACATGTTTACATCTACTTCGCGTCGCGTACATCTATCTTGTACGAGTGATATGAATTATCAAAAAGTCTCAAAATAATGCGAAAAGTTAGTTTGATGATACAAATTACTTTCTAGTTTTTTCAAGAAAAAGATCTAATGCCATGTACAAAAAACTGGCCTGTTTGATAACTGTATACAGGAACGAACGAGAATCGGAGTATTCAAATAAAAGAGATTAGATAAATATGAGATTTATTAAAATAAGAACAGGTTCTAATTTCAGGAGAAAGTAATTATATCTGATTCAATTTCGCTATTTTCGGGCAAATTTTTTTAGAAATCAAGCGAATCATTCAATAATAATTCCGTCAAATCATCTCAGAAAATGGAAAATTAAGATTTAACATGCTTTTACAAAACACAGATATTAAACAAGTGACATTTTAGTTTCTCTATGGCTTGAAATCATTGCATGACGTATTGTCATAGTTTTTACAGAAGCGCATATTACAAATAACAATAAAATGACATTCTGCTACCCAATGCAGATGGCAATGTCATCGACCGCAAAATTACCAGCCTCAACAGATTTACTTATGTGTCAACACTTTTTAATTCTGATGATCTAATGCATTTTATAATATTGAATGCAGTATTTCATATTTGAACATTTCTTGCTGCTTCTGAGTCGGATCACCAAATCAAGAATAGCGACTACAATGGTACTGCACTATACACCTTCGCATGCGTGTTTAAAAAGTTTACTTTCAGAGAAATATCCTTATGCAAAACAATATTTTATTCGTATGATATCTTTTCGATGTGTCAAATATATTTTTTCTTTGACATCCAATAATACCATACTTGATAACATACTTTTCATTTGATTCAACTGCTACCCTCCTCTTGAAGCTATTGTTTTGAAAAAGACTCGACTCTCTTTTTTAAATCGCTCGAAAGATACACAACATCTCATAACATGAGCGGTGGATACCAGACTTTTGGGGTCATTCACCTTAATAGTAGCCTTAAACTTCGCGCAAGGCAAGCGTGCGAGAGGCCGGCTTGCTAAAAAAAAGGCGAAAAAATTCAAGGTAGGCCGACGACCGTGAAAACATTGGTAAATTCTTCTTTCTTGCCTTACATCATCATGCGCATGGCGGCGCACGAGAGCGAAGCAGTCGAATGTTTTACGCACTCGAATTCCTTTGCGCAACCATATCGTATCGTGTGTGTTTGCGCGCAAAACAGCGCTGACCTTACCCGATGCACAGGCACCGCAGGATTTCGGAACTCGGCCTGCCTGCCTGCACGCGTAATTTTTCGATCGATTGCAATTCTCTAGCGGCGGCGACGACGACGCCCGCGAAATCCCGATGAATTTTGACTATTACGTAAATCGGCTAGAAGCACATAGTCTATAAATGTAGGCCATTAGATGAGAAAGTTGTAACGAGTGGCATGAATTTTTATGACATAATCTATTGAGTAGGATTTGAATTTAATTTCAAATCATAGTCGAGGCTGAGAAAAGTTATAATTCAAACAATAAGCTATAAAATTGCTGTTTATAAAATTTAGGTACAAATAATACATGTGTTTACACACTGTCAAGGCACTAGACTGTTTATTTTTTAGCTCGTAATAGCAAGCAATTAGACTGATAAATATTGTCAGTTTTCGTTTCAAGTTTTAAGCTAAGTAAATAAATTAATGAATTTTATTACACGACAACTGGCGACTATTGTTAAGGTAAGCGCTCGTATGAGATTGATCCATCGTGCACATATTACGTATACGAAAGTATACATTTTTTTACATTACATATACGTACGTATGACATATTCAAGACGGCCAAGCCCAGAGAGTAATGCGCCGCTGGTTCGTACCATGACATGTTGAGCGAATATTCTGTGAATGGTCAACGACCTATAGGATGATGTATAGTCTTCGTTGCTCCCCATGCAAGTAACTTATCGCCGCATAAACTTATTCGCCAGCGTCAGTGTGTGATTGTACGATAGACTTTTTTCCACAAAGTTTGTACTCGGTACGATAACATTTAAAATGCTGCATGAACCATTAAAAAAAGAATTTGTTTTTCTCTTACGATTCGATAATCTAATACACAGACAAATGCTTCTGTTCGTGAAAAAAACACATCCCATTAATTTTCATCGGAAATAGGAATCTATTCTTTTTTTGGCAAAATAGAAAGTCAAGTGTGATTTCTTAATGGGTAAATAAACACGGATTATAACTGCTGGTCTTAAGTAGATTTATTCCAATGTCTTTCTTTATTTTTGTTTACTTTCAACGATCTACAATTTAATGAAACTTAAAAATATCTTATCTTCCACTCATATGAGGAATATAGACCAATATGCGAATCTATTTTAATTTCTTATACGTTGAATGCACAGAGAGGGCTATTGTTTAGTTGCTAAAACTTATCCAGTGTCGCGTTAATGTCCAGTCCAGAGTTTATCAAACACAAATCTCTTTAACTACAATTTAATTTTCATATGAATCGTGTTATAATCTTAACAAAGAAGTCGAATTTTGTTTCTGAAAATGAGTAAATTCAAGAGCCAATATGTTTCGTCAATAGCTCAAGTTTAAGAATACTTCTTGATCAATCGACTTCAAAATTCTGACCTTTCAACGTGTTTATAAAATTGAAGTTATTTCACAGACTTTTCAAGAAAGCTAAGTACCTTCATCATTGCATCAGAATTACTACCAGGGTCATTTCCAGCACCCTCAACCTTTTACTATACATTTGCCACAGATTAAATTGGACTTTTTTCATTTTCATTTGACTTTATCTCCCGCTGAGTATCATTTACGTATCATTTCATCTCGTGTATTATTAATGATCTGTTTTGAAGGTGTTTCGCAGAAGTTTATTGTATGAGTTTTTTAACGGAACCCCAAGTTATATACTAATAAAAAAGTATTGTATTTATTTTATTTTTAATTGCTATGTTTACAAATTTTATATTAATTTGAAATAACTCGAGAATTAAAACCAATTTCAAAAAACTCTTGTTCAAACAATCTGAATGATTGATCGCTAAATTTCCTTAAAATGATGAAAATGCTTGTAATAAATGAATTATTATAACTACAACAATAATCAAATATTTGCCAATACCAATGAGGATGCTGAATAACGACGTGAATACCAAAAACGAAATTTCAATGATTCAAAGCGAAGTCTGAATCACGCTCAAATTGTTAATGACTATGGCTCGCGGATGTTCGAGCGTTTTGTTTTCCAGACACAGGGGATATTTATAGGCATTTTTCGATTGTCTCGCCGAGCCCACGATCCCCATAATCGGAAGCCAATCTTTCGGCGCGAGCAAAGAAGAAATTTGGCGAAATTCGACCTAACTCGTTCCCCCCCTCGAGCGTGGCTCACGCTGCACGCACGCACATGCACACACATATATAATACATATATGCCTCGGCGGCGAGGCTCTCGATGCACGTTAGCCGCTCGTGCCGTGCAAAGGAGAGTCAAGAACCTCTTGGTGCATCTCTTTGCTTGTGTGCAGTTGAACGAACTGCGTGGACCGAGCCAAGTTGTACGAGTGTCTGTGTGTATGGCACACACACACACACACACTAACATACCTACACACAGAGAGACGTATAGCAGCTACGTACGTATACGTATATATATTCGCTAATACTTCGTCCTTCCGGACAAGGTTCGCCTCGTGGTGAAACGGTAAAAGCTCGCTACACCGCAGAGAGTTGCTGCTGCTGCTGCAAGAGCCTCGCGTTGCGCCTCTCTACCTCCTTGCAATTCCCTCTCTTCGGTCCGGGGGACTGGCGCAGGTATACCTATGTATAGCTCGACTCGTACAGCGAGGAGGACCTTTTTCCCCGTGTTGATACACACATACTATCGAGCCGACTATCCGTAGCGGTACTCTTCTCCTTCCCTCGCGAATCAATGCTTACAAGTCCCAAAAGTTGCGTGACGGCTTTTTAGCCGTGGCGGCGGCGGAGCGGCATGTATATAGGTACGCCACGCCGCGAGCCTCGAACGTGCAGTACCTACTACATACAGTATGGGCAAATTTTTGGCGCGGGGGCTTTTTTTCGTCTCTCTTGCTCGTGCACGCGCGACGTCGTCGTCGTCGCGAACGCATATTTATAGCACCGAGAGAGACAGAGAGACAGAAAGCTTCGCTTTTACTTCTAAAAATAGTGGACGCACACCAACTCGTTATATCATCGCATTATGCTCGTTTGTATCGTTTTATAATGATAAAGTCGATAAGAATAGGGCTTCTTCTTCTTGTTCGTCGGGTGAAAAATCGTTTCCTGCCCGTCAGTCAACTTCTCGACGTCTTTGTTGCTCTATCGGACGTGTCTACATACATATATTGCAATATGTATAAATAAGATAATTCGGATTCGCGCGGTAGCTTCGTAGCTCCTTCTTCCCAAGAGAGAGCGAAAAATCAAGAGCCATCAATTCACGAGCAATAATAGACACCTTAATGCCCCGTCCAACGCTTCATACAGCGCGTATAGCTACGTATTACGTGTAATACAATGCAGCACGCAGTAGCGTAAAGATAGTTTCACACGCTGGTGTGCAGATATACATACACGCGCATGCACACACGCAGGGACGCGCAATCAACGTCGCAGTAAACATAAAACAATCCAATCAGTATTAGATATAAGCGCGTCCGAGCGCCCATAAGACATCTCTCCTCGAGAAGCGAAGCGAAGCTGTGTGCAGCTTTTTTCTTCTTCTCTCTCTGTCTCTCTGTCTCTCGGGCGCGCTTAACTGTCCGCGGCGCGAGTCGATCGTGCGAAAAGCGCCTCTTTGGGTCAATATCTCGGAGTCGTCGTGGAAAATCGCGCTCTTGTCGCGAACGACGACGACTAAGAGCGCCGATTGCATCGATGTATATATGTGTGTTAATATAACGGTACAATGGCCCTTTCTTGTCTTTTTCACGTGAACCAGCGTCCAGTATAGGGTATAATACGTGTACGCGACAAGTGTGTGTTTGTGCGCACCTCTTTGCGCCTTACGTAACGACTCGCGTACACACACACACACACACACGATTCGCAGCTATGATTTAATATTAATCGATTGTAAAATTGCCGGAATGGCCGATTCCGCGAGGCTTCCCGGTAATAATTATGCTTAGTGCTCGCCTCGGACGCGCGATATCGCTCAAATCTTGCCGAGGCATAAATTTACTTATCAAACAATAGGGCGCGAGTCGAGTCCCCTCTCGATCCTCATTGTCTGCACTGCATATATACGCTCAAAGTGTGTGTACCCTCTGCACAAGAGAGAGAGAACCACGATGGATTTTGCTCATTTTTTTTATACACTCATATATCTTCTCTCTTTTCTTTGAGTCTCTCTCTCTCTCACTCGAGCCATATAGTGTGCCATAATACACGTTGTTCTGGGCATATATATATATACGCGCACGAATACTATACAGCTGGCTGCTGCTCGCGGCGTCAAACGGTACTCGTCGACGTCCCTGTCTCTTTCTTTCTCTCTCTCTTTCTCTCTCTTTCTCTCTCTTTCTCTCAGCGAGCCTTCAATGAAGACTATATAGGTAGAATATTTCTTTATGCTCGAAGGAAAGATACATAGAGCGCCTCGACTCTCCGAGCTTGTATATATTATGGCATACGGTGTTTTATCGCGACTCGATAATTGTATCTTTGACTTGTACGTGTATGTAAGGACACGAACGAGTTGCAGACTTTTTATTCTTCCTCCGTGTCTGCGCCTATGCTGCTCGTTTGGGAGTTTAGACATTTTACGGGATTCGATGAGACGTATCCATCACACATATATTGTAGCACTTTTCCCTATGAAAAGTCATTTGTCGAATAATCAAATTGCTTTGCTTCGTGGAGTTCGGTTGGGAAGATAATTTTTAAATTGCATAATTCAGCATGTCATTCTGTTCGATACGTTTCCATTGTAATGTAATGTCTTGTTACGCTTCGCCGATCTTGGTAAACCGGTACTATGTGTCTCTCTTTGCATCGCGAAGACGATCGGTTTTCGCGCGAATCCAGACTCTCCGGTAATGCCATCTACAGGCCCTCGTTGGAACTCGCGCGAGCGACTTTTCTCTCGTTCTAATTCACGACTTGAATTATTTTTCCAATAACCTGCATCATGCGGCAATGACGTTGATAAAAAGTTTTTGATGCTCTTAAACATTATCACGAATGAACTTTTTTTTGTTCGATCGATAAGGCAGATTTTAATCTGCGGGAACGATCCTCTTTGCCGCAATGGTCTTGTAGAGAGACAATTTTTCATACAGTAGATTGCGAAAATTTTTATAAATACGTCCACAGAGAAAAAACGCCTCGTGATAATTTTTCAAGCAAAACAATATCGTTAATTTATTGTTGACCTGAATAAATTTTTCTACCAGACACTACAACGCAATGACTTAGTTTCTTAATACTTAAAGTAATGCTAACTCAAAGCTTTTATGGTAAACTAAATGCTGCATTTTTTTCTAAAAATCTCCATCGAAAACATGACATTTTCAACTAAACGTCAATTAGTAAAATAAATTCATAAAGTTCAGGAGGAAAAAAATAAATCTCGGATGTACATGGCTATGCTATTTGCTGAAGTGCGAGCGCTTGCGCTAAGGCGAGAAACCGTCCCTCAACCCTCTCTGCGCGCCAACGGATCCTTCCCTCCCGTGTTCTATATAAAAGGCCACCACTTGTTGAGCGATATCCCATACAGCTCCGTGGCATCGCAGCAGCTCTAATATCGTTTACCAGTGCCACATACGGATTCTCTCCATCATAAGTGGTGCTTCTCTCTTTCTCTTTCTCTCTTCCTCTCTTTCTCTCTCTCTCTCTCTCTCTCTCTCTCTTTCTCTCTGTCTCTCCTTCTCTCTTTCGCCTCTTCTTTTTTTCCCTGCCTTTTGCACAAGTGCTTCTCGACGTCGTCAAATCCCCCGCTGGAGAGAGGCGCATAAAGGTGTAAATAAATCGATCCGAAAGTCGTTGCCATTGAAAAGATAAATAATATAATACAAGGTACAAGTTCACGAGATCGTTGGGATAAATCGGTTGGCCATTGTCAGCGAAGTGTCGCCTCGCCGAAGGTAGGTGCAATACGTTTCTCTTTTGCTATGATAAAATGCGAAACGCTAATCAACCGAAAGAACTTTTAATGCCATTATATGCGATTTCGTTTTCTCGCGCGCGCACGAAAGCATACTCGACGAATCGACACACAAGGAAGTGAATATATCGTAAAGCTCACGGGAAATTACAAAAGTCGGAAACGGATGCTATGGAAGGCTGCGTGGAGCTTTTAATAATATTCAATGTACATCCCCCAATGCCGACTGCATAGAGCCCAGTGTATGCAGGCCTATGCCGTGGACTTGCTCGCGCGCGCCTATCGACGACTCTCGAGTGATTCTTTTTTTTTCGTGCCTCTCTATATTTCCACGATAAATGCGCCAAGACACTTATATTTATTGCCTCGAGCTTGAGTGCGAGAGAGAAACTTCGGGTCTAAAGTCCAATAGATAAACACGTCGTCGGGTGCAGAAGCGCGCATGTAACAGAGGTGAGAAGTGCAACTCACACTTTTACGACTTCCCCGCGCACACGAATCTTTAATCTCTCGTTACAGGAAATGATTAACGTTTATTTTCTCCGAATAATAGCTGACGTGTGCAACCTCCTCGTCTTGACCTTAGCGCGCGCGAGCGGCCAAGACATTGAGGCGCGTTGCGTTGCGATTTTTTGCACAACTCGGGCCCGCTTCGAGCCAGCTCGCGCGGCTATCGTTGCGCGGGGTCAGCTACGGCCGAAAATTCGTTGTCGGCCCGCGCGCGACTCCAAAGGGGCGCAAAACGAAATGCAATTAAGCGCGTGCGAACGCAGAGGTAATGTAGCTCTAGGCCATGACGTATGTGTGCCGTATAGTAGTAAGCAACCGACACCTACCTTAATAAGCTCGGACTCAATGACATGAAGATCGATATTATAAATACTCAATGCGAATCCTTACAACATTAAATCGTCCGCTTTGTATAACTCGCGTGTGCGTTTGAACTTTTCATCATTTCACTTCCAAACGCCGAGCCGGACGCATCGGCCGCAAGCTCACCTTTACCTCTTCTCACAGCAGTGTGTGCATAGCTAAATAATACACAAGTGCCCGTCGTCGGTGCAAGTGCGCAAGAAGTCGTCGGCTGATTAAAGGTTTTCGGCGCGCTCGTCGCAATTTCCAAACATTTCTCGTCCGCTTTTCGGCAGGGTAAAATTTAAGACTCATGCGCGTGAAACGGTGCGATCGGAATTTCGAAATTTGGGTCCTGTAAGGAGGATCGTCGATTCTTATCACCAGCCAGCGGCGACGCTCGAAGCTTTAGAAAACCGCTGGAATAAAGAGCGTGGGACGTTTGTGCGTGCTTAAGTGGCTCTATATATTATAATATAAATATTATAATCAGCTGAGCAATTTTCGCGCTGTGCAATTTTTACTCGTTGTCGACATTTTTTTGTCCGCCTCCTAGAACAAGTGATCGAAGAATCGCCGAGTAAAGAATCAGACAAGAAAAGAAGCAGACCATACAAAAGCAGGACCCAGTATGAATCTCGACGAGTATCGCCAGCACGGTGAGTTTTTCTTCTCTCTTTCCATGAAGTAGCAGTACGGACACTAAGCGTTTCTTCCTGACCTAGTTCGCCCAAAAATTTCCAATTAAAGACCACTGCGGATCACGCATGGTATTTCCCATCGCAGAAACTGCGTAGCGCGCAAAAGTACATTATATATATAAAAGCACAGCACTAAATTGGCTTCTTATTTTATCGCGTACACGCGCGCCTTGGCTTAGCCTTTGAATAAAATAAAGAGACGATCGGGATTCTCGCAACTTTAAATACCCGTCGAAAGGGAGGAGAGAGAGGCAGAGAAAAAAGTGCAGCCCACACGTACATACACACAAGCTGGAGACAGAATTTTACGAGCTTGGAATATTGTCTTTTTCTCCTGCCTATCAATTTCATTTACCGTTTTATTTGGATCGTATAAGGGAAAAATCGAAAGTGCGATAAATGTCGGACTTGGATGTTTTCATATTATAATGCATATACAACTCAATAATTCCTCGATTTTTATTTATTTGCACTTTGTAAATGAAAAGGAATCAGATTGCGCCATCCGTTGTATTATGCCGTACAATCGGGCGCACTTTGTTTGTACAATGTTTTTTTTTTATTTTACTTTATTTTAGTTTTTCTTTTTTCAATTAAACGCTGATAATAGTTATTTATATTGGACTTGTGTATATATCTATGCGGCAATTGACAGAGCTTTTATATATCTAAGCGAAGATTTAGATTCTATCAAGCACTCGACTGGGTGTATTTCTTCGAGCTCTTCTATTACAGACTCTTCCTTAGAAAACGATTTCCGGTTCAATCTTTCATTCGACGGTGGTCTCTATCATTTACCTTTTCCCATTCGACGCGAAATATATATATGTTTTAGCAGCGAATTTTTGTTTCTAACGTCTTTAGCTCGAGTTCTCCTTTATTCGTCGCTCTCATTGTCCTTGTGTTCTTTTTATTCCCCGTTTAATTTCATCGAATTTCCGCCTCATCGCTTTCCTCATTACGTTAAGTTGATAAAAATAAGATAAAATAAAAAAAAATGATAATAATGCGCGAAGGCAAGGAAATGGTCGACTACATAGCCGACTACCTGGAGACGATCCGCAGCCGCCGCGTGTATCCCGCGGTGTCGCCGGGCTACCTGCGCAACATCCTGCCGAGCTCGGCGCCCGTCAACGGCGAGGCCTGGTCGGCCATATTCGACGACATCGAAAAGTGCATCATGCCCGGCGTCACCCACTGGCAGTCCCCCCACATGCACGCCTATTTTCCAGCGCTCAATTCGCCCGCGAGTCTGCTCGCCGACATGCTGGCCGACGCGATCAACTGCTTAGGTTTCACTTGGGTAAGGTCGACCGACTGCGAGTCATATTGCAAAATCACCCGCACGCGCCAAGGTCGCTTTCGAGGGCTGCAATCGTTTTTTTTATTTTTTATTTAACGCTCCCGTTCAGGCATCGAGCCCGGTCTGCACAGAGCTCGAGACCATCGTGATGAACTGGCTGGGCAAGATGATCGGCCTGCCGGATGACTTCCTGCACAAAGCCGGAAGCACCGGAAGCGGCGGGGGCGTCATTCAAACGACCGCGAGCGAGGCCACCCTCGTGTGCCTGCTGGCCGCCAGGACCCGAGCCATCCGCGACGTGCAGGAGACCAACCCGGAGCTGTCCGTCGCCGAGATCAACTCGAGGCTCGTCGCCTACTGCTCCGACCAAGTACGTCCCTCGGCTCTGCTTTATCCTCCTGCAGATTATCTCGTAATCGTAAGCACTGCTATATACGGTTTCTCGCTTTCTCTCTCTCTGTGCAGGCACATTCGAGCGTCGAGAAGGCTGGACTCATTGGATTAGTGCGCATGAGATACATCGATTCCGACGAGAATCTCAGCATGAGGGGCGAAATGCTGATCGAGGCGCTCGAGCGAGATCGCGAGGACGGGCTCGTGCCATTTTTCGTGAGTTTCCAACGTCAAATTATATCCGTTTCTTGATTGCTAGTAATGAGAGTAAAAATCAAGTCTCGTGCTTTTTATAAGCATGACATAGAGAGCGTATAAAACTGTTTCTTTTTCTACTGTTTTTCTTTTATTTTTTTTTAATAAGAGGATCTTGAGGAGACTTTGTGGGGAATTATATAAGAAATAATAATAAGCTTATTAAAAATTCCACCGAGTCTGATTTTAGTTGGCTCCCGCGGGAAAATGTGTATACAAAAATGATTCGCTAATTAATTTACTTCTGACATTTTTCTACCCTCAATTTTGCCTTTACCGTCGACTCCCACGTAATAATCATAAAAATCGAAGGTTTGCGCGACGCTGGGTACGACTGGAGCTTGCTCGTTCGATAATGTCGAAGAAATTGGACCGATATGTGAGTAACGAGCGTAAAAATAGAAAGCAAAGAGAAGCAATGATAGACCAGGCCATTCTTGATCGGATGCATTCGTTGTTGTGCAGGTGCGAAAAATGGATTGTGGCTGCACATCGACGCCGCTTACGCCGGAAGCGCCTTCATATGCCCGGAATTTCGCGGCTGGATGAAGGGCATCGAGCACGCCGAGTCTTTCGCTTTTAATCCCAGCAAGTGGCTCATGGTTCACTTTGATTGTACCGCTATGTGGTAATTATTTTTCTTTTTTGTAGAAACAAAAAATGGTATTTCATTGAGCAGTTTTCAATTTTAATGAATATTATTGTTACCAGGGTTAGGAATAGTCAAAATCTGCATAGAACATTCAATGTAGATCCAATCTATCTCAAACACGAAAATTCAGGTAATCACAGTTCATTTCTTTGCGTCAGTTTAAGAAATAACATTTTTGAGCATTTTTTTCTTGTTTGATTGCTAACACTGCAGGCCTGGCAATTGACTACATGGTCAGTGATTTTAGCTTCTTCTTTAAAAATATTCTCTTGAAAATGTACCACAATGATTCAATAATTAATTGTAATATTTTTGTTGAGCAGCATTGGCAAATACCACTATCAAAACGATTCCGAGCCCTCAAGTTATGGTTTGTCATCAGAAATTACGGAGTTTCGGGTTTGCAAAAACACATTCGCGAGGTAATAATCAGTAAACTCTCAAAATATCGAAGTAAATTGAACGAGTTTTTGTTTTAAGGGAGTACGATTAGCTCAAAAATTCGAGGCTCTAGTTCTGGCTGATTCTCGTTTCGAAATACCAGCCGCCAGACATTTGGGCATGGTAGTCTTTCGACTGCGAGGTGAGAATTCACTGACGGAAAAATTACTTAAGAAAATGAATTCTCGAGGACGCGTACATTGCGTCCCAGCGGCATTGCACGGAAAATACGTCGTTAGATTCACCATTACATCTACGTAGTAAGTTAAACATTGTCTTTTTTCTACGATGCAATACAGTAGAGTATATATTATATTCTTGTTATTTTTCAGTACTACCAATAACGATATTCTTCGAGATTGGGCTGAAATAAAGAGCACAGCCACGGAGATTTTGGGAACAGGCAGTGTGTCACCAGCCAGAACACGAGTCACTTTAGCCGGTAACAATCAAAAACTATTTTTGTATTTTTTTTATATATAATATAAAATCGACATTTGAGGCCTGAATTTTTACAGAAACTCGCGAGAGAAACGAACATTTCGGCTCTAGCCTCCTGCTGGCCAATTCTCCGATGTCACCGAAGATAGTGAACGGCAGTTTTGCCGCCATATACGATGCGGCCGACGTCTTCAACGAGTGCATGAAGACCTTTGGCCAGCTTCGTCTGGAGGCTCGGGATAGTCCAGGTATTGATACGCGTTTCTATCTTTCGTGCGATACCTTCAATTATTATTACGTAGCTTGCAATTCTTTTAAAATTACCTGATTGACTGGATCAATCGCTTTATTATTTTGTCCTTGAATTTTTTATGCTTTTCGTGGCTCGCACGTATGTCTCTTATCGTTTTTACTTGAATTTCATACAATTTATTATTTTTGTTTTTGTTTGTTTCTTTTCTGCTTATATTTACGTAGATTTAAGAATCGTTTACTTCAACAATTTTAAACTTTTTCATGTTTTTTTCGCCATTACAAACGATACTATCGTTCTTATCTTAGCTATGCGTCGACGCATCCGAGGAATTCTCATGTCAGGCAAACAATTCTCGCTCGACTCGCGCATGGATTTGGTTCAGGTTGGTATATACAATTCGGCGGCCCTTGCGCAAACTTTTGGCATAAATTTTTCCGACAATTTGGCCCGTTCTTTTTTGCAGGGCTACGCATCCTGCGCCCGGCCACTATCCGAGCCCTGCGCCAATCTGTTGCAAGTGCGCGAGGACGAAGATCAGACGAGCAAAAATGACTCGAGCCTGAGCATCGATAAGTCAGGATCGACAATCGGTAAGGACAAATAATGAAGTTTACCGCTGGAGCCACCAGCTAGACACACGCTAAACGCTAATGTAATAAAAAACTAACTCCTATCTATACATCTTAGACCTAATCGCACATCTTAGTTTGTCCTGTACCTGCTTAAGTTACATAAAAGCCCCATAATATACTTATCCCTGGCATGAATTCAGAAGATTCTTCCACGAGCCTCGAAAACCACTTAAATTCTCAAGACGATAGCGACGACAAAACCAACGACACCAACGATAGCAACGGCTCCTGCGACAAGATCCAGCCGTACGACGGCATTATAATGAGCAACGGCTTCATCGAGAATTTCGTAAGCAAGGGATTGTGCAAGAGCGAGACCATCGGGGCAATTAACTGCCTGAACGATATCGCCGACGGCAAGACTACTATTTGCTCGATCGAGGATGACTTCAAGGATAGTGCACAATTTTGCCAGAAATGCGGCCATTTCTACGTGAAGCAGCAATAATATTCAATCAAATGTCTATCGGCAATGCAAGTTTTCGTCCGAGCTCGATGGTTAAAACAATTTTTTGCAATCGTCGATTCGTAATGTTCGATGTTTTTCATTAGCGAGTAGCAACGTTTTAAGCTAATAGTCAGATCGTTCGATAGTTACTAAGCAAAGATGAGCGCAAGATATATTTTTCTATTTTATTTTAAAATATTAGAACATGACACGTTGTTGTTACGACGATGAGGCTACACGTTCAAAAACCAACAAAAATGTTACGTTTAATAATACCGATGGCATTTTTTCCGATATTCTTTGCTCGTTTAAAATCTAGATAATAATCATTAGCCAAAGTAAATAAAGGAATGGAAATATTAAGTTACAGAGTTGGTCCTTCTGAAAATATGTCATTGTAAAAGTGTGAAATACAAAATAGTGATTATAGAAATGTATCGATAAAATGATTAGACAAATATTAATATTGTCACTTTCATTTAATATCCTTCCTGATTTTTTTAGCATATAGAAGACAAAATTGTATACTATAAATCAATTTTACATCAGTTAACAACCAGAACAAACTTAATGGACACAATTTTTATTTCAATCAATGATATGACGTATAATTGCTATAAGATTTCCCATCACTTTTTCTTACATATAACGTCATTTATCATAACTCAGGCAACTTGAGACTTTCATACATTAAACTTTACACTTTTCATCTTCGAAGATTCAACGATGTACTTAGAGACTAGTGATATTTTTAGTTATACCTTTAGCAAGTTTTGTAAATGTCTTTTTCGTCTAATATATTTCAGACTTTTTCTTATATGCATTTTAAATAATTTTTTTTCGAGGCAATTGTGTAAGATGAATGAATTATATGCTTGAGAGCAGTACTATCCATCGTTTATAGGTATATAGTAAGTTCGATGCTGAAAATTCGATATGTCTACAATTATTGGAATGCATATACTATAAAATTATGAAAAATCATTTACTTTACGTATCGAGCTCAATTAATTAAGCATTTGAATTTCTAAGAATACCTTAATTTAAAAACTGGAGTTTTTTCGTAGTATCACCTTTTTTGATAATCATAATTGCTATTTCATTGAATTAACTTTTCACAAATATATTAAAACTTTTAATATTTTACAATTTATGCCTAAAATTTTCATGAATCAACAATAATTATAATCAACGAATAATTTATATACTCTATCCGATAACGAGTTTATAATTATTTATCTACAAATAGCAATAGATTCATAATCTTTCAGAATCAACGTTATTATTTCTTGCATTTTCATTAAAACCAGTTTCAATAAACTACAAAGATATGCATGACACTATTTGGCAGAATAATATATTAATATATTTACGTATTTCAATAGTAAAAAGTGAAAGAGTAAGTATAAATTATTCTAATTTTTTTTAAAAATTGCTGTTAGTATTCGTATGTTTGTGGCTTGTTCAGTTGTTATTGTTAAGAAGTGATATCAGTATTTATAATATCTGTGTTAGCATATACATCAATAAACTAGAAACTCTTCTCAGTTTGTAATAATCATGACAACTTTGACACTCTTTAGGCAAATACAACGTAAAAGCACGACGATAAATGATACAATATAAACAGCATGAGTACATAAAAAAGTAAAAAAACACGACGAGCCGCGATTTACATTAAATTTAGGCAATGTACGCATTCAATTGGTTCGTTGGTAAAAAAGCTTCTTGCGAGCTGCTTTCGGCAGTCGACGTGGAGGGAATATCATTTGGCGACATGTAGAAAACTTTTTGCGATGATACCTCACATGGCACGTGGATTTACGGCTGCGAGGCCATACTACGTTTTTTTATTATAAATACATAAGAATTAAAATTAAAAATAAAACTTACAAAAGCGTCAACTCTTACATTTCATTGCGGCAGATGGAGGAAATGTATGCAAGTTATAAATTATTGCGAATGTAACTTGCATTGATTTCTTCTGGTACAAAGCAGTAGTACTAAAATGCTCGTAATTAATAGGTGCAAATCAAATAAGAAGAGTTGATTTACATTTGTCAATAATTTTAACAATCGTATATTATATACATTAGCCAACTAAGGCACTATACCTTTTGATAAATTATTTGCTTACCAACTACATAACACAATCCCGTTTACAGCGGGATCGCTCAAGCGTATAATTTATTATTAGAAGCTGAAAAAAATCGTCGCATCATTACATATATAGAGATAAGGTGAAAATAAAAAGTTATTATAGTGTAGCCTCGCAGCCGCGCGTGCTACAATGAACAAATGACGCGACACGAGCCGCATGGCCTGCCAAAAAAATATCGCCCCTGTAAGGCGCGACACTCGTTTGGCAGAAGGCTCCACTGGGATAAAGCCTTTCTGTGAGGACACGAGCGTTCAGCTTTGTGGCCCGTTCGCCCCCAGACACAACCCTCTTTTTAGCGCCGTAGGCTAGCGGGTCCGCTAAACTGAAGGCTCGTCAAGTGCTTGCTTGATTATTTATCTGCCTTTTGTTTAGCCTTTGTCTTTGACATTTGATGAGGGATGGGATTGATAAAGGTTGACGTTCGCTTGTTCGATATCCGTGCAGATATTTTTGAAATTTAAACGAGCAATAAGATTGAAAAATATTTCATAGTCGAATGCATGCGTAATAAGAAGTGGAATTATTATTTATGTTCTATACTATTGATTTCATCGAATGATGAATGTTTAAAATTTGCGATATGCTAAGAAAAAAAATTGAAGGAAAAATATACATTCGATAGTCAGCCCATAGTGTGCTGATAAAAAAGATAAAAATGATAAAATTACAGCATAAGTTATAGGAGAATAAAGAATTAGATAAGAAAGAACGTGTAAGTAAAAATATAAAAGAAAATTAATTTTAAATTCTATGAATTTTGTTGTGGATTTGCAATAGAAAAATTATTAATTTAAAATTTTTTTGTTCAAATTTAAATCTACTTTTTTACAATATAATGAGCTTGAAAATTGAAGCATAATATTTAATATACGAATATTGTGAATATTGTGAATTAGTAGATTCCTCACATTTTTTTGTTAGCAAAAGCATTCGTTGTTAGAATGAACATAGAAAATAAGCTATACTTAATTCTTGGATTGACTTGGCGATATATCTACAGGAAGAAAATATTCTTTATGATACGGAAGACTAAATTTTCTAATTATATATTACGTATATCACAAAATTATTCATGAACCTTAAAGCTATGTTGAAAAACCAATAAACTACGAACTAAAAATAGAAATAAGAATTTGATGAGATTTGAACGAGAGATAAAAGTCAGGCTAATTAGCGAGCAAGCGATCATCGGTTGAACAGTGAAAAAGAAAAAGCGAGGACAGTCGAGGCAAGGACGAGGGAATAAATAGGCTTCGAGGAGGGCAAGACTCTATTGCACATATCCTCCTCACAGAAGCACATGTGACCAGTGCCGGTACTTTCCATCATGCACACGTGGTCGACCATGAATAAGTTTATCTGCAGTTGCGACGTACACGTTCTCCGAACGCTTTCGTAGGCTGCAAAAAGAAAGAGAGAAAAAAAAAGAAGAGAAATATTATGTTGCCGCTGTAGATTCTAAGCTGTAGCTCATTGAACCGAAGCCGAGAAAAAGGGCACCTACGTGATTTGGCATTGCGGACCATTTTGACGCAGCATCCGTTGCAGGTCATCAGGGGCGGCTGGTCCCTCGGCAGAGCCGTGTAATTGAACGGGTCCTTGCAGCGCAGGTCCGTCCACGAGTCGCATTCGTAGCAGTAGACCGACCTCGCTGATGGCGACATTCGAAAATTTCATTTGCAATTTAATTTCTCATCGAGGAGCAAATGCTCGTTTTTTATATAAATCGACGTTTTATCGTTTCACGAGATTTTCTAATGATCTCGATATTATAATGGGATACTCACTTTGACACTCGGCGTGACAGATACCGATTAGCGCGGCGAGTACAGCGATCGCTGCAACGAAACGTTATCGCATTTCTCAACAATGGGCATTAATCATCTACGAGCATAATTTGTACTGAATTGTACTCTGAAGAAAAATCGAATTGTACAATAGAGAGTCGACTAAATAGAGGTATAATAATAATCATATTTACAGGTGCTACGGTTTTTCATATGCAATGCACTTACCGTCCCCGGTAGTGTCTTAAAAATGTTCGTCAATAAATTCAATGAAATAATTAATCATGAGAGTCAATGAGAATCAATTGACCGAACTCACCGATTAGGATGCGCTGCGTTGCCATGTTTTTCGTCGTGAACCCAAACATCTCACCTTTGTAATGAGTCCAACATATCCGACGATTTTGTCCTATTCAAGCGCCCCTACACTCTTGCCCACCTGCCACAACAGATTATATTCGATAAATATTGTTGTACGAACATTAAATTGGATCTGTTCGATCTTCTTTTAAGTAATTATCAATGTGTTGTAGTGCTCATAGTAGATTGATATTTTTGCAAAATAGAAAGAAATAAAAAATTAACTATATCTCTATAACGATGTGTTTTTCTAATTACTTGTATTCGATTTAATCGTTTCTGCCAAATAATTTTTTTATAGAGCTACGTAACTATTAAATCTATGAAGTTTAGAGAAAATAATAAGAGTACTGCAATTAATCCATGCAAAGATAACTATTTATCAAAGTCGTTTTAAGTAAAGATTTTTGAGATCAAATATACAAACTGAGAGTGAGAGTTTACTTGCCCCTTCGCATACAGCAGCGTTTCGTACGATAAAACAATTTGGCTTAGAATATTATTTTTCAGTAGTCAAGCTAATTTAAGTGAGATAATCGTAAGATTTCTAATTACATAACGTGTGTATTTACCTTGTGTAAACGTATCGAAGACGCAGATAACTTATTTTCCTGCACATTCGATTAATATACCTCTACGCACAGAAAATGTTTCATCGTATTCCTCGTAATATTGTTATCATGTTCGAGATTTTCAGTCTCTAAAACCATGTGTGCGAATAGAATGAACGTGTAATCGTGGTGAGTAAATTCATGTTTAGTATAGTAAAAAAAAAAGATAATAGAGTAAGAGACACGTAAAACACCGAATCTAACAATCAAAGGTGTGTTTCACGCAGCAATGCAAACACAAACAATCTCACCTGTGCAAATTAAGACTTTGTAAGCTCGTCGCGCTGTGTCCCATTAAGACGCCGCCTCGTGCTGATTCCCTTCCGCATTGGCGTTCATTGGCGAATGTAGGCCAGGAGACACTGCGTTAGAAATATCATGCTTATACATCGGATCTAACACCGGGGACGTGGTCTCACCCATGACAAGTCGCTGCAAGCTCGATACCCACTCGATCGCAGCTACGAGCCAGGCGAAAGCGTCGGATTTTCTCTCATAAAGATGGAAAATAGAGAGAGAGAGAGACGAGTCCACCGAACGCGTGCAGCAGCGCTAGACACGATTATTTACTCGCACATCGTCGCTCGTGTATTCGCACACACAAACACATAGACAGAGAAACGCGTGCGCGAGGGCAGCAGAGTGCAGAGAGTAGACGAGGAGTTAGCTGCGTGCCAAAACACGCTGGGGTATAGGATCAATATAGCCGACGCGTGGGAGGGGTTCTCTACTGCAGAGAATCTATAAGTGTCTTATATCGCACGTGCATTGCACTCTGCTCTGCTCTCGGTGCAGCGGCGGAGGCGGCGGCGGCGGCGGCTGCGGTGGCTAACCCACCCAGTCCCTAGCTTCCTTCCTCCTGCTTTATAGAACATGCGCGCGAGCGAGTGCATTTCTCGCTTCAGATTGGTACTCGCTCATGGGGGTAGTTTATAGTATTTTGCAAATTTCGCTTCTTACTTTTGTAATATTCTCATTCGATTTTATTTTTTTCTGTTCTTATAACGTTCTTAATTATTTTAATATTTGAACCTCTTATTTTACTAATGATGCGGTATAGTAGTTGAATGAAGCTTTTATTAACGAATCTTGGGTTCCGAAAATTTTAACGGAATCAAAAGGACGTTAATAAAATCGAAATAGAACATCCTGTACATATATAATAATAGGAGAAGAGAATCAATCTCGCATCAATCTCTTAAATATTTTGACTGATAGTTTTTTTAAACAGTATTTAGAGCTGGTTGAATGTGGTAAATAAAACGTCTTAGAATATTAACCTTGGAAAATGAATATTTTTGAATTGCTCTTTTTTTTATTTTGTGGCTCAGGATAACCATTGCAGTGAATCAGTTTTGATATTTTATCGATATTGAATCAATAATAAAATGAATCAATGCTCCTATCGATATCACAACGCATTAGTATTTACCAAAGAAATCTATATTATCAACAGTAATAATATTACTATGAAGCGTGTCAAATAAAATTGAAATGAATCAACCTTTTCATTTACATTTGGATTAAATTGATTAAATGCATATAATATACTTATAAAAGTAATGATTTAGGCTATAACAAAGCTTTTCAAAGACCAAAATTTTGATCGAGATTGTTATTTTTGATCGATCCTATTAAGAAATTTTAATACTTATTTAATCATATTCCATAAAGAAAATAAGTAAATATATTTACATTCGCGTATTCTGAACATCATCACTGATATTTCTTAATGTTTCCAATTGACCTAAATCCTTTTTTCAAAAGATTTGAGTTTCAATCTTTTAAGTTTTATACAAGATGCAGATTGCAACCAAGTCCTAAAAACCCGACACTGATAGCAAATTACACGCGCTCGCATGTGTCGATACTGGACTACACATGTGCGTGTACAATATGTGCAATGTGTACATAACAAACAACGATCAGCATGCAATCTCAAGAGAGAAGGAATTTTTCTTCGAAATAGTTAGACGACGATTCGCAAGTGTGTACAGCACCGAGATACTCAATGTATTTTCAAATTGTTTATTTAATCTTTATTCTTCGTCAATTACGAAAGATAAATACTTATTTAGGTACATGCACATATCCGAAATAGTTCAACTGTTAAAAATCAAAGAAAAATAATAAATACAGACCGGTTTTGCTGCGTTAAAGCGCCTGCAAGTAGACTATCTTGTCCGGTATTACATGATTACTCAGGTCATGATAAAATGATACTATTTTCACTGAATTGATGCTGAAAAACATTACAAGGACCATTTTTTATTTATTTTTACAAAAATTTTGATTTGAGCCGAAAAAGCCTTTATTTACACAAATATATCAGCTGCCAAGGATTGTTGATACATACCCTTTCCTTAATTATTTATAAAAGAGTTTAAATATTTAGACTTCGACATTTTCATACGGTCCATTAGAAAACATACTTTCTTATAAAAATGTATTATCAATCGCTGAGGATGTTCGGTTTCGCTCGATCGCAAACGAACCGACTCTGGCAGTCGTTCTGTTGGCAGTACCGGCGCCTCCGCTGATTTCATCGGCGTGCACGAAAACAGCCGATCGCGACCGAACGCCCCCATCGATATAGATATACTTTCCAGCCTATGAAGCACTGTGTACGCACTCGGCTTCTTTCTTCGCTCGTTTGGTCAGCAGCAGCAGCAGCAGCGCCTATAGTGCGAAGCAGCTTATGCACACATATATACAAAACGGAGCAGTAGTGGCAGCAGCTCGCAACAACAACATAAGCAGCTCGTTCTCCGCCGCAGCTGTTGTGGGCTTTATACACGCCGACCGCTCTACGTGCTCCTTTTAATTTCTGTTTTACTTTTTACGTTCTCGACGCTCGTTCGGTCTATCGCGAAATCGCTTTAAACCCGAAGCATCGAGCTCCTCGAAGCAGTGCCGAGTGATAAGTTTTCCAGGCGAATCCCGTGCAATACAGGCTCCTCTGCCACAATTTGTCCTTCGCACACTCGCACGGGGCAGGTGGTGATTTTTCCCCACCATCATCCTATTCTCTTTCTCTCTGTGTCAGTGTATACTATACAGATATAAAGCATATATACCATAGCCTATGTATACGTGCGTGTCCTCTCCTTAGTGTATTGTAACTGGAAAATTCGTTCTGTACAAAGACTTCGATCTTGAATGCCACTGAGCTCATGCACGCTCATGGAGAGCAGTAAAACTCGCGCACATATTACCTGTTGCCATCGTCTTTCGAGTGAATCATAGCAGTTTTCGAGATATGCCTCATCGGCCTCGCTGACAGATGATCATTTTTACACTTTTATAGTACATTTTTTACCTAGTGTTACTTTAGACGATATTCATAATGTGTGACTCGGCGGACCCTTCGCTTATCCAAAAGCTATCTTACCTGCGTTTCGACGATGACGTTCCAAGAGTTACTGGATCCAGACCCGAAGCACAGGTACCAGTGAAAAAATCAGTTGGTGCCATCGAGAGTTTTTTAGAGAGTGATAATCATCAACATCCAGAATACAAAATGTATGAGAGAGATAACTTGATAGCTTCATCCAGATTTGCTACACCAAAAGCAGTGGAACAATTAGATGATAGAGAGAAGAAAGATTCTCCAGTTTATGAAAATATTGACTACCATTCCCAACATTCAGGACAAAATTATCCTCCTTACTTTCATGGAGTGGAAAGAAGAAGATCCATACAAAGTCCTAGAACATCTATAGCAGGGGATCATTATGATCCTAATTACAAGGTAAATTAAAAGTTTTTAATAAACAATAATTGTAACTTTTCGTAGACATCAAAATTTTATACTCACATTTTTATTTTAGCAACAGGCTTGTATGAATGCTCCAGACGGACTTACTTTGTTAAAAAAAGCTCAACCTCAAGTACCTACAAGCAATCGTTATCAAACTGCATCACCGGCAAAAGAACTACCACCATATGAAGCACCACCAGTTTATGAAAATATTCAGGATGTTCAATATGCGACAGAATCCAATAAACCCAAAGCTAAGCCTCAAGTTCCCACTAGTTACTACAATTCTTTGAATCTTAATGGTGGTGATTATGTAGTAATGACAGGTAAAGGAACTTCTGCGTCAAATCAAAAATCAGCTCTATCTCTGCAAGAGAGTTTAAATCGTTTACAAAATTATGATCATCTATTACAAAGATCCTACGACCAAACTCTTTGTAATAAATATTTAACGTCAGCTATAGATCAGCTTAACAATAAGAGTACCTATGTTCCACCTTCAGAACTTCAGCAACATCAAAACTATGCTTATGAACAACAGCCTCAGTCACAGTTTCACACTCGGGTTAATTCCTCATATCATCCAGAATCGTCAACTGCTCACTATCCTAATGAAACACCTCAGCAGCAACAGCAATACCAGCATTATCGCAATGCAACTATTGATACACCTAGTCAACGTAATCATTATCGGCAAGAAGAAATTACATCTGGTAAACAATACACAGAGCAGGGACCTATGAGTGCTAATTCAATGAATGCCACTTATTATAATGATGCCCACTCACGAAGCTTGCCAGCTGCTTTTAATGCTCCAAGGCCTTCTGATCAACTCAGCAGGTATGCTAATTTTCTTTTGTAAATTCTAAATTGTTAAAAAATAATTTTAAAAAATATTTCTTTGTGTAACATAGAAACGTTCATTGCTATTCGCCAAGCCGTTCCGTTCAAAACAATCAACAAACACATCATTCGGACTCTGGTACGTCAAGCCCAAGTCATTATCCAGCCTCGGAGCAGACGTCTTATTCACCTAGTCCGTCTAATGAACGTTCTATGGATCAACCAGCCGAAACACCACGGAAATCAGTTCAATTCGCATCACGAGTAAGCTATCCACGAATTGCATCTCAGGAAGTTGTATCTCGAGTTCAACAAACCCCACGAACATCGGATGATACGCTATCGTACGGGCCCCGTATAACAAGTTTACCTCCTGGAGTGACAAGTGGCATAGCTGGTCCAGTAACTATGAGCGATGGAGTGCCACAAATAAAGAAACATTTCGATCTAGATTCTACACCGTCAAATCCCCCGGCGAAACCTATAATGGGTAAAGGGCTTTTGCCCTTCAATGTAACGTCTCGTTCATCGGTAAATATTCACATGAATTTTGAACTATTTTATACTCGGTCGTTCTTTTCAATCAAACACGTTTTAAATTTACAATTGTAGGGACCAACTGAAGCGGAAAGAAAAATAGAAGAATTGACTCGGCAGTTGGAAGAAGAAATGGAAAAACAAGAAGAAAAAGGCGAATACTTTGGTAAATTAAAATTTGAATTCTAACGAGTACTTTTAAGCGTATCAAAAATAAATGCGTCAGCTTTCACCCACGCTACCTTTCTTAAAACAAGTTTGTCGCCATATGACTCATTTTAACGTTCATTTTTTTAGGTATTTGTCACACCTGCCGGCAAAAAGTGACTGGCGTCGGCCAAGCTTGTCAAGCCATGGGTAACTTATACCACACTAATTGTTTTATTTGCTGTTCTTGTGGACGAGCATTGCGAGGCAAAGCTTTCTACAACGTCGATGGACGAGTCTACTGCGAAGAAGATTATTTAGTAAGAATTCAAAATATTTTAAAAATCTGAATTTTTTCATTAACTATTTAATTTTCATCAGTATTCTGGATTCCAACAAACTGCTGAGAAATGTGCTATTTGTGGCCATCTGATCATGGAAATGGTAAAAAAACGATTTTTAAAATAAACAATTTTAATTTAATTGTTCTAATTTCTTATATTTTTTGACAGATTTTGCAAGCAATGGGTAAATCATATCATCCCGGCTGCTTCAGATGCTGCGTCTGCAACGAGTGTTTAGACGGAGTTCCATTTACTGTTGACATAGATAACAAGATATACTGCGTTAATGATTATCACAGAATGTTTGCACCTAAGTGTGCTTCATGTGGTAAAGGAATAACGCCCGTTGAGGTAAACGATATCGAAGTGCGTTTTGTTTGGTTTTGTTATGTTTTGTTTATTACTTTCTCCTTCCTTTCTTATTGACTTTCTTATTGAATGTTTCATCGTCAACACTTATTACTTATTGTTTCATTTGACTTTGTTTCATACAGATTTCTTTTATACAGAACTAAAAAATAATACAATTTGTAACTCAATAATTTATTTTAGGGTACCGAAGAAACCGTGCGAGTAGTTTCAATGGACAAAGATTTCCACGTTGATTGTTATGTTTGCGAAGATTGTGGTATGCAATTAACTGATGAGCCAGATAAACGATGCTATCCATTGGAAGGCAGATTGATGTGCCGAGCATGTCACATTCAACGTATTTCCCATACGCAGCCCCGAGCACCACAGCCAGTCTCTGCTACTTATCAATTCATGGGTTAAAACATTTTAGATAATGTTTGAATATGGGTTAACCTTTATCACTACGTTATTGAAGGTAGAACCTTTTAAATGTTCTTATGTGATATATTTAAACAAATAGAATCATCTTAATGGAACTATCAGTTATTCAATATTGACCTATTAAGATTTTGTAAGATTATGTTGAAAATTGTATGCTAAAATAGTTTCAACATGCAAATCAACTATATCATATTAATATTAGCAAATTTTTATGTTTAACTTCGATTAATGAAGTAATGTTTTTAAATGAATATAAGTCATGTGAACAAATAATTTAAGCTCAAACCGTAAAAAAATACATATTTATATGTATCGCCGCCTTAATGTTGTAAAACATTTATGTTTCGAATTATGTACAAATGTCGCAGACTGCTGTTACTTGAAGCGCAACAAATGATTGTTGTTTGTAATAATCGCCAAGTTTACCGTAATTTTTTATACGTATAGTTTTAGTAAATTTGCACAATTTATTATAGAAAAGTTTTTGATGAATTTTGTACGTTTTATGAAATTTTTTGAATTGATTACAATTTGCATAATAAAAAAGTTAGTATAATAACGAAACCATTTTCAGTATTCGAACTTAACTGTGTAATATTTAAGCAATACTTGAACGATACTCAACGTTAGACAAAAAAAACGTATATTTAAAAACATCTCGATGAACTTTTTATTATACGCATAATAAAACTATATATGTACACTATTAAAAATCTTATTGATGTAAAATGTTTTCTTCGTTACATCGCGTACGCGCTATGCGTACTTCTGATTGACAATATTTATTTTTATTGTTAAAAATTGTATATTTTCTCGTCGGAAAGCGACGATTTTATAGGGACAATTTAATTAAATGTAATTGACTGTTCGAATGTTTGTATTCCAAGTATACACAATTTCCATAAATAAAATAATCCGAAACGAGATCGCATAAAAGCTTTTATTTCTTTCCGCGCCCTCGAATAAAAGGCCTGCAGCGGCACTCAGCTGCGGTAGCTGGTCGAGCCACGCATGCGTCCGCGACACGTAAAAGGGAGGCTAAGTGGAAATACTGAGCGTGCAGTGGTAGCAAAACATCCCTTCCAGTAGTACATTCGCTGCCTTCTAGGGTAGACACATTGCTCGTTTTTCTCGGATACGGGGCTTCTCGTCGCTGTGTATGTTACATAGAATCGGCGAGATTCGTCCACCCTCGGGGATATCGTGTTTCTTCGGCTAATCGAGTGTGGACAGCGACGGATTCATCCTCTAAACCGTAAGTGACAAATGAATAAACAAACGCAAAATGTAATTGATGTAGGCGAATCAAGCGATACGAAGCGCGAGCTTGGAGTGGCTTTTCCCCCTTTCGTGTGTGTCAGTTTCGGGAGTCTGCGCGCACGAGCGAGGCAAGAGGGAGAGTGAGAAAGAGAGATAGAGTGATTTAACGATTTTCTCAGTCGAGCGAGCTTGCAAGAAAAAAATGTAAATTATAATAAGCTCGTTGCCGCGTACGCGACTCTGTGCACGCATTATCTATTTTTAGGCATGCGGTGATAATGAAAAATTCCGCATCGAGTCGAGAGAAAGCGAGAAAGAGAGAGAGAGAGAGTGAAGAGATGCGAGCTTTTTAAGGTCGCCGTGATGAAATTGATTACGCGTCGCAAGGAGGGCGACCGCATTCACAATTTGCTAAATTACCCGCGGGGCTTTCGCAATTCCCTTCGTCCTTATTTTCTCTAACGCGGAAGATGAAAACTCGGTCGACTGAGCGTAATTCGGTCAAATGAAAGACTCGAACGAGAAAATCCCCGAAGAAGAAAATTTCGCGATCCTCTTTGTAAAGTAGGCCTCCGCCGGCCGCCCGTGCGCTATTACATATTACAGTATAGTCAATCTCTCTCGGTACACCCAAGCCCTTGCCGCGCTCATCAGTAGCTACACTATCCGTTTTATAGATCGATCGATGGGCTGCACGAGCACCTATATGCACTGTAGGACTTCAATGCATATAGACTCTCTTTCTCTCTCCCTATCGGGCGTGCATTATTACATATAATTGTTTATCTCGTCCGTCGCTCGAGCTTTTCGCGCGTCCATCCGAGTCGTGTATGATATTATTATACAGGTACGCACGCACCCGACGTGAGTCGGTGAAAAATTAAAACACGCGACGGGTTTTATGTATCGCGGGGCTCATTTATAATTCAAGATTATAGAAAAGGTAGCTTATTTTATCGACCACGCGTTAGTTTAGTTAGCCGCGTTTAGTTAGCGGGCCTCGGCTTCGGCTCGTATTTCGTGCTGACTCTCTGCGCCTTATAGGCCTGTATGTAAAGCGATCCCACAGCCCCCCTCACCTCCTCCTCCTCGCGACTTGGAAATGGTCATGCGGCACGAGAAATCCTTGTGCTCGAGTGATTTTCCACCGAGAAAGGAGAGGCGAGATTTGATTATAGCATCGGCGAGCGATCGTAATCCTTCGATGAAATGGCCCTATAGGTGGCTAATTTATGGTAGGACGCGAGCGGTATAAATAAAGTGGCGTTGGTCTGTCGCAGCGTGCGCGCATCGTATATCGATTTCGGCGAGTGTTGCGCGACACATATATAGAGCGCACGGCATATAATATACAGGCAGACACAGAGAGAAAGAGAGAGAGAGAGAGAGACGATAAGTTTTAGTGCAAGCGCCACTATGGCGCCGGGAGGGTCAAAAAGCTCTCGCGGCATTATCTCACTGAGCACACACACACACATACAACTATCCACAGCAAAGCCACCTAGCTGCGCTTTGTTCGCTGCACTCGAAGCTCGAGTCGTGTTCAGTTGAGCTTGGAGCTGCACCGCAACCGTATACATAGATCGCTGTACATGTATAATATACAAACAGACGAACGACGATGATGAAAGCTCTTGTGCGCCACTGTGCTTTCAGGCCCTCTCGACCGGCTGCCTGCTGCGCCATAAACACCAGACAATATGAGGTTCAACGATCAGATGATGATCTGCAATTTGATGCATCAGAATGGACTGCAGAACAATAAGTGAGTCGCGTACCGAGCAGCGATATACCTATACCAACTATACACCCATTGTCATTTTGAGAGAGACTAATTTTTCCTTTTTTCGTTTTCGTTTGCACAGTCAGCCTCAGTACTCGCCGGAGATAAATCAAAACGAGAACAACAGCGCGACGATCGATGACGAGGACGATAATAAGCTGCAACAGCAGCAGGACGTGAGCAACGAGGAGTTTCGTCTCGGCCAGGACACCGGTGTTTACTCGTCTCTCGCTCTGACGCGCAACAACAAAAACAACATATTCATCGATCACAACATCAATCTCGACAACAGCTACAATCTCAGCAGCTCCGCCGAGGATCTGACCGATTGCGAGCCCTACTTCGTAGCCAGGTCTCCCCACCCTTCGGAAGACGAGGAGGAGGAGGACGACGACGACGACGACGACGAGCCGGACGAGGACAACTCCGAGTGGTCCGAGTACTCCGAGGACGGGAATCTACCCCAGGGCTGTCGCGGCATCGTCAATCCCAACTATCCGGGCTTCCAGCACTTGGCCCCGTCGCTGCTGTCCGACACGGACGACACGACGACCGACGACGAGCGCAGCGACCTCGACGACGAGTACGAGGACGAGTACAACAACAACAGCAGCAACGCGCGCGACACCCAGGGCAACGTGATCAATCGGCTGGACCTGCTGTCGCTGAGCAACGCCGAGGAGCGCCGCCGCCAGATCTACCAGCAGACGACCTTCAACATTCACGAGAGCGTCGGGGCGCTGATCGAGTGCATGAACAAGGCCGAGTTCCGCCAGGAGCAGGACGTCGTCGAGGTCCAGCAGCTCAGCACCAAGACGATGCAGTTCCCCCAGATCGAGGAGATCGAGTCCAAGAACAGCAGCGAGGCCGAGGAAGAGGCCGCCCCGTCACTGCCCCCTCTCAACAACATCAACGTCAACGTCAACGTCAACGTCAACAACAACAGCAGCAACAAACGACACGACGACTCGATGGATCTGATTCGCGAGGCCAGGTCGCTGGAGAATTTGCAGCAGCAGCCCGGTCTCACCGAGCTCCAGCCGGAAGTGAAAAAGCTCGACCAGATCGATCTGCTGGCCGGACTGAGGGCCGACGACGACTGCGAGATCAGCGCGAGGCAACTGTCCGTGCCCGACGTGGTCGTCGAGATCGACAACATGAAGAACGAGGAAAAGAATCAGATGAAACACCGACAGCAGCAGCAGCAGCAGCAAAGCAGGATAGAGAATGGCAAGTTTTTGATATATCGCATATCATATCTTTACTCTTGGGCCGCAGCGATGCGGAACTCGAGCGAGCGCGTCCGGCCTATAACTGAATTGTTGGCGCTGTTTCCTTGCAGAGTCTTACGACGTTTACAGCACGGAGACGGCGATGCCGAAAATCGACATGGACGTTATCGAATCGCACCTCAAGGCCGCCAGAGACGCGGAACGCCGAGTGAGTATTATAATACATATATACTGCATAACAAATTTTCGTCGATTGCCTATTATTATTTTGCGCAAGGCGCATTGTCCTAATCGCGGAGTAGTGGGGCCTCCTCCTCGTTGTTACATACACATGCCACAACTGGTGCGCACTTTCACTCGCGGGGGTCTAGCGCGAGACGCGAGCCGCGCGAGTTTCCAGTTATGTAGTTCGAGTCTCGAGTTTCTAGCGCGCGATATGCTTTTTCTTTCGCGAGCTGAATTAGTTCGTCGGCAAAAATAGTGCGAGAATAAAAAAAAAAAAAAACATGTCCGACGATCCGCCGTCGATCATCGCCAAAATCAGGGAGAAGCGACGGCACTACAAAGTCGACTCGCGCTTCGTCGGCGATCTCTATACGCTCACTTACAACGACGATAAGTATAACGATCAAATCGTCGCATCGGACGATGCCGTGAGTGAAAGTGCAGTACACAACGATCGCCATCGGCTGTCGATCGTCGACACTCATTGTTTTTTTTTGTCTTGTTTTTCTCTCTTGGCCGAATCCTCTCGCAGAGACGCACCAGCCGCGAGGAGATCCGTCGTCGAGTGGCCATGGGCCCGGACACGGACGAGGCACGCAGCGCCCAGGGCCGCAAACCCAGCCTACAGTCGCGACTGCTCAACGGCATGCAGATGCAGATCTGCTTCATGAACGAGAACTCCTCGGACAACGAGTCGTTGGCGGGTCTGGAGTTCAGCGACGATGCCTCGAGGCCTGCGTCGGTCGCCTCCTCGTCGACCTCGACACCGGCCAAACGCCAGCAGCAGCAGACACCGAAGCCCCAGCCCCAGCCACAGCAACAGCCACCCGTACAGAGGCCGCAACTGCTCGAGATTCCGCCGCTGAGGCCGGCGCTGCTGCCTCAGGAGTACACGAAGCCCCTCGACGAGGCGGACTTCTTCGCTCGTCAGGCACGCCTGCGCATGGAGGCCCGCTTGGCCCTGGCTCAAGCCAAGGACCTGGCGCACATGCACATGGAGCTCGAGAGACAGAAGATGAAGTGCTTGCCCATCACCGAGATGGTCAGGGCCAGTCTCGACAAGGTAAGTTCGGCAATTTACCCGCTAATGTATCGCGTCTTCGGAGGATCGCAGGATAAATTGATTTTCGCGTGCGCAGATCAACGTGCAGCTGGGCGAGGATCGTCGTCGTCTCACCCGCACGCTGCTCACCGATCTGAACGTCAAGCAGCTCGAAGTGCTCGCCGATGACCTTCATGCGCGCATCGCCGGCCTCAACGAGGCTCTGGTCGAGGGCCTCATGCTGCGCGACGAGTTACTCATGGAACAGGACTCGATGCTCGTCGACGTCGAGGACTTGACCCGTTATCTGTAAGTTGTCGCTTTTTCCAGAAGCAAAGCAAAACAAAAAAAAGCCAAACAGCCAAAAAGCGCAAAAATCATTGAATTAAGCTCTCTCTGCGTGTCTTCCTCTCTCGGTGTGCGTGACGTGTATGTGTGTGTGTGTGTGTGTGTGTGTGTGTGTGTGTGTGCGCGCGCGTACGTATTGAGTGTTCGCGTTATATGGCGTAAATGTGAATTACTTTGATCCTTCATTAAGAGCTTATTAATTGTATTCGAGCACGTAATAATAGTCAAATGACGATTATGAATTGTCATTATTTTTTTTCTTTTTTTCTTTTTATTACAATCATAAGTGTGTGTAATCGTTCGTGTGAATCGATAAATATGCTTGTATCTGTTCAAATTTTTTTGTATATTTTACCATCACACGTAATGCCAATTGTAAATACTTATACATTCACCGTATATTGTGCAATTGTTTTGTTAATTATTAATATGCTTTTTTTTCATTTAATACGTATGATCGTTTGGTAATAATCGAGGAATAAGAAAATGCGTTTCGAGACACGATTAATCCAGTGCTGTTTGACACTACTACTATCAAAAACCTGTTATTATATGCATAATACCTTTACTTGTACGACCCCCTATGTAATTTTGTCTTAATTATTATACTTATCACTATCGTATAAATTTAATATATGAAATGAAAAAAATAGTTCATCGATAGCAATTTCTGAGAAAAACAACGTGATTATAACAATAAACGAGATAGCTCACCTTAGTAAAAGAAAAAAGAAAACTGGTAGTTTGCTTGAACAACAACAACAACCCGATCCATCTCTCTTTCTCTATCGCTCCATAATTATCATGCTTTCATTGCGCGCCACCAATTGCTCTGCACTCAAAACGATTGAACGATTTTTGTGTCTCTGCAGTGGTGCCAAGCAGGAGCTCCTTGAGCGCAAAATGCAGCTGCAGCAGCAAAAAATACAACAGCAGCCTGTAAAGTCGCAGCAACAGCAACAAAATAGTAAGAGAAAATTGATAGCCATCAATAGACCGACCAAATTGATGATTGGACGTCAGATGGTTGCTAATTTGGTACGCAAGTAGTATACGAGATGCAAGACGCGCCTGAGAATTGACACTCGTGATTTGATGCGAGCAACGGGATAAGTGAGCCACATCTCATTTTCTCTTTTTTCTTCTTTTCTTTCTTTCCCTTTTTTGTTACATACCAATGGCTCGCTGGTGTCAATTTATATTGGATATATTTATTGGAAGAAATGAACGTCAAACTTTTGAAAGCCATCAAATGAGATTGCTATTGTTTGTTTTAGTTTTTTAACGAAAAATTGTATTTACGTTATGGTAGATAGAAAAAATTGTTAAGTTTTAATATGACTTATTACATGACATAAAGCCAAAGATATTATCTGTAAATAATATTTTTTTTTTATATTCGCGATTTTTTAAATAGTTATATTTCACATTTGTATCACTCAGTTACTTGTCGACGTAACTTTCACACCTTCTCAAGTGGTTTACTCATTCATCTAAAATGAAAACTGTCAAATTACTGAATCAACTGCTGCGCAGCTTATAAGCAATTATCAACTGTAATCTGATAGGCACTGTTCCCTGTAAACTTTAACAATGGTACGTCATAATCGAGAATCATAAACAGGACGTTTTATTTGAAAAAAGGCGCAATATTATTCTTCACAAAGTAATACACATCATCTCAGTAATAAATATGTATTACAACTCTGCAGTATATTTCAATGCCCGAGACAAAAACTAGCCTACTTCGAAAATTTCTCAAATTTAGTCAGTCTCAGATTGTTGTAGATATTTCGAATTTCGCCTAAATATGGGAAATATTTTGCTTTTCTGTGGAAAGTACAATATGTACTCTATGCTAATTGAAATTCGAAAACCCTACTATTTGCCAGTTTTCGTCTCGGGGGTCGATTTGTAATCTCAACGTTCAATTAAGACTTTAATTAGTAGAAACCTTGCTGCTCGCAAAAATATTTAAAATACAAGAGCAGAAACCGAGTGCCGATTCGTAGCGTTTGAAAATAAAAAGATCGACTGCTTTTTATACTTAGCATATTTAAACGAACGAGTCGTTTGCACAATAACTCGAGAGTAGATGTATTGATGATAAAAAAACGACCAATTTTATTGACTTTAGTTCGAGTTTGACGAAAAAATCAAAAATACAGTATTCGGCTCTCGGTTGACTGCAGAAACATGATGATTTTGTTTTTATTTACTCACAAGTGCGCTTAAAAATTCATCAACTATAGTTTTTTATTATTTCGTTTTGTCTGAAGAGATGAAGGCCGAACGCTCATAATCCAGTTGAATAAAACCCAACTACCAAACCCGTCCTTTTTTCATTCTTTCGCAGCAAGAAGAAAAATAAATGACGATTTCATATGTTGTCTATAAAATAGCAAAAAACAATATTGAATCATTATTACCAATAATGTTAATACTTATACATGTATTGTGAAATTTCGAATTTGAAATAAATGTCAACAATTAACCTTGGTCTTCGCTATGTATTACAAAAAATGTAGAGATACAACTTTATGAAGGTTAATAAAAGAAGAAAATAAACTAGAAAATTATCTACAAAATAGTTTAATCATATAATAATGATAATAATAGTAATTATCAATATACAAGAATGTAAATAATTAAACAATAATAATAAAATACGTTGTAACAAATTCATCATACAATTTTATTCAAGACATTATCCATTCATTCATACATTCATCGCAGCTAAAATCATTTTTTCTTTTCATCTCTTTACATTCCGAAAATCCGATTGCTACACACTTTCATTTGAAAAAAGTACATTTATATTCACTTAAAATAGAGATAAAAAAGTTATTGTACATCCCACATATAATGAAGTTCAGGTATTACCTAGACGCAAAAGAGATCAAAAAGGGATAAGGCACAGAGCAGTTTTCATGATTATTTGTACATTTCATGGCTTGATCGTACAATCAAATTGACTTCCCTTTTCGTATACGTGAACATCATGTTAAGGACGAGCTTAATAAGCACCAATTCGCTGCAAACCCACTAATTACAAAAAATGAACAATATACAAGGAGAGATGCATGATACGATGAAATCAACGTATTTATTTATCAACGAAACAATTAAAGCACTTGTTGGCACGGATTGGTATGAGACTTTTTTTCATATATTTTGTAGCTATTTCTACCTTTCATTCGTATTTTCTTGAAATGAAATTCGTTAGAAAAACAAAATAACTATTTTTCAAAGCATCTATCTTCGATACACACGTAATATGGCGCACTCTATTTACCCTGAAAAGTACTTCAAATGCAGGCTGCTTAACATAATGTATTGTCAATTAAACAGTGGATTACTTAAATTGATCGCAATCGTAATAAAGTTTTTATTTTCGAGAAAAATTTATCTTGATTTAATATCACTCATCGATGTAAGAAAATCCATGAAATGTCGACACTTAGTCTATATTAACAAAAATTGTATTAAAAACAAAAAGTATTTTAACTTAAATCGTCAGTCACGTTTATCGAATGCTAATTTGTCTTAATAGTATAACAATATAAAAATAACATGTAAAAAGCTCAATCGCATTTAAATCTAAATTTCATTGTATTAGGTAGCCACAACTTGACTTGAAAATTTTCAATTTTCTTAAATTTAAATCAAATTCATTTCATTTCTCAATATTTAACTCATTTCAAATTCATTTTCCAAGGTTGTAATTATAGGAAGACCCTCGATGCTTACTGTAATAACTTACGTTTTCAGTGAATCATCAGAAAAAAGTTCATATACTCTTTTTCGTCGGAGTTTATTGAACTAATGAAGTTAGGCATTCATTTCAGTTTGCCCTACTAACGAAATGTTCAAATTCTTTGCACGTATCAAAAATTTTCTCGACAAAACGAATTTGTCAAATGTCTTACTTTAGTGTATCAAAAATGTAAACGTGATTTTTAAATTGATTACAAAATTTACGAAAATTCATTAAACACTATGAAAAATATGGTTCCGTCGAATCACAGAGGGTAAAACATTATACATATTAATTAATTCATTACTTTTATTGCAATACATGCAATAAACTTGCGCGATAAAATATATTTAATAAATGAGTCATCGAATTTAATCGTAACAGCATGGAAATATTAAAATAGTCAAGATCCAATCGTACTTTTTTCGGTGAACGATAGTGTTTTCTCGGAGACTCAACGCTACGTACTTTTTTGAAGTACTAAAATTCTCATCTTTATTACATTAATTCATTTAACATTATCATTAGTAACGAGTAAAAAACTATCATCTTGTATCAAAAAAGATTTTTTTCAATACTCATTGAACCAAACTATTTCATAATATAGTTCATATAGACAATTTTTAATACTATAGTTGCAGAAATTTTTTGATTCGCTTGTAAGCTTGAACTTTCATAAATTTCAACCAATCTGTTACTCATGGCAACATAAACGTAAAATATACAATGGTTGAAATTTAAGAAATAATTATATGAATGTAAATTCAGCAAACGTGTGAACAATTCCAATAGTAACGATTCGTACATAATTGATAAAAAAATATTTTGTTTACATAAAAAAATAGCAAAAATTACTTACAAGAACAACATGGTAATGTAGATTTCTGCTAATTACGTATAAAAATCGATTGTTCGTAGCATTCTTTAAATTACAAAAGAAACGTTATCGTGGCACGTCGATGTGTTGTTGTACAAATACATATAAACTAATCAAGCATTTATGTAAGAAAATTGGTTATTTGCCCCCTTCAAAGTTCAGCGAGTACCATTCAGATTAGATCATTTTGTTTAGAGAGATATTGGTGGTGTAGAATGTAGTTTGCTTTAAATGTAAGTGAACAAAAAGATTTTCCCGTGACCAACAGTTCACACACAGCTGCATCGTGTGTTTGAAATTAACTCTTACTTGTTTGTTAATTGATGTGAAGTTTAGAAAAAGCTATTTTGATCACTTGCCCATGCTCGCATTCGCAGGTAAAGTGGCTGACCTTTGATGTGCCGACAGGTACGGCTTGAGTGTGGACCTCGTCGACTCTCTGGAAAATAACGAAAAAAGGCCACGAATAGTGCAATTGGTTAGGTGAGTTAAGCAAGATGCACAATTATTCATTTTTTATTCATAGTATTATAAAAGCGTATGCCTTTTCAAAAAATAATTTTCAAACAAAGCATTTATTAAAACTGCAAAGTATAAAATATAAATTTGAATTTTAGTCATGAAAAAGTAAAAATAAGCAAGTGAGTGAAGATAAAATAAAAAAATTAAAGCTTATCGTCGTTTCATCGATCGTCAAAAATCAGTCACAACTACAAGCGTATTTACAATAGTAAATACACTTGTGAATATTATAGCCTGGATGTATAAAAACTTTTTGTAATATGTATAGAGTATTGGATTAAGCATAAAAAAGTAATCATCGCGAATAATATCAAACAGCACACAAACAACCATCACTTACATAGGTAATTGATAAAATCTACCATCTAAAAAACCTTTCTCACTCCCCGTAACCATGCATTAGTTCGCTAATCTACCTTGGCGAGATACGCTGACCAGAACCGCCGGAGTTTCCGTCGATGTGTGAATTTGCCTTATAGCCGCATTTTTGAATGCGCCTGGATAAACGTGTAACCCAATATTTTTGATCATCAGTACTGCCAGCCAATACAAGCATTTCACGTGCACTGTTTGGATCATAGTGCAATTTACATGGCGCTATTGAATCTTCTTTCTTTTCCAAGTGCTCTTTGTGCACCTTTATGTGACATCCTAAAGAATTGAAAAAAATACGTTGGATCGTGTTTTTAAAATAATGAAAATCATGACAGAATTTCAACTAACGTCGACATTCAAGAGCTGGTGGAGGTCTGAACATATGCCATAGCTGTTTTGAGCAAATTTCACAAGTTGTAGGCATGTGGAAAGAAATAGAGATGAACTCGTGTCCCTTAACTGGTTGTGTTCCAGGTTTGTCGCTCTGCGTCATGTCAGGTACAGGCAGCGCAGCAGCCTCGTCGGGTCTTCTTGCTTCACCTTCTCCAGCATAAAGTAACTAAAAATAAATAAATAAACAATAAGCACTTATATTTAGCAAATCAAAAATTTAATAATACCTGAAATATCCTAGGAATATCTTTGGCATCAGCTCGAATCACATCACCCTGCGTAACAGATCTCACGTGAAAGACTTTACTGAGATCAAGTATGAGCACCGGATCGGCGTTAATTTTGTCGCTTTCGCTGTTATAGAAAATAATCTTTTTGGATGATACGACCACGTATTGCTTCTTCCAGCCGTGACGCTTGATATTTTGCTTATTTGGAATACTGAGCCAGCCTTCGAGTCGCATAACGCCATGCTCATCTTCACCTTCATTTTCAACAGACGACACACTCGCCGTTTCCGAGTTCATTTGTTGGATTTTCGCCTGAAGAGTCTCGATTTCAGAATCTTTGGAATCCAGCTCCATTTGAAGCTTTAATTTACACTGATTTTCTTCAACCAATTGTGCTTGCAAATCTTGAATGTCTTTTTGCATCTTTGCAGACAATTGGCCGTATTTTTCGCGTTCAGCCGTAAGCTCTTGTTGTAATCTGCGACAATCCTTTTCTTTTTTCTTAAGATCAGCGGATGAAGCTTTATCCTTTGTCTTGCCGTGAGAATTATCTTTACGAAATAGCACTTCAGATAATTTGTTAATGGCTTGTTGTTTCAGTACTTCTTCAGATTTAATTTTAGCATTCAGTTTTGCGATCTCGCCACTGTCCTTCAACTTTGCTATTTCTTCATTTAAATCTACTATGCGCTTTGATAAATCATCCCTTTCCTAAAAATTAAGTAACAATCAATGTTATTATCGTATGAAAAATAGGTTGTTAATTGAATTGCATTGATTCTTACATTAGCGATCTGTTCGCAGTCCTTTTTAAGATTAGATTCGGTCTCTTTCAACCGAGTGATCATTTGGTCTTTGCAACCAATGTCTACATGAAGTTTGGCAGTGGCCTCTTTGTGCTCGAGATCTTTCATAACACGTTCTTTTTCAAGATCAGATACAGTTTCCTCAGCAATGGAACGTTGCAAAGCTTGAGTGTCAGCTCTTGCAAGAGCCACTTGTAATTGACGAATGTATGAATTAAGTTCTTCTTCAAACTCGGTTTTTTGTTGTTGTAACTTTTCTTCTAATTCGTCTCTTACATGTCCAACTTCTTTTTTGTAAAGTGACTACAAATAAAAATTTCAATAGTTAAGGTCTCTTCTTTATCAATTAATTCATAAAGTAGCAGAATACGTACGGCAAAGTAACCTTCGTGTTTAGCTTCTTCTTGCAGGTCTTTGATCTGTAATTTGTCAATATTTTTTTGCTGTATCAGTTGTCGGACTTCTTCTTCAAGTTTCCTTTTCGATTCTCTAAGCTGCGTCACTTCACCTGCTAACTGATGTTCTCTTTCTTTTAACCTACTCGCTTCTGACGACTGTTGAGCTAGTTCAGATTGCAAGACGTTACGTTTTTTTTGCTCCTGCTCAATTTGACCTTGCAATACCTTTACTTTTTCAGCTTCTTGGCGATATTCTCCCTCGAGTTTTTGAAGTCTCTGTTGTATTTGGCGGTAATCTACAGATAACATGGATGTTTGCCGTTCTTTTTCTTGCGCTAGAAGCTCGGCTCGTTGACGACCATTTTTTTCTTCATTTAATTTCGTTTGAAGAGCTATAAATAATATTTCAATTGGAATTGTTTGAAAAAATAAATATTGTACAGAAAATAAACAACAATCTTTATTACTGTCTACTTGCTTTATACCTGTAAAAGATCTGTCTCGACGTCCTGATTGCATATTAAAATGATCGATCATAAAAAACTACTTTATTTTCTTATTCAAAATTTTATAAAATTGACACCTAACTCGACCAAATATATGAACTATAATAAAGAATTGCAACCAACCTTTAAAGTCTTCCAAATTTGCTTCATCTTTGGGTGATAATCTAGAGCGTTCAGTTTCATGGCGCGACGCAACTTCTTGATTATATCTATTCTGAGCAGCTTTCAATTCGAGGGCTAAGCTTGCAGATTCTTTTTCCAGCGTTAATATCCTTTCGTTGAGTAAACGATTATCGATCGTGACTTTTTCCTCTCGTTCTTTACTTCGCTCCAATTCATTGTGTAATGATGTTAAACGCATTTCAAGTTCAGTTGTTAATGTTGATGCCTGCGAACGTGAGCTCCGCTCTTTGGCAAGTTGACCCTACAAAAAAATGGAATTTTACGAAAAGTTTCAGGCAGTAGTAATCGATAACATTTTTTATGCTTACTTGTAAATTTGCCACATCTTGTTGCAAGGCGTCCCTCTGAGATTGCAGTTGTGACCTAGATAATTGCAACTCAGTAGCCAATTGTTCAGCTGTTTGTCTAGCCACAGTGATTTCTGCAGCTTGTTTCCGTAACCTTGTAATCATTTCGGTTTCTCTTTCTAATTTAGATTGAAGTTCTTTCACTTGTTTTTCTAAATTCGAAATTTTTTCCGTCGATGCTTGACTCGAGCTAGCATCTCTCGCGCGTTTAGTTTGTTCCTCGTCGAATTTTTTCTTTAATTCGTTTAGTGACTGCTCAGCTTTTCGACGCAATTCCATCTCTTGTTCGATTCGACGAGCAGATTCCCTGCAATTGCGACGCACAATGCTAAGCTCTGTATCCGCGCGAGATGCTTCCTCACGTAGTTGAGATTCAGTTTCTGAGAGAGCTGCGAGTTGGTTAAGAAGAGTTTGGTATTTCGATTCCAACTCTTCAACCATTTGACGCTCCTTATCGAGAAGGCACTCAAGTTCATTAACCTTCACATCCTCGCAAGTTCCATTATTGACGTGATTTTCTAAACCATCCACAGCTTCTCGACCTGCCATCCGCACGTCAGAATAGTAAATAGCTGTTATGTACAGGTTTTTGAGTATATTATAAATAAACGTGTAGATGAAATGGAGTCAATGCAAAAAAAAAAATTTTACCCATTGTGATTGAATTTTACTTTGTATCTTTAGTTTACTCAACATATAAATAAAAATTTAGGTGACAACCTATATTTTCTTACTTATTATTGAGATCATAAATCATTTAATGTAGGTTTTAAATAAAAAATGTAGAGTAAATTTTTCTAGTGAATTCATAATAAACATGGTATAATAAAAATATTAAAAAATTATTTTATCAATTAAATTTTTGTGTGTTTGGTGAATAAATTGATCACGAATGTGTTGAAGTAAAATGATTATGTTCAATGCTTACGGTTGGAAAGTAATAACTGATCTCCTGAATATGTAAAACCAATGAATGGCAAATGATTTCCACAAAATGCTTTTGGAGTCGGAAAATTCTCTTCTGGACCATCCTCCTTTTCAACATCGTCAAAATTACTTGAATCGTCATCTCCAGTTAGTTCAGGAACAACAGGTGGCACGCTTTCACGAAGGTTTTCAAAGGTCCATTGGTCGTTTTGGAAAAATGGATGCCTTTTTATATCATCGACATTGGTTCGGCCGATGCGCTCAGTTCGATCGGTCAAAAAAGAACATATTAATGTCCTGGCATGATGAGAAATATCTACTTCAGGGGGAAAGTGTAAGCTGTTTCGGAAATCCATTATTTTTGAGTAAGTGCCAACGAGAGAATCTGCGTAAAAAGGTGTATCTCCGACTAGCATTTCATACAGGAAAACGCCAACGGACCACCAGTCACATTCTCGACCGTATACACTGTCACCACTTTGAGACTGCAAAACTTCGGGTGCTATGTAGTCTGGAGTTCCAACTGCTATATCCGATCGAATTTGCCCATCCTGTTTAAAAATTTTTTCATTAATAGCGTTACAATCGATTGATATATAGTCTAAAAATGCGCAAAAATAATTTTTTTATCATAATGAATGCAGCAATCAAGATTTTTACAAAAATATTGAGTTTTGCTTTTAAATTAAAAAAAATATTTATCGTTTGAAAAAGTACGACCGATAATAATTTTTATTTAATCGCCAAAAAGGCATCTCATTAGTCATCTATTTTTCATCCAATTTATATCACTTGTTCTTTAATCATTATGAAAGTATCCATACTTACTTCTCCCATTCTCATGCAAGTCCCAAAATCCGCTAATTTCAAATGACCATGTTTATCGAGTAGCATATTGTCCGGTTTTATGTCACGATGCACGAATCCCATATTATGAATCGCATCGAGGGCAAGCACCACTTCCGCGCAATAAAATTTAGCCCACTTTTCTGGAACGTCGTACTGTGACATTAAGTTTACTAAGTCACCACCAGGCATATAATCCATCACCATGTACAAGTACTTTTTATCTTGAAAAGCAAAATGTAGCTGTACTATCCATTCAGAATTTGCGTGCGCCATGATGTCACGTTCTTCCCAAAAAAAGGCAGAATCAGATCTTTTGATCTATAGAAAAGGAAAAAAATTATATACATTCTAAGACCTCAAAAATGGTTTCAACATTAATTTTATTTTATAATACATTACCATTTCAAATTTACTTAGCAGTTTCATTGCATAAACTTTTTTTGTTGATTTATGCCTCACTAACTGCACTTCGCCAAAAGCTCCTCTTCCAATGACTTTAAGCATTTTAAAATCGTCATACCTCATTCGTAAGCTAATAATATCATTAGCAACTGCATTATCTAAAAAAGTAAAACGATACTCAACGTTTATTCACTTAATAAATTCTAATAATAAGAGAGGATTGAAGTTTACTAACATCTATTTGTGTAAGCTTCGATGTTTTTCATGCGTTTAACTGTATCATGATTACAGTCTGCCACAAGAGCTTGAACAGTATCCAGTAAGCAGTCAATATTTGTAATGCTTCTTGGATCTTTGATACGCTCTTCCAGAGCCTGAAGGCGTCTGCGCCGGTCTTCATCCTTAGCGATATCCATGTTTTCAGTTTATCAGCTAATACTTGGTTTTTTTGACTGGGCCCTACAATTAGCATACAAAGAAAACAGTTTTAATTAACTACTTTGGTCAAAAAAGCAATAAACAACGTTGGAAATATTTCTAAGAACAAGATAAAATAGCAAATAAATTGAAAAATGTATTCTTTAGCTGGAATTTGTAAACTTGGCTAGGTACCAAAAGTTTTATTCAAAGCTCACTCTTTTCTAGCAGATAATTTTTATTTCATGCAACAAAGAACATGGTACCTAAGAATTAAATGTGTTTACTCATTCATTTTCATTAGTTTGTCATGCTATATTTTAGCAAGTTTTTACTATCTTTAATTTTCAAATTGAATCAAGGTAATTAAATTTTCTTTTTAAAAATGTTGCAATAAGTGATATTTCAACATAGGGGAGCAGTGAAGAAATAATATTAACTGTAGTAGTACAGAAAGCATGCATTAAAATAAAAAATTTTAATACAAAAATTTCAATAGACTCTAGGGCTTCAAAAGGCCTAAGTAAGTGATGAAACATTTAATTATTTAAGAAATAACTTTAAAATTTTCCTGGTTGAACAGAAAAGTATGAACATAAAAAATAGTTGTAAATAAGAAAAAAACAAGTCTTATCAACCATGACTAACCTAATGACAAAAATGTTTAAAAGCTCTAAAAGAAAAAAATTCTATCAAACTGATCAAGACATATCTTTGTGACAAAGAGCCATTGTGTCAAGTTGAATAAATCTCAATAATCATAAAAATATAATTTAAAAACCAAGCACACTTATATGGCACACAGAGACATTAGCTCTGATCAAATTGTACACAATAACTGCAATCAAACTTGCACTCACACTGACACATGAATGTGTATATACACTAAGTCAAATGCACACAAAGCTTCTTTCTTTGGGTGTCTAGTGAATCATACTTTCAACAACACAACTACATGACTCTGAGACGGGCGCAAGAACATAGCGAGAACGGTATGTAGAACGAAAAATACCTGAGAGGAACCCACCTGTCTGAGTATGTATTTTTACACATACGTGCATATACATGTACATAGATATATATTGCAAGTGGATCTCTCAGGTGGTATATGCCTAACCTAAGTGCTAAAATAACGAATTCGCATCCCGAGCAAGGACACAAAAGCTAAAACATCATAAGTGTCCGGTCAGGCGAGAGGCTGGGAAGGGCTCGCTGGGAAATCGGCGAAACCGAAAGCGAGGCTGCACGGTTGTTATACTCACATAAACAGCGAAAAATGATCGAGCCGCGTAAGTCGGGGGCTCGAAACGTCGCGATGAGACTGTCGTGTGCCGAGAGGGTGTCGCGACGCTTATTTTTCCGAGTATGATGGGTCGTGTACGCTGCCTGCCAGTGTAGTAGCTTACAACGCCCAGAGCCGCACTACTAATATTGCACAGCGAGTACGGAGAGTCGCAGCGGCCAGCCACGGAGAGCACTAATATATGTGCCAGGCTAGCGCGAGAGATGTCGTCGAAGCCCGCGAGTCCCGAGCGGCGTGTTATTATTATATAGGTGTATATTTATACACGTACACACGGATAAACATACACGCGCACGTCGTCGCACACTACACAGTGTACTCTATATACATTACGACACACACACTCGCGTGCACGAAAGTTTGAATATAATCGAATCACAGGTAGGTGCGAGTCAGTCGTGCTCGGAAGCGCTGACGCGTCGGGAGTCGAGACTCCGCATCTTTGCGAACGAGCAGCAGCAGCAGCAGCAGCAGCAGCAGCAAATCCTTATCATGCGCTCGCGCTTAGCGGCGGCTGCCGCAGTCTCGCCGCTCCGAGCTGTCTTCGATTCTATATATATGCAATGCTCTACAATATTCATCTATATAAGTATGTGCACGCGCGATCGAGAGCGAGAAAACTGCAGCATACCTATACGTATGGCAGTCGATTTTCACGACTATAACAACGAACTGCACTTCTTTGCGCGCATATATGTGTACACGACTATTGTATGTGCGTATTCAACTTCGCTCACTATTTTGCCGCAACTCTCGCGCTGCTCCAATATAGCCACGGACTAATCTACAATTTGTGTGTGTGTTTTATATGCACTCCTCGCGTGTAAACGTTCGCAGCAGTATGCGAGGTTATCGCGGCTTTAACTATAAACTCGCACACGAGCAAAAATCGTTTAAACGTAATACGTATTGCGTTATTTACTAACTGTAAAGTTGCGAGGATTGAGAGAATAGACAATTCTTTTTGTCGAAAAATTACGCGATGAATGTCAAAAATCAACAACTTTTCTGAATTAGAAACTGCTAGGACATAAAGATATTTTGTTAAATAATTAAATGTCCAAAATAACTATTAACGATCATTTCGAAAGATTTTAATTTTCTTTCATTCGTAGCAAAAAGAAACTTTGAATTTTTTTACTTTTCGAACACCGATGTTGAAAGCCATGTTCAAATTGTGCACAAATTATCGATTTTAACTATTAGCTTTGCACGAGGAACGACCAACAAGAAGCGCACCTTTACGTACAAAGCTAGTTCTTTTGTTATTTGGTCATAAAAAAAATATTCCATTAAGATCATACGATCATGCAATGCTACGGAAAGGTTGCCAGTGAGAGTGTGCAGCTGCGGATCAATTAGTTCCCTCTTATTAATTTAATTATTGTAATTAATTGCGTCTACAAACGTATACGATACTTTTTGTTAAATGTTACACACCTGCGGGCTCTTAAAAAAATGTTTCTGCTTGACTTTATATGCCGTTTTTTCAGAAACTTAGTTATAATTTTTCTAATGACTTACAAACAACAAAACTCCGATTGAAATTAAATTCGTTAATTGAAAAAAAATTCCCATGAGATCGTTATCAAATATTGTTTCGATTTTTTTATTTATTACTAATTTGTTTACTTTTTACTTAAACTGTCATTCATCGAATCGTCGTTGACAAGCCGTTGGTAGCTCTGAAACATTTTCCAAAGTATAATTCAAAACTTTTAATTTTAAGATAAGATGACTCATGTTAAGCTGTACGAATTTTGAAACATGCCGAAGTGTATACCGTTCACTTTCACAATACTCATAAAGAAACAAAGAAGAAAAAAACCTGTACTCTCAATTCCGTACGCAATTGATTCTTTTTCAAATGAATATTTCAAAACTGCTTACTTGTTAAATTTTAGACCTATAGTCAGATATTAAACAAAAATTAAGTTTGAATTTGCGCTTTCAATTTTTTCGAGAGTTGATTGAATATCAAATTCGTTTCTTGTAAGTCACGCAAAAGACATAATTTATAATTGGCATAATTCTAATAATCTTCTTCTACGCATTACTCGTGTCTAGAACGCATTCACTCATGAAATTTTTTTGACATTTAAAAGTATAGTTTGACGATCGCTCCGCGGACTGCGTCACATGTTGTACATACTGCAGCGTATAAACACAGGCACGCATACAAATGCTTGGCTGTCTGAAACGGATAGTGGTAGACGGCACCAACACGCATCGCATGCTCCTATATGTATACAAGGATACACGCAAAGCAAACCGTCATGCTGCAGCTGTGCTATAGCCCATGCTATTGGAAAGAGCTCGAGCCAAGATTTAGGAGTTGCGCTGCATGTCTCCGATGCAGGGCGGCGTATCACCCTCTGCCTACATCAGTAGATCGTAAAGAATGTTTATCGGTCATTCATGAAATTAGTGGCTGAGTTTAATGTACCTGGCAGTACTACGGAACAATATAATATTTATATACTTCTGGCATGACGACTGCAATCTATTGTGCTCGCGACTGCATTATACGCGTAGGCATATAACATGTCAAAGTGAATGCGAGAGAAAACGTGCTGTCCGACTCGAGGTGACGTTTGCCGTGTCGAAACTTATGCTTGATAAGACAATCGATAATTACTGCCACATAAGCTGAAACTTCAAGTTTTACGTCGATGCAGTGCGTAGTTCTCGATTAATAAGTAAAAAACAACGAAGTGTCCGTTATAATAACGATGGACTTTGAAAGCCCTGACGTGGAGAAAGAATTTCCTGGACTCTACGCATCCGATACGACGAAGAAGAGCGAGAGCGACTGTAAGATATCTCGCGATCTGAATGTACCCCGATATCTTATCTTTGACATCGATTTGACTAATTCTTGATTATCTTCTCTCTTTTTTCTGCTGCTTTCCCACCGATTTTAGTTTCATTAGGTTAGGTTCCCCATATCTACTAGCACTAGTACCACTAAAAATACTACAATTACGGTTTGTCTAACTCTCTCGTTTGTAGACACCATGCATGGTAATGTTTATTATTAAAATTAACAATTTATTAACTGACACTTGAGCTAGATTTAAATTTTTCTCTGCGACACATTTGCTTTTAATTTTAAATATCTGCTCCTTTACAACTTCTTATAAGACTTGGAAAATTTAGGAATTGAAAGATGATGAAATTTGTTTTTGTAGTCAGTGACGATGGAGTACATGATAAACATTCCAAGAAAGATCTTCTTGGAGGAAGCAAGCGCAAAGATAAAAAAGACAAGAAAGATAGAGGATATGCTACACTTGAAGGAGAAAGTTCTGCAGATGAAGAAGAGACAAAGTTTGTTTTCATATATTTTGACAAGTCAATGACATTTAATTGGATTCTTTAAATTATTCTAACCATGTTAATTTTAGGAGTCCTTCAAAGTCCAAATCGAAGAAACCTTTCAAATTTGCTTCTAAGAGTAGAGAAAAGCGAGAAAAGTCTAGAGAAAAGGACAGTATAAAGGAAAAAGATCATCCTGAAAAAGAAAAGAAAAAGAAGGATAAAGATGTTGAAAAAGAAATGGAAAAAGACAAAAAAAAAGAAAAAGATAAAATAAAACTAAAACACAAAGATAGAAAAAAAAGTAAGCATGGAGAAGAAGCATCAGATATTGGTGGTAAGTATTACTTTTTTGTTAAATCTACCATTTAAAATGTTAATGAAAATTATTACTAAATATTTGCAGAAGATGAACCTATATTTGGTGTTAGTCTTCATTTAGCTGTTGAAAGAAGTCGTTGTCATGATGGTGTAGAACTACCTCTAGTAGTCAGAGACTGCATAGATTATTTGGAAGAACATGGCATGTCTGTTGAAGGACTATACAAAGTACCAGGAAATAAGTCTAAAGTCCAACATCTCAAAAAGTTATACAACCAACGAGAACCTGTAAACCTATCGGAATTCGAACCAACGGTTGCTACAAGTTTGTTACTGTATTTTATAAAGTAAGAATTTCAACATCATTAGAAATTATACATTGTAAACAAACTTATAATCTACAAATAAAAATAAAATTTTTTCAGAGAATTGCCAGAACCAGTTTTGGAAAGTACTGAATTAATATCTAGATTTGAGCAAGCAGCTTCAGCAAAGGAAGTAGCTGCGAGGGAATCACAGCTTGTGGAATTAGCTAGTCAACAATTAAGCGAGTGCAATAGGGTGCTTTTGGCATGGATCACTCTTCATTTAGATCATGTCACCGCATGCGAAAAAACAACGAAAATGAATGCCCAAACTATAGCAATGACCCTAAGTCCTGCTCTTCAAATGAGCCATCGATTACTATTGGCATTGCTTTTTCATTGCAAAGCACTATTTCCAGAAGTACGATTAACAAAATATATACCACCATTGCCTGCTGGTAGCACTAGATTACCTGAGAGCCCTCAGGGTATTGCTGCTGAACTTGCAAAACAGGAGTCATTGCTTTCTCAAATTCACATGCTTATGAACGCCGGTTATGTAAATAAATCTCGAGAGGAGCAACTATGGGAAGTGCAACGAATGATAACACAATTAAAACGAAAGTATAAACTTGTACAAAAACGTGAAGATTCAATGCAAAGGAGCGTCGATGAAGAACAAGTGCCAAAAAACAACGATGAGAGTCAAACACAATCATCAGACAGTCAATCGATCAATTTATCAAATAAACTATCAGTCAATACAGAAGATGAAAATGAGCGTTTGAAAGTTACCGAGACTACGAAGGAAACCGTACGCAGAGCATCAACTGAAACTAACAGTTATTCATCTTCAGCATCAGCCGATAAAGATATCGATAAGCCGTTGAAAGCATCAAAGGATACAACTGATAGTAGAATTGAAGTCGTACAGAACGAAAAACCTGATGAAAATGGTAATTATTTATTTTATATGGAATGTTTTAAATGTTCAGTTGCTTATTAAAACTAATTATAGATGTGGCGCCTGAATCTGAAAACGCTGAGGAATCAGAAGAAAACAGCGAACTCGAAAGACTACGCGAATCTCTTATTTACGAAGAGCTGCTGAATATTCAAGCTTCTTTGAAAGCACGAATAGCACAAGAACGACATGAGATTGAAAGACTGAATATTGCCTTGACGGAACGCATGGCTGCTGGTATAACAGTTAAACCTACATCGGAACGTACTTGTAGTCCAAGTGAAGCCGAAAAAACAGCTATGATTCAGTTGGTTAATGAAAATCAACTTTTAGAGGTAATTTAACATGCCTGCAACACTTTCCATAATAATAAAATGGTGTATTTTTCAACTTATTCTTTTTAAATTTTCTTATAGAAAAAGATGACGACCCTGATTCGTAGTATTGTCGAAGAAAAGGACACATGCGTCGAACTGAAAGTACAGCTGGCTCTGCATCAACATCAAAACAACAAAAATGGCATTCCACAAATTTAAAAAAAAAAATTACTAGATTTAACTACAGATTTTTTTAAACTTTATAATAGTTTCAAATATTTTATTATTTTGTAATCAAAGTATACCATTTTCCAGGATACTTTCATTGTGTATTTAATGTATCTTTATATTTTGCAATACATGAAATAATCGTGTTCATTGATGAATAGAAACGAAGAAAATTAAAATTTAAAAAAATCACCGGATAAAAATACTGATGAACGCAGAGTTACATGTAAATCTGTATAGTTTGTTACTTATATATAAACTTCTACTATACATAAAGAGATGCTTGAATCAAACATTTACTATTAATAATAAGCTGAAAATGATAATTATTATTTATAAATAACTATTGAATTGTTTGTTTGAAAGAAAGTCCGATCGATATATTGCGTTATTAAAAAATTAATTGTTAAGATACAGTATACGAATTCTGTATAATTTAATTATTTGTTTTATTGATAAATTGTGAAAAAGAACATTTAAACTCCTTGCAAATATGTTTACGTGTAATTTATGAGAAAAACTATATTAAAAATATTATATATTTTGAAATATATATCTATTGCAAAAAATTATTTGATTATCTTTCTCGTCCCCTCGAACGTTAGAGTAAAAAAGGACGATATTCACATCAGCGGCATCTCACGTAATCGACAACGCATCCGTTCATTCTATAACAAAAAAAGTCATCGTCATCGCATCGACGATATATAATCAAAGAAGTCCGTCGCATCCTGAACCATAAGTTAAAAAGGTTTCCAGGTCAATCGGAATTTCGCTTTTATGTGTTTTCGTCGCAGGTCGCGTGCGCGCGAGACATTTTGGTATTCCGCAGGAAAATCTGTCGGTCGAATTTGTGCAACGCGTGGTGCCGAGGCGTGAATCCCGAATGAGTCGACACGACGGCGCTTACCGCAATTTTGAAATTTTCAGTGTACGCGCTTTTTTTTATTGTTGTTCACCTGTTGTGCGTGCATTCCGAGCCGCGCGCATTGCGTAAATTAGCATTGAGCGAAAAAAATACGCGTTAAAGATAAATAAACGTAATGAACACTTTCATAATTATTCAATACGAAGAGTCTAGCTATAGGAAAAACGCGTGTGCGATTTGAATCGCGTGCGGTGAACCTTGACATCTTCGCGCGTGTCCTTCGATATCAGATCCAAATGTTCGACTTTTTCAAAATGTAAATATAAACATCAATAAACGCGTAAGCTAATGTCAGGTATATCATTTACATAACGACTCATCGGCTTATAACGTACAACACACAGCGCTGTAATATATTACGGATTTATCATCGCGTTAGAGCCGATGGGGACGTTTTGAATCCCTATACATATCCATGTGTTATGAATTAGTCGCGATCGAACTCGTTGACGGTGACGATCTAGATTTTGCAACGTCGTGCGAGATCGATAATTGCTCGCGGGTAAGTCACGTCGCTTGTACACTATTGTGCCATCTCTCGTTCTCAAACGTGCTCGACATTTGACCATTTTAGAATAGTAGTTCGCAGTGACTTCTGTTTTTTCCTTGCCGCGTGCTCTTTGCTCCGCGAGAGAAAAAAAGCCAAGTTTAGCGCGCATTCGCAGAGAAAAAAGTGTATTATTTAAAAGCCCATAAAAAAGCGTAGCGCTGATAATGGTCGCGAGCCGTAAGACTCGTAAAGTATAAACAATTGATTTTTCAGCGTGCGTACAGGCAACTGTTGATGCAAGGTGAGCACACGACGAGAAACAACAACAATTGCGAGAAAGAGAGAGAGAGAAGAGCAACCGTGGCCTTGTCCGTGCGATACGCAAAAGGAGTTGAGCTCTGGCGATACGTTCAATACCTACAGGCAACTCGCAACTGGTGCAACGCGTCCGACGCGCGGACGAGAGAGAAATTCGACTCGCGAACGCGTGCGTCGAGAGTCGCTCAATCGAGTCGATAACTCCGTGCCTGACGGATCATCGCCGCTCGTAAGCACGCTCAAAAGTCCCGACGAGAATCATCGACATTAGCGGCGCGACAATGATTCGCCAGCTGCTCGCGCTCTCGCTCTTGATTTCGGCCGCGAGTGCCACCTTCTCGCAAAAGCCAAAGTCCAAGCCGCTGCTGCCCGAGTACGATTTCGTGATAATCGGCGCGGGATCGGCCGGTTCGGTCCTGGCCAATCGATTGAGCGAAGTTGGCCAGTGGAACATTTTGGTGCTCGAAGCCGGCGACGAGGAGGAGTCCATGTCCGTTCTGAGGCTGTCCAATGTGCCCCTCATGGCCTCGTCTCTCTACGGCTCCAGCTTCGATTGGGGATATCAGACCAAACCAAATCGCAATCGAACGGTAAGCCTGCACACAACGTACCATTTTGATTTATTTTTTTTCCTCGTACAACTGTCTTACTGCTAGTGGGTAGTCGCTGCTTTTTGCCAAACAAATTTAATGTATGCTCGAGCGCGCACCAATAGACGAGCTAAAAAGCCATAAATGCTAATGCTCGAACAAATATACACAGACAAATTATTTGCCGACATTGAAAAGATGCACGGCACACACGCACGCATATATTGCGTCACCCTTCGAATAATAATTGTTTTAACAGTCTTATGCTTATTTGTCGACAGAGCGGCTACTGTCTCGCCATGACCAACCAAAAGTGCAACTGGCCAAGGGGCAAAGTCGTCGGTGGAACGTCGGTCATCAATTACATGATCTATTCCCGGGGTACTCGTTACGATTTCGACGAGTGGGAAAGACTGGGAAATCCAGGCTGGTCCTATCGAGACGTTCTGCCCTACTTCATGAAATCAGAAAAGTGCGGGTAAGTAAAGTATAATTGGCAGCAATTAAAATTTTGAGCTTTCGCGACTGAGAAAATTTTGCCTTTCACGATCCGGCAGACTCACAGAGATCTACGATGCAAGATTCCACGGCAGAGGAGGATACCTCGACGTGAGCCACGTGCCTTACGACTCGCCGCTGATCGAGCCTTTCATACGCTCGGGCTTCGAATTCGGCTACAGGATGACGGATTACAACGCCGCAGGGTACGTCGACTTTGAATCGCTCGTTCAGTAGACAGATGTGCGCGGCCGCGTCGTTCGAGCGAATCGGCGCGTACGAATCGCTCGGCGGCCGCCGATCGTCGAGCGAGCGAAAAATCCCAAAAATACAACGGTGTATAATAACATTATACTTATCGCTTCATTTGCAGCGGTCTGGGCTTCTCACCCGTACAAGCGAACCTGCGAGACGGAGCTCGATTCAGCGCCAATCGAGCTTTCCTCAAGCCGATCCGCGTGCGCAACAATCTCTCGCTGGTGACGAAAGCTCACGTCATGAAGATACTCATCAATCCGACCACTCGACGAGCCACCCACGTGAGATTCGCTCACGCCGGATCGATACACACGATCAGAGCCAGGTACGAGATCATCCTGTCGGCGGGAACTCTGAACTCGCCGCAGATCCTCATGCTGTCGGGTATAGGGCCCGCGGACCACTTGGAGAGCCACGGCATCACAGTATTCGAGGATCTGCCCGTCGGACTGAATCTGCGCGATCACGTCAGCATGGGCGCGCTGACTTTCGTGGTCAACGACACCGTCACCATCAAGGAGAACAGATTGAAATCGATCTCGCTCTGGTCGTTCTTCGAGCTCATCAAATATTATGGACTTGGAAAGGGCTCGTTCACTGCGCCTGGAGGAGCCGTCGCCTTAGCTTTCATACACACCGACAGCTGTGAGTTGCCACAATTAGCGACATTACTTATCTATCGAGAGCGACGGACGCGCACACGTGTCCGTCGCGCTCGATCGCGAATGACCTTCCTGCATAATAGTTGCGATCATTAGCGCACAATTATTATATTTAAACTCTTTCGCATCAAACTTATCTCGCTCATCTCGTTTTGTGTTCTCGCTCTCTCGGTATTGTAGTCTTGAAAGATATCCCACCACCCATCGACTACCCGGACATCGAACTAGTCCTGGGAGCCGGCGCTTTGACCGGCGACGAGAGCGGCTATTTGCGACGCGAGCTTGGCCTGAGCGAGCAATTCGATCGGGAAGTTTTTGGACGCGCCAAGGGAAAAGTCGATGCCTTCAGCATCGTGCCGGTGCTCATGAGGCCCAAGAGTCGCGGCCGAGTCAGCCTGGCCAGTCGAGATCCCTTCCAGCCACCGGTGCTCGAGCCCAACTATTACGAGAGTCACGAGGATCTGCTCACGATGGTTCGCGGCATCAAATCGGTGAGTTCGCTGCTTCCACTGCGTACTCGAGCTTTTTCCTATTACGTTGCAATTTTTGGGCAGGCGATCAAAGTAGCCTACAGCAGGCCGTTCAGGCGCTTCAACACTCAGCTGTACAACGTCCCCTTCCCGGGCTGCCGTCACCTGCGATTCGGCTCCGACGAATACTGGCTGTGCGCGGCGCGCCGCGTCTCCACGACCCTGGGCCACTTCACCAGCACCTGCAAGATGGGCCCGCGCGACCAGGGCGGCGTCGTCGACCCGCGACTTCGAGTCTACGGCATCAGGGGCCTGCGCGTCGTCGACGCCAGCGTCATGCCGGAGATCATCGCCGGCCACACGTGCGCGCCCGCCTACATGATCGCCGAGAAGGCCGCCGATATGATCAAGGAAGATTACCGGGTGAGAATATTGACTCACTTGGGTTAAAGCGGGGCGAGTATTTATAGGAGAAGAAATTCATAAGACTGACCAAAAATGCTTCTAGTTTAATTAATTTTACAGTTACCAATAGATTAGGATCGTCACACGCGACGATAATACGATTTTCAAGGGCTTGAAAATTACACCACGACAAAGTTTGTTTAAATATTCCATGAGTATTTAAATTCTAAGCTAGCTTTTTATATATACCTCGATTTGTGTATAATTTGTAAAATTTAATTACATTCACGTAAGAATGACATTTGGGCAGTGTCCATGAAAAACCTGCCATCCACAAGGACATTTTTAAACTCGATTATAGATACGTATAATTATACCTGTAAAACATAAGTATAATTTATACGTTTTTATATAAATCGAGTGGTCGAAAATACAATTTTATTTTATTTAGAAAAATCAAAACTAAAACGTACGTTCACCTGAACATAAAACAAACTATTTTTAACTGCATGGCATTATAAAATTGAAAAATGTTACGCGACACAGTTCTGTTATTCTCCGTTAGATTTTTTAATTTTTCAAAGCCAATTGTACCCCAGCCGAATTTTCATTGTACATTTTGTAAATAAATGTATTTTAAGAAACGAATAGTTCAATTGTAAATAAAAAAATATATTTAATTAAGCTTAATTCGGCTTAATAATCTGTTTTGAAATGACTAAATATTTTGTATAATAAAAACAATGTCCAAAGAATTTGATTTGTGTGGTGACTAATTTAAAACAAACACGAAACTAAACCGTTCGTAAATATAGCAAATAAATCACTCGAGTCACTACTTTAAATATTCATAAATTATGAATCATAATATATGCGATACTCAAAACAACTGTCTAAAGGGTAAAGAAAATCAAACTTTGATTAATACTCTAATTTTACACCGCATAAAAACAGTAAAAATATATCATAATTTGACATTTCAATTGCTTACCTTAGTCCATTGTAATTTTCGTGTGCCAAAATTATACCTAAATTCGATCAAATAATCTGATTATTTCAATAACTGACGGGTCGATTGCAAAAACTATTTTTAAATGCATTTGCACTTGTCACTTTGAAATTCTCAACATTTTTTATGATTTTTAGATGACTTCAATATTATAGAAAGCACGTGAAAATTTTTAGTTTTATTTTTAATTCAAGCTTCGATCACCATCTTAAAAAACAAAACAGTTTTATATGAAATGTAAAACTGTTGTAAACTTTCATCATTGCTGCGCTGCTCATCATATTGAAAAGAACACTTTACATTGACCGACATATCTGGAAATACGTTCATCACAATCACCATTAATAAATTCTGTGTGTCTCTATATTAAAGTATAAAAATTATACTAAAAAATGATACACGCTAATGATTCAAAGTTTCACTCAACTATGACTCTAATTAACATAGCGATAACGATTTAAATAAAGATGTACTTCAGTTTAAACCGCTAACAGAAAATGTATCAAGTTACTTTCCCTCTGATTATCACATGAAAATCAATAAAACACTGTGTACATACAATTTATCGCGTTGGTCTGCATCGTTATAAACTTTACACTTTGAGATTCACGAATCGAGAATCGAGAACACATTTCAAATTTTTTGCATAACCTCGAAAATACTATCTGCGGAGTTGCAATACATGCTGCATATACACCTACTGCCTCTATAAAACATTGTGTGTAAATAACCGACTCCGCTAGATACAGCTCCGTCTGCTCTCGAGTGATTGCACCAGTTTTTATTTTATAATATAATAAGTAATAAGTAATTATGCAACAAACCGGAAGAAGAATAGGTGTTATCTTTATTGATGGAATTCATCGGAACTATTTAAATTTTCCAAAATTAACGAGACTAATGTCAACTACCCTCAAATCAAAATCATTGATGTACAAAGATTATGGAGAACCAGCTGATGTTGTTCAAATCACAGAAGACTGTTTACCAAAGTGTGGTAATGATCAGGTCAGTCATTTTCTTTTTTATTGTCTTTTTCTACTGTGTATCAACTTTTTTTAAAATAATTTTACTTTTATTATCCAGGTTCTGGTAAAATGGATTTATGCTCCAGTCAATCCAGCTGATATCAATACAATACAAGGAAAATACCCAAGTAAACCACCTCTTCCTGCAGTACCAGGGAACGAAGGTGTTGGTGAAATTGTTGCTACAGGATGCAATACCAACCAATTTAGTGTGGGTGACAAAGTTGTTCCAAATGGAGTCAACAAAGGAACTTGGAGGACTCATGGAATATACAAAGCTCAAGATTTATTCAAAGTGAGAGCTCAATGCTTTGTGCCACAATATTTTATTTTAAAAACGTTTTTTCTAAACTCTTTAATTCAAATTTTAGATAAATGAATGTATGGACACAGTTGAAGCTAGTATGCTAAATGTCAACCCTTGTACCGCTTATAGAATGCTGAAAGATTTTGTTCAATTAAAACCTGGTGATACCGTTATACAAAATGGTGGAAACTCTGCTGTAGGCCAATTAGTTATTCAACTTTGTAAAATCTGGGGCTTTAAAAGTGTTAATGTTATCAGGAACAGACCAGAAGTTCAACAATTAAAGGTCTATTGATTTTATATAAAATAAAATTCATAAATGAAAATGTAAAGTTTAAAATACTAATAAAATTATTTAAAAACTAGGATCAACTTACGGATTTGGGTGCAGATGTTGTGTTGACAGAAGAAGAGCTAAGAACAACTGAAATATTTAAAAGTAAAAAATTACCAAAACCACAATTAGCTTTAAACTGCGTTTGTGGTAAAAGTGCATTGGAAGTTCAGAGACATTTAGGTCACAGTGGTGTGATGGTTACCTATGGTGGAATGTCAAGAGAACCTCTAACTATTCCAGCTTCCTCTTTAATATTTAAAGTACGTAAAATTGTTAAAATTTTTGGTTGATTAAATGTTTTAATAAAAATCAACTATTACATTCAAATATTTATTTTAGAATATCGCATTCAAAGGATTCTGGATGACTGCTTGGACAAATCAAAACGGAGATTCAGAGGAAAGATGTAAAATGTTCGATGAACTTCAACAATTATTTATCAAAAAAGAATTGAAAGCCCCGCCGTATGAATTAGTCCCTTTGAATAACTACAAAGAAGCTGTTACAAATGCTCTCAAACCTGGCGGTGGAAAGAATGTTAAATACATCTTAGATTTAACTTGTTAATAAATTTTAAGGTAGAAAAATTCCCAGCTTTATATACTTTATTTTAATTTTATATATTGCATTAGTTTATGAGGCTACATGAAAACTCCTTATCGACGGTTGACTTTTAGAGTAAAGAGTCAAATGTATATAGCAGAGCAAATATTTTAAATAAAATCAGTAACCATTACCATAGTCAATCTTCATACAAAAATATATGCACAGCAAACTTCCCAAAATGCAAAAGTAGCAAAATAATTAGCGAATAAATTACGATATTGTTATTACATCATTTCCAGCATGCTGATAATATCATTATCGTCTCGATTTTTGTTGATAGCAGTGATTTCTTCGTCGTCGCCAAAATCTTTATCGATATCTTGCATCAATTTTTTTTTGTACTCGTTTATGTTAGATTTTTCCACGATTTCGTTGCCCTCTTCGTCTTTATCGGATTCGACATTTTTTGATCCATTGTTGTTGTTGTTGTTGTTGTTATTGTTGTTGCTGGCGACGTTGGCATTGTGCCTCGTGTATAAGCTTAAACTGAACGGCCTAATAGGAGCTAACTCTTCTTCCTGGCCCAGTTGCTTAGTCAGGCTGTCGAGTTCTTGCCGCGCTGCCTTGTTACTGACGCTCAAAACTCGTGGGAAGCTTTGACTCGAGTCGACACTATTGGCGTTCGCCAGACCGTAGGACATGACGTAGCTGCGAGGGAATACAAAAATTCATCATCGAATTCAGCGCAATTCGTCAGTCGATACGAAAAATACTTACATATTTTTCCCGATCAAGGTCGATCTGCCGGCGTTAATGGCGAACGAGCCCAGCTGTCCGTCCTCGTCGACGTAATCGTTGAGCTTGAGATTGTCCAGGAGCTGCTTACGGTCTCGATACTTTTCGTCGTAGCGTTGACAGATGCGATTAAAGCTCGCGTCCTGATTCTGCATACCCAGCCTCAGAAGCGCCGACACCCTGACGTTGTGAGGCTTGAGCTCAGTCAAGCACTCGGTCCGTATTTGCCAGACGTCCCGATGCGTCATGTTGCCGTAAATCTGCAATAGGATCGGGCGCGAGAGCCACAATTTAGCTCATTTGCATGTGAATCATACGACATACGTAGATAACTCACGTCGACCACTCGCTGATGGGCCTGATCGACGTAATCGGTCAATTTGCGATCCATCGCGGTCATGTCGCGCAGGGCGTCGAGGTGATTGAGGGTCGAGAGGATGATCTCGCGGGGCCCGCTGCTGGTGGCCAGCTGATACTTGACCATCATGATCATGAGGTCGAAGAGCTTGTCCATGCTGGCCGGGTCGAGGCGCATAATCGAGCAGAGAATGACCCGCTCGAGGATCGATCGCAGGGAAGTCAGCCGCAGCAGCGGACCCTCGCTGAATATGCTCTCCAATTGTTTGGGATTCAGCAGAGCGTGCAAGACGTCGTTCATCACTATGCGCATACGCATTATAGCCGATATAAACGTGCATTTAGTAAATCAATCGACATGCTAATTTCGAAGCACATATATGCACGATGATCGAATCCGATCATCGTTACAGGCCATTGTTTTCGAAAATTGCATGCGAAAATGAAAAGGAGGATACAACATAAAAGATTATTATGGCACTAGCCTTGTATCGTCTTATCGAGACTGACTCTCTGAGTTTGCAGCCTCTGCTGCAGCACATACATCATCTCGCCGCCCATGTTGAGATACAGAATCGGCGTTGCGTAATTCGACATTATTTCGATGATAAATTATTAAAACGAAAATAAGCGACGATCACTCGATATACTTGCCAGTCTGGCACACCGTTATCTCTTTTTTTCTATACACTGTACGCAAAAGCTCGTAACTATGGCTACGAGCTGTTCAAAACACGCCGAGAGCGCAAGCTCGACGAAAGAAAAGGATATAAATCGGAAATGTTTAAAAAAAAAACAAAACGTCGAATCTTTATTGTTCGATCGATACAATTATATAATACATAATAATACTATTTTACACTATTTACATTGCTTCGTTGAGAAGCGACGACGATTGTAATCTATCTGAACCAGGATTTGATAGCGACTAAGCAAGACACGAGGAAAGCGTAGATGCCGTTCGCCGTGTGTACGGAAAAGGAGTCATTGCCAAAGCGTATCCTGCCCTCCACGCCCGGATAGACCGGCGACTCTTGGGTAATGTAGTCAGCCACGAGGTCGGCGATCACCACGTCCGTGTTGTACATCTTGGTGTTCTTGAACATCTTAAATCCGTCGCCGCCCAAGTACATGAAGTCCGGTATGAGTATCTTGTAGGTGGCATTGGGGTCGATGGGCTCGTAGACCGGTACCGAGCAGTTGCCGCAGCGCACCTGGATGTCGACGACTCGCGAGCCTTTTGGCTTCTCCAAGTCGTAGGTCACCTTCGAGCAAACAAGAGAGAGAGAGAGATTGAGCACACAGAGAAAAATATTTTTATACGTCGCGCGCGATCATCAATTATCGAACTCACCTTAAGTCCGGACACCTGCAAGAAAGCTCCACCGTGAGCCGTCTCGTTGATGCTCAGGCGATCGTGCACGCTGTGCTCCACGGCCTGTCGCAATATCTCCGCGCTCACGTCGACTTTCACGACCTTCGTGCCGAACGGGAAGGCCGTGATCAGGTCCTCCATGATGACTTTTCCCTTGTTGGTCTTTTCGATGGATGCCCTGATTCCGCCGGATTGATGAATGGCTATGGGGGCGTCGGTCCAGCCGTCGCCTTGGTAGTTCATGGCGTTCTGCGAAGAAACCGGGGGTAAAACCAGAAAATTAGCTTACCGCTCGGGGGGGAGCGAGCATTGTATAAAGAGTCGATTCTGAGAAAAAAGGAAACTTACGTAACGAATCATTGCGTCGGTGAGCATATTGCCGAAGTTACATTCCCGCAGCCGGCACGTCTTCTCGCTACCCTGTAGCAACACCTTCGTCTTGCCGACCACTCGCTTGGTCACGTTGGCGAGTGGTTCGACCCAGACTTTGAGCTCTTCCAGCACGTCCTGATCCTGCGGAACCGAGTGATCGACGAGAATGGGTTTTCCTTGAATGCGCGAGATCTCGCCTTGGCGATCGAAATCCACGAACAGATTGCCGAGGTACTTGGTGTAGGCGTAGGCTTGCACCACGTAGGCCTTTCTGCCGCTCTTCTGCACGACCTCCGTCGGATAGAAGCCCTCGCTGCGCTCGAGATCCGGCACCTTGCCGTTGTACAGGAAAGTGTTGGTGTGGCCTCCGATGACCAGATCGACTCCGTCGACCTCGCGAGCTATTTTCTTGTCTACATCGTAGCCCGAGTGGCCCAGGGCTATGATGATGTCGACGCCTTGCGCCTTGAGCTCGTCGGCGAATTTCTGCAGGACGGGTACCTCGTCGAGGATTTTCACGTCGCCCGTTTGCGAGATCGTTATGGTCTCGGGAGTCAGGTAGCCGATCACGCCGATTTTTCGATTTTTCACCTCGAAAATCGTGTAATTCTTCAAGTTTTTCGTGTGGGCGAGACTCGGCTCATCGCTCAAGTCTAAATTGGCAGTAACGACCGGGAACGTGACATTGTTGAGAAACGGTACGAGTCCTTTGACTCCGTCGTCGAATTCGTGGTTACCGAGACTCTGTTACAAAATGAAAAAAAAACGTGTGCTATCAATTTCTAGCGAATCGGCTGATTCAGCGCTAATAACATTTAATTTCATTGTGCGTGATTGAATGCGCGAGTCGGCGAAAATTCTAAGCGCGCCATTGAATAATTATTTTCGAAAACAATCAGTTTGAGTGCCAATCGACGTATGAGATTATTTATTAATGACAATCTATAAATTTTTGTACGTGCTCATTAAGCTCATTCCGACAGATATTCGCTAAAAAAATTTGTGGTAACTGCGGCTTTTTATCAATAAATGTTGCTACATTTTTTTAGCGAATATTTGTCGGAATGGGCTTAATGAGCACGTACAAAAATTTATAGATTGTTATTAATAAATGATCTTATATGTCGGTGGACATTCGGACTAAATTCTATACGACGCTTTGTCACATCGGCTTATTCTATTTACTCTCACAAAGCGAGAGACCTCCGGCCTTTATTTTTATTTACTTTTTCATTGGACAATTGTATATAAAACTTACGGCGGCATCCGGCTTGAGTATGTTCAGGAACTTGGCAACGATCTTCCATTTATAGGCCGTAAAAAGTTTGGTGCCTTGATAAGTGTCACCGGCATTGAGGAAAAAGACGGGCAATTCCGACGTCGAGGAATTCCGAATCTTCCGCACGAGATGCGCTATTCTGGCGAAGCCTCCGTAACATTGGTCCGAGGCTGCATCCTGGCTGCTGCATATTCCCGAGCGTTGCGACGTCTGCTCGAATCTGCAAGTGAGAGAGAAAAAATTGTCCCGCGTTCGATGAAAAAAAAAAATGAAGAAGACGAAGAAATCATCGAGTGCAGCGTAATGTCGTGAGTTTTCTAAAAATACGCGTCGATGTTGCGATGCTCGTGCGTGTATAAGTGTTTGCGTGTACGCGTGAGTGTGTGTGTGCGGGCGTGTGTACGCTCTCACGTCTTACCACGTGCTCTTAACGCGCGCGCGGCGATATATTGACAAGTGTTACAACACTCTCAATTAAGAGAATTCAATTATTTTTATGGTCACTAAACGTTGAAAATATATTAACGCGTCGCTCAGACTTTGTGCGTGTGTGCGGGGATTTGAAGAATTTATACCGCGCGACACTTTTAGCTTAGCTGCAAGGACGCGTGCATGTGTGCATCGTCGAGAGAGCGAAAAATATCAGCAATAACTCAAGATGAGCATGATATCATATGCGGAGCGCAAATATATCAAACGCTTAATTTCTTGAGTGGAAACTCTAGTTATGAACCAACGAAGATGATCGCACGTTAGTATTATTCATCGCTTCGATCAAAACGATCGTACGTTGCATATATTTCTTTTCGAATCTGAAGTTTGGATGTTTATTTTTCGTTGCTCGTGTTATTGTTTGAGATAACCCTTATCACGAGGCACTATTAAGTGCCGTAAAATTAAGATATTGAAGTTAGCGTAGCATCATTATACCTAATGTGTATAATAATGATTTCACCTAACGTCTTACGTTTCCGCCAAGACTCGCGCCTCGCGTTATCAAGCTGCTTTTTGCAACTTTACGACCACCGCGCGCGCGACACAGCTGCAATCGACGAGCGAGTCGCAATTGTAGTTCTTAAGCAATAAATGAAAAAAATGCTAACCTTGCGTGCATGTCGTTGGTGTGTATGATCCTGATCCTCAGGACCTCGGGTTGATCGGTCGGAGCAGCTGCGCACAGCGTGAGCAGAGCGAAGAGCATAAGGCCCGTCGCGCAGCCCTTCATTGTTGTGTTGATCATATTATAAATTGTCACTGATCGATAATTAAAAAACCAAACGACAAACAAAAAAAACAAACAAAATTCAAATTGTCCTGACGATTATCGAGCGCGCGTGCTCGTATATTAGAGAGAGCAAGACGTGCGCGAAGCTCGACGGTCGCAGACGAAATGTGCAATGTGCTCCTGTTTTTGACTCAATATCGGCATGTGAGTACGAGAAACAATTCGGTATACGCGCGCCTCGCCACGATCAACTGAAATAGTCTAGTGTAGAGCAGCCTTTTGTTACCCAAGCAATAATGACTGATGCTTGATTTTTGCCTTCCTTTTCATCATTTTTCTCTCTGTCTTTCTCGCTCCCTCCCCACTTTCGTTTTTGCGCGCGCGCGCTCTCTCTCTCACTCTCTCTCTCACTCTCACTCGCGACTAAGATATCGTTCACCAATTAAAGAAGCAGAAGCGAACAAGGGTCGTACTTTGGAGGTGTGGCTACTCATGTGTAAATTTTTACACTACTGTGATATTACATATTCAATACTATTGTATGTATCATAATGGTCGGATTACTAAGAGTTTTAATATCTTGAGTAATTATCGAGTTTTAATGAATCGATGATTTTTGAGAAATCAAAATAATGAGATACTTTATTGTGCCTTTATTCGACGATTTCCATGTGCTTATTTTTTCCTGGATAATCTTCTACATCTTCAACCGCTCATTATTACTTAATCAATACTTTATACAAATCGGACAATGATGTACCGTTATTAGTGGCTTCTTAAAACGCGAAGCCTTGAAAATAGGCTCAAGACCATTGTTTCTAGAAATTCGAGCAGCTTGGGTTTTTTAACCATGTTGGTGTAAATATTTTTCTCTTTGTATTTTTTGCATTTTCTGTTTATACGCTTCAAAACAAAGAATGGGAAGCTTGTTTTATTTCTGATCTAAAAGCTGAGGCTTGTAAACATTCGTTCGTAATAAAGCGACGATTAATTTTGAAGTGCTACTGATCAATCGGCACTTTTTTAATGTATGCGTAAAAATCTTTGGGATAGACACAATGCTACCTTTGTACAATGTCTACCGTCTCCCATCGCGTCAGAAAAAAAACCTAGCCTTTTCGTTATATACACGGAATTCCCAGCCATTACTGGTACTCGAGCTAAGGGAGCAGAAAGTGCTTGATTTATTTTAATAACCACAAAAAATTCTAAATTATTCAAGTAATTATTTAGCATTATCAAACGTCATTCAAATAACGTGATGTAAGACTCTATCTGTCCGAGTGATTGAAGTTGAAGTCTCTCGTTAGTAAGTTTTATTTGTATACATAGGCACTTTACAAAAGCTTATCAAATAACATGTCATCCCGTTGGTCGTGTAAATTTTGGAAGACCAGAGACACACAATTCGGATACTGTCAATTTTTTTTAAGGAAGCACAAATATGGAATCTAATTATTCTTATGCAAAAGGCAAAAATGACAGATTTCCTTATCAACAGATAAAAATCGTGTATGGCCCGAAATTACGAAAGCAGTGATAAAGCCGCTTATACAATAATTTGACTTTTTGCAATATTTAACAGCAACACTTTTTTTCTCTTGAAACAAGTTCAGACTCACGAACCGCTAGTTCGCTTTATAACAATTTTTTTCTAGTTCTATTTTGACCTTGATACGGGACTAGTCATAGTTTCTCCAATTTTTTCTTTTCAAGTATAGCCTGATTAAAAAGCTATAATAGGCTCTTAATGGTCACAATATATAAGTCGGCGTTTGAAAATGATGATAGAATATAGAGTGCGCCTGCCAGTGTGCCTATAAACGCACGCCGAATTCATTATAATTCAAGCTGCATGGGCACTAACTTTTTAAGACGAACAAGAAAAAAAAACAACACTCACTAAAAAAGCAGGTGTGAGACTGTTAAACATTGTTTTATTATGTGTGCATATATCAGGTTTACACGACTAATTATATCGAGAAACCGCCACGCGTACAATTTAGTTTATAATCGTATTATGTTTATAAATTTTCGGTTTTTTATTTTTGTCAATTCACTGTAATAACGTAAAACCGCTAATTTCTTACGTTCAAAATACTTCAAATTGAGATTATTAACTACGTCAAATGACCGATAACTTTTGCCATGTCCATATCTACCTTTGATTTTAAGTATAACAGATAACAAATAAGAAATAAAATTGTAATCGTATATTATGTAAATTGTGAAGAGAAAAAGATCAGAGCAAGAGTAATTTATGATATTAAAATTGATTGCGATAATTAATTTAGAAGGGTGCCAAAAACTGTGCCCAAAAAATATTATTAAAAAAAACGAATATTTTTAAATTTATATATTGGAAATTTGTCTAAAAAATTGAATTTGTAAATTTTTTTATTGTTTCGTAGATAAAATAATAAATTTTTGAAAACAGTTTCTAAAAACTTTGATTTCTATCTTGCTTTGTTATAAAATTGAATTTCACAGTTGAAAATATAAACTATTATAAATGGTAATTGAATGGTAATTGAATGGAAAATTTATTTTATATAGTAAAATTAACTATTCATTAGTTAACGTGATCAAACAACCCAATTTATATAAAACATTATATGCATTTATTGAAATAAATAAATTAGTAATTTTACGAATACTCTTCAGCTGAACAAAATGTTTTCTAACTTATCGATTGATTGTAAAGTGTTACATCGTGAATTCTTAGAGAAGTGTAGAAATCTGCTTGATAAAACGATATTGACTATCGAACAATTTTATTGCGTGATATTAAATGTATTTTAAAATGTTACAACCCACTATCAATCGGACATGAATTACTTATATTTAATATAGATACATTATATAATATATGAATTTACTTTTACTAAATTCCATTCGTTTGAAGAGTGGAGAGTCGCTCTCGAAAATTATAGTGTAAATCGAACTGGTTCTAGCTTTATACGATATATTTGGGTATTCATTCTACTTCGACGCGCAGTTGATAGCATATCAATCGGCGATCGTTAATCGTAGCATAGTTCTGTTCTTATATTTTACTATTTTTTGAGTTTATGTGAAGTCTGTGCACGATGTTCGCAAAAGTGTTGATATTGATAGCTTTGAGCATCTGCAGTTGTAATGCTTTCACCGCCAGGCAATTGGTTTATCCTGGACAAGATGAACTTTTTCAACTGACCATCGCCCACATGAATGATTTTCACGCGAGGTAAGTCAAGTTTTGAAATCATGCTAATGTTTAAGCTTAAAAAAATGAACTGTGACTTAAAGGTTTGTTCAAACTGGTCGTTGTAATGTTGGCGACGAAGATTGCTACGGAGGTTTGGCCCGGCTCATGACCGCCGTCAAACAAATCAAATTAGAGCAGTCGAATACGATTTATCTCAACGCTGGTGATAACTATCAAGGGACCCTATGGTACAACTTGTTCAAAGGCAATGCGACTGTACATTTTATGAATAAGTTTCCGCATGATGCTATGGTTCGTTTATTTTATTCAGAAGTGTGTCTAATCTGTAATTGTTGCTCACAAACTTTACATAAAAATATAAATGCTTTTTTGAATCGTTGACTATACCGAGGCCGTCAAAGAGATACACGAATTTTTTTATTACAACTTTAAATGGGACATTTCCATATTTTCTTTAACCACTTTTCAATATTGCTTTTAAACGTATAGTAAATTGATCAATATTTTCAATATTGCTACGTTAAATCAAGTGCAATTATGTATTTTCGTTTTAATATTATACTATAGGCGATCGGTAATCATGATTTCGACGATGGAGTGTCTGGACTCGTCTATTTTCTTGAAAGATTCAATGCACCCGTTGTCGCTGCTAATATCGATTCTAGTGAAGAGCCAAGTATGCAGGTAAACTTATCATTTAGCATGTTAATGGATTTAATACAGATAAAAAAAATAAACTATTGAAAATATTTATGATTGGTATCGACAGGGATTGTATCGTAACAGTACGATTATCGAAAGATCCGGAAAAAAAATTGGAATCATCGGCGTGAGTCATGAAGAGACAAAGGTACAACATATTAGTATTTATGTAGATAAAATCAAAGCTTTTGCAAAAATTATAATTAGTTTTATATTATGAAGAAGTAAAATTAAATTTGAATTAAATACTATTTGCATTTTGATAAATGATCCAAAGGCTACTTTTATATACCCTTGGTATTATTTTTTGGAAAATTAAGCTAATGATTTTCATCAGACCCTGTCGCAAACAGGCAAGGTTAAATTTTTAGATGCAGCTAGATCGATCAATTTGGAAGCAGAAAAATTGAAAAAGCAAGGAATCGATATCATTATCGTATTGAGCCACGTCGGCCTCGAAAACGATCGTAAACTAGCTCGAAATTGTCCGGACGTCGATGTTATCGTCGGTGGTCATTCGCATACTTTCCTTTACACAGGTGTGTTCATATTTTTTCCTTCTTCACTTTTTTATCACAGTCATTGATGAATATTTAATTTCAGGTAAGCCACCTTTCAACAACGATGAACCCGCCGACGATTACCCAGTAGTAGTGCAACAGGAAGACTCCAAAAGGACTGTGCTGATCGTTCAAGCTGGAGCATACACCAAATACCTCGGAAATCTCACCGTGTGGTTCGATAGTAAGGGAGAAGTGGCCGACTGGGAGGGAGCTCCAATTTACTTAGATAGCTCCATCGAGCAAGGTGAGCCACCTCACACTCATCCCATTCAAATGATTGAGTAACTGAAAAATGAGGACATCCTCTGATTCTCGGGCAGATGAAAAAATGCTGAAAGATTTGAAGCCTTGGGCCGATATCGTCGAGCAACACGGCAATGCAGTGGTCGGCACGAGCAGGACTACTCTCAGTAAGGAGTGTTTGTACGTCGGAGATTGTGCCGTGGCCAATCTGGTGACCGACAGCTTCGTTCACGCATTCCGCAAGTTCAGTGAATCCCCGAAACACTGGACATATGCAGCAATTGCCTTCGTCAATTCCGGTGGCGTTAGAAATCAGTTGCCGGCGGGTAACATCAGCTACGCCGATGCGATATCAATCTTGCCTTTCGAAGATGATTTAGTCGTTGTTGAATTACCTGGAAGGAAAATACGCAGAGTAAGTTTGAACATTTTCACTCATAAAAAATATGGGGAAATTATTCAAAAAATGTCTTTTTTCATGCTCGCCTTCAAGTAGATATTATAATATTGCGGTTGTAAATCGTTATAGAAGCGAACAAATCTTATTTTTGGTAAATTTTTTATCTTTCATCAATTATAAGTTTCACAAATTATTGCCGTTGATTTTTTATCTTTTTATCAGTACACTTCATTTTTCATTATAATACTTTAACGATTTTAATAGATTTTTAGCTATTAAGACCGGTGTTTTTTAAAATGAACAAGTAGTTATATTTTAATGAATATATTGATAACACTTTTATTGCCTTTTCTTTAGTACTTACACAAAATCGTATGTTTGACACGTGCATGATACTTTGATAGATTTTTGAAGCCTCATATGACACATGTTAACGGTATTAAAATTGAAATAATGTTTAAAGTATGAGAAAAAAAGTCTACAAATCTTTTATCTATTTGAAATCGAATACTTTACACTTGATGTCTATTATATCCGAATTACTCTACGGTTGATACTTTTGAAAATCAGTGTTTTCCAAAGTATGAGAAAATCGACTGATTCATTAATATTCCTTAATTTTTTAGAATATATGATTTCACAGAAAAAATTTCAAAAACATAGTATTGGTTACGAAATTTGTTCATATTTGCAAAATGTTTCAACGAGAATCCTTCTGATTTTTTCAGGAAAAGTGGGGTGAAAGACAGAATTGAATGATATTTTATTTTTTCGTGTTCTTAAATTAGTCAAAAAGTTAAATGACAGTTTTGAATTTATGGAAATCGACAAGTCGTCGGTTTTCCCCATACATTTATTAATATGTTTCATTTATTTATGATATTTCAGATTATTGAAAAAGGCTTAATTAGGAATATAGTTAAAGGTAAAACGCAGGTACGCCTCTACTCACATCTGTCAGGAATACGTTTTAGTTACGATCTGATTAAGCCTGCAAAATCATGTACCACGCATATTCTTGTTCAGTAAGTAAAAGCTGGAAATAAATTAAAACCCCGAAATTGAATGGAGATGAACATTAACTTTATCACCATTGACAGATGCCAAGCTTGTGATAAGCCAGTATATGAACCTTTGGACGAGGACAAAATCTACAGAATGATCTTACGTAAATATCTTGCAATTCATCCACTTTTTGCCGAAGAAATCACTGTACCACTCAAATCTTTCAATATTCGAGGTGTCGATGCTTTGACCGATTACATGAAATCAATATCTCCTTTCTCGTACGAAGCTGATCAGCGAGTAACTCTTGATTTGGAGTGTTATAAATAACGAATAAAAAATAAAATTAAAATCGTATTATGTAAATCATCGAGGAAAAAAGTTAAAAGTAAGGGTATTGTACGATAATGAAATTAAAAATCTCGCGATAAATTATTAAGAGAGCGCCAAAGACTGTGTTAACATAAAAATGTTTGTTTAGAGAATTTTCATTAAAAAACTTTTTAATATGCTGAATTTATTCAAATAGTTGTTTTTTAAATTTAAATATCGTGATAAATTTTTGAAACACATTTCTGAAAATTTTCTATTTCTTACTGTGCTTTAATATCCCCTTATTTAAAGCATAAATTTTATGACGTATTTTACTCGTTTATTTGGACAGCACTGAATACAATAGAGCTGAGTCTGACTTAGCCAAAGAGCCGAGAAATGGTAACAAGACACACATACTTACGAACATTTGTTGGGGATTCAATCTACTTTAAAAATATGAAAACCAAACCGTCTTACGACGTCTAGTTTAAAAACTCATTTTCGAGCCTATCACAGAACTCCTTTAGTAAAGAAGCACTAGGTAGTCATATTTAAAAGAAAACGCGACTTTTCGCACTAAAAAATACAGTTTAACGTCCGTTATTTCCCGAATTACTCAAATCCTCGCTCTCGCCCATTGATGCTCATCATTTGGCTTACAATGAAAGAAAATCACTGTCCTATCTCTATAACCTAATTCTAGGTAGTGCCACACGTGTCAGCTTTTTCCCCATTTAAATAACATGGGAAAAAAGCTGACGCGTGTGGCACTACCTAGAATTAGCTTATAGAGATGAGACAGTGATTTTTTTTCACTGCTGTCAATGATCCGAGTGACCCATGTGTTTGCTATACCTATATGTATTGATCTCAGATGCCTACGAAGAGCATCTAGTCGTACGAGCCGAAGAAAATTACAATAAACAAATGCCTCAAAAATAATCAATCCTTTGAAGTCACATTCAAAAGAATCTCCTCGAATAAATTTTCTTTCCAAAAGATCTCTGTATAGAAAGGGTTCGAAAAATGTATGTATGCAAGTGAAGTCAGCACCGCTGCAATCAGCTGTGGCGAATATTATGATAAATGAGTTTGAGAGTCTATTGAATCGTGGTGTTGATCCGTTAAGCTTCGTTTTCCCCATTGCAACTTACTTTGGCGAGAGTTTTGAGAAATCGGTGGATCTTGACAAATCTTGTTACGCCAAATAACGAAAAACAAAAATAAGAGGTATTAAAATGCTGCAGCAATGTTCGAATATGTGTACACGTATGATCGAATGCAAAAAATTATAAGCATAAATACTTAAGTTTTGATGTACTGGTGATGATACTCGAACATATTTCAGTAGTCTCGTTGTTCAAAAATGCGTATTAAAATTGAAGTATAAAATGAGCTCACTTATGATATTAATTCTCAATTTCTCATATAATTCTGCAAATTTTCAACATCATTAAAATAAATAATTTAAGAATTGAGATTTGATTTTTTGATTAATATGCACTTCATCGTGGAAACCCACTGCCATTCACTTGCAAAGATTTCCCTCAAAGATGAACAGAAAGAAGAAAAAATTAGTACGGCATCGAATAGAGTGTGCTAGCGCAAAATATTTTTGCGTGCGACAAATGTCGCGTCACTGCCCAACAGCATGGTTCACCCCTCTATACCTAACATGCTGCGGCGAGTACTGCTCGGCGCTTGTGCTTTTGTAATGGCAGCACGTTAAGTATCGACTGTGTCTCTCTCGCGCTCATTCTTATCTTGCCTCCGCTCGCTCGTCGAGCCCTACCGTTCGCATTAGTGCCCGGACTATTCATACAGTCAATCGTCAACCGACACTTACAGTTGGCACGCGCTCCTTACATCCTTGTATTATTGCTTTGTATTTGTGCACATTCAGTCTATATAGTTAAGTGGTGTTACAGAATTTTGTCAGTGTGCACGTTACAACGTCACAGCGTGAAAAAATCGCATCAAGCGTGGTCAGTGATTCTCGACGAAAAAATTTGAAACATTCTCTATTTTATATTATAGGTTATCAGTGACTATGTTGTGCTTGAGCTGCGAGGGCGGAAAAATTCCCTTCACGTCTGACGAAGAATCCGATGAAAGTTCCCATTTGGAAAGCGACCCAGAACTAGTTGGACTAGATTACTACGGCCAAATAAATCTTGACGACTCTGATGATTCATGGGATCGCTGTACAGACCAAGAAAATTTGGAAAAATTGAAAAGCTTACGAGAAAAGGTCAACTGGGAGGTTAAAGATGATCGATATAAATTCATCTGGAAACTTGATAAAATTAACCATTGGAACGGCCGACTGCCAAATCTCCGAGAGATTTTTCAAGAGGGAGAAATCGAGCGTCTACTCTTCGATTCCATCGTCAATTGGAGTGATCGACAAGTGAACTATTCGGGGGAAAGTTTCATTAAATTTGTGATCAAGTGCGGCTACGAAGACGAGCCCAAGCTCGACGAAGATGGCAAACCAATTTTACGTCGAACTACGCCAATACATCGTGCGTTCAAGTGGAAACATGACAGCGTCGATAAGTTTTTTGAAATTTACAACAGATTCGACGTGAACTACGTCGACGAAGATGGAATGACACATTTTCACATTGCCTGCAACTGTCGTTTGGATGAGGTCGCCAAGAAATTCCTACTGCTCGGACAAGATGTCAATCAACTGGTTGAAAAAACGGGTGATTCGCCGCTGCATTTGGCTCTGGCCAACGGTGGTCACGGGATTGTCCCCATGCTGCTGAAATACGGCGCCGATCCAAACTGGGCGAACAAGGATGGATTCACACCTCTGCACGTCATATGCAAAATGTACAGCGACGAAGCCTTGATGAAAATGCTGTACGAGTACAGCCACGACAGATACATGCCGCTGCAGGTCAGCCCTCAGGACAAGCTAGGTCGGACACCGCTACACATTGCTCTGACCGATGTTACTAGTGAAATGACCATAATGCTGCTGAGCAATGGCGCGGATCCGAATGTAGCCAATGCAAAAGGATCGACTCCTCTGCATATGATCTCCGTAAAGGCCTACTACGAATTTGGAGCTGACATGGCGGTGCCGTTCTTCGAGATATGCGACTACAAACGTCGGGTAGTGAAGGTCGACGCTAAGGACAAGAAGGGTTGGACACCGCTACAATTAGCAGTGGCGAATGTCTTGCCACACGTGGTCGATCTAATTTTAGATCATGGTGCCGATCTGTCTAATTTCGTTTTTCCTACCGAGAGTCTTTTCGACGAGGGAATCCAATCGCAGTTTTGTACAAGTTGGGGTATTCGTGGTTTGAAATTAGTATCTGGGGCTCTATCCGTCGTCAAGCTTCTGAAGAGAAGAGGATACAAGCTGCAACGAAACGACGCCCTGACGATCATTAAATTGTTTCTCAAGCATGATGTATTTCAGAAATTTGCGGATCTTAAGGAATATTGGTATAATGACGAAGAGTTCACGAGCATAGCAAAGGAGATAATGATAAGAGATAACGATCCGAACCTGTCACTCTACGATCTAATTCAATTAGAAGAAAAGGCTGAAAAACTACTCATTGATATGGAATATTTCGAGTTCTTACGTTCGAATGTTTCTTTAAATCTCTCCGGAGAAGATTATAGGGCGTGCTGGACGCACCTGTGCGAGAAACTACCAAGAAAATTTTGCCGACGTTGGGCACTGAAACCTTTGTTGGAGCTGACGTGCCACCGGCTACCGATCAGTTCCTGTAAAATCATCATGGATCAACTAGAAAGTAAAGATTTATGTTGTCTTTGCTTGGTGTCAACAGACAAAAGTCCTTGATGGCTCTCATTTTCTTAGTATTTACCTCTACTCATAAAATAATTTTAATAGATAAGTAAAAAATAGTTAAAACTCAAAAATGATAAATATGTTAATGTAATAATTAGGGCTGTGCGAGTACTCGAAAAAACTCGACTCGTTGAGTTCGAGTTTTTTCTTCAAGTTCGAGTCAAGTGCTCGATTTTTCGAGTTATTCTCGATGATTGAGTTTAAATTAATAATTCCATGAATACTCTTCGGCTGAACAAACGCTTTTCTAACTTATCGATTGAACATATAGTTGTAAATTTTACATTTGTTCGTATAGGTATAGAAATCTGCTTGATAAAACAATATTGACTTTCGCACAATTTTATTGCGTGATATTAAATATATTTCAAAAATTTACAACCTATTACCGATGTGACCTGAATTATTTGTTTATTATATATATATATATTGTATAATTATGAACATTTTTTTATTCTTTTACTGCCCCTCCCCAGTCGTTCAGAGAACGGAGAGTCGCTGTCGAAAAATATAGTATAAATCGGGCAGGTTCTAGCATTTTGCGATGTACTCGGGTATTCACTCCACTTCAACGCGCATCTCGTCGATTGGTGGGATTTCCATCGGCAACCGCTGATTGTGGCGCAATTTTAGTTGTTTTTTTCTTTATTAGTTTTGAGTTTATATGAAGTCTTGCGCGATGTTCGTGAAAGTGTTGATGTTAATAGCTTTAAGCATCTGCAGTTGCAGTGCTTTCACGGCCAGACAGTTAGTTTATCCAGGACAGGATGAACTTTTTCAACTGACCATCGCCCACATGAATGATTTTCACGCGCGGTAAGTCAAGTTTTGAAATCATGTTAATGTTTAAGCTTAAAAAAATGAACTGTGACTTAAAGGTTTGTTCAAACTGGTCGTTGTAACGATGGCGGCGAAGGTTGCTACGGAGGTTTGGCCCGGCTCATGACCGCCGTCAAACAAATCAAATTAGAGCAGCCGAATACGATTTATCTCAACGCTGGTGATAACTATCAAGGGACCCTATGGTTCAACTTGTTCAAAGGCAATGCAACTGTAGAGTTTATGAATAAGTTTCCACATGATGCCATGGTGCGTTTATTTCATTTATAATTGTGTCGAAACAACGACTGGTACCTACACACGTAACGTGAAAAAAAATCATTAACCGTTACCGAGATACAAGAATTTTTTTATTGAAACTTTAGATATGGGATTTTCCATACTTTTCTTAATCACTTTTTAATATTGCTTTTCAAAAGAATATCCGAAAGCTCCATACTGAAGCTTACGTAGCCTTTCTAAGCTAAAATAGTCGAGAGATTTCGGATATCACGTGGAGAAAAAATTGTCTGCATAAATTATTTATCATAAAAGTCTCGCGCAAATATTTTCTGCAGCTTGATCAATATATTGAAGATTGATACATTAGGTCACGTGCAATAATTTTTATCTTAATATTCATTGTTGACCACTTTAGGCGATCGGTAATCATGATTTCGACGATGGAGTGTCTGGACTCGTCTATTTTCTTGAGAGATTCAATGCACCCGTTGTCGCTGCTAATATCGATTCTAGCGAAGAGCCAAGTATGCAGGTAAACTTATCATTTGGCACATCGACGTATTAAATATTGATAAAAGAACAATAAACCATTGAAAATATAAATAAATGATTGCAGGGATTGTATCGTAATAGCACGATTATCGAAAGATCAGGAAAAAAAATTGGAATCATTGGCGTGAGTCATGAACAGACATGGGTAAGAACATAGTACTTATAAAGATAAAATCCCTAATTTAACATGCATCGTTGAAATTTATCATTACTTGATTTTTAGGAACGATCTTTTTTGTCTTTCAGGTAGATTAACTTACTAACAGAGAGGTAGTACTAATTAAGTTGCAATTTCAGATTAAAATTCCCAAATAATATAAAAAAACCACGTTGCCTTACAGATGGTAAAGACAAATACTACAGAGTTGAAGTATCTGAAAAAAAAATATTTTTGAATTTCGTCTAATGTTTTTCTCATACATTTTTAAAGCAAATGCACAGTACAGAAAATTTTTTGAGTCTAAGCCGGCGAAAATTTTTCCTGGCGTGCATTAAATTTGACTAAATATCAAAAAAATTGAACAAAGTTTGAAAAGCCTTGTTTCGAATCTTTCTATAATAATCGAAATTACATTTTGAAACGTTGACTTAATCAACAATGTCTTACTGTTACTAAGTTCGTCTTTAGGAGAGGCAATAAAAATCGTTTCAAAAATCAGGTAATGATAATTCTTAGCGATTGCCTTATAATATAAGTATTATATGTTCCAGGAAGGCAAATATTACAATTGGTTCTATATTATAATAAAAAAAAATTTTAAAAAGTATAATTACTAATAGAATTTAGTTTCAATATCAGATTAAAAATTATTTCGTAATTTAGATTAAAATTTCAATACGCACTTAAAAGTACTTTGTAATTGAAATGAAATTCAATGCAATATTTTTTGTAATTCGCTTCAACAAAGTTACAGTACTTTTTAAAATTTAAAATTAATAATTATTACACTGGTTTTCGTTTATGGGTGATTGTCACGAAAAGCTTGTTTTTAATGTCCTGTCCTGTACACAGTTGAAAATCGTGAAATGACGCTAGTGGAATATGCGAAATAGTTGGATATCAATTATTTCTAACTTTTACATACATTATTGGACATTAAAGAAAACATATTACGTCAGCCGTAGCTTGAACACAGTCGAAAATGTCTTTGTCGTCACGCGTCCAATTTTAAGAATCAGTTAAACATTGTACCTTTAAACTGAATTTTTGCATCTGCGTGTCATTATAAGTATGGATAATTACACTTAAGGGGAGAGTATGGTGCTGATTTATCGATTTTTTTCTATTTTTTGAAGTATTTTTTAATTAGTAAAAAAAAAATTTATTTCTAAAATATATAAGTGAATGCATATGACTTCGAGATTATTTTGTGAAAATTTCATCAAAAAATTTTCATTTTTGGGCCTTTGAAAGAAAATCTACAGAAAAGTCACGTAATTCTGGTGAGACACGTAACTTTTCACAGAATCATTTGAATCGAAAAATGCAAAATTACGTCATGAGTTTATGAGTTTTATCAGGTACTGACGTAGAGTTTTTTTATTTATAAGTGAATTTTGAAGTTGAAAAAACGTTAAAATTGCGTCCAGACATGAAAAATCGACCTTTTCTTCGGAAAGTTTATTACTGTTCTCCTTGATGTGCTTGATGTAACTTGATGTAGTTCCTCATTGGTAATCAAATTCTAGGTACAAACACGCATAAAATGAGGTATTAAACATGGGGTAAATTTTGGAGGAACGTGCAATCCAAAAACGTAGTGAAAAAAACAAGCTTATTTCGTGACAATCATCCTTATCCTGAATAAAAAAATTTTCTAATTGATCCATCTAATGATTTTCAACAGACCATGTCGCAATCAGGCAAGGTTAAATTTTTAGATGCAGCTAGATCGATCAATTTGGAAGCAGAAAAATTGAAAAAGCAAGGAATCGATATCATTATCGTATTGAGCCACGTCGGCCTCGAAAACGATCGTAAACTAGCTCGAAATTGTCCGGACGTCGATGTTATCGTCGGTGGTCATTCGCATACTTTCCTTTACACAGGTGTGTTCATATTTTTTCCTTCTTCACTTTTTTATCACAGTCATTGATGAATATTTAATTTCAGGTAAGCCACCTTTCAACAACGATGAACCCGCCGACGATTACCCAGTAGTAGTGCAACAGGAAGACTCCAAAAGGACTGTGCTGATCGTTCAAGCTGGAGCATACACCAAATACCTCGGAAATCTCACCGTGTGGTTCGATAGTAAGGGAGAAGTGGCCGACTGGGAGGGAGCTCCAATTTACTTAGATAGCTCCATCGAGCAAGGTGAGCCACCTCACACTCATCCCATTCAAATGATTGAGTAACTGAAAAATGAGGACATCCTCTGATTCTCGGGCAGATGAAAAAATGCTGAAAGATTTGAAGCCTTGGGCCGATATCGTCGAGCAACACGGCAATGCAGTGGTCGGCACGAGCAGGACTACTCTCAGTAAGGAGTGTTTGTACGTCGGAGATTGTGCCGTGGCCAATCTGGTGACCGACAGCTTCGTTCACGCATTCCGCAAGTTCAGTGAATCCCCGAAACACTGGACATATGCAGCAATTGCCTTCGTCAATTCCGGTGGCGTTAGAAATCAGTTGCCGGCGGGTAACATCAGCTACGCCGATGCGATATCAATCTTGCCTTTCGAAGATGATTTAGTCGTTGTTGAATTACCTGGAAGGAAAATACGCAACGTAAGTGTGAACGTTTTTATTCATAAAACCATCAAGGAAATTGTCCAAAAAATACTTTTTTTCGTGCTCGTCTTCAAACAAATAAAATAATAAGGTTGTAAATTGCTCTAGAAGCAAAGAGATCTTATATTCGATTTAATTCTCCACCTTTCATTAATGATAAGTTTCACAAATTATTGCCATTGATTTTTATCTTTTTAGCAATAGAGTTTGTCATTTAAACAATAGAATTTGTCATTTAAAAACTTCATAATGATTATAATGGTTTCTTCACCTTCCAAAATTTTTGTTTTTCAAGTAAACAAATAGAAATCGATAAAAATGGTTCATTTATTAAATTATATCTTATACGGTTTTTTTGCATTAACATGAAATTTGATTTTTGACACGTATTGCGTGACACTTACAAACTATTTTCACCTTGAAATCATGCATAAAGGTTATGCAAAAAAATTGTACATCAATATCTCTTATTCATCAGAATAATCATTTATGGATTAATACTCATAAAATTAGTTTTTTTCTGAACTATATATAAGGCCATTAACTAATTTATTATCTTTTAGATTATTGAAAAAAGTTTAAAACAGGAAGAAGCTAATGGTAAAATGCAATTGACACTCTACTCACATAACTCAGGAATACGATTGAGTTACGATTTGACTAAACCTGAAAAATCTCGTACTACAAATATTCTTGTTCAGTAAGTAGACGTTGAAAATTAATTAAAAACTCGAAATAGAATGAAGATAAACATTAATTTTATCACTATCAACAGATGCCAAGCTTGTGATAAGCCAGTGTATGAACCAATGGATGAGGACAAAATTTACAGAGTGATTTTGCTCGAATATCTTGCAACTCACCCACTTTTTGCCGAGGAAATCACAGAGCCGCTCAAATTCTTCAATATCCGAGATCTCGATGCTTTTATCGAATACACGAAATCGATATCTCCTTTTTTCTATGAAGCCGATCAGCGTGTAACTTATAAGTACTAAAAATTCGAACGAATCACACAGCAGAAGTTTATGAAAAATGTAGAACAATTTTGTGAGCTTTTATATAAATCTTGAGGATAAAGAAAAAATATTATTTGCATATGGCGTTTCTTTCAAATCTGCATGCAGAGTCTTTACATTCAGCGTGGATTCAACGGGAAGTAAAGCAAGGGACAGGAAGCCAATTGAAAAAGGAGAATTTTTTCAGCGTCGCACGTGCCTCATCGGGCTAATAAGTGCTTCTTTTTTTACTCTCACACCGCTCCTCGACACGCACAAACGCAAAGGCGTTATGCGCATATGGCCTCTCTCTCCCTCTTCGTATACATTTCGTAATCTCGACGATATCGATACGAGGTTTGTCGATAATATGTTCGGGGAAAAAAAAAGAAATCTATTTCTAATGCAGGTTTATCGATTCAGCTTGAATATCGCCCGCATGACCGACTGTTATTCGGTGAGATTCTCCCAATCGTTGAGATACGTTATACCAATCATCTTTAATGAAGTTAGATTATGAACGATATGAGAATTCAGAGTCCCCGCATAAGGCCCGAAACATAACACAGGCAGGAAGAGAAACTTAAATAACTAGTACTAGTGAGCCGGTAAAGTTGCAGTGCACATATGTGTGTTTGTACACGCGTGTTTGCGTACAGTATTTTCAAGTGCTCGCGCTATATTTGTACGCCAGTTGCTGGTAGCGCACGAGGGAGGGTCAGTCCATATGGTAGCGTGATACATATATATTCGAATTAAAGCGGCTGCAAGCGTGCCGAGAGCGTCAAAGGGGGCTCTGGTCTTTTCATCGATACGCGTACACGCGTGTGCCTGTATATATATAAGCAAACCCAAAGCACGACGCAATCCCCCTGCGCGTTGGGGCCCCCTCTCGTCTTTTTTTTTTCTCTGCGTCCTTTTTCATTTTCAGCTTCGTGTTGTGGCCTCAGTTCGAACTGGCCGTTCGCCCCCTGTGCAGTGTGCAGTGCAGTCGCAGACGCGACGACTCTTCGGTTGTTTATTCTGGAGAGATTTTTTCAGTTACCTCTTTGGACCATTGACAATACTAGAGAAGTAAAACTTCAACATTAGGTATAGATGATGATACATTGTTATTTTTTCAATGTATCTTTTTTTCGTAATTAGAGTAGATTTCAGTAGGTTGTGGTTTTAGATTTAATGGGTAATTATTTGATTCGCGATTGTTTAAAACATGAAACTTCAGAATATTTTTTCATTTATTTTAGACGAAAAAAAATTTAGAGGAAAATGACACCGAAGGCATCGTACCGTCGCCAGAAAACATCTGAGCTCAATTATCATATCTATTCTCCTTACTACGACGATCAGTCGATACGAAATAACGTTCGGGTGCCGGAAATTCATCCAGATGAACATGTCTTGGCGTGGGAAAGATACTGCTACGTTCTGAGAATGATGGAAGAGAATCGTTGCGATTTTGACAATAGAGTTCTGATCGACGCAATGTTTCGCGGCAGCGATTTGTCGTATTCTCCTGGCTTGTAATTAACTTTGATTATACTTGGGCATTAGACTAAAAAATTAACTCAACATGATCTCTCGTTACGGTAAGATTCGAGCGTCGCGTTTTAGTGGCATGAACGGTTCTAGTCATTCAGATACTGCAAGAGCGTTTTTAAATAAAAATTTAAAAATAGATTTAGTATATAAGTTAAACCTTGAATGCCGAGTATAGTATTATGTTGTACGTCTACTCCAAGTTTCGTATGTACGTATATTTCTCTGGAGCGGCATAGTTAAATTTTAACTATTTCAATCCACTTGTGTGGCCATATAATTACGCAAAAAATAATATATGTACTAGTGAATTTATAAAAAAAAAAAAAACAAAGAAAGAGTGAATTAAAGATATAAATAAATCAAAAACAAAACCATGTTTTTTTTATTTAAGGTTTTTGAAAAAATATTAAAGCAACAATATAACTCATAAATCCTTTTATTACACAATTCCGTCACGCAATCGCCGATTATTAATAACTCTTTATTTTGAATACATTAAAAATTGTATCACACAATCGATTGTTCTCATTTTTATAATATACATAAAATTACTAACTAATAATGTATACGTACACGTTGAACTTATTCAATGATCAGCGATCAAACGTCCGTTTTAATTATATTCCTGTAATTTTTCTCCATCTCACCTTCTATTGGCTGTTTGAATTTCTTGTGACAATTTAATCATTTTATTGAATACTATATTGAACAGTATATTTTTTGTTTTGAGCACTCAACTGTAGATAAAAACGTATGAGAAGCTGAAGAATGTATATTGATTTAAGTAAATTTCTTCACGTGTGCTTTATCGCACTTAATACTTGATTCGCTTTTTCTTTCTTTCATTAATGTTACATTCATTTGAACCCAGATCAAAAAAAAATTGAGAAAATTTTTTGCTTCATCTCATCACAACTTGGCACCGATCAATAAAAAATCGGATATGTTTATCACTTTTTATCTCGTTGAACTTCATAAGTACAAAAATGTATAGTTTTTACCGTTGGACTACGTTTAGAGATAAAAAATATTCGATTACATGCACTGATAATCTACAAATGTTGATAAGCTTAATTTTTTTCATTTGCACAAAACTATGCGAATACAAATTCTAAAAGTCTATCTGGTAATGCAAATGAAAAATTAGATCACGGATAATCAATGACAACTGGTATTATCGTAAGAAAATTAGCCATACCACATCAGCCAAAAATTCGGGTTTTCTTGGCGAATAGACGATTTCTCTTATTGTTGCATGTTGAGATAGACATTTTACTATTTTTCTTCTCCGAGAAACAAAAATGAATTTCTCTTAAAATTGATTCATACAATCTCATAAAAATATGAGAATCAATACTCTGTGTAATCCATCATAAATTACTTTGACGCATGCGGGAGCCATTATCTCTTCCCACGACAATTGTGTTTCGTTATATTCTTGTAGATTTTCTTACGCTTTGAACAATTGCCTTAAACGAAATTTATTTTCTGGCAGGTCAGTTTTCGACAAGCATTTAAAAATTATTTGGCTATTATCGTTTGAAAAATATTATTTGCAGTGGAATGCATAGAATAATCTTCAAAAAGCGCATTAATACAATTATAAAAGTAATAGTTTTACGATGTACGTGTACAAAAAGAATATGCAACAACAATACTCATTTTTTCAAAAGCGAAGAAAAGTAACAAAAAGTTATAAATAAATATTTGTAAAATATGTATCATGGCAAAATGATTAGTTTGATATATTACACAGGTATACATATGTACACTGGCTCTGAGTGTGACGAGGCAACGATCACTCGACAATAATAACAGTAACAACAATAAAGAAAAAGTTGTTCTAAGAGGACCAATCGTTTTACGAGTTACAATTTATTTTTGGTTCATATGTTACAGTAAAAACGTGGAGATGTTACTCAAAAAATGAAATAATGTTTTTAGCACATAATCAACAATTTAAAAAAAAAATACATTGATTTCGATATTTCTGTGTTTTATTCTAAGTATTTATTAATTCAAAACAAACATTGTCTTTTTAAAACATTGATTTCAAAAAATTAATTAAAATCTAAAACAAACAATTTTTTAACGTTAATAATTAATTTTTTCAAATTGAATAATATTGTTTAATGTGTAAAAGTTCTAATTACTAAAGTTGATTGCTGAAAAAATATTTAAATTTTGACTGAATAATTTAATAACTCAAATGAGCAACTGTATAAATTACACCTACATGATTAATGATTTTTGACAAATTTCAATTTTCCACTTGGAAACAAAATTTATGACACATACAATAATTAGTACATTGACATTAATATTTACGAATTTAGGTCATCGTATTATACTTTAGTACGGATATTAGATAAAATTATAGTTTCAATTTACTTGAATCAAGTATTTTTTTTAAAAGTATCATCTTCAAGTTCCAAGATGATAGCATATTTCAATATAACAACAAAGCTTCTATACATTCTTCATTTATTTAGTACATAGTACAGGGTCAATTTGACCAGTACACCGATAATTGCAAATTGTGCAGATAAATTATTTCATGCAACTAAAGTTCATGAATTTGTAACAAAAGTTAAGCACGATTAAACATTTTTCGCCAAAAACAATGATCTAGGTTTTTGTTTCATTCCATGACCTGAAAGTTTTATTAATAAGGACATATTCAGTGTCATTATTAATCAAAATTTCTGTTTTATCTAATAAAGTTCATGCTGAAATCGTAAATAGCTATTTCTTTGAAACTGTTTAATTACATTCTTATAGTAAAATTAATACAAAATAATATCTCGCGTTCTTTCTAGAAAATCAATTATGGCCTATGAAATTTTAATATTCATCTATCTAATACAATTAAATACATAAATGTAATTACAAAATAATTATAATAAAAAAAATTTCTGCTAAGTTTTTCACAGCTAATACATTGCATAATTCTGACTTTGACAAGTGTGTTCAGGAGATATTGAAAAAAAATAATAATAATAAATCTGGCATTTCTAATGTCCATGAACGTGCAAAAAGCATAAAAATAGTAATTTTCAAAATGAAAGTATACTTTCCTCAACATAAAAACTCAAATACATCAACAAAATTATTTGTAAAATCACTTGGAACCCTCAAAACTTAACATTTATGTACAATTTTAAATAGAAAACACATCTTGGTCCTCTTAAACGGAGAATTTTAAAATAGAAAAGAACAATTGTTTTAACTTATCGATAGCACCGCCGCTGCCAATTCTCAGTTTTGAAGTGAGAATCAGCTGAGCGACAGTTGCCTCATCTCAAGACGGTAGTACGTCGAGTTCCAATACACTTTGCGTCATAGTGCCAATTCTTTCTTTTTTCTCTTCGATACCAATCGCGTTAACGGCAGCCGAATGTCTGGGTAAAGTCGCTACTAAATTAGTTTCTTTAATGCGGTTGATTTTGTCGACGCAATCGATATCTTGCGTCGATTCGAAGTTGAGTCTTGGTTTGTCGTTCGCCATTATACACAACTTATCGTCCTGAAAATTCAAGACCGTCTTCATGGAGACGGAGTTACGAGGATCTTCACACAATGAGCGTGGATTCAAGGGTACTTCTCGAGTTGAGCCAAAATTACGTTCGAAATTTTTGAATGGTAACATACAGTCAGGTGGTAATGAAGGCGGGCTGCCACGACGATGGGTAGTAGTCTGAGCGCCTACTACGTAATCGCTGGGCACACTCTCACGCTTTTCAATCTTAATTTCGGTTACCTAAATGAAAAGAACATTTTGTTAAGATATCATCATTAGACACATCTTACAAAGCTCGGGACTTAAAGCTTGCCTGATTCTGTCGGATAAGAATATCAGGGGCAGATTCAGGTAATGGCTCTTGAGTCAGTGGTGGCCATTCTGTATTTAAGCTCATATCACGATCGTACTGCAAAAATTTTCGTCTTGATTTGTCTACGTTGTGCAGTTTCTTTTTCAGTTTCGTCACAACAATATAGTCAACAACGAACAACTCCACTACCATGGCCAAAACGAAATTAGCAAGTCCATAAGCCAGAAGGACGCAACGGAAAGTCATTTCTGGCGGTAAGACTAGCTCAAACCATTCAGCGAGTTGTTGGAACGGAATAAGTGTGATGTAAGCAGAAAACATAGTCAAAACGATAAATGATCCTGAAATTAGAAGAATTTTCATTATTGAACTATTCATTAATTTGAAAAAAAAAAAAAAAAACGAATGTCTAATATTATAAGTGAAAACTCACCGAGTAATCCATAATTAGTGTACATTGGTTGACGATAAGGTCTGCCTTTGGAGAATACCACAGCCATTATGATGTATTGTAGCGAACTCATGATAAAAATTGTGTAATTTTCCATGCATCCAACATCATCTTTATCTTCATGTTCTTTAGGTTGGAACGGTTTAAAATCGGCTGTTTGTCTCAAGCTAAAGAGACTTAAGTACTGGAATATACCAACCAACGCGATTTGCAAAGTCAAACTGAGAATCGGTGTGGCGCTCATCAAACTAGTCAATGGTGGGTTTTTGTGCAGAGGTCCTTCGTACGCTTTGGTCTTTCCAAAGAAGAAGGCAAAAATTGAGATAATAAACAGATCGATGTAAAGGAATTCGATGTCCGTCAAGTTCGAGCCGATGCTGTAGAGCAATAGCACGGAAACAAATTGAATCAAAGAGTATCCAGCCATGTACTTGAAGATTCCAAACGATGTCACTAGAGCAGCGCGACCCTCGCGTATGACTGACAAGACGCAGGAGATGTTGGTGTCGCGACTCGTGAAAGGCGAAGCCACGGATGACTCCGTATCCGACAAGGATATGCCGGTATGGGCGGCTTTAAGAGCTCCGCAGTCGTTCGCACCATCGCCTACCATGGCCACGTAGTAGCCAAGAGCTTGCAACTCTTGCACGAGCTGCTGCTTTTGATCCGGAGACATTCTAGCGAATATTGTTCCACGCGTCGATATCTTTGGTATTAACTCAGGGTAATACTGTTTAATCGTTGCCCAAGTTTTTCCTGTCAAGGAAAACACGTAATCGTTCTTTCTCGAGTTCTTTTGTACTTTGCCATTTTTCTCGATGCTGAAATGATTGAAATTATTTTTGAAATTAAAATTTCGTCGATAAATTTACTGAAAAATTGTTTAAGAAAAAAAAAATCAACTCACTCGTCGGAAATGTAATTCATAACAGCTCCAGCACGGTGATTGTTATTGGCGTATACGCCGCCGCTCTCGATAGTCTCGAGACTCACGACGCTATTGATATCGGTAATCTCGCTGAAATCACCTTCGCCGGCCAGCGGCGTAGGCGAGGATTGGCCTTGACTGCCTTGAGTGTAACTCCGGCTGAAGTACAGGGTCGGCTTGGCATGATTGGGCTGACTGACAGCAGTGACGGCGATGACAGGCACGCCGGGCTTGACGATGTCGCAGTCCCGAGCGACCGACAGGGCCGTGAGCATATTGTCGCCGGTGACCATGACGACTTTGATCGCGGCCTCATTGAGGGCAGCGATCACCGGCATCGTCTCCGGTTTCAACCGATTTTCCAATATCACGAAGCCCAAAAAGTTCAGCTCGGTCTCGGCAGTCTCGCGCGTTATGCGCTGGACCTTGGCGTAGGGCAGGCGTTTCAAGGATTTGTAGGCCAATGCGATGACCCGGTAGCCTTCCGAGGTGTATTCTTGCAGAACGCTGTTAAAATCATGGGGTACTGAAAAGTAAACAGAAAAAAAATCATCAGTTGATCTTATCAAATGGAAGAAAAGTTAAAATTTTGAGTGTGTTATCGCGACGCAATACGACTGTCTTACGTAAGCCTCATTATGTAGAGCAATTGCGGCCGTTCTGTTGCGGCGCGCGCGTAAAAAAGGGGGATTAAACTTCATCGCTCTCGGAAGTGGCGAGCAATTAGGAAATTGATCGTAACGATGATCAATGATTTTCAATGTTCGATGACAATACAGTTAGCCGACCTTGAAAAGTGTTCTTTAATGCGTATGCAAAGTGGACATTTCATATTTACCTGATTCGGGCTTCGACAGGCTGAGAATCATTTCAGGACTTCCTTTGCAGTAGAGATCATAATGATCGGCTCCGAGCGTCCTCGTGATGACGCTCATACGCTGCAAGCTCGACGTAAATGGAAATTGCCTCACGATACCGATGACGACTCCGTCGTCGGCGAGCTCGTCGGTCGCGAGGGACGTCGTCAAGCTCTCGTCGCCACCGTGATCCTCGCTGTCGTGGCTCTTGAGGAGATTCTTCATGGTGATGCTGGAGTTGTCCGGTGGCCTCACGACCGTCGGGAAGAGCATGGAAAATTTCGAGGTGTCGGACACATTGGGCTCCTCCAGTATCCATCCGGTGGACTCGAACATTTTCAGATCCAGGGGATCGCCGATCAGCTGACCGTCGATTATGGTGATCGAATGACACGTTACCATGCCAATGAGTACTTCGCTTAACGGAAGGCTGGTGATTTCCTTACACGGTAACTGGAACTTTTTCGTAGTCACGGAAACGACACCCCACATGTCAAGGCCGTCCTCGGTCAAGGTGCCGGTCTTATCGAAGCATACACAGTCAATGGAGCCCGAGACGTTAATAGCTCGTGGACTCGTGCAGAAGATCTTGAATTTCTTCAATCGACTCTGCGCCACTGTAAAAGTGGATGCAAACAGGTTACGATCGTTTCAACTTGGATAGAACTACAAATATTACAGTGATTATGTAATTCTTCACTCACCTAATCGACCGACGGTCATAGCGGCAGGCAAAGCGGGCGGCACGACAATAGTGATGAGATCAAGAGCCTCGAGTGCAATATCCCGCGGCGACTCCTCGTTCATTACCTTGCTAATGACAGTATAAATGGCACCCACGACGGCGATGCAGGCAAGCCCAATGACGAATTTGTAGGAGTCCTGCTCGAATTTAAAGTCCACCGGGGGTGGGTACATGATCGAACGGACGAGTCCGCCTTTGCTCGTGTTGTAGCCAGTGCGAATTACCACAGCCAGAACCTAGAGAAAAAGTACATCAGAACGTTAATGAATTTCAATGACGCACGGAATCGCGAAGCTATGCTGGAAAAGCAACATTCCAACGCGAGGGTATCGCGTTACAGATTACGAGCGAAACGTCCAACTTACTTTCTCGGTACCGAAGTATCTCGTTTGCAGAACTTTTGTACCGCAGTAGAGCGTGTGTCGAGCGTGCTCCTTGCCGTCGTAAATGACGTCGTTGGCGGCCGGTATGGGCGTCTTGGTGACGGGCACCGACTCACCGGTGAGCATGGACTCGTTGAGAATGCAGTTGCCCGTGATGAGCACTGCGTCGCAGGGCAGCACGCAGCCGTAAGACGGAATCACGAGTATGTCGCCGGGTACGAGATTCTTCGCCGGAATGGTCATCGTTTTGTCCGTGGCTCGATCTCGAAGTACCGTAACGACGTCCGACGAGCTGACCGTCGAGCTGAGATTGCGTTGATTCTGCGGAGGATAAAGTACCGTAAAACTTTAGATCCAGTTACAATCGGATATCGTTAATAGATATCGGAGCAATATTTTTCAGCGACAAAGTCACTTCTTATCTTTATGTTCATTGCATAGATTTTCAATAGATTGAAAAAAAGTTAAAGTCAGGAAATACTTACTCGTCGAGTCTGCACGGAGGCCATAATGACGCCGCATACCGACATCGACAGAATGACCAAAGCGTAGTAAATGTAATTATCGGAGATCCAAAGGGCAAAGCTGAAAATCTGGAAGACGTAGAATGGATTCAGTACTTCGAGGAGGATCAACGTCAAGAGGGACGAGACGGGCACGACGATTTCGTTGGCGCCGTAAACGCCACGACGCATGAATTGCTGAGCGGCGCTCAGGCCGCTCATTTGATGCAGGCTCGACGTGACCACTCCGGTGTCGAGGCCGCGCAATTTCATGTATTCGCCGCGATCCGCTTCCCAGATGTAGGTGAGCTTTTTGCACGTGAACGCGTACATCCATGGTACCTCTGCAACGAAAAAAATACCGTTAAAGTAAGAAACGTTCTAACTCCAGGTTAATTGGCAGCTGGCAATTTTGCTCACCTTTAAAGTGACCTCCAGACAAGTGAAACGACATAGGCATCGGCGTTTGTTCTTCATCTTGCTCTGGCTCAATTGATATAGCGATTTCGGATCGCGAATCATTCAATTTAGTCGGCAGTTCCGCTAGTTCCTCGATAGTCTCGCTGCGGCAATTTTTCCTGTAATCGAATTTATGATGCATTAACGAGTTATTCAAATTTTTTAATCATCGGGATAATTAAGTTTTTGTAAACTTACCAGATATCTTGCGCGAGTACTGTTTTAATTTTCTTAACGTGATAAATTGAGTGCTTGCCTTGGAATTGTTCTTTGAGCAATACAGTTTCTGCTTCCTCAACTGGACATTTAGAATGGGTAGCGTATAACATGAGTTGTGGCACCCAATGAAAGACAAGTCTTAATAGTCCACCTGAGACAAGTATTAGGAACCAAGTAATGGCAGTATATGCTTTGTTTCTCTTATACCTGAAAATTAATTTTGCTCATCAAAATAATGTATTATACATTGTATATGTACATTAAAATAGACATCAATTTACCCATAGATTTCCATCTGGTCCTCCTCACCAGGATTAACATAATCCACTCCATTTTTCAAATGGGGTAGGCCGTTGCCTCGAGTACCTATGATATTCATAAATTTATGATGTTATGATAAATTTTAAATAATATTTTAATAGTACTTTTATATTTTTGTAAGAAAGATAAAATAAATGGATAAAACTTTTTTTTTGAGAGATCATCTTACCCTCTAAAAGTTCTGTTTTCTGCTCTTGTTGTTGCTCCACACTAGCGTTATTGATTTTGGTACCAAAAACGTTATAGTTACTCTTAGTGAAATTCAAAGAAAGGTTATTCGGAGTGGCTGGCATTTTTAAGCACTGTTTCACCTCTTCAAAACTTGCAAAATTCTTTCCTTATCCTTATTCTTAACTATTAGCTACTTTAGATTATATACTTATTTGTCGATACCTATACGTTTATATGTATTTAGCATATGAAACATTGACTAAATTAATAATAAATGTATATCTTTGGTTTGATTTTTCAAATGCTGATTAACATACACAGTATGTAATCTATTCTTAATCATCAAAGTCTAGTAGTAATGTATAAATATACAATTTTATGCCAAATGCTCCAATGTTGAATCAAATGAATTAGGAACTCAAGAAAAAGTAAACTCTTCTGCTACCGATACCAGTTGAGTGTCATCTTGAAGTCTTTTTCTGTGAGTCTTTGTTCAACTATAAGCACATAATTACAGCTTGACATTTGTTTATAGCCAATGCTATCGCCCTGTGCTGTTTGGAGCGTGACTGATGTCTTGTCAGTCACCAGGATCTGCAAGTTTTCTCCAACCAATCTTTGAATCAATAACTTCTCGCTCAAATTTGCTCATCCCGGGATGTAATTGTGATGTTGTCAATTTTCCTGCTTTAGTTGACAAGATGCTCTGACAGGAATGGAGGATTTTCTCTTGTAAAAGCGGAGCAACTATCAAATAATAGGACAAGTTAGAGCCAGTAATATTAAAGAACTAAGTACTAATTTTCAATTACACATTAGTTAGCAACGCAAAAGTAAGTTTAATAATGTCACAAGATACTGTAACTAGACAGGTGACTAAGAATATAAATATAGAAATTAAATGATATTTACAAGTATATTAACTAGTATGAAGTCATAAGAACACGCCAACAAATGAGCAATTGAAGCTTGTGTTATAAACAAAGATATAAAAATCAATTGATTATCAATAAGTACCACTGATTGGTCGATATGAGCCAAGCTGAAGCGGAGAAGAAACAACAAGTGCTCCAATATTAACTGTCTTCCCAATAATTAAATTGTTTGAAGCACAAGATCTCAAATACATTACGAGTCACAAGTATGTATAATGGTCAAACTCAGCAGATGCTTTTCAATTTAAGTACAAGAGCTGCACAAGAGAGATTCACTAGTCGACGCGACACGCACGATCAAATAGATTCAATTCCAAACCACTTGTGTAATGTGTTTCTTTAATTAGCTTTGACACGCACTTCACTTTGAAAATGTTTTTTTGCTTTTTGCTCGGAGCTTATATATCACAGAGTTTGCGGAAAAAAAAACCCAAACGAAGCACGTGAGAGAAAGAGAGGGAGAAGCACAGAAGCTCTCAAGTTTCTTGTATTATATCGATGATTCAGACGTACAACATTTGCTGCTGTTCGGAAATAATAATTTGCTGCTTCTGCATGAACAAACCCGTCACGGGACTTCTAAGAATACGAAATTCCACGATTGCGTTCATCTTTGATCCAGAACAATAGAAAGTAGCAAGCATAGTATTGTAGCTCGATATTATATTCACTATGTATTATAACGAAGTTAAGAGCAGCAACGACATCGATTAGAAGAGAGAAGATATTATTATATGTAGAAGGAGCGAACTTGAGCGCAGCTACATGTCATAAATGCAGTAGTATAGGGCACGCATCGAGACAGTAGCAGTAGCAGCAGCAGCAGCAACAGAGTAAAAAGCTCACCTCACTTGACAGCACACGCTCACTGTGCGCGTAATGTTATATTATGCAGCCACAGGCTGAAAATGGCCTTAGACGATAGATAAGAAATGTATCGGTGTGACGACGTAGTCGGCGTTGCTATTTCCTGTGCGTATTTTCCGTGCGACGATATTCCGTATATAATTTCGTAGAGAGATCAAGATGGCGTGTATGAACTAGTTATAGTCCGTTTCTGCACGTGTGCACACGAAGGCGATCGGCGCGTGTGCCAATTTTAGAGCCCACACAGCACAAGAAGAACGAGAAGAGGCGAAGAAAAGACGCGACACAACTCGGAGCGGACTCGGGAGCATCAGCAACAGCATCGGCCGAGCAGCGAGAGAGCGCGGAGCTTTTCCAATTCCCCCTTTTTTTTGCGAGCAGACGATAGCTGAACGTGCACGCACGTACGAATTCGAGTCAACTGCAGCAGCAGCAGCGGCAGCAGCAATCGATCCGCGGGGCAGGGACTCGGTGCGATGAGCGAATTCTGTGTAAATGTGTGTGTTCGTTTATACACACTGTATACAAGCACAGTGATCCGCGTGTATGTACACACGGACACAGTTGCAGAAAGTGACACACACAGAGAAAGAGAGAAAGAGACGCTTCGGAGAGAGCGCGCGCGCACGCCTCGCCTGCTCGGACACACAATCAACTGGAGCTGCTCGCCGCGAGAACGTGCGACTGTGTGTATATTATTTGCAGAGTTTGGAGGTGATCCAACGCCGAACGCAGCGCGGGGCAATAAGTGTGTATAATATAGGTGTGTGTGCTGCAGGAAAAATGTGACGTTATCGCTGACGGCTGCGACTCTGCTCCATACCTATGATATGCGCACGCGGCGACGCAACGGAAATAACGTCTGCGAATTTTTCGAATAAAAAGAGAGACGAGCAGCAGCAGTCGCAGCAGAAAGCTGGACTGACAATTTCCGCGCACCTTTATAGCTTTCTTCGCTTCGTCAGGCAGCTATCGTCGTCGGTGTGCTGTAGCATGTTGTTGTATGTAGCTATATATCTGTCAGTGTATGCGCGCGTGTGCTCCCAAACGGGGAGGGGATATTATTGGTCGGGGAGAGCAGCTCCAAACTGTGTTCGCCGCACTCGCCACTCGGCGGCCTCATGCTCGACTATAGGCTATCTCTATATAAACGCAAAAAGCGGCTGCTTCGCGCTCGGACATTGCGCAGTCGCCGGGGATTCGCGTCCAAGTAGCAGACCAGAAGCACGTGATCGTGGTCGGATGCTACTTGCACTGCCATTGGACTCCCGCGAGTCGTATGCGCGCCGATGATAGATCGTTTCGGGTGTCTGTGAAGCATGCGTTACAAGATCGATCAAGCCATTCGGTTATTTTTTCTTTTTTTCGTCGTTAGAACGACTCTTAATGGAAAATCGATGTATCAATTACAGGTGCGCGCCTAGTGTAAATCGATGGTTCGGTTTTTCAATAAAGTCCGCTGCATATTTATTACAATGTGATATGTTGCACTATTGGCCAGAGAAAAAAAAGCGAAAATGCAAATAGTTTACATAAAGTGCCCTCGTCATCGCTCTCAAAACATCCATAGAGTATCGTTTTTTTGTTGCACCAAAGTGTCGAGTGCACGCGCTAGACCAGCAGATCTAGTGTTACTTTGGGTAATTCGAGACTGCTCCTTCCTTTTTATTCTGCCTCAACTCGTCGATCGAAAGGCAAAACTTTGGCCGATACTCCGCGCGCGTCGAAATGTTCGAGCGCACGATGCAAGCTCGAAAATAATACAATCTCGCGTCTAATTTTTCAATTGTCACCCAATCTCGCACGCGTTTACAAACAAGACGAGCATGTGCGGCGAAACGTCAATGGATTTCCAGATACTCGATATAACACACACACACGCACATATCCTACCGAGAGTATCGAGAGCATAAAGCATTGTTTGCTTTAATCGCGATAATTAAGATACGAGTTCTTGTCATATATTCGTCGTTTATACGCGTGCGTATACGTCTGTCTATTCGTATTTTAATCGTATATGTATAATAAATGCTCATTACGCTTTGTGCGCGCGCGTGTATGTACACAAACGTATATATGTGGCGTCGAGATTATACGCTTAATGATGACTCCGCGCGAGCCGCGAGCGGCGACGCACAATAATATCGTCGCTACTCTCGTAAACTTCCCTTGAGCTAATTTGACGCATTGTGCAAGATACAGGCTAATTTGCCATTTACGCTTTTCAGCGTGTAATCGGGAGGAAAAAAAAAATAACAATTTCACTCACGGGGATTTCGTCAATCCGCTAAGTATAGTCGACACACAGCAGCACGAGCCGCGTGTTTGTTCGCGGGCAAATAATAATTTGTTTTGTCGCGGACTTTTTAACCCGCTTTTTTTAATTATTGTTCGCGCGAATTCGATGTTTTCGAGCTCGGCATAAAAACAACAAAACACAAAAAGGAACGTGACGTCGCGTAAATCTGTCTTGATTCATGCTCTCATTGTTCTCCCTCTAAATATTCACGCACCAACGAGAACAATGAAATTGGAAGACGTTGAAGAACATTTTCCGTCATTTTTCTATCGGTCGTTACGTGCTGCAGTCGCGTAATTACGCCTAGTCACGTCGAAATTCGTCTGCCCCGACACTGATAACCGCTGCAGGCACTGCGGCTGTACGAGCTCCAATACTACCTACATGCGACATCATGCTAATGAGCTGATTGAGCGCAATTATCTCGGCATCGTTTAGAGGTACGCGTGCACGAGAGCACACCCACTCGAGTGTACACTGTACGTGTGCGGGTGGTGGCGCTGGACCATGACTGCGCTTTTTTCTCCTCTTTTTTTCCTTCGCGTCTTTATGCACTGTATACACGTGCGCGCTCGTGCACTGGCCGCCATCACCAACCACCACCACCACCAGTGGCAGTACATGCGGGCTGATAAAACATAAGGTGTAATCTCTCTCTCTCTGTCTTGCTTCTGCTGCTGACCACTCGCGTCTGATTCATTTGAACAAACAGAGAGCATAAATCAGCGGGATTATACCGACGACACGACTTATCGTATTATAATTATACTTTCTTATCTGCGCCTTACACCGAATCGTTTGTCCGCCGACTCGGTTAATCCCCTGCTTCGTTTTCTAGAATAAGTCCATGTACGTACACGCGTCGACGCTACGATGATCGATGTCGCGCTTGTATTGTAAGTCAGGTGACGGAACATTATGAGTTCCACTAATGAGTTTTATCGGGTACTCGAATCTGTCTGCGAGCTCCAGTCATTTTTCTTATTTTTGGTAATTTTTTCCTTTCGTGAGCATCGGATTTACGCGTCGTTGATTCTTCAAAGTAGGCTTTCGATCACACAATTAACTCTATTCATCTGTGTTTTATTAGATGCTCATTAAAACTCGACGATTTTTAAATACCTCATTATCATTATTGACAGACCAGAGATATTTCATAATTAACTCGAGATATCTTATGAATTTATTGCTAATTGTTTTCTAATGGAATCATAAAGATTGTTATTACAATGTCCATTGGATGAGTAAAACCCGTTGCAAAAATCGTTTTTCCCAAGAATCAAAACTCATATATATATGCAGTGCAACACGTTTTTTCCACTCTGAAAAAATCCTGCACATTCTTGGGAATGCCAGTCGTTTGCGATATGTGGAACGAAAAATGTATAAATAATACAAAAAAAAGCCGCGAAGGCTTATCCTCGATAAAAATAGAGCAGGTATATAAACGGTAAAATAGATTAATACACGTCTAACGAATTGTCGATGGTTTTACCTCGCGTCTCGAGACAGATACAGAAAAATCAGCACAGACCTGTAATAATCTTTTGTTTGAACTGTACGATAATAATATGAGGCGCCGATTAAGCAGAAAAAAATGTGCTATAATACGTCGAATGTGCGCTGCGCCGTCCGAAGAGGATTCATCGAGGCGAGCGCTTGGCTATTACTTAATACTTAAATACTTGTTACGTGCAGCTATTACGCTACCGTACAGTTTACGTCAAAGCTGCAGCTAAGATCATTTTTAACAGATCGATCTCTCGTCCGAGCATCAAAACCTAATGAACTTTGAGGGCCGATACACGCGGAGTTTTATCCATTTATTTAACTTTATGAGAAAAAGTATTAGAGCAAAAGTGGTGCAAGACTTACCGTCCATGATATCCATGGCTCCTCGGGGCGTGATTGAGCGATTACTCCTCTCTTCTTTCTTGTTAATTCGCTCGCACTTAACGATATAACTTAACTTAACTAACTATATTTAGCTTATAAAACTAAAACTTAATCCTAAACTTATGTGCGCGTATCCGAATTTTTGTCCTTGACGCGCACTAAAATTTTCGCAAACTATCCGGCGGATTTTTCACCCCGTCCTCAAAGTGCCTCGGTGCCGTGCCCAAAGGGACGGGGTCAATTGCGTCCACCGTCGTCGTAGCTTCGTCCGTCAGCTCCGAACATAGAGCTTCTGCAGTCCCGCTGTAGCGACAGCTTCTTAGGCATTATTTGTCGACGAACTGAAACAAAAAAGGCAGAATCTGAAGGATACTTTCGTTTGTATGAGAGTTTGACTCATTGCTATTCGACAACAATACGATTAGAAAGAGAACGAGAATGTCTCGAAGGTTGGACAATCGATCAGCGCGTCTCGAAATGAAACGCCTGTATCGCGGCCGCCTACGGGGGCCAAGCTCGCATGGAATTTTTTCAATTATTCAAAGCTCGTGCATCGCTTACCGATTTCGGTGCGTGCGGATAATTACAATTTAAGTAGACCCATGGCGCGAGCAGCGCCGCATCTTATCGGCCATTATATATTGTAGAATGAAAATTTTGATCTATGACTAATGGCCCGGGCCTCGGTGGAATATTCTATATCGAGCGTGTAATAATAGGCAACATTAAAATCAGATTAGAATACATGAATTCCGATGCTACCCGAGATTACATACAAAGTGCGCCCGATGATGATATATATACAACGTTTTTTCCGCTATATACAGCCGACGATTCGCGTATTGTATATGGAACAAATATTTGCAATCTTGATAATGCGCCCGCTGGTGGATCGAGCGTTTCGCGTGGACGATTCGCTTCGCGCGCCGCTTTAATTATTTTTCGATAACGAGCGGATAAAAGAGCGTGCAAAGATCGCGATCATCGAGGGAAAGTTTTGACAAATTTTCATAGGCTCATTATTAAATAGTAAATGTTGCTTGCAGCGTTCGCGATAAAGATTATGATTTATGCCGTTGTCGGGTCGTAAAAATAAAAAATCATCGATTCGGCCTGAATATTTTCCGTCGACTGTATCGGGCACCGAAGTTAGTCTTGAAAGATTATTTTTCACGCCCATTTTTTGAGTTTTTCCACTGAACTTTCACTTCGTTGTTTTCTAGGTATTCATAAAACCATTTAGAAAATATTCAGTGGACATGTCAGAAGAGCACGTGTTTGAAAACGATGCCCTGACTTCGATAACTTTAAAAATCGGAGAAATTGTATTAAAAATTGACCGACAATGTGCTCACCTTGTATAATTGATAAACTAGTCACACACCACCGTTTAAACAAATAAAAAAACTATGGAGTCGGCTTTTCTGCTCCTGTTGCACTCGACGAACGTAAGAACGAAACTGCGTCTACATAACTGCTCGCTGAGCCAAGCCAAAAGTTAATAAACAATTTTTCTCCGTTGTTCGAGACTCACTAAATCACTCGCGTGCACTGCTGCTGGTCGTGAGTGAAAAAAAAGCGAAACTAAAGAGAGAGAGAGAGAGAAAAAACAAGAGCCGAAGCCGTGTAGCTCACAAGCACAGTCAAAGGTACACGCACACAGACATGTAACGGCTCGTACGGTCGACCGCTGACTGATGACTCTCCAGCTTATAATATGACTCTAACGCTCTCGTTTTCATTCAATTTTAATGATACGGCGCGCTGCTATATGTATGCTCACTGCTTCGCGTGTATACACACACACACGGGCACACAGACACAGACGAGCGCGCAGTACTCCACACACATTTAAACGTGTCACGAGTGTGTGCGTGCGCCTGTACAGATTCGAAGTGAGAGTAAGAGAGATAGAGAGGCGCTCTTTTGATATCATCAATGACGATTAGCGCGCTGGGAGCAGCTACTGGGCGATTGAAATTTGACCGATACCGACTCTGACGCGCGCGCATGTCCATATGTAATCGCTATGTAACACCACGACGATCGCTAATGCCTCTATGGAAGACACCGTGGCCTATTTTTCCTTTTTTTTTTCGACGTATTGTACCGCGAAGAGGAGCGCACGAATTGACATTACACTTACACACTACATACATATGTGTGGACCCGGCAACGAGCGCACGTGCACCCGATTAAAATAAGTGAAAGTTATTGTGTACTTGGACCGAGCCGGCTTGTATTGTAATATTGCGAGCTCGCTTCTGGGGCAATGCAGCGCAGCAATTAGTCCTCGTACGCTGATCCAATGCACGCAACAACAACAGCAGTAGCAGCACGGGAATTAAAGAAATATGTCTTTTTTTCTTCTTTCTTTCTTTCTTTCTTTCTTCGTCGACGAACGTCGTTTTACTGCTCCAACGTAAACGTATATTCGACGTCGATTAATAAAAACGACGTTGAAACATCACTTTTGCTGTTTTCGAAAAGTGTCACGTGATTTAATTGTATTCGTTGCAAAAAAACAACATATAAGACACGATGTATGTAAAAGAATCTTTATTATATCTTATTGTAATTCTAATGAAACAAGACTTGAAAATCATTAAAATCATTAAAGCAACCTTATAAATAGCAATGACTATAATTTTTTTTTTGCTTATCGATAAATATAAGTGTGTCATTTTCAAGAAAATTGAAATTATCATTTTTATTTTATCAATCTTCTGGCAAACATTTATATAAATCTATATAAATATATAAGTAATATATATAATAAAAAAAAGATATTTATAACTACTTTTTTTCGTTCGATAACTTTGTTTTTCGAGCTCGATCTAAGTTTCATATACTTATAACGAGAGTGCGAAAAATGTCACGAGAGCGCGCGGGCATTCGCACAAAAGAGAGCAAAAAAAGAGCCTCAATCAAGAGAAGGCTCCAATCAATTCTTTTATTTATGTGACCCAATATCATAGTTATTAAAAAGTAAAGACTACTTTAATGTTAACCAATTTTTCACAGATCTCGTGCTATACATAATATTCAAACGCCCGTTATTAAGGAAATACCACAGTCATGTTTAAATTAAAATTTTCGAATGGGTTTCCTGGAATTTTCACTGAAGATCCTGAACATCACGAATCGAAGCGAAAATCTCGGAAAATGCGTATGAAAATTTTAATTTAAATATCCTAGCTTCGCTATTTCCTCAAGTATGAAATTCGCGCACAATTTTTATTCGATATTCGTGATTTCCTCACACGTTCGTTGTACAAAAATAATTTCTTCCTTTTTTTTTGTCGTATATCTATATTCGTTATTGCCAATATATGTACACATTTTCACGATAATAAAATGAATCTTTTCTCATATACTTTACACAATTAAACTTATAATAAGTATGCGCTTAAAGCTTAAAAATTACAATTTACAATACAATATAACAATTTGAAATAAGTTACTGACTGTCGGTAAAGACCAGAAAGCGTCTCTATACTTTTTTATCCGCAATTGACACGCACGTGCGTATGCATAAACGAAGTAAATTTATTCGACGGCAAACTCGTCCTCGGACTTTTTCTTCGTCTTGTCGACGTGATTGTCATGATAACTGATCTCCTGTCCCTCGAGGGCCGGATGCAGATAGTCCGAAGCCACGTCGATCTTCTCCTTGACGTCGCTGTCGAGGAGCAGCGAGTGACCCCGATGCTGCAGCGCCTCGGCCACGCGCAACTGCTGATCCGACAGCGACGGCACCTCCTCGTCGTCCTCGTCGTCCTTCGGGTCGGCGGGTGGCGGTGGCGGCGGCGACGAGGACGAGGCCCGCGGCACCAGCTGCAGCAGCTGATCCAGCATCATCGACGATTTCGGCTCGGCTCCCTCGTCGTCGTCGCTGCTACTGCCCTCACGCGACTCGCTCGGCTCCTCCTGGGCGCTGTACTTGTGCAGAAGCTCCGTGAGTTGGGACAGCAGCTCTTTGGGCAAAAACGAGACGAGAAGGATGAGAAATAAAATATCGACGTATAACGGTCGGAGATCATTAATTCTTTGGATCGGTATATGGACGCGAGTTGCATAACGTAATTCGCGTCTCCGATGGGTTTTTCGTGGAAGCGCAGGTGGATTTGATGAATGGCCACTGGCTAAATTACACACTCCCGACGCGATACAATTACAGGTGTATGTTTACGAGTTTGCGTATATAGATAAAGGGGACCTAGAGGAAGAGAAAGAAAAAGGTAGCCACAACAGTTGACCGGGGCCAAATAATGGCTCAATCTGCGGCATTCCCAGAAAGCATCGCGATCCGTGCGCGCTGATAAATCGATCTAGTTTGCGAGACAAGCATAAGCTATAATGGAGCTGTGCGGTGGCTGCGTGACTACATATAGCTAGCTGTATACACAATATATATACATATGCGCGCGCGTCGCTCGCTCATAACGGTACATAATTAACTTTAAAAGTCGCGAGTTGTATAAATTTTGCGGTCGAAAGAAAGAAGAAAAAGAAGAAGAAAAAAGAGAGCCCAGGGAGGATCACAGGAAGGTTTTATAGATTGCACAATGTCGGCAATTAGTGTCAGGTCATCTTCGTAAAAGCTGCGCATAATTTATTTGGCGCGCGGCGGTGGCGGCAGCCGAGAGCCGGAGGAGGATGGGGAGCGAGGGCCTTTTACTACTCGCAGAGATTCATCTCTCTCTTAGAGGCGCGCGCGTAATCTCACCTATTTTCTCGAGCTTCTCGAGCTTATCGATGCCCTCGAGCTTTTCCAGCTTTTCCAGCTTGTCCTTGGGCTGGTAGGAGTCTTTGAGCTGCTTGAAGAGCTTGACGAAGCGCTCGTTGGCCAGCAGGCCCCCGTGACGAGCGGGAGCCGTGTACGACGAGGAGCCATTGAGATTGGGATTGAGCAGGAGGTCGGGCGTCTCGTTGTTGCTGCCAGTGCCATGAGTGGCGCCTTGCAGTCCAGCCGCCGGCGCCTCGTCGCTCGACTGCTGCTGCTGCTGCTGTTGCTGTTGCTTGGCTGGATCGACGACGACGGGCGCCGGCTCGCGCGGGACCGACTCGCTGGCGGCTACCACTTCTGGCGCCGATATTACTGATGGTGCTTGAGTCGATTGTTGTTGTTGTTGTTGTTGTTGCTGCTGCTGCTGCTGCTGCTGTTGCTCGGCTTCGGTTGATGATTGCACCGTCTCGTGATGCTCGTGATGCTGCTGCTGCTGCTGTTCCTCGCGTTGCAGCTGCTCCTGCGTCTGCGGTGGCTCGGCCTGGGCCGGCTGATACATCGGCGGCTGATCGGTCGGAGTCTCTTGTGGCTGCTGCTGCTGCTCCTGCTTATGCTGCTGACGACGAGCCGCCGCGGCTGCGGCCCCGCGGAATTGCAGAGCCGCGTGAGCCAACTCGAGCGACTGCAGCAGACTGTCGAAGTCCGGCTTGATGCGCGACGACTCGGTGCACGAGCTGCACGAGCAGTTTGTAATTATTTGCACCTTCTTCTGCATCGTCGTGGGCTGGTCGTCCTTGTCTTTGCAGTCCAGAGTTACCTGCGCATATAAACGCCCAATAAATCATGTACATTATTTGCGATCGAGTAGTTGAAGGCTAGCGATCCTTACCGTGTGCCAGACGCTGTCCAGAGGCTGACACGAGTCGCAGTAGGGCCTGATGAGGTCACCGGGCGCCGAGGGCTCGCTGTGCGGCACCATGTAGGAGAAGCAGGCGCCGACGCAGACGTTGTTGTCGAGCTCCTGAGGTGCGCACGACGGCCAGGTTACCACTTGCTTGATCGGCGTCGTCTTGCACCACGACTCCTTGTCCGGGTAGAGCACGATGTTGTGCACCTATTTCATTCGACAAAAATCATCGTTAGACGTAGTCGTTTGAGTATACATAGGACGGAAAAAGAGTCGGAATAAAAACCTTGTGCTCTCGGTGGGCGCTCGATAGGCTCGATTGCGCCAAGACGAGGAAGGCGAGCAAAGCGCCGAAATTACCGAGCTGTCCCATGCTTGTGTGTAGTTGCCGATCTCTCGATCCTTTTGTTCGATTCTTCTCTTCTGTTGTGTGCGGTGCACAGCGTTCGAGCGCCCAGGGCCTTCCTTCCTAAAACAGCGGATATAAATTTGACTTTAGCTCTGTGACTGCTTCGAACTTATAACGCACAGAAGAGAGTAAAGAGAGCCATGGGCAGGATGAAAGAGAGAGAGAAGGGATCGAGAAAAAAAGAAAAAAGGGAAAGGACGAGGGGGAGGAGGACGACGACGAAGAGGAGATGAGCGGGCGCGCGCGCGGCTATTAAGTGGCGCCAAATAGACTACTTTTTTCCGGGGAGATCCTCGCGCGCGATACAATTTTTTTCGCTCTCTCTCTCTCTCTCCGGCCGTTTTGTTCCGGCGCCACGCAGCACGTGCTCGTGTTTTGGGACTTTTTGCTCGTTTTATTTTGCGCTCGCGCGCCACTGACCCGGCCCTACATACACGCGTATAAAGATTTCGCTTTGTTTTTCTTCGTCTGCCGGTGCATCGTGAGCAGCCGCCTGCAAGCCTCTGACTGTACGCGTATACCTGCCTGGGCCGCCGCCTTTTTTTATGTGTTTTACTATATATATACCTGCGGTTCTCTGGCCTACCTGCCTGTATTTATATACAATGAGCAGGTGATCTTTTTGGCCTAACGGATGGATCTGCGCTCATACGCGCGATATTATATTATACGCGGACACGAAATGGTAAGCGGTAAAAATGACGCTGCTGATATTTCGTCGACACGTGTTGCACACGTATCAATTAATGTCTCAATTATGTATAGTCGCTATAGCGTCTATCGATTAATCGCACTTTTTTGCGCGCCCCAATCGCACGATGATATCCTTCGCGCGGCGCGTTTATAGTGCGCAGCAGACGTCGTCGAGCCAAGGTCAAGATATGATACATCATATAAGGAGGCGAGATGCATGATCAGCACTAAATGTGCTCTTGATGATTATCATATCAAGGATGGCTTTTTGCTTTTGACGATATACGTAAGTTACACACATGGACGCACACAAGAGAGCTATACCAATTATGCGTGTAGACACGACTCGAGTGCGACAAATTGCGCGATCGAATCGTTAGTTCGTCGGAACGAGACGAGCTCATTTGAAGGAGTTGATAGTCCAAACTTCAGCGGAGAAGCATGTGCGACTCCTCGCGGATTTTAATTGTGCTCGCTGCCCTCGTGGTGGCAATGGCAGCAGCAGAGAGAGAAAATATTACGTACACTTCGGTGGTTCGAACGGCGAGTGGACCTGTGAGGGGTGAAATTGTCGAGACCGTCAGAAGATCCGTCAAGTACTCGTCTTTCCGGGGAATCCCCTACGCCGAGCCACCCTTGAAGCGACTAAGATTCAGGGTATGCATCGTCATTCGCTACGTAATCAGTGCTGCTAATATTGTGAGTTGACTTGTTTTCCCTCGACTAATTGCAGCCACCAGTTCCCAAAGCGAAATGGAGCCAAGTTCTCAATGCCACGGCCGAGGGCAATGTTTGTCCGCAATTGGACCAGATAAGCATACAGTTTATGGGAGACGAAGATTGTCTGTACTTGAATGTCTACACTCCTCTCGTAAGCGACACATCGTAAAGAATAACAAAAACATGGAAAAATTACGTGGCTCGCGTTAGATTTATATCGTTTGAATGATTGCAGACTGGCTTTGAGAATTTGAATAAAAGCGATGCAAAAGCAGTGATGGTCTGGATACACGGCGGGGCCTTCACCTCGGGTTTCAAGAATCGCGACCTCTACGGGCCTGACTTTTTAATCGAGAACGACGTCGTCGTGGTCGCGATCAACTATCGCATCGGAATCTTAGGTCGACAATTTTTCCTTTTATATAAAAAAATATATATACGCAGATGAGCAATCCAATAAAATCAGATAACGAATCCCACAACAGGTTTCTTAAACTTGAATCACCCGAACGCCACCGGCAATCAAGGCCTCAAGGATCAGAATCTAGCTCTCAGGTGGACAAAGAAAAACATCGATTTGTTCGGCGGCGACCCCGGCAGGATCACCATATTTGGCCAGAGCGCCGGTGCAGCCTCGATCGATTATCATATGCTATCGGACATGTCGCGCGGTGAGTGCACAGCTGTCGATTTACTGCTAAGCCGCTAATAAAACTATCTCGCGCGCCAATTCAGGTTTATTTAGAAATTCGATCGCGATGAGCGGCTCGGTGCTCGACTACTATTGGGGATTCAGCAGCGGTAGGGAGGCCGAATTTAACGCCTACACGCTCGCCGCTGGCTTGGGCATTATAATAAGAAGCAAAGATCGGATTCTGGAAAAGCTCTACGAGGCGTCGGTGAAAGACATTTTGGTGCAGGAGCTCGGAAATTCGCCGGTTCGTTTCGTCAAAATTTACCCGCTACATTGCCAGCGAGAACAAAGTCGCTAATCACCCTTAAAGTTAGCTTTCAGACCTTCCATCGAGAGGGCCGTTCCTTTTGGAAATGAGCGAAGATTTCTCAAATCTTGCCCGATGAAGCTTTTCAAGGCGGGAAAATACAACAGAGGCCCTCACATGATGGGCTACAATTCGCTCGAATTGAGTTTCTGGCCCAAAAGTAAGTTGTCGAAATTAAAACATTCATGATTACAAAAACCATACGTCAAGGTTGGCTAGAATGAATTTTAGGCGCAGTTTTCATCGGATTCCGGAACATATTGGAAAGAACATTGAACGTGACATATCAACCGGACGATCCTTTTTTCAAACATCTTCAAACGCAGCCTGTCGGTCGTTTGATAAAAAAAATAGCACCGACGATACGAAACATTCTTGACGTACCAATATAATCAATTTTCAATATTTCGTCGTTAAATTTATCGAAATCTAATATCAATCTCTTTTGTCCAAGGTTTCATCGGATTTTGTGTTCGCCGCTGGAATAGACACAAAGCAACGTTTGATGTCAAAAAATAATAAATTTCCAATATACTATTATTATTCGAACTATTCGGGTGGATTAATAAAAACTGCGAATGAAATTTTTGGCTTTGATGGTAAGTTTAGGGTATATTTCTAAAAGGCATTTAATTAATTGTTGGTTAAACAATAGGTGTAGGGCACGCGGAAGATTTGCCGTTCCTCTTCAACTTTTCTCTGCTGAATATTTCATTCCTAGACACGGGTGTCAACAAGATGATCGACACGTACACCGGCTTGTGGACTAATTTCGCCAAATACAAGTACGCCTCGAGAATGACAGAACGACAAATAGACTATATGTATTCTCTAACAATTTGCTTCGTTCGAAACAGCAATCCAACGCCGACGAACGAGACTCTGGGAATGTTGTGGCCTCCGTCGGGGGTAAAAGGACGACTTCTGCAAATCGATCTACCACCGAAGCTGAAGCCCCGACGCGTCACCAAAATCGTGGCACGCGCCCAGTCTCGCGGATTGGAAAAATTACCACTGCTGAACGATTGCGGATTCAACGACGAGTTGCACTGAGTCACACAGATCCGTTCTTTATAGAATATATGGAAGTCGGACAAGCGATCGCGCGCAGTCGATGTCGCGGCAGAAAAAAATGTTATCGCTGCTCGATCGCTGCGCACTTCGTATTGTTTTCTTAGTGGTTTGACTTGTATTTGAATTAAATGAAAAATACATAGTGGAAAGTTCGTTGCCCAGCTCATAAGCTTGTAAATTTTTATGGCTCACAATAAAATATGTATATTTGATAGTGTATCAAAGAATTTTTTAAAGTTAAAAATTTCCATTGTGACCCAGTGTATACACGCGTCTTAGACCAGTAGGTGACATAGGCGTAGCAGACACTAGATCTGGTTTGGAGGATCAATTTTTTGCCGACAAAAGTTCAACAGCCTAAACGATAAGTTCATATTCAAATGTATTCGTAGAAAAAACGACAATAGATATATTTTACTTTATTTTGCTATCCGTCCTTATAAAATAGTCGAGAAGGAGATGATCCTTCGTTAGTTACCAAGTTGCCGTCAGCTAGGACGCTTTCAAAATTTTTCATTAACAAAATGATAGAATTGAACGTTGAGCTTCGTGATAATATATTTAAGGTATTTCTTTTATCGAGCTTGATAAATTTGATAAAAGCGCAGTACACGCCAGTGATTCAAACTCAATCCGGGCCCGTGGTCGGTGAATATTTAACGACGGTCAGACACAGGTACAGCTACGCCTCGTTCAAAGGAATACCATACGCCGAGCCACCCTTGGGTTATTTACGTTTCCAGGTAAGATAATTCATAGCTAAATTGCTTTGAAAAATTACCGATCGAATATTTTGTATGCGTGGCAGCCTCCGGTGGAGAAAAGGCCATGGGGAAATTTATTGTACGCGCTGAGCGAGGGAAGCGCCTGCTCGCAAGTTAATCAAATGAACTTCAGCATCATCGGTTCCGAGGATTGCTTGTATCTGAACATCTTCACGCCTCACGTCGATTTCTCAGCCATAAACTCCAACAATCTCAAGGCCGTCATGGTATGGATACACGGTGGCGGATTTTCTTCCGGTTTCGGGAATACAGATTTCTACGGGCCCGATTATTTGATGGAGAACGACGTCGTTCTCGTGTCCTTCAATTATCGACTCGGCATTTTCGGATTTCTGAACCTCAATCATCCTCATGCTACTGGAAATCAAGCTCTCAAGGATCAGAATTTAGTTTTGCGATGGGTTCGTCAGAATATAGCGGCATTCGGAGGAAATCCCAATCTAGTCACGATTTTCGGTCAAAGTGCTGGCGCCGTGTCCGTCGATCTTCACGTTTTGTCCGAAATGTCAGCTGGTCAGTACTCTCTATTTGTTAAATAACTAATTTATCTGTTTCGTTAAAAAAATAACCAAATTTTTCCTCGTTCCAAAAGGTTTATTCAGTCGATCGATATCCATGAGCGGTTCTCCGCTCTGCGAGCAATGGGGCCTACAGAGCAACGTCGAGGCCGAGCAAGAGGCCTACTCAGTGGCAGCCCAGCTGGGCATTTATGCCGGTAACAGCCAAGAGCTGTTGAACGCATTTTACACGATCCCGGCCGAGACGTTTTTGAGCGTTACTCGATCGTGGCCATTTGTAAGTATTATTCATTTGCTTTTATTATGAACAGGTCATCGATGTATCAGACGCTAGATCAATTTTTTTTCCTTCAATTTTAGTCGCAGTTCAGGCCAACGATCGAGAGGACAATATACGGATACTATGACAACCGATTTTTAAAGCACTGCCCGCTCAAGTACTATGAGACGGGCAGGTATAACAAAGCGCCGCATATGCTCGGCTTCACGTCTTTGGAGCCACTTCTCTACCCGAAAGGTATCTATTTATTTTATTTTTTTTTTATAAAGTTACTCGACACGAGATAACAACAAACACAAAATTTTTTTAATTTTACAGCTTCGATATTCATATTATTAAAAAATATACTGCGAAATACCTTGGGTTGGGATCTAACGCCCGAGGACGATATATTTCAATTCATTCAACTTTTGCACTCGACGGGCTTGACCGATATCCCGATCGGCATCGTCAAACACGTTTTAGAGGTAAACTGTTTTTTTTCGCTTTTGCATCGTTCCTCGACTCTATAGCTGTCTCTTCAAAAAAAAAACGAAAGAAACATAATTTTTTTTGCGAATCGCAGATGATAGCCGATCGAATGTACATACTCGGCATCGACCAGAAGCAGCAACTGATGGCTCAGAATAATTACTTCCCTATTTACTATTATCGATCATCCTACACGGCTGGTTTGTTTAGTCGCGCAAACAGAGTCTTCAACATCGACGGTAATATATTACATAGCGGAGTAATCTTAGAAGCTGCACTCGTGCGATGCATCATTTGCGTTTGTTTGTTTGTTTGTTTGTTTGCGACGCGCAGGGGTCGGGCACGCCGAGGATTTGGCCTTTATTTTTCACATTCCTCATGCCGAACTGTCGTTCTACGATCCGGCGACGAATACCATGATCGATCGCTACACTCGACTATGGACGAATTTCGCGAGATACGGGTAAGTTGCTTTTTCTGCACGATTGTAGTGACTTTATGCTATGAAATAAGAACATTCGCGTAAAGAAAATTTTTTTTTGGTTCGCGATTCAGAAATCCAACGCCGTCCTACGAGACGAGTCTGGGCTTACACTGGCCCGACTCTGGCGTGTGGGGACAGCACCTGGAGATGGACCTGTATCCGCAAACGGGACCTCGGCCCATCAGTCAGAACGTGGCGAATCTCGAGGCCGCCGGCCACGGCCGATCCTATCAATCGAACGACTGCAGCGCCGATGATTTTGCGTTTTATTAATGAAGACGAAACAGATGCGCGTCGTATACGCGTGTGCACGCGAGCCGAGACATCATCGAGCTCGCATATATAATATAATGAGGCATGAAGTAAAAAGACTGAAGTTACCTCTATTGTGTACATAGATAAAAAAAAAAGAATAAATTGCGTAACCAGCGCGACAAAGCCACGCGCGCACCCGCGAGTATATCAAGTTATCTTACATATATATGCGTTTGAAACATTTGCGCGTTGCGATATTGTATATTATATATTATGTTATGTGCTTTATGAGAAAGAAAAAAAAAGAAGAATAAGGAAGGTTTGCTGAACAATGAGCGAGACTTCGCAATAAAGAGCAATTTTTGGAATGATAATGAGAAACGTGTTTCTAATTTATTTGAGTCGGTGGAAAGAAGAAGAAGAAAAAAAATAAATAAATGTCCATGCACGGTGAAATATATCACTGTGAAATGTATTATACACATGCGTGTACACACATGTAGTTCCATTCACGTGGGAATGCAACGCGTGCTGTGTCTATATTACAGCCGCGAACTCTCGCGGAAAAGGCTCTTTCCAATTTCAGTTGGATAGCGCGACTCTTTGCGAGTGCACATGCACACGCACCACGTGTGCACGAGATGAAAACTCGCTCGACGAACAGACGACGAGTCGCCGTCATCGTCGCTCTGCTGTGCTTCTGCTACGTCGTGGTCTGCACCGAGTCGAAATTGACCTCGATAATTCGCACGAAGAGTGGCCCGGTCCAGGGTGAGATCCTCGAAACGATTAGAAAATCACGGGAGTACGCTTCATTCAAGGGTATTCCCTTCGCCGAAAGTCCAGAGGGCGAGTTGAGATTCAAGGTTCGATAAGATCGAACGATCAAGTATGATTGCTTTTGAAAATTAATTCCTTGTATTGAATTTTAGCCACCGGTGGAGAAAAACAGATGGACAGATGTGTTGCTCGCGACCAGAGAGGGAGACGCCTGTATGCAGTACGATGGCTTCAACTTGAGCATGATCGGATCCGAAGATTGTCTCTATCTGAATGTTTATACTCCACATGTAAATGACAATTTTGCTGACGATTGAAACGCTCAGAAATTATAAGTGTGTGTGTGTTAATTAATTGCGTCTCGTTGTGTTCGTCCAGACGAATTTCAAAAGTATCAACAGGAGCGATCTCAAAGCCGTGATGGTTTGGATTTACGGTGGAGCTTTTTTCTGGGGATACTCGAACGCCGAGTTGTACGGGCCCGATTATTTGATAGAAAAGGACGTCGTCGTCGTGACGTTCAATTATCGTCTAGGACCTTTTGGTGCGTATATTATGTCAGTCGTCTTCAATTCAACGCGAGAATCTTTAATCTTAACTAAAATGTTTGCAGGATTTCTGAACGTAAATCACGAGAACGCCACCGGCAATCAAGGCTTGAAGGATCAAAATATGGCCCTCAAGTGGGTGAACAAAAACATCGGCCTGTTCGGCGGCGACCCCAAGAAAGTCACTCTGTTCGGCCACAGCGCCGGGGCCATGTCCGTGGACTATCACACCGTGTCGGAGATGTCGCGCGGCCTGTTTCACCGCTCGATCTCCATGAGCTCGTTCACCCTGGCCATAATGGCACTGGCGAGCAACGTCGAGGCCGAGGCCCAGGGATTCGCGCTGGGCCTCAAAATGGGCATCGTGACCAAGAGCAAGGATGAACTGCTGAGGCAGCTGCTGGCCAAACCGGCCGACGATCTGCTCAAAGCTGCCAGAATATTTTCCATCTCCTCGGTGAGCTAACATTATATATATAGATCAGCTGCGCGTTAATATTAAGTTGCGTGCGTATATAATATTAATTGCGTCAGTTGCGTATACATAAACTGTGCCAAATAACTTTGGCAATATATTATTTATAGATTTTCCGACCGACGATCGAGAGAACTGAGCCGTTCGGCAACGGTGAAAGGTTTTTGAAAAATTGCGTCCTCAAGTATTACGAGTCCGGGGACTATGAGAAAATGCCCCACATGCTCGGTTATACGTCTAACGAGTTCATAGCTATGCCTCGTTGTGAGTTAATTGATACACTAAAAAAGGATACGTAACAGCTACACGATGTTGAAAGAAATTAATTAATCGATACGTTTTCAGTGGTCATTTTCATCATCCTTAATCATCAGCTGCAGCGATACTTCAACATATCCATCACCCCGGAAACGCCTTTCTTCGAAGCCATTCAGTACATGAACGACATCCTCAAATTACCCGGGGCACTTTTCACGAGATTCTTCAAGATAACTCTGGATTACTTGATACTGGGCATCGACTCGAAGCAGCGCTTGATGTCGAAAAACAACGATCATCCGATCTATTACTACCGATCGGCCTACAGCGCGGGTCTGTTCAGACGAGCCGGCGAAATTTTCAACGATTACGGTGCGGTCTAATGAATGACCAAATAGCACAGTAAAGTTGCATAACTAATTGAACTGCGATGATTTTGCAGATGTGGGCCACGCGGAAGACTTGCCCTTCTTGTTTCACATGCCGACGTTCACGAACTTTTCGCTGAGTGACACCAACGTCACGTCGATGATCGACGTTTACACGAGTCTGTGGAGCGACTTCGCCAAGCACGGGTACGAGCTGCGCGCGTATCAGTAGCCAAAAGCACTTACGCTGGATATTTTCGTACTTTGTATATTATGATTTTTGACACAAGTAACAAAATGTACAATATGTGCCGCAGAAATCCAACGCCAGCGGTGGATGGAGCACGGGCGGCGGAAAGTAATTACGCGAGCAGAATTTACTGGCCGGACTCGCGAAAAAGCGGCCAGCACTTGGAGCTGAAGCTGCAGCCCGAGGTGAAGAGCAGGCCCATCAACTGGAGGGTATCGATCTACGAGAACCTCGGCCTCGGCACCTCGACTTTTATCAACGACTGCAACAACGATTCTTAATACTACATCTCCTCTATAAACGCCCTACATCTCTTCTCTCTCTTTTTCTCGTTCCATTAAAAAAGCGGGGGGAGCATACAGTGTAAAAATGCATTTTTCCCCGCAGTCGACTTGGCCTTTTAATGTAATCACTCTGCAATTATCCACGAGCGAGCTCGCGCAGCCGATACACACGTATAAAATGAAAAGCAAAAAGTACGACGATGAACAGATACAGACGCGTACGTACGTACGTACATAGCTGCATGTGTGCCTGCAGTCGGTCGGGCTCTCGGGACGAGACGTACATGCACTGCACACACATATATACAAGAGCCCACGCGTGGCAGGATTTTTCCAGAGAAACTCGTTATTCGCATTTAATCCGTTTGGCTGCTGGCAGAAACTGCTCGGCTCGCGTCCGAGAGAGCATGCGAGCTTTACTCCGGCGCGGCCTAGCAATCCCCTATAATAATATCGTGTGTACGCCTATATAGCCATACGTACACATGCATGCACGTCGCGCGGCTTACTCGCGGACCGCACAAACGCACACGTTGAAATTTTCAAGAGCGCAATACCTTTCGCTGCTGCTGCTGCTGCATGGTATCGCGCCAGAGACGCGAGTGCATATATAATACACACGGCAACGCACAACATCAAAGTATGCCTACATGCGCAAGAGCTGCATACGTACGTGCACACATGCAGCTCACACACACACACACACACGGCCGCCGACTCGTTTCCGGTTTACCCCACCTCTCACGTGTGCAGCTGCCTATATAGGCTATATAGGTGGTACATGTACACAGACGATATTCTATGTGTGCGCGAGAGATCGATACCGAGAGACACCCGTGCGTCCCGTGCACGCGGCTCTGCGGAGGTTGCGACGACGATCATATTATACGCGCAGCAAATGCTCGCGTACTATATGCACGCGAGAGAGCCGCGCGCGAGAGAGACGGAGAATACTCGATTACCTCGATCGGTTCTCGACTCGCTTCTGCCGTCTCGACGACTCGACGAGCAACAAAATGAAATAAAATTAAAAGAAATAAATAAATAACAAAGCCGCGGCTCGATGAAGGAAGGGGGGTATGTACTCGAGACGTACACACGCACGCATCACGCACACTTACACACGCGAGCTTCGGAGCATATTACGTGTATATAGGTATATACGCCAAGCCGACGACGATAATAAATTTCAGAAGGTGCGAGGATAACAATTTCGTGTTATGCGCGCATACGTATACGCGAGCGCGTCTGAGCGAGCGAGAGAAAGAGAGAGAGAGAGAGAGAGAGAGTGAAGACGAGGAGAAGAAATGCAGTAGTGGGCCTAAGACTGGCGTGCAAAGAAGTGACCCTTCCCTCCGAGCGTGAGCGAGCAAGAGCCGAGTCTCGCGAGAGCTTCGACAAAAGGTGTTGATTTTGATTGATGGCTCGCTTTTGGACTTTTATTATTTGTGCGCGCCGCGACGGCCGACCGACTCGACCATCTCTAATGTAGCGGCTTAATTACTTACTTATAAGTCATGCTTCTCTCACATGTGAGCGCAGATATCGATTAAACAATTTTTTTTGCCATATGCCTTTTTTTTCATACGCATATAGCGTATCTCTTTACAATCCTTCCTTATACTCGAATCAGAAGGACACTCTTCAATCAACTGAAATTTCAAGGTGATCGATTGAGGAGTATCAGACGATTTCACATTTCTTTCAAAAAAAGCTGCCGTGCCGGTTGGCAAATTGATAAAAAAAAAAAAGAAAGAATAAAAAAGAAGAAGAAGAAACAACTTATACGCATATATCTGTTTATGAATCATCGAGACACATTTTCAATATTATAATGTACACATAAAATTTTGAAAGATGAACCGATATCATATAATGCAAAGGACCGCAGGAGAAATGCAACATAAGAGCTCTCAGGCGCGCGAGCCAGCGATCGCTTATGTATACACACGCAGCGAGAAAGAGAGGGAGCGAAATAAAAAAATCGACTTTCCATCGTTCCTCGGGATTTACGAGACGCGAATAATTCCGCTAAGTGTATATAATATCGTCAGCTTCTAAAATTAGGCATCGTGTCCCCGCGAACTTTTTACCGTAAACATATTTAATGCCGATTTTCGGATCTCGCGCGTATGTGTATATATGCATGTGGTACGGTGCGATTATAAGTATCGAGTGCTGTGTGCGGTGCGACGAAAAATTTCGCGCACAAACGCGCGGATAAGTAACGATTTCCGCTTCTCGTCGCGTGTTTTTTAACGACACTTTAATGCTTGGCTCCTTTCTCGCGCAAGTCCAATGTATCCATTATACGATATGATGTATATAATAATGTATACGCAATGCGTAATTAAGCCCACAAGAGATGTTTCCTTTTTTTCCTCCTGCTTCGTTTATTTTTTCGCTGTTTTTTTTTTGCCGTGCCGCTCGCGGCGCGTTGACGCGTAGACGGTATAATTAGCAAATTGGGATACTCGATCAACGAGGATTACATAAGTGCGATTTTTTTCCGCTCGCATCTCGAGATTTATGCGCAAACCGCGTTTACGCGCACAGAAGCGATTAGGCCCCCGTGTACTCGTGACCTCTTTGCCTTCGATTTGTCATTATATCATCGTTCGATGCAATCGGTTATTAGCAATGCAAATAGTGCCGTACTCGTTGGCAGATTTTTCTTCTCTCTCTCTTTCTCGAAGCAGTGACAACGACGGGAAGGAAAAAGGCGGCGTAGGAAAAAAGGAAGGAGCTGCAGTGCGAAACACTCGAAAAGGCCGCTGCGGCTCTCGGTGTGCTCTCGACGGCGATCCCTTTCTCGCGCCTTTCCCCTCGATAGCACTTGTACGTATCGTGTTTTTACATCGTTTCGCGCAAGGAGACATCGTCGTCCTCAACGTACGTGGGATCGGTGCGACGTTCCGCGGTACAACGTACAAAGACGGAGAAAAATCGGCAAATAAAAGAATCCGCGCTGCGCATTTGGCGCGCTCGGTCGATCGTGGATCGGACGTCGCGTACCGACGTTTTTCCAATAGATTTTCCTCCATTTTGCGATCGGAGGAGGGAGAAAATCTCGGCTCTCTGTCTGTGTGTAGTAGTAGGCACTCAACTCTTTCGAGCAGTATAGAAGCTGCTGCGTGCGTATAGGTATATAGACGTGCATGTGCATGTGTGTCTGCCTCACCTTTTTTTTTCTCTCGTCGGCAATGCGAGTCGTTTTCTCTCCCACTCGACGTCGCCTTAGTCGTCGTCGTCTGCGTCGATCTATCGTCGAGAGAAGCGTGCGTGCGCGCGTTTAGAAAAAAAAATCGCTTTCTATCTCTCTCTCTGTCTCTCCCTCCGTCTGTCAACAGCACTACCGATCGCGTCGCAAAAGATCGTTTACAAAATCGACCATTTCCAAGGAATGATCATTCGGTTGGGTGGAAATTTCTCTTTGCGCACCGATGCAGGTCCGATGGCAGGGCACGCGATACGTCGATGCGTGGACGAGGAACATGTAAATCGGCATAGATCTATATGAATTATGTGTATGCACTGTCACTCGCACACGAATACACTGCACCAAACGCTGCTCCGCAAAAAAGGTGTTGCTGTCTGGCAGCCTCTCTGTCACGCACACTCACGTACTACTACTACTACTGCCGCTGATATAGGTGCATGCATAGTGCATCGACGGCTCATATGCATGCGAGTATGGAAACTTTTGTGTGTGTATGAATCTATGCACGTATCGAGCGAATATATAATACGATCGAGAGCGAGAGAGCATGTAAGTATGTATGTGTGTATGCAATGCGATGCTGCGCTATGCGCTATGAGAGTGCTGTGTATACGTGTGTGTATATATACGTACGGGGAAAACAAGCACACGCGCGCGCGCCAAAGAGGTGCGACCTCGCAGCTTACGGCTTCGACACAACTGGCCCGTGTGCGCTTATATCTGCTGCTGCTGCTGCTGCACGCAATTCTCGCACTGAGAGAGGCTGAGAGAGCTGCAAAGGAGCAAGAGGGAGACAAGCCCAGGCCGCAGCGGTCTATAGGCGACGACGACGACGAGACCGACGAGAGAAAGACAGAGAGAAAGATAGAGAGAGAGAGAGAGAGAGAGACTGCGGTGAGTGCGCGCGAGAGCTGGACTCTGCGGTCCTCTCGAGCTGTATACCTATATAGCTCTTGGCGGCTGCTGCGCTATATATATTTTCCCTTCCCACTTGCTAACAACACACGGACACTGTACACACACTCATACACGCGAGCGATAGAGCTATACGCTCCTATACATATATACTCCTTCCTTTTGCTTCTCTTCTCCGAGATCCAATGTGCCTGCGTGTGTGTGCGTACAGATCTCGCGTCTCTTTCTTGCTCTCTGGACCGCGACAGCAGCGAGCGCGAGAGCTTGAGCCAGGCGTAATATAATTGCTGCGCCAGATGCAGCAGCAGCAGCAGCTTTTATGATTCTGCAATCTGTGCAGCGCGCGCACAATATAGCCTCGGCATTTACGTGGACTTCAGGTGAGATGTAATAGCGTGTGACTCGCTCGCGGGCTTCGACGAGACTCGCATGCCGCATGCCACCGACGCGCTGCCGGCCTACTCCGATTATATTGGTCCACGATCGGATCCCCTTAACGATCTCGAGAAAAAAATCGGCAATTTTCCACTCGCCGATCGGCAGCTGCCGTGCGCAATATACCAGTTTAACGTCCAAATGTCGCCCTCTCCAAGGGGTACAAGCAGTCTCGGACAAACGGCAAAACGGTTAATTTATGGTGAGAAGTATTTAAGTACTCGTGCCCCTCGTGTGTGTTAGTGTGTACGTGAGCCGTGAGCACAAGAGAAAGAGAGAGAGAGAGAGAAAAGCAAGCGCTCCTTGACTTTGATCGAGACTCTCGGAGCTAATTACCGTACAGGTAGTGGCACGGCAAAGTACATATGTGCCAGGGACACCGTGGCGAGAGGCGGCACACACCGACGACCAAAAAAAAAAAAAAAATAAAATACATACAACAACGGCGACGGGCGCCTTTTTCTGTTTGTTTTTTCTCATTATGCGCGCTTTTGTATGTATCGCCTTTGGGTATACGATCTATTTGATCGTTTAAATACATCGAATATTTTTCAGCTGCCTCGGGCCATCGTTGTCTCTCGTTCTCTCTATTTTTCTCTGCGAATTGAAAAAGTAAACTTCGAGTGTGTTCGCAGGTGTTGTATTTTTACTCGCGACTTTAAATCCTTTTTCAACCGAATAAAGTCATGGCTATACATCTCAGTTCAAGTTGGGTTATGGGTACCTTCATATTTATAAAAAGTATACTTAATGAAATTATACATTGTAACGGGGAATGCCTTGCAGAAGAGCCGGCTAGTTCGTGCCACACGAGAATATGATCGCAAACCCGCGTTGCACAATACAACTCGTCGATACCTTGCTTCGACGAGCTCTGGTGATGATCCCGCGTACAGATGCTCGACGAGCCGTTGCTCGTCGAGTAATCGCCTTGCTGAAATGGGTCGAAATAGGCAACACGAAATAAATAATCAGTCGCGAGTTAATAAAATGAAATAAAGCGATTTATTCGCATGAAAATTAATTAGTAATAATTCGATTAAATTAGGGCCGCACGCACGCTCGCAATGAATACAATAGATACTCGGTCGCTTACTCGTCGCTGACAAAGTCGTCTGCAGGATCCACTCGCACAGGGTCGTCGCTCGAGGTGGATCCGCGTTGGTTCGCTCGCACGCAAAGTTCACAAACACAGTTTTACGCTCGGACACGAAGTGAGGGTTCATGCGCTACAACGATCGATCGTAGGTCCCTCGTTTATTTATTATTGTCTGCTCGTCGTACTTACTGTACGACGAGCCGCGCAAGTTACTTTTCTGTAAATTCAAATCCGCGCTCACGACTTAACGCGCGAATTATAATTCCGCGTTACAACATCATTACAAATTTGCAGAAAGCGTCGGTTTTATACCCGTGTTTTGACTTATACAATTATGTTTACTTTGTCACTTGCAGATTTAAAGATAAAAGTATGTTTGCCATCTAGTGGTGGAGCCTCGAAGTGGTATTAATATTGAGCATTTCTACCAGGTACTCCGAGTTTCTGAAGTTCTCCTTATTTCTAACAAATTCATTTACTTCGACCGCATAAATTATTTAGTACTGGATATTGGTTTCGTACATTTCAATCAATAATTGTGAATTTATTAATAAAAATATCATTATTACAACGAAGTACAAACCACGTATTCGAATTGCATTGTTATCGAAGCAGATTTGCTGAATACAAGAAAAATAAAACGCAATTTTGCCCAAGAATCACCCATATACGTTACGTCCCGAAGCGTAATTTTCCTCGTGCAGCCGAGCGCGCGCGCCAATGTGGAAGATTGAGTTTTCCTCCAGGCAGTTTCTGACAGTTTAGCTATCCTATGAAGGTACACTGTATAAACTGCAAGCCATATTACACGGTAGGAGCATGTGCGCGCCGCGCCAATGGCACGCCGGATTGTTCGATCGCTGATTCAGCCTATATATCTTCTCGTCGTTCGTCTATCGCATCGAAGCCATTATAAATTGGAATCGAAAAGTTTATAACGTTGCATCTGGCAAGGTAAAAAAAAAAAAAAAAAAAAAAAAAAAAAAAAAAAAANAAAAAAAAAAAAAAAAGAAAAAGAAAAAGTTTTTCTCCTCGATCGCGTGTACGACTATAAAAAAAAATTTACATGATCGGCTTGTGTAGCCTGTATAACATGCGCGCGTATAATATATAATGGTTACAACGACGCGCGATATATATTCATTTTTCAATAGCTCTACCATATAACGCAGCGAGCTGCGCTTATTTACAAAGGAAAAAAATGTCACATCATATAGGCATACGCGCGCGCGGCTGTATGAGCGACCGAGTATGGCATATATACGTGCTATGTACAGAGGCGTACGTGCCACGCCGTATATCAATCTTTTACAAGCTCTTTTTTGTCCTCCGTCTCGCGGCAGTTATAACGACGTAAAAGATACACGGTCGGGAAAAAGGTATTACTGCCAGTACTACGCCAAGTACCCTAGCCCCTCTGCTGCTATATTCACCTACAGCCCGTAGTACAATAAAAAAGCGACGAAGAAAAAGAAAAGATACGCTGCTCCGTATAAGAGAGAAGGAGAGAAGAGGATAACTACAGCTGCAGAACAAGGCGACTTTTACACCTTCAGCCATTAAAACCCGTCGCACCTCCTCCTCCTCCTCCTCCCTACTCTTCCTCAACTTGGCTCTCTCGCTCGCTTCTCTCTTTTTCGTCTTTTCTTTTTTACCCCGCATTCGTTTCTTATATACTTGCGCTTTTCCTTTCTTTCGCTCTGCGCCCGCCACCGCCGCCGCTCTTTGCGAGCAGGCAGCTCCTCGCTTCGCGGGATGAAAGAGTCGAGGCGCAAATTATTTGTCACTATATACCTCGGCGATGGGAATACAATTTTTCTTCGTTCCTCTTTTTTTTTCTCTCTTTTTTTTTATTCTCTCTGCTGCCAGCTCGTTTTAAAGAGATAAGATGGAAAATGAAAAAAAATATATAAGGATTTTTCGTTTAATTTATTGTTCCCGCATTCGCTGACACTTCGTATTCCAAATGTCACGTGTGAATTGCAATACGATGTAGATATTGCATCGTACTACGACGACGACGACGACGACAATGATTATCGATCGGCAACTGTGAATAACAATAATTGCCACGCGCAGTTTTTCGCGCTAACCAACCGCAAACGATGTTTGTCACACGAGATTGTTGATCTGGCGCTGGACGCGCAGCAAGGTCGGTCCCAAGACCTCGTGCAGATAGTCCCGGAAGTCGTTGCACTTGGCCTCGGTATCCAGGTCCGCCGAGCTGCCCCACAGGATCATGCCGTCAGCGCCTCGCCGCGATATCTCCATTATCGTGCCGAGTAGTTCTCGCTGCAGGAAGACAGACAGAGGGAGAGAAGAGCGAAGGCGCTTTACATTTTGCCCTTTCATTTCTCCAAGATCCGATACTTATCTCTCGGCGCGTAGTTTTACGTTGGCTTACCTTCTCGATGAAACTGTTTCGCTGGTCTTGATACTTGTACCAGTAGTAGGCGTAAACTTTGGTCGGCTCTCTGCTCTTGGATTTGCGGGCTAATCTGACGGCTTCTTGAATGCGGCCCCGCACGAGGCCTATCCTTTGAGCGGAAGTTAACTTTTGCGACAGATAGACAGACGGCAGGAGCACTTTGGCGTTGCCGAACAGCCACGTCATTCTGTGTGCGAGAGAGGGAAAACTTTACGTATCATGTACTTGGTCCTTGTACCCGTCGCCGGGGGGGATGCTGTCTCGCGCGAATTACACGCGAAGCAGCTCTGTGCTTTGGGTCAGTGACTTACTGGTCGTTCTCCTCGATGACCTTGGGCACGCACTGGGCGCTCTGCTGACTGGGCGTCCAGTTGAAGCAGTAAGGATAGGCGTAGTAGCCCCAGACGGCCTTGGGCCTGAGCCGCCTGGCCGCGTCCAGGGTCTTCTGCATGAAGAGCTTGCCGGCGCGCTCGAAGCGGCCCTCGGCCTCCTGCTGCACGGCCTTGGGGCTCCAGAAGGGGTGACGCTGGCGCTCGAGGTCGATCGACAGGTCCCGATAGATCTGCAGGGACGCCCAGTTCTGGCGGAATATGGGCCGCCAACTTTCGAAATCGATCACGCCGATGCCGGAAAAATTCGTGCTCGGCAACTGCTCGGCCAAATGATGCCGGAAGTAATCCAAGTGAAGCGAGAGATTACCCTCCTGTGGCACGCCGCCGTTACGCTTCACTATGTTATCTGCGGCCAAAAGTTTTCCCAAGTAGTAGTAGTAAGCGCAGTGCTGCTGGTAGTATACAGATCGTGTGTTTCGGGGCTCGCTCGCCTTATATAGTACAGCTCTCGCGTACGCCCCCCCGACGTGTTTCCGCGAGTTACCAAAGTTTTTCGGACTTGGATGAGGAAAGATTGCAGAAGCTCCTTGTAGCGTCTCTCGAGATTCTCGCTTTTTTTTTTAAAGCTCTTACTTTCTTTCTCCCTTCCAGCTCGACCCCCCCGTTCTTTTTTTTTCTTGCCGAACTGCGCACAAGGCACAATTGATTTATTGCAAGCGAAACGCCGTGACTTGGCCTGGAGATTAGCATATTACCCGCAACGCGCAATTATAACGCGACGATGCAAATTGCCAATTTTCGTGTGCGTCGAGATCGAAAAACTTTGCGGCGAGCTTTTTTTTTCGAGACGAGTTGTTATTTTTTTTATCATCTAGATAGGAAGCGTAGCAAGCACAATTCTTACCTCGGTCGTCCTTGAGAAAAGCCGGAAAATCTCCGGGATCATAAAGAATGGCAATGCGATTGCCTCGGAAGTCGTCGGCGTCGTTCTGCAGAATCGAGTACTTTTTCGACACCTCGTGAAAGTCCATCCCATATTTATGGCACATAAAGCTCGGCACGTTCCAGTAGATTTCAAAGGCTTGCGAGCTTTTCTCCTTGGGTTCTGGCGCCTCAGTCGTCGTCGTCGTCGTCGTCGCCGTCGTTGGTTTCTGCTGCTGCGGCGATAGAAAAGCTTCCAACCTGCGTAGTGATATATAGAGAGAGAGAGAGACACACACACAAGTGCCTTTAGTACTTATTTCTTGGGGCAAAACGAATTGGCCGAGGACTGCTGCACGTACCCGAAATTGAGCCATCTCGTTATGACGCTGCTGCTGCCGCCACTGCTGTCCGCTTGGCAAAACGACGACGACGAAGAGGACGCGATGAAAACGAGTAAACAGATCCACAGGTAGACGAGGAGCGTCGATCTCGTTATCCGCGTTAAAAACATGTGTGTGACTAGTTGCGCGCAAGTATGACACGAGTAAAAAGGAGCGAAAAAAAACTATATATTATATGTATTACGTACTAATATCACAGCACTCAGCACTAGAAATGTTTTTTTTGACCCCGCAGTGGTTCACGCTTATCGTGTGGGATTCATCGTCGTGCGCGCTCGGCTCGTTTAGTCGTTGGCTCGAAAAACTCGCTCATGATTGCACACACACACACACACACACGCGCGCGCGGCCGCTTGGCGCGCGCTTACTCTCGAAACAGCGAAATAGTCGTCGTATGGTATATAGTTGCGGGAAAGTAAAAAGCAAAATAATAAACGAGAACGAGAGAAACTGGGGTCGGCAATAATTATCCGAGCGGACGCCGTAAGTGCGGGCTCGTATGGAGTAGCTCTTTGGCGCGCGTATACGAATGCGGAGCGAGCAAGAGCGAGGCAGCCAGCGTTAGTAGAGCTGAAATTCGCCAACGCTCTTCTACCGTGTCGAGGTACTTATCCGAACGCGTTGGCGGTTTCGCGCGAAGAGAGGAGTACGGGCGAGATTCGCCGTGCTTTTATTGTGTGCTGTACGAGCCGCACATGCACACACGATCGAGCCACGCGCTCTTTTGCTCTGTTGTTGCTGCTGCTGCTGCTGTGTACGCACTGCACACACATATACGCATATATATTACGCGTCCGTGTGTATCGTCAGCTCATTGTTATCGTCGTTACACAAATATATATATCCGCGCGCACGACCTACGTTATGTATCGTGTGCTGCCTGGCTTTACGCACTGCGCGCACGAGTAAGCCGCTGCATACATATTGTATTTATTTCATTTTTTTTTCTCTCTCTCACCTCGCCATCGATGACGTATTCGATAAATAAATACCTTTTTAGGCTTTCGCCGCGTACCAGAGTCCTCGTTCTGTCAAGGAGCGACTCGACGCGAATATTCGTGCAATCGGGTCGCGATCGCTATTTAAGAGAAAACAACAACAACAGAGGCAGCTTCGCGCGCTCGTCATCTCAAGTTATATGGAAGTTCGCGAGTCGCGTATACACGGGGAGCTTTCGAGTGACATAAGAAAATACCGAACGACCGATCGCACGCGCTCGCTCGCGCGAGAATTTGACGTTTCGCTCGCTTTCGTGCGCAGCTTAAAATACGGCATTTCTCTCTCGCAAGTTTCAAACGTAATGCAATAAACGACGCGCGCCGGCCAGAAGCGCAGAATAATATTATAACGCGATTTCATCACTGCATTATAATGCCTAAACTGCGAGCGAGAGAGAGAGAAAACGGAGGAGACAGAGAGAAGCGAGGCAAAGTTTAGGGATTAGTTTTGCGGCGTGTAGTCCGCCAGCCAACAGCAGCTCTTCTCTGTCTCCTCTTCTCTCTCTCTCTCTCTCTCTCTCTCTCCATCTGCGTGTACGTGTATAGCTCGAGCTCTTTGCATGTACATTGCGTGCTTGAGAGGACCAAGAGAGCCGCACGAGTTTAGACCAAGAGTAATGTCATGCGAAGCATGTCGAGACAGAGAGAGAGAGAGGGAGCTAAAAGCATTGTATGCATTTTTGTCAAGTGTCTTAGGACAATGCGAGTTATTTCTCTTAATTAACCGACTTTTGCTGACTCGTGCTCTTTTTATTTCGGGCTTTATACTTTACTACTGCTTCGCGTTATATTGTCGTATCTTATCACGGCTCGTAATTTTTATATACGTATACAACACGTGCTAACTATTACGCGGCTGAGGACATGAATTGTGATTGAAAAGGTCATTAGCGAGCTTTTATCAAAATTGCGCTCGCTCGCTCACTCGCGCACACGCCTTGCCTTCTTCTTAATTGCCGCGGCAGTTTTATCCCGTAACGGTTTTACGGCTTGTATTTTTGGAATGAACTTGGACGGAAGGAAACAAAATGACATCGAGCAAAGTAGATGTGACTCTGGTGCTTTATTATCTTCATGCAAGAATGCCAGCTTGACTCCGAACGATTTTTCGATTCACAAAAAGATCGCCCTTATCATCACTTGGTTGTAAACAAACCAACCTTGTTATCACTCTGCTATACTACGTATATGCATAAAAAAAAAACTTGCATCTAAAAATGTTATTTTTCATCTTTTTTTGCTTTTTCTTTCGTCCATCTCTGCAACGTAGTTTTCTCACGATACGAGACAATCATATACAGCAGCGCTATCAGTAATCAGCGGTACAACAAACTTAGCAACAATATGTTAACAGCTTTTAATTGTTCTCTTATCCATGGAGGGTTTAGCGTCTTTTATTAATTATAAATATTACTGACCGTACCTATATAATATATAATATTTTCAACGTGAACTCGTAACACCTGATGTCTCGGTATACCGATGTATAAATTATTGCGCCACGCTACTCCAATTTCGTCCGTCTCAACGCCGTAACGAGCCACTTATTGCAGTACGAGACCAATTTGGTTTGGTTGCATGGTGGGGCATCGCCAATTGTACAGGTAGTATTGAAGATTGCCGTCGCCGATGCCGAATTTTAACGTCTCGAGGAATTGTTTGTTGTCCATGAGATCGAGCGCGTTGAAAACATCGAATTGAAGCTGAAAAATAAAATAAAATCAAGTTTCGTAGAGAATCAAACGGCGTTTTTTAAACTTTAGATTAAGATACCATGCACTCCGACCGATACGAAATACCTTCGATCTCGTTCGAAGAACAGTTCGCGAGCGTGAAATAGATACTAGTTACAAATAATTATACGGGCTGTTCGTCACGATTATTCGCCGCAAATGAGAACGACTGCGCCGCGCGCTATCGTGTGCGTGCTATATATGTATATAAACACGTCACACCGCGAGTTTGTAACTCTGCTACTTGTGTTTCATGTTTTATGTGTATACACTGAATATATTGGTTAAATTAGGATAAAGTTACCGTAAACAGTGCATAATGCGGTATTCCGTATACCTGTCACGATTATATAATAACGTCGACGGCTATCAACTCGATAGTTCAACAGTTTTAATGAGAGGTTGAATAGTTACTAATTGTATGATTAAACGTCCCCAAACTTGCATCAACTCATCGCGAGCAAACGCTTCAAAAACTTGTATACAGACATTAGTACAAAATTTTGAATTTGTTTTCTAACTTACGTTTCGCGCAGATATAAGGGCGTCCTGCATCAATTCTAACCAGGGTGTTTTCGTCGAAACGTTATAGAAACTGTACGCAGCGCGCAGAGTTTTGTGTGTAGCGTGATGCATTACGGAGCTTGGCAGTGTATAGTAACTGATCATGTCAGTTATTTTCTTAGTCTCGGGATTCTCTACAACGAAGCAATCGACTATGCCGGTTTGCGGTGAAAACCAATGCCGGAATTCGTCTTCCGAGAAAACAGGCGCCATATTAAATTTACTCAGATACTGAAAAATAAAGGTTTTATTAATTTGTGGTCTTAGAAATATCCAAAAAATCTTATGAAAAAATACCAACTTCGTTCAAAAGTTTATGGCAGTGAGGAATATCAGCAGGCACTAATTTTCTGAAGCCAGGCGTTTTAGTTGTTTCAGGCAACTTGAAAAGTTTCAGTGTTCTCTGCATTGTCATGTTGCGAGATAAATGCGAGAATTTAATGTCAATGAGCTTTTTTGGGTTGAGCGATCGATGCCAGTATCTGCAAGTCGCAACTGGTTTAGGAAGCACAACACCTGCAGTGTACACTGCCTGAAATGTACCCAGTAAATTGACACGTCGGGTGATTTCACGAATGAGTACTGGCGCAACGCGTTTTGAACGCAATTTCTTGTGTACACACAGGAAATTAATTTCTACCATTTTTGGAGTTCTGCAAGCATTTGAAAAAGCCATTATTATATTCTTCACAAAAAGAAATAATTATTCATATAAAGAGTACTAACTTATCATAAACTCTCAAAGTTACTGGGATAGCAGAAATGAAGCCAACTAGGCGATTGCTTTTAGTAACACGCACTCCACAATGCCATTCTTTTTGCCATCCAGGGGGTTGCAATGCCCTAGTATATAAAAAAAATTGAATAATTTAATTTTCGGATTGAATAAAAAGGAAAATCAAAACGTTTGAGATTTAACCATTTCAAAAATCCAGGCTGATAATCAAATCTGAACATAGCATCATCATCTTCTACATAGTTCTCTGATAATAAATTGTACAATTCAGAAAGTACAGCAGGGTCATCTAAACTCAATGTATCCCAGTGGAATCCTTCTGGTAAAGAATATGGTTCAGCTCTAACTGACTCCTTATCAGGCTCAATCGCTTCATTAGTTTCAATTTTTTCATCTAATTACAGGAAAATTTCAATAAATAAATTATCATAATTAATTCATTGCAATCAATTTATAAATATTGTACTACTAACCCAACTTAGGTACTGGTTGAGTATTCCAAAATTCATAAGACTTCTGCTCCTTTTTTTCACTTAAGGCATGGACAGCCATTTGCAAATCCTTTATTGAAATGTCACCTAAATTATTAGATAATTGAGATTGTAATAGTGGATTTGTGATGCCTCCATCACTAGTATTGTTGACTTCATTACTTTGAACAGAGTTCTGGGCTTTCTTCTTTTCTCTCTTTTTAGCACTATTAAAAAATAAAAAATTACTTTGGTTAATTTTCTGATATCTACAAGTATAAAAGAATCAGTAATTTTGCTTTCTTTATTTATAAACAAAGGTACCAATGCAAAGAAAACAGTTAGTTTCTATATTAAATCCCATTGGAATTGCTTGGATTGGTATGATTCATAACTTAAAAACTGACATTAAGAAATAATTATTATAAAAGTCATATCAATTACGAATTTTTTGAGGAAAATATATTATCCAAATTTAAATATACTAATTTTTTGCGAATTATTTTTTAAGAATCATTAAATTACTTTTTTTATCAGTGTTAGTCATAATTTTTTAAACAGTTCATTAAAATAATGTGAAATGTCAGAGATGTGGCTTTGATTTTCGAGTTTGCAACATTGACGATTACATTATCTTAGTTAGCGAAATAACTAGGTTATGTGCAGAAAACACGCCGATAATCAAGCGAATCTTGGCCATACGACCTTTCTCGGATTCGTGATCAATAGTTCATCGTAAAGTATCATATCAAATTCTCCACGTTTCAATAATCGATTCGTTCATGTACATTTTTTAAATTACGTCGATTATAAGAAGTAGCATGCTCTTGAGCAATCATCGAGTTGTTTCCTAAAATGATAAATAATGAATAAAGCATCGAGTTGAAGAAGCTTCTCAGTTGCTACATGCACAACGAGGTAAATTTAACTTTTTTTTTATAAAAGTGAAAATAAATGCCACAAGCAAATAAAAGGTTAAATGGAGTCAACATTGCTGAAGACAAGTGCAGGACGAACCTCTTGCTCTTTCCTCCTTGCTTTTCATGGTTATCTTCAGCTTTTTGCGGCACCGGTGCGCTCGTCTTGTCCGTCGAGCCCTCCATGATTATCTCTGTAGGGTCTTTGCACTCCAGTTACGACATTAAAACGCGAAAATCAGGAGATTTAAATAACAAGCGAGAGCCGTATTATACAAGTGTCGTTGCGTGTCGGACTCCAAAACACATCATCTGCCGTATAACTCCCCACCCACGCGCAACTGCTGCTGCTGCTGCGGCTGAGAAAGTTTGTAAAGTACAAATATTGGAGCACACACGGACGCACACCGACACTATTTTCTGGCAGGTATAAATGTGTGCGTGTGCGACGGAGAAGAGCAGTTGTCGCGCAAAGTGACCGGGGGCGCGTATATATATTTCATGCGGGGAATAGAGATAGCGGCGGCTGGCGGCTGCGGCCACGCTCACAGAATTCCGCTAAGCAACGAATTATCGCCGGAATTTTCATGCTGGCAGCTTGGAAAGTCGCCCGACAGATGGCGTCGCCGGGGCCTGCCGCAAGCCTCGTCGGTCGTCGGTCGTCGGCAGTCAGTTGGCCGCTGTGCAGACTGCAGACTGTATAGGCGCGCGCGATTTGTGGTTTCGAGCTTGCCGTGCACTACTCTCTGGCTCTCTGCTCTGCAGCTCTCCTGTAACGTTCCGTAGTATACACATCCTTATATATAGGTATATATCCGGATCCGCGTGCACGCAGGAGCTCCAACCCCTTGATTTATTGACTATGTAATTATGCCCGCGCGCGCTCGGTAGCGGTGGCAGCAAAGTCGACGTCGTTCTTTGGCCGCTCGAGCGTGAATCGGTAACTTTATTGTTCGTAATAATTAATTCCCGCCGGCGGATAAAAGTGCGCGCGAAGCTCGTTAATTGATGAAAATTGACGGGGAGGAGGAGGGAGGCGATAAGGGCAGTAGAGCAGCGGCGGCATCGTGTCAGCCTTGAACGGGAGGAAAAAGAGGAGGATCGGGATCGATTCTGAATAGTAAGGCCGCTGCATAGGAAGCAAAGGTCATATAAATCTACGAAAAAAAGAAAGAGACAATTTCGAGACTTGAGAAATTATTTGTATGTCATAGTTTATATTGTGTGTATTGCGATTAGAGCTTACAGTTTATACGTTGCATTAATAGTTTGTTCGGTAAACGATAAAATTGACCTCGGTGCGCGCAGCCTCGCCGCGGGAGGATAGCCGGCTGCCATGGATATAGCTCCTCCATCATCTTCTTCTTAATATTTGGGGTTTCGCGGATTGTTGACGTAAGCGGCTTATTCGAGACTTCGCCGGGAAATCCAAGTCAAGCACAACAAAGCGTAATATAATGTAGATAGATGTAGATGCACGCAGACAGCCGGCTATTTTCTCTCTCTCTCTCTTACGGCTACGCGCACTCCGCACGCCGCATACAATGTTTATTATTATTCTATATGTATATCATATCGTATTATTATATTCGTTATATTAAAACAGAGATAGTATACATGTACTTTTGCTGTTGCTTCTTGTTGTTGATGTTGTTCATTTTATTTAATGTAATTTTTCGCTCTTTTATATATTTATACAAAAATAGACGTGTGTTATTCGCTTTTTATATCCCAACTCATACGGTGGTTCTAATGCGCGTGACTTTTTTTACTTGTTTTTTTTTTTTGGTTTTTGTTTTTCAACTTCTCTCGCTCCTATTATAATCTTCCTCGCATGATACACTTTACATGCTATAATGTACCGTATAGTTATACATATTATAAAGATGAAGTTCCTCGCGTAATTTTTTTCCTTTTTCGAGCTTTTTTCCCTTATTTAAGGCTATGCATAAATGTAGGCAATATTACGACAAGCAACGCTTAAAAAAGGCACAGTCGCCCAGACGAGAAATTACAGAGATGAAGAAGACGAGGTTGAGAGATAGAGAGCATAATATTCTAATATATCTATGTAGTGCAGTAATTTTTTTCTTTTCTTTTTTTTCCCCTTTTCATACGTACCTATAGAATGATATACATTGAATATCTGCATATATATATATCGTATGGAAATCGCAGATGTGTCTACAACAGGATTGTGTGCTTAATTAGGTCGCACACAAGTAATAGTAGTTATTTGGCTTCTAACGCTTAATATTACCAATATTATTGGAAACTCGCATCGAAATTAAATTTTTTTTATCTCCCCCTACACACGTGCAAGGTTTTTTTTTCTCTTTCGACTTTTTCCACTTTTTTTTGTACCAATGAATAATACACAACGCATCGATATATAGACTATCAAAAGATTATTCGCTAATCCCGTAAAACGTCCACGCAGAATCGCCTACACATTCATCTACACAATATGCAAATTCGCCTCTCCTTTTTTGTTATGTTGCGTGAAAAGTTTTTTTTCGGAAACGGTGTAAATATATAATAATATACAATATACATACATGTATGCGTGCGACTAGGTACGTGATTTATCTAAATATATATTCGTATATAATATTTGCCATAGCCAACTGTTTCATATGCACTTTATTATCCGCGTGGACGTTCCCGGGCACGCATACACGGAAAATTCAACACATACATATAACACTCCTCGCGCAAATATTGTATGTTACATATAAATATCTACAAGTAACAACGGTGTGTCTATTACAAATATTGGTCATGTACGCAATTAACAACGGGGGTGTGGGTCTGGCGAGGGAGACAGCGGGGGGGAAGAAGGGAGAGAGGAGGAACACAATCGTGATTTGGTGCAAGTTTCCAAAACGCACACGACTCGCAATGATTAATTAATAATTATTTACACTCTTGCGCGCAATTATTGTGTATATAGTCGAGAGTGCGCCGACACATACATATTGTATGTATCATTTAAACGCTTCCGGCAAATATTAAATCTATTGTAATACAGCCAAATCTCCAAATTGTGGCTTGGCCGCGCAGTCGAGCGCGCCTCGGCGCTTATATATATAATAATTTATAATATATAACCCGATTTTGTACGCTATTAGTTAAGTCTCAGAATTATCATCGTCTTATACATAAATATATTATCGTTTATTATGTTCTCGAGTGCAAAGTGTGTGTACATTATTATTATAAATGAATTATATATTGTACATATATTTTTATATAATCGGTGTTCGGGGAATACAAGGTGATTTCGAGGTCAGGATCAAAATCTTCTAATATATAATGTTTTTTTTTTATACAATATTTAATCAATTCCATTAGCCCGCCTCGCGTAATACAACAAACTCACAGTCTCTCTCACTTAATCAGTTTCGTTCTTCGAAATTATGTTTTTTTTCTTTCCCAAACTCGGCAGCCATTCTTAATTTTTTTTTCGAGATTTATCCTTTTTCATAGTAACTATAATTTACGACACGCGTTGCGTTTAATCATTATTAAATAGTTAAACAATTCCTTTTTACGTGTATATTTAATCTCGTGCTCTACGCATTTTTTTACTCGAGTGTGCCTGCGAAATAGTGTTCATATATATTATATATCTATATTTATGTTTTTAATATAACCTTACGATTTTGCAGTCTCGCACTTTTTTTTAGGTTATGTTTAAGTTTCTGAAACTTTTGCCTCGAAACTTTAGTTTTAGTTAGTCTATATAGTCTTCTATAAGCTAAATACTTTTTCTTCTAAAGAGGATAACGTTTAGTTCTCATACTTTTCGCGTCTTCCGCAGAGTTGAAGATGTTTCACCGTTATTATTATCGTTATTATGTCTAGCTTCGCCTAGGCAATATTTGACATATGCGCGTATACGCATATCACTCTTGGAAAATTGGCACCGGTTATTATTAAACGTACCTATATTTGACGGGTGTTTTTCTCTCTATTTTTTTTATCATGATTTTTACTTTTTTATTTTTAATATCCGTGCCTTTTAAAAATCGTCATATAACGCTATAATATCGTATTACTTTGTTACATTTTTTAATTTTTTTGTTTTTGTTATACTTATCAAATCACAGAGGAAATGCATCCACATTTACAGGCTCGTTATAGCCGTGAGAGCTTCTCGAGCTCGTCGAGTTTCAACGCTTTTAATTCAACTAAAGACATCATAATAGTACGCTCTAAAGAGTAGTACGCTAAAATGTATATAATAGGTGGAGATATATATCTAGTCAACAATATCGTAAAGACTCAGTAACGAGTGAGGAAGAAACGTTATTTTTTTGGCTACGCTTAAATTTGTCGAGTCAAAATTGGCAATGTAGTTTATCATAATCTGATTGATTTTAGTTCCATGTCTACTTAGTGATTATCTTATCGAGTGCTCGACATTGTACAAGTAAAGTTTGGCACATACAGACTCGAGCACACGCGCAACTAAGAGAAATCCAACTATTTTCCGAGAAAAAAGAAACTAAAGCTAATTATTTGCCTCGTTCATCGTGAATTTGTTCAGTTAAAGTTTAAAACGCATTCGACACTTTAGGCCTTACTGCTGCTATACGTCGTCTATATACGGGTCGCGCTTACCCCGAGCTTAATTCTACTTTGAGAACCGGCAATCTCGGCGCGTGCCTAGATTTTCCTTTTCCGGGCGCCCCTTCAGCTATACAGGAGGCGAAACATAATCGGATTTTGTCATTTAGAATAAACAAGTCCTATGTATACGTACAGTTTGGCTGGCCAAAGCAAAGGTAAAACATAAAAAGAGGCTAAAATAGGAGAGTGTACGTACACAGAGAGAAACGGCCGCCGCCGCCGCCGCCGCCGTGAGCGTATAGGTATATAATCTAAGAGAAACTGCAAAAACGACCTTATAGAGAGTCTATACCCCGGAAGCGCAAAACTATAACCACCCTTCGCGAGTCGTGTGCATGCAAAAACCTCTTACCCTCGGCAAACACATACACAATGTGTGTGTACATATATTCGTGGCAGTCTCGTCGTCGTAGTCATCGTCGTCGTCGTCGTGTGCCAGGCCGTGCGCGCCACGTTTCTCTGTGTCGAAATGTGTGCGCGAGCGCGGCCGATGTACGTGAACGTGTGCTTTTACTCTTTTCAAAAAAAAAACCACACACACAAAAGGGTCGAGCGCGCGCGCGCGCGGGGGTGCAGGCAGTGTGGAGCGGAAAGCTGGGTTAAAAAAAAAAAAAAAGAAGAAGAGAGAAGAGTCGTAGCGCTACTCGCTGCTGGTTGTAGTAGTAATAGTAGCGGTGTGTAGTAGTCACACGATTACGACGTCGTCGACGACTGACTGTCTCTCGTTCTCTTCTTCTTTGCCTCTCGCGCGCTCAGCTCGGTAATATATATATAGCTATATATATTCAGAGAAGATGAGAGGCCTTTCAGACCGTTTGCACATAAAGAGAGAGAGAGAGAGAGAGAGAGAAATGCAAGCAGCACTAGCAGTTTTTGCCCTTAAGGCCTAGATGTATGTGTACACGGGTTACGGGTTGAATTTTGCGGTGTATTGCATGCTGCTATTTTTTTTTTTTTTTTTTTTGCTGTAATATACGCCCGCCGCTGCCATCGCTGTGCGCATTGAGCGCAAGTTTCGCGCGCGCTTATTATACGCGTGTGGCTGGCTTCTTGATGTGGCTACGTGTGTTCGTATGTGCGCTACTGCTCTCCTCCCTCTCTCTCTCTCTCTCTCTCTCTGTCTCGTGCGATGCTAGGGTACATTATTTCTAACTTCGCCACACTTAGTAATTTTATTTTCAACGTTTACAAAAAAGTTATTATGTATATTATACGTGGCGCAGGCGTGGCTGAGAGTATGTCGAGCTTAAAAAAAAGGGCTGCGCAGGCAGGCACACGAGCTTTACTCTTATATATATACGTACAACTTATATATATGTGCCGCGCGCTCGTGCTATAATTAAAAAATTTCGACTCCTGCTCCTCCAGCCGTGGCATACATAATCCCACCCTCTCTCTCGCTGAGCCCAGTGCATTATTTTAATTTTTGAAGAATGTTTGCCGCGTAATGCGCAGTAATACATGCGCGAGTAAGTGAAAAATAAAATTAATCGTGAAAAGATCACCCCCGCGCTAAAGCAGCACGTACGTACGTACGTACGTATAACATGCATGCACTTACTGCTAATGCTCGGCGGCGGCTTGGCTTAATTTATCGGGAGGATGATTTGTGTTAGCGTTTGCAAATATTTCTCTCCTGTGTTTTTTTTTTTTTTTTATTACAACTCGTTCGGATTGATAAACACACGCGCTCATGAATAAACCCTTTAGTATCAAATTAAACACTCGCGCCGGTATAATTTAGTATGTAATGCTGTACACGTGTATAATAATGTCAATTGCTGTGTATACGATTAAAAACGTTGATATTTCTGGGATAATTGAATATGTCAGTAACAGTCCAGTTTTCTTAAATATTTTTTTTTATATCAATAAAATTGTATTATGTTTCATCGTTTTTGTGTCTTTTTTTTATAACTCCTTTTATATTTTTACGTCTAAGTACGTACGTATGTTTTCATTTTTCGTTACCTTGATATAATTTGCTAGAAAAATGTAGGGTGCACGTGTCTTCTTCGTTAAAATTAACGAGTGCTGACCAAAAAATAGCTCCGCGCGACGATATACTTCTTTCAACCTCGGGGAAAGAAAAGGATATACATAGAGTGTGAGACAGGGAGTAAGATAGAGATGGAAAGAGAGAATAAGAGAGAATAAGAGAGGGAGAGAAAGAGAGAGAGAGAGAAGGAAAAAAGAAGCTCCGAGACTTCTCCATATTTATCAAGTCGACCCGGCTCGAGCAAACTCGGCTGCTCGAGCTCGTTCTCTCGGCGATATCGCGCGCGCTCGCGAGTATAGTATTCGGGAGCGAAGCTCCTCTTTCTCACTTAAGTCGAAAAAAGTTGACAAACTAGCTCTGCAACAGTAGATGTGTATACAGTCGAGTTGGTAATAGTATAGCTGAGGCACGAGCTTGCGCTGAGTGAGAGATGGAGGAGATAGTTTGCGAAGCCCCTCCTCGGCCCGCGCGTGTGTATATGCTTGTCAACATTTTGTTCGCGTGCTCCCAGACGAGAGAGAGAGAAAGAGGAAAAGAGACTTTTCTATTATACATATATCCTTTTTCAAACTTTACTTCGTTACTCTTTGCTCTCTATAGGTTTTCATTTGACCCGCGATCGGCAGTCCGCTTATGTGTCTCTTTCTCTCTCTCTCTCTCTCTCTTTTTGCGCGTCGTGTTTTCTATCTGTATTTTATACCTATATACGCTACGTGCTACGTGAGAGGAAGGGTGAGGCGACCAGAGACAGAGTAACTTTCATGTTTTAAATGCGCACAAGTTTTTTAATCAAAAAAACGGCTTGGCACTGCCGATGCCTGAGTTTATCGCATTTACGTGTGAGTGCCGGCTTCGATCGGCGGCTCTCCCCTTTATATTCTTCCTTCCTTCCCTTTGGTTTTTTTTTCGCCTTCTTTTCTCTATACATATATATCTATACACCACTAATGATATGCACAATAACGATTGAAAAAGACACTGTAGAGCAGAGAAGCGAGTAGGTGGGTAGTCGTGCGATACCTACTGGCGCCGATGGCACTGGCCCTGCTGGCGTCCTCGCCACCGCTGCCGCCGCCGCCGTTGTTGTTGTTGTTGTTGCGCGACTTCGTCGGTGCTCTCGGCCGTTTGCGCGTGTACGTCGCGCTGGTCGCGTTCGTCGGCGACTCGACGTTGCAGTAGCTCGTGTCGCAGCAGCTTATGCAGATCTGCGAACAGCCGAATGTACACGTCATTATTTTTCTCTACGTTTTTCTCCACCTTTTTCCATTCCCACGAGCTTTTTCGTGGACGAATTTCAATTTTTAATTTCGGACGCATGATTTTAATAATTCGCAACTCGAGCCGTGGCTCATGCGTGGGGCAAGCAGCTCTCAAATATATGTATTGCGCACGTCGCTAATAAATCATGGAGGCGCAAACACACGTACGTTCGCGTATACGAGCTTTCGACTTCTTGTATCTCTTTGAGGGCTGACCTACGTGCAACCACTAAACACCACAGAGCATAACCAGCAGCAGCAACAGCAGCAGCAGCTGCAGCAGCTCTCGCTAGTTGACCTGTAATTAGTGAAATGGAACTTTCTCTTTGCAAGCTCGTACGTAGCGCGTGTATGTTATAGTATATGCGCATAGCGCATATATGTACGCGCGTGCGTGTGTGCGGCACATACACGGCGTTGCAAGCTCGAGCTTGCAGCCTGCGGATCCTCTATGTGTGTGCCCCTTCCTCCCCCAGCGCCGCGGTATAAAATTGAAAATGATTATCATTCGAAAATTATATTTGTTCCGAGGCGTGGAGAGAGAGAGAGTCTCGAGCTTGCGAGCTTGCGAGAGCGCGAATGATAAATTTTATCCCTCCCCCCGGCCACGCGCGCGAAACACAAAACTTTTTCAACTTCCGCGAAAATTCAATTCCCCGCGTTCAAGTGAAAGCATAAACCGCTTTATCTCGTATTTCGTTAGCTATACCCGCAACAAGAGTTTCAACTCCCTGCCAAATGTTTCAAACAGCATTTTATGTTTTCTCTTCTTTCTCTCGCTGCCGCGCCGCAGCGCGCGCTCCGCTAGCTCTTCCTCGTCCTTTTTTTTTCAATTCTTCCATTCTTTTCTGCCAAATTCCCCCATGAATATATTATGAAAGCTTGGCGCGAGCTCGCGTGCGTATATATTCCGCGCGTATAACGTCGCATCGCAGCTAGGCTCCTCTATATATACGTACATATCTATATATGTACAGAGCTGGCCTGGGCATGCTGCGCATCGCGCAACCGGCCAAGCAAAGAAGAAAATAACAAACTTTAACATCAAGATCTCGTTATAGAGTATTAAGTCGCCGCTGCTCCCTGCAGCAACCTCGTGTCCCCGACTTTTCTCTCTCGCTCGGTCTTTCGGTCGCGTTGCGGAACTCTTGCCGCTCTTTGCCTGCTTTGCGCGCGCGCGCCTCGGAACTGCTGCTTCTGCAGCTTTATACGAGCCGTTTTAAGCGTTCAAGCCATGTCTCGGGCTTGATCCGGCCATTATCTACTTCGATGTAGGTTATAAGCGGAGCAGCAGCGGCGGTGACGGCGGCGGCTACGTGTGTGTATTAAGCTCGGCTTTCTTCTCGCTCGCCTTCTCTTTTTCTCCCTATAACCATTTTACCTATAAGCGCCTCGGCTGCTGTAACACGTGAGCCACTTGCCGCTCTCGCGCGGGCGACAAAAGAGAGGAGAAAAAAAGCTCTCGGATAGCACAGTACGTAAAAGCACACGTGACTCAGCTAATCATTCAAATGTGTTCTCGCTAACCGTATATAACTCGAGCTTCATCCCGCAGTAGTGTAATTAATAATTCGCGCGCTTGCTCTCGCTGAACTACGTGCAGGAGAGCCGAAAAATAATCAATATTTCACGAATAGCAAAACTTGCGGTCACGCGGCGCTCTATATATAGATATGTAGATGGCCGTAGTAAAATGAACGGATATAAACTGCCAGGCTTTTTTTGCGAGTGAAACTTTTCGTTATGCATGTATACACACGTCTATGTATAAGCTCGCGGTGGTGGATACAGTCGACTCTAGAGTGGCCGCGAGCGCGCGTGTGGATAAAGTTTCGATGGCAACGTTTTATCATTGTTGCACGCGCGTACCTATAACACACACGAGCGCTGCAAGCAGAGAGGCGTTGATGAATTTTTGCTCGAGCTTGCGGGATATAAAAGATAACATTCCGCTGCGCGCTCATAAAGTATCGGCTGTGCAACACCCGAGGTATTAACGGAGCAAGCAAATATTTTTAAATGTCAATCATAGGTACACACGGTATAAACGCGTCACACATCCGGGCTAGTAGTTGACGCCGCCGTTGTTGTGTGGCTTTCCAATTGTCAGATCGCGATCCTTTTCAATTTCATATTCGAATTATCAACACTCCTGGACGCGCGTACTGGTGTGATTGTATAGAAATTCAAAGTATGCGCGGCCGAGAGTATCGCGCGCGAAATTCGCCTGAAATTCTCCGGTAAATGATTGGTGCTACGCAAAAAAAAAGAGAGGAAAAATCAATTTGTTAATTAATACCTTTTGCGTGTCGATGGGTACGCATCCGACGTTGGCCGGGCTGCACTCGATCTCGTTGACGCAGCTCTTGCTCACCTATGTACGTGTACATACATGTTGTAGTGAAGTGGTGGACGACGACGACAGAAGAGGACAAAACATGGAAGAGAGAGAGGGAAAAATTATTCGTTGTCAAATCGAAAAAATAGATGAATGTATGGGGGAACGTGACGCGGACGGCGATATACGTAGAAAAGGCATCAAAAAAATATCGCTTCAGTTTTTATTTTCGTCCCGAGAAGCTCTTATCTCGATAAAAAGAAAAGAAGGAGGAGGAGGAGGAGGAGAGGAGGCGAAAAAAAGAAGAGTCAGAGACGTACGTACGGTATTCGCGCGTGCGATAGTAAACGCTTTTAGAGCCATAGCGTATTACCCCCTCGAGCAAATATCTTGCTCGAAAGTGTATACGCCCGGTCGTGTGCGCGCTCGTACATATATATACATACACACGCGCACAGACACAGAGGCAATCATGATCCGAAGCGCAGCAGCACCAGAAGCAGCAGCAGGAGCTCGTGTACACCAGTCGCGCACACTGCAGCACTTCTATATATACTATATATAGCTTGCGCGCGTACGAATAAATATTGGCGTTGGCTCTCGCGTGCGCGTAGCACACAAAGTTCGATGCTACACACGTGTGTTTTAGGTGTGCGCGTGTGTATAGAAATAGTAGTACCTCGTCAAAACCAACATTTAGCCAGCGATGATTAATTCGCGACTCGATAAATAACATTATATACGCTCAAAGTCAATTTGCCTTTCTTAGATATATAGTCAAAAGTTTATTTGCCTCGTATATGTGTAGCATATATTCCGTACGGCGAAACGCGAGTCTCGACTCCGTCCATATAATATTATATTTATATCGTATATACGAGGTTATATATGGGGGTGAGTACACATAAAAAAGAAATTTGATGCTTGCCAAGACGCTGCGTCCGCGACTATCCAGAATATGCAGAGATCGGCAGAAATCCCGACCGCCTGCAGGACATGGAGTGTCTATAGCCCATTCGTTGCACATCTGAAGAGAGAGAGCACAAGAACATCCATTATGTACAGTATTATCACCTTGCCAAAAAATTTTCCAACCTCGCTCATCGCTTTTTCTCTCACTCTTTCTCACTCGTTCGTTCGTTTAGGAGGGGGGCCACTCGTAGTACACAAGGTTATTAAACATTTTTCTCGCGTTTTCACGAGGCCGTGGGCGATACGCGCGAGGCAATACTCGGATCGAAGCAGACTCGAAGCTCTCTCGCGATCGCTAATATCAATTTGCGAAGAAAATGGAAATTGATCGGCGCCCGCCTGCATAGTGCATCGACGTAATAAATATTACGCGCGTCATGATGCAAGATAATGCCGTATAATGACGGATCAATGGCAGTATACACATTCGAATCGACAGATGCTGTCAATTTATTCACAGTCGAATATTATTAGACGCGTCTCGCGCGCCCACCTCCCACCTGTCCCCGTAAATTGAACTTTGTTATAATAGCATTACGCGCGCGCGCGCATTCGCAAGCTCGCGGCGCTACTGCACAAGGCCAGGATCGATGGCTTATGTAAATTTTAATATTGCTTATAAATATGCATCGTTGAATTTTCGGCGGAGCTGCACACTCTGGCAATGCCCAACGCGCGCATATATAAGTCATATAAATGTGCGAGAGAGAGAGAGAGAGAGACAGCAGAGTCAGGAAGATTCAATTTTCGAAATCGACAGGTCACTTTGCCCCGGCCCTGAGTTAATAAGTTAATTATTTGATATGCCAAATAATTGATTTGCATACACTCAAGAGCTCGGACGCCGCCGCCGCAAGTGCACAGCTTGCATCTCCGCGACTTTTCAATGATATAATAATGATGATATTAGCGACAAATTGCCCGGCTCGCAAAAACGATCCGTATATATACAAGTCGGAAATCTATTTTGGAAAACTTGTTCGACCGCTCGGCTCGGCTGGAGCTTTAATTAAGTCGTAAAGCGAGTTCATGAATAAATTTACGACTCGATCCGCTTCTCGTTTTTTTTTCCTGGCGCTCGACTCGCGAGCTCGCGTGCGTAATTAAATTTTAATTATTTTTTCCTCTTAAAGCTCGCGTGCATCGGTCACGCGCGCGGCGCGCAGGATGCGTCTAATCGGCGAACAATGCCACGAGCTTCGACCGGTTATTTTCGGAGCGAAAGCTGCATTCCTCCGTTCATAAACATCATCATCTCTTTTACGCATTTGTGAAAAGAAAAAACAACAACGAGTAAAAAAAGAGGGGAAAGAAAAAAAGTGGCAGCGTTATATCTTTAACTTTGCTGCTGCTGCTACTGCTACTGCTGCTACTCATAACAAAGTCTAATGAAGCGTCGACGACTGGCAGGGCGCGTTCGCTCGCGCATATAAATTCCTCGCGTGAGCGGCGAGTCTCTCGGCGCGGAGCTCGACTGCTGCTGCAGCTACTCGTGCACCGAGCAACAGCAGTATAAGCGGCGGCAGAGAGTTGCAAGTTCATTCAATAAAGTAAGGCTGAGAAGAGGCGAAAATCCTTAACAAAGCAACATATTTTATTGTGCTCTAAAATAAATGCCGTTTTCTCAGCGCGCGCGCGCGGGCGAGCTTGATATTTCTCTCGCTCGAGCTCGCTTTAGGTTGCGCCGTAGTATAGTATATATATAACCGATGACGGGTACTGTAGCATAAAAGAAGTAGCAACGGAAAAATACGAGCGTGCGCCCACGTTCCGCCGACAATGGCAATTTTTTCTCAACTGACGGATCTTTTTCTCTCCTCGCGCTCGCCTACACTCCCTCTACCTCTCCCTCTCTTTCTCTCTCTCGTTCTCTCTCTTTTTTAACTCTCCACTATAATAACTATCTTTCGCATGAAAACGTGTAATTAAGAAAAAGAATCGCGAAGAAAAAAGCAGAAAATTTTCACTTTTTTTCATCACGTTGCAGTCGTAGCAGTGGGTAACTATATAGTAGCAGTAGCAGCAGCAGCGTTAATAGTTAAGAAACGAGCAACGAAGAATTTTTCAATCCATCCATTCGGGCGCGTCAAGATATTAAACGAATGGGGTATTCCTTCGGGTTTGTATGTGATACGCGCGTATCATACAGCAGCAGATGATGAAAAGTAGGTCGGCTCGCGCGCGCGCAAGCTCGCATGCACGTACAGCAGCACCGAGCGACGCTGCATCATGGAATTTTGCAACTTCATAATTAAAACGAACGACCTTTGCACGGGGGGTGCAACGAGAGGATCGTCAGAGGAGTAACGCGCGAGGGAGGCGCGGAATTCCAAAATGTACGATCGATCTCTTCGCGCCACGGTTTTCCATTTTTTTATATTTTTTTTATTTTTTTTTTTTTTGTTCGCACGTACGTAACTCTCGCTCGCCCCTCGACGGCGGCGGCGGGCATGTGCCGCGCGCGCGACTCTTGCATGGCAGTTTGCGCGCGTGATATGTGCGATATATCATACGGGGGTGTAGAACGGCTCACACATGCTCTCTTGTGCAGCAGCAGAAAGCCACCCACGGCTGAACGCGTGACCCGCAGCAGCACATACATTCATACATACATGCATGCCGTGCGACGTAGCCGCGCTCTTTGCACACACAACCCACCCCCGCACAACCACCCCCCCTGCTCACACAACGCCCCGAAAAATACATAGCTTTTTGCTCTTACCTTGTTGTCGCTGACGTTGACGCAGGTGTAACAGGTCAAACCTGCGGGGATAACACACGTGAAAAATAATAATCCATTTACGTCGGGGGGCGTGCAGTACAACACGCCGTTCGTGCAGCGTAGCGAGAATTTCCGAAAACGTCCATCTTAATTCTTTTGAAAAAGATCATATTCATCGTCGGGTTATAGAGAGAGCGGAAGAGAGGAAAAATATGTACTATATGCAGACGCGATACAGAGCTACACAACAATCGTTGCCGAAAAATTGAAAGCGAAACGATTCAAACTAAAGCTTTTTATCTTTCTCATTTATCAGAATTTATTTCAACATTTCTATATCTTTATTTTTAGTTAGTCTCTCTCTCTCTCTCTTTGAAAGTTATACGAGCGCCTGGCCGTCCATCATAATTTATCGCTACCGGAGAGAGAGAGAGAGAGAGATCTCTATCTCTCGGCTCTTTTCTAGCATTTCAAATATTTTTTCATCGCTCCCGCTCGTCGACTTTTCGCGCCTCGTGTGCAGCAGTACGAGTCGGACTTTTTAAAAGCTCGAGAGCGAGCGCGATATCTGCGCGCAGCGTATAAGGAAATTCAAATTTGACGGATAATCGAAGTCTCTCTTTCTCTCATCTTTTCCTCGGCTGTCTCGCTTTTCGCTCGCTCGCTCGCGCGGTGCATGTGTAAGATTGACGTTTCGCCGCACTGCACCGCTGATGCGGCTCTTCTTTCGGAAAATCTCCCTCTGCTGCCGCTGCTGCTCCGAGCAAAAGCCCCGTAATGAATAATTCAGGGATATCCTTACGATAAGCGTCCTCGTCGTCGAAATTGTTATTATTCTTAATCAATAAGGCGCTCTCATTTTTGCCACGTCCGTCGTGGCTGCTGTTCGACGAACTGCTGGCTTTGCTGCTCTCGCAGGCTGATTCCGTAAACAAAAGCAGTCCGACCATGAGCCACGTGATCATTCCTCACATCGTCTCTGCGAACAGAAAAGCAACGCAACGATATAATAATGTATAAGCTCCACTGTACTCCACTGCGCAACAACTTGTGAATTGACCGAATTTTTCATCCCCCCATAGCCGAGCTAGCCACGATTCATAAGATTATTCCATTATATGGATTTATAGCGGCGCGTCGAGAGGTTAAATCAAACCTTTGGCTGCAGGTGCGTGTATACTGTATACTGTACCACTCTATATATATGTGAGGCTGATTGTATGAAAAAGTTTTTATTTCTCTCACGTGTGTTATTTATTTATATCGTTTGACTTCCTGACTCGTTGGAAAATGGATTTTTCCCCTCGTTTGTTTTTAATTCAGTTTAGAACGGAGAGATTTTTCCAACTCGCTACTCTTTCAAGTGTGTGTTATGTATGTGTGAATGAGCGCACGTGTGTGCGGCGCATGTGTGTGCGTGGGGGTATGCGCGGAACTGCTGCACTGCACACATATATAGGTAAGAACGAAGCGAGAGAGAGAGAGAGAAAGAGCAGGAGAGAGAAATGTGCGCTTGTGGAAATGTTTCTTTTCTCTCATGCTCAGCCTCGCCCCGCGAGCTCCTTCTTTTTTTTTTACTTTTTTTTGTACTCGACGTGATCGCGTCGAGGGTTTGCGAGAGAAAGATTTTCGGATTATTGGAGCGGAATGCGAGGCTTGTAAATATATGTAATATTTATATGTATAGCCAGCAGAAATTTCGCGCAAACATTCGCGATCAATTTGTGCGCAGGCTAATGAACAACGGCCTCTCTCTCTCTCTCTCTCTCTCTTTTTTCCGGTTCGTTATAATTCATCGGCGGATGATTAAGAGGTCGCTTATACACTCGAACGACAGCCTTTTTATAATGCATTTAGGAGCGCGCCTATAATATGGATAGCGATATGCACGGGAATGGAAAAATATTTTCCAACTTTGAAACGCGCCCACGATAAAGTCTCGATACTTAAGTTTTTAATAAGTGTAACATTGGAAAGTTTGCCCTTGCCGCAGAAGCGAGTCGAGAAACTTCGCCTTATATAACCTTATATCGCATTAATCTTGAAAAGCTAATCGAAATAATTCAACTCGTACGCCGGGAAATCTGCATATAGTTTATCATATACCGCGAAACTTTGGTCTCTAACACCTCCCGCAGTGGTGTGATGTGCTCGAGTCACAGTGGTAGTGTATGTGTGTGTGTGCGACTAAATCGATTTTGTATTCAACGCCGAAAAACCACGCTTAAGCTGCCGAGCTCGACTGTGCGGCGGCGGCGGCAGCCTAGCTCACTTTTCTCTCAGTGTATAGTGTTTACTATTTAACAACCTGTTGGCCGCAAACATCCCCGTGCAATTAACGTTAAATCGAGCGCGCGATACACGGCCCCGCCTTTCAATCATACACGCGCAAAGGGCATTCTTTTAAAATTTGAACGCCGATTAACGCGCCGATGTATATAGCCTCCGAGTTGAAGCGAGAGCGAGAGAGAGAGAGCACGGGGGGTATCGAGGCATGAAATACACATCCTTTCCATTATCCCTCGACGGTCGCGAGCCTCGTGCGTTTACATAAATCTCATTTTATCCTTTGGCCCCAAAATGCGCGTTCCGTTGCGCCCTCTCCACCCCCCTGGAGAGAGGCAGAGGCAGAGGAGAGATAGAACGAGCGAGCATTTACCCTACTGCAAAATAACGCGCTACAGTATATACAGGGGAAACGAATCAGTCCGTTATTATTGTATAGCTCTAGGCGCTCATAATGATAAAGAGCTGCGTCTCTCTCTCTCTCTCTCTCTCTCTTAGTCGAGTCACTGTAAAACGAGTTTACAGCAATATGGATTTATATTAAAAGCGCCTGGAGTTGCAGGTCACGCGCGCGCGCGTCACTTTTGATGTTTAAAATAACAAAATTTTTGCCGCGATTGATGAACGACAAAGAAACTCAAGGCAGAAATCACGGATATCGTCGATACTCGACGCTCTTTCTCTCTGCGCACAGCAATTCTCATTTGCATAGACACACACACGCACACGCAGAGGCAAGCTGCGTCCGAGCACGCGCTATATATGCGTATATATATACCAGCAGTGCTGTGAATTTGTATTCTGTTTATTGCCAGAGCACGCACACGTGTCAAGAGTAAACGTGTGCTGCGCTGGGCTGCTCTCGAGTTACGCTCGGCGTGGTGCGGGCGAGAGGAGGAGTCCGGGCACGAAGTAAAAATGAAAAAAAAAACATAACAGCCTCGGCTCTGTGGAAAAGCAGTAAAAAAATTATACATTCACATGTGTTATACGTTTATGTACTTGAATCCCTAGAAAATTAACTATATAGCTCGTATATACCTAGTATAACGTGGATTAAAATCCCTAGAGAAAGATAGAGTTGTAACTTTATATATATTATATACACACCTATAGCAAGCACCCGCCCTACACGTCTCCCTCTAGTCTGCTGCAGTGCGCGGGGGAGCTCGAGTGAGAGAGAGTCAAATATAAACTGGATTACCTGCGCACTTTTATGATAGGAGCGGGGCTTCCCTCTCGCACGGGTGCCCTCTTATACGTGCTCACTATTTGACGCCGAGTATTAATATAACACGGCCGGGGGGGCGAGGAGAAGAAAGAAAAAAATCATAACATCTGGCTTTGCCCGCACGCCAAGTTTATGGAATAATTAGGATGAATTACTGTCGACGCGCATTGATGTCGTATCTATCTCTCTCACTCAAAGGCATATAATTACGTCTGCACGAAAGAGTTTAATTATTTGAAAGCACCTTCAGCCGCGCGAGCTTAATTCTTCGCCCACCCGTGGATTAATCATTAACCTGTACATCCTCGCGCGCCCGTTTAATTTTGCAAACTCCGGGCCCCATATTGTTGTATATATGTACTATATATGCTGACGAGCGGCTCGGCTTATTAAATTCCAACGTTAGCATATATTATAATTGCCCTTTGTTGTGCGCGCGCTCGTGTACGATTGCCCCGCGCCCGAGTTAATCATTCGACGGACGTAGCCGACGTTTATTTCCCTTTTTTTTATCATTATAATATCAGCTCCCTCGGAGGGAAAAAGGAGGAAAGATGAGGCACGCGCGCGCGACAATGAATTCGGCTGATAAAGACGAGCGAGATTTTCCAAGGGAGTAGAGCTCGGTGTTATATTTATACTCCTGCATGTCCCTCTGCGGGAGTAAATATTTTTTCAGCCGTTAAATGTCAAAGCAAGCCAGCTCCAGTGCCGATCTTGAGGGAATAAAGCGCAAAGAATTTTTTTTCCAGATCATTTTTTTTTTAAATTTTTTTTCTCCCCCCTTCCCCGAGACTTTTTTTTCCGAACGTCGTCGTCATCGGCGCCGCGCGCGCGGTGAAAAGCCTCGCGAGTCTCGAGGCTCTAGTGTACCTACTGGTGCGAGCACGCATTATCGAGAGTACATCACGCGCGCGCGGGTGTGCAGCCGAGCCTTTTCGCAAATTTACTCTTCGATGAGCGGCGCGCAGCAATGCAGCAATGCACGTACTATAACACACACACACACACACGCGTACACACGTACGGCATTCAGGTACACATATAGGATAGAAAACGCGCGATGCAGCCGTTATGCGCGCGTGCTGTGCTCTCTCGCTCGCGCGAGCAGCTCTCGTGCAGCAAAAATCAAAAGAGAGAAAAATGCTGCTGGCGTATTTTATCAGCACTCGACAATTAGCTGCTACTCGCAGCTGCAACTGCTGCCACTGCTGCTGCTGCTGCTGCTGCTGCTACTGCTGCACTCGTCGGGAAAACTTTTCTTTTGATCGACGTTTTAGACACTCTCGAGAGCCGAGTATATGAGAAATTGGCGTTTATTATTGATGATGTATAATTAGCTGAGCTGCTGCCGCGCGCTGCAAGTGTGTACGCGCATCATGTCACTCGCGATGATCGCGCGCGCAGTATACGATATATACCAGCGGCTAATTAAATTAAAAAATTGAACTTTGTTGGCGCGCGCACTCGCGCTTTTATATATAAAGAATATACGCGAGAGTAAAATTTGATATTTTATCCGCGTAATAACGTTGTGAGCGCATCGTCGTCGTTGTGCAGCAGCAGCAGCAGCAGCAGTAGGAGCAGCAGCGAGGAGTCGTGCTTCATGCAGCTTTGCTTTGACTCCGCACTCAACTTTCTAACGAGTTTGAGAACGAAATCTTTCGTCAAAAAGTGAATTATCCCGTTTCCCCTCTGTGCCTCTTGCTGCCGCCGACGAGCTGCGACTACAGCTGCTACAACTATTACTACTACATTATCTTGTTTTCCTTAACAAAGAGCATGAATTAAGCTTTGTTATACGAGGATGTTGCTCTTCTCTCTCTCTCTCTCTGTAGGGTGCGTGCGGCGCGCTTAATTTTGTAAAATTTCATCTTAGCGGAGTTTCAAAAGTATTTGGAGGTCCCGTGCCAGGCAGCAGCAGCAGCAGCAGAGCAGCATGAGCCTCCAAGTACGCTGATCGATAATTCACGCGTTCTACTCTCGACTGCGTGTTATGTGTACATGCACACACACACACACACATACACGTAGGCTGCTGCAGTTCGGGGCAAAATCGACTTAAAAGATTCAACAGCTGATGCGTATACTCGCGCCTATGTATATAGTATAGCTAGCGATCGCTTCATTTGCTGCCCTACGTGCCCCGACGTCGATGTTTAATAATTATTCATCGCGAGAGCGATGCTGCACACACTACACACAATTGCACGGAGCGAGAGAAAGCTGCAGAGCCGATAATAAATTGCTCGTATGTAATGGAGCAGCAGCGGCGTGTGCGCGAGAGAGAGAGAGGCCGTCCGACGCCCCCGAATTATTCACGTCTAATTAATTTGTAAAATTCCGGTTACGAGTGAGAGAGAGAGAGAGAGAGAGAGAGAGAGAGAGAGAGAGAGAGCAGAGAACAGTTAGGTGCGCTCGCGTTGATTCGAGAGTCCTTTTTTTATCCGTTGTATCCTTATCTTCATTAAAAACTTCCCTGTGCGAACAATAAAAAGCTTCCCGTGTCATATTTATCCAATTGTGTGCTCTCGACGACGACAAACTTTTCTCGTTTTAAGGAAGAGATTTGCGCAAGGGTGCAGCAGCAGATCCTTTTTCTCTCTTTCTCTCTCCTCCTCTCTCCCTCTCGCTTGCTCTCTTGCTCCCACGTACAAATTTGACGTATTATAACGTCATGCATTCACGATCGTAATTTTACGGGCCGAAAAGTTCCAACGTCGACGCGCTCCACCTTTTACTAATTCCACGCGCCATAAGCCAAGGTCCTCTTTGTGTGTGTGTGTGTGTGTGTACGAGTATGTGTATACTGCTGGAAATTCGCGCGTGTGTATTACTACGCTACATATACGTGTGCGACGCGCTGCGCGTCGTATATACATCGTGTGGAATGTGCAGCCCCTTGAGAGAGCGAGAGAGGTGAGCCCGAGACGGCTGAAACTATGAAAATTTTACGGACTTATCCAGTTTTGAGAAAAGCTTGACAGCTTTTTCGTTGACTAGAGATATGAGAAAATTTTCTTGGCAAAGTTATTCTTTTGCGCGACGCCGACTTTTTTTACCCTCATCTTTTTTGTGCGCCCCGCGCGCTAGCTTTCGCTCCTGCAGCCAAGATAAAGCCCTTGTGTGAGATTAATTTAAAATCTTCCCGTTAGCTTTTTTATTTTCGTCGAGCTTTTATACAAGTTGTATCGTCGCGTAGTCGCGTTTTATATATATAAAGTCGCGCGCTGCGCGATATATAATATGAGAAATTTTTCGTGCAACGCCGCAACTCGACTGGCTTTTTTCCGCGAGAGAAAGAGAGAGAGAGAGACAGACAGAGATCCACTTTGTCGCTCACTCGACGCTACATTATATAGAAGTAATACAGTAACGAGGGGCACTTTACTCTCGCTCGCGCGTTGATTCAGGGAGCTTAATGCGAAAAAATGACAATTTTTCACGTGTCCCCCGTAATTCGACGACAATTTCTCGTGGCGACGTTTTATCGCGAAACAATCCACGAGCGATTTAATTCTCGCCAACGTGTATAGAAGCGTATAAACGAAAGAGAGAGAGAGAACGAGTGCGAGAGATACAAGTGCCGTCGGTGCAAGTGAAAAAAATGTCGTTACACCGTACGAAGCCATATCAATGCCCATAAAGTCAAAAGCCTCGAGCATATGCTCTTCTCTCTACACACCACTGCATGGCACTACTCATGCGCTGCTCTTTTCTCGTTGTCGTCTAGAGTCTTATAATGCACTCGTTGAGAGAATCGGAACACACATCATCGACGACGTCGTATATAAATTTTTTTACGATAGCACAAGAAAAAGAAGAGGAGGAGGAAGAAGAAGAAGAAGAAGAAGAAGAAGAAGAAGAGAAGTATAGAAGAAGGAAAAAAGTCGCCCGAAGAGCGAAAGAGCAAAGAGGGTGAGTCGAGAGAAAATAGAGTGGCGAGCGGCGAGCAGCGATGCGGAATGTAACGCGACATTCGAGTATTTTCAACTGCAGGTGTTTTCGATGTCGGGCCGCGCGCGCCTGCCTCTAACCCTCTACCTCGTGTGTTTGTGTGTGTGTGTGTGTGTGTGTGTGTGTGTGTGTATGTGTGCATGTGTGCTCGCGACGTACACATAGTTATATATTTATAGACGTATATAGATCGTACGCCTTGTGCAGCGCGACTAAGCTTTTGGTTGAGTCAATTTGGCCGATTTAGAGGTTTCCATTCTCCCCGTCTCTCTTCTATCAAAGAAGGCAAACTTGATCCCTCTCTCTGTCGCTGCTGCTGCTGCTGCTGCTGCTGCTGCTGCTGCTGCTTCGACGTGGGCATGTGTGTGTGTGCTGCATGTGACGCTTTAACAGGCGACTCGACTGATTTAATAATCTCGCTTGGCTCTCTCACAGTCTCTCTCTCACACATCTCTCTATATAACCCACTAACCCAATATCGATCATCGCATTGGCACATCAACAAGTTGTGCCTTGTGCACGAGCCTCGTCGATCCTGTATATATAATAATATAAAATAATGTATACAGCGTGTGCAGCGCAGCGTGGCATATTTTCAACTGCCACCACATTTATTTAGCCTCGGCACGGCTCATGCCACTTTTTTTCGAGGCCATTTAACTCGCCGAAAAAGCATCGCAGGTGCGCGTCGATGGCACTCTGCAAGCTCTACGGCGTGCGGCGCACGAACGTATCCCCGCGCGTTATGTATATGTGTACACGAGCGAGCGACCAAGCAGCGACGTGTATCGATGCGAAATTCAAAGGCTTTGTGTGTGTGTGTGTGTGCGCGCACACGAATTTTAGCGTGCATGTATACATAATACGTGCGATGTAGTAGTACGTATATAGCGCATGTATAAGGATTTATATTCGAGAGGCGTGGATTATTCCAGACGATATGATATCAGAGAATACCTGCAGCGTATACATAACTCGGGGATACGCGCGAGTATATGCATGTGTGTACCTCCTCTCTCTCTCTCTCTCTCTGTCTATATATCTATATAGGTAATATCGGGAGGAGGACGGAGCCATGCAGTGCAGCAGTAGTAGTACATATAGAGCTCTGTGACTGCTGCAATGTACAAGCTCATAATGGAGATTATACGTATGACTGTTAATTGATGATCGCAGTGATGATTGCGTTTTGGCCCTTTGTGAGGCAACTCTGCTGCTGCTGCCTCCTCCTCCTCCTCCCTTCGCCTCCCTTAACTTACCCTGCCGCGTGCAGCTACGGCACATGCATCGCGCCTCTCTCTATATATCCATTATATTATTATTAGCGCGACTCGTGCACGCGCTCGAGCGAAAGACGGAGTAGTGCGCATTATTATATGATGTACATGTAGCGCGCCGCAACACAGCATCGCATCAGCTCTCGCTCGTTGCTTACTCCACGCGCCGTCGTAGTCGTCGTTATTGTTGTTGTTCGGTAATTCTATATCCCATATAATTAATCGCATCTATCGCTCTTACGCTCGAGTCGCTTGCGCGATACGATCGAATGCTATTACGTGTATAAGCCCCCCTTGATACGTGTATATGTGTGTGTGCCGTGTTCAGCGTGCTGTGTAGTGCTGTATAACGTATAGCAGCTTGTTTTTACGCCTTACCAGTCGAAAAGCAATCTCCATGCCCCGCACTTGACTCTTGCCATGCACACGCGCACACGCGCACACACGCGGCCACTGCTACGCGAGATGCTCTCTAGCACTTGCACACTATGCGACTCTGCTGCTGCTGCTGCTGCCTTCCTCTTTTTCTTCTGTATTATTCAGAGCTCGATCTGCTGCGGCTACCACGACTGCTGCTCTTTGTGTATTCTAATGGAATACGTATTGCGAGATCACTCATTCATTCGATATATCGGCTGCTGCTGCTGCTGCACGTACATACGAAATTTGAATTCTTTTGGACTGAGCGCCAGACGTCGATGAAGCATTAATTTTTCTAAATTAATAATGCCAAGCTTTGGATGGCAGAGCTCCTAAGAAAGCACTTGCGATGACACTTTAAAAACTCCAGGCACGCAACAAAAGCATGTGGCTCTCGGTACACGTTATATATAAAACACACTCGCACCGACCTATACGTACATATATAATAATATGATACTTGTGTGTGCTGCGATGTATTCGTATTACGTTTAGGAGAGAGTGCACAGCTCGAGCGTAGAGATAAAGCGGTTCGAGCGACCGGGCGAGCGGTGCACTCGATACTGAAGCAAGCTTACTCCTCTCTCTCTTTCTCTCTCTCTCTCTCTCTCTCTTCTCTCTCTCTTTCGTTCACCCCGGGCTTTGGGGGTAACGGCAGTAGCAGCAGCAGTAGCAGCGGATCCCTCCCTTCCCTCCTCTCTCTCCAGCTTCCCTCCTCCTCCGCCTCCTCCTGCACTGGTGGCTGTGCGCGCGTGCTCTACTACCGCGCGCGTAGCAGTAGTGTGCCAGTACCACCCCCTCTGGACCCCTATATGCTAGAGGCAGGCAGGCAGGCAGGCAGGCAGGCAGGCAGTATATATACATGTTTCTGCGGACAGAGAGCGAGATAGATAGTGCGGGTTATTAGATGCTGTAGGATGATGTACACGTTATACCATCCATACCTATAATGTCTCTGCGCGAATTCGTGTGCATGCACGGCAGCTATATCTATCTATATAGCGGCTGCCGTTGCAACTACGTTGAAAGAGAGGGAACGAGGGAGCTAAAGCTATATAGAGAGAGCGACAGAGAGAGAGAGAGAGAGATAGGGTTGGATGACTCGTTAAGTGATTAGATTATCACTTCGTGCATCGAATAGTTTATACCATTCCGACGACTATATAGATGTAGGCTTGCGCGCGGGCAACTTTTGCCGCATAGCGAGAGCGTATACAGCAGTCGGCTGCAAGTACTTGGAGTACCGCAAATGTGTGTACACCACCGAGCTGCCGTGTGTACGAGTATACATACATAACGTACAGCATTGCGCAGCGAGAGACACGGAGCGATGAGTCTTTCCATACGTTGACCCTATCCACTAGCTCGGCTCGACTACCGCGCGTAGTATATATACTGTATATCGCGCTACACAGCCAACACACGAGTCGGATAGTCGTCGTCACCTCTCTCCTTCCCTACCCGCACGCAGTTAAAATATATATCGTCGAATATATCCAAACTCTTCGCCCGCTGCTGCTGCAATATATTTCCTCGCGCTTCTCGACGATGACTCGGCAGCAGCTCGACGTGCGGCCGATCTCCTCTCCGGCTTTCATTATATATTTATTCCAGCGAGCTTCGCACTGTTTTTCATCTTCGCCAGCTCGGAAAAGTACCTCATTTCCTGCCGGTGCATATTACATGTGCCGTAGAGTAAAAGCACAGTAAAAGCTGGCTGTGTGTTTGTATAATACGTGTACACGTACTCGGGCCTATACGCATAGCACAGCAGAGTGTAATTTCCATCGAATTTCCTGCGCGTTCGAGAGGAAAAAAAAAATGTTATTGCGAGCTGTGTGTGGCCTAGCAACAGCAGCAGTCCCCCATTGAGAGCAGTTGCATTGCCGCTGCTGCGATCGCGAAACTGCATGCAGCGCGAGTTCGATTCTTAGTCGCGCGAGCTGTAGGGCGCGCGCGGGGGAGTACATAGCAGTAGCTAGCTACGCTGTATAGCTAGTAGTATAGTACAGTAGAGCTGGCTGCGAATCGAGGCCGAGCTGGGGAGCTTTGATAAGCTCGACTCGCGCCTAGCTGCGCGACAGAGCCCTATTGTAAAAGCAGCGAATGATAGGCGTGTTACAGATACACAGAGCGAGAGAGAGAGAGAGAGAGAGAGAGAGACTGGCGTACAGGTCACAGGAGGGAATAACGGATCCGATTGTCACGCTTTCGCACGCGCGCGCGACTCGCAGCAGTCGCAGCAGCTCGAGAGCACAAGCGAGCGTGAGAGAGACTTCGTTACGTTTACGCGTCGAGGGAAAGAAAAAGAAAAAGAGCCCAGCTGCAGCAGCGAGTACCGAGGCATACATATAGATATGTAGTACCCTATAGTACCACTATAGTTACGCGCGTTTAATGCCGCTTCTGCTCGCTCGCTCGCTCACTGTGTACTTATAGCTTATAGAGCTGGGGCTAGGCTACATGCACACTGCTGCGTTGCTCGCCTGATGGATGCGATTCATTTTTTTTAACGAGATTCTCCGCGTGCGAGCCGCCGCTAGTGGTGCGTCTCGCGGCGCGTAAAATATGTATCCAACGAGGATAATAAAGCGACCAAAGATTCATAGGTAATTGGCTTGCTTTCAAGTGGCACTTATCTACTTTTTCAATGCCGCTCGCCTGCCTGCCTGCATGCCTGCCTCGTATACTACGTACTACTCCCGAGTATAGGTATATTTATATATATATAAAAAAAAGAGAGCTATGCCGCTGGTACGCGATCGAGTTTAGCGCTCTGGCATTTTTTCCCCCTTTTTGCCAAAGACTTTCATGTCTAGCAAAGTAGTAGTATATACCAAGACAAGCTGCAGTGTTGTGCATTGCACGTTGACAGTTTTTCTCTCTCTCTCTCTCTCTCTCTTTCTCTTTTTTCCCGCCAAGCCGAGCCAAGCCTTGAGACGATTCTATTTGGCACTTTTCCTCGACTCGCTCAGCTCTCTCTCTCTTACTAGCGTACTGCCTTGTCTAGATGTACTACAAGCTCGCGTCTTGTAACTTTTCTCTCAACATTTTTCCCCCCCACTCACGCTAGTTTTTTTTTCTCTGTACTTTCCACCTCGCTGAAAGATGCACACACCGCTTGAATCTCGCGCGTATAAATAATTTCGATTCGTGCGAACGTAGGAAACAAGATAAAAAAACACAGGAAAAGGAAAAAAAATTAATTAAATCCATAACGCGAATAAAAAAAAGTAGAGAGAGAGAGAAAGCCAGGGCCGAGGAAAGCTTCATACATGATAATGGGAGGTGAGCACAGCCGTGTTCGTAAAGCGCGGATGCATCTCTCTCTCTCTACTCTCCATAACCGACCTTTCTTGTATCATGCAAGTGTGTGGGCGGTGGTAGCGGCGGCGGCGGCGGCGGGGCCGAGTGTATACATACACGAGGAGGTCGACATTATCAAAGCCACAGTATGGCAGTCTCTTGTAGCGCTTCCTCTTGCTATATGTACGTACCGCTGGCTGCTGCTGCTGCTTTATGCACAACCTGCTGTTATATAGTTGTAAAAGAGAGTCGGAGTTAGGCAGAGGCTGGGTGAATCTTATTTACGATGCATATAAGTCGACACTTTGAAGCAGACCTTATTCAAGTAGAGGCAGGCAGTAGCCCTGGGCACATTCGCACACGACCTGGCATACACGTACACACGTTGTTGACTCGCGGAGGAATATTATTGTCATTCGAGTATAATCTAGCTATACCCCTCCTCTCTTTCTGTTAGTGTTCCGGCCGCGCGCGCGGGCGCAGCGCAAGTTTGGCTGTTTATGTTTTAGGCGCGCGCGCGCGCGTGCAGCAGTACCTACCTACCTACCTACCTAGTAGCGAGCGTTACGCGCGGCAGAGCGAGCGAGAGGCCTTAAATGATTTATGACGAATAAAGGGCCATTCATGCAGCTGTATACCAGCTAGCAGCAGCATTGCAAGCTCGCTCGCGCGCCTGGAGCTGAGAGCGAGGCAGTGTGCGCTCTGGCGTGGAGCGTGGCGATCTCTGCAATTTATGGTATTGTTTTAACGCGCACCGGCCGACGACCAAAATTACTACTTATTTAATAAAATCGCGTCCGTATTGAGTCGGAGTCGGAGCGAGTGGAGAGGGAGAGCTTGCGCGCGAGAGAGAGGGAGAGAAAACGACTCGGCGAGGCAGGCAGGCATTAAAATGCGGAAAATATGCTAATATAACGCGCAGATTAAAATCGATCCAGGCTATCGTGCAAATTTAATGAAGCAATTATATCGTATATGGAGTGTGCACCGCTGCACATCGCGCGCGCGCGCGGCGTTATTATTTAAGTTCTCTCGCGCCACCGCTGCACTTCGCGCCGCAGCGCCGTTGCCTTGCCTGCCACTGCCTCTGCTGCTGCCTCTCTGCGCTCTCACCCGACTGATATTTCTGGAGAGAAACGAGAGAACCAAGACGAGAAATCTGGGGGGGGATGGGGAGCTAGCAAAAATTTATAAATAAACTATGCATTACGTGCGCTCATACAGTGCAAGTTGCCACACAGCTACTCCGCGAGCTGGCATGTAGTATAACACATACACACAGACTCAGACTGCACCGATACACACCCAGGAGCACGGAGTTGAACTTTTAGCCGCAGCACAATCAATACTAAAGACGCGCGCCTTTCTCTCTCTCTCTCTCTCTCTCCTTTTTTTGGCTGTCTCTTTTCCAGAACGTTATCTTTTTCTCTCTTTCGCTCGCTCGCACGTTGAAGGGAAGAAAAAGGAAGGGCTGGGAAAAAATTGCTCCTTCGCGGCGCGATCATGGTAATGCGTGAGATTTGCTCCAAGCGCGTCGAGAACTTTTTTCCACCTTTCCGCGGGTATTTGTTTAAATAAATCATCGAGTTGCTGCTCTTTTTCCCCTCTTTTTTCCTTTTACCTCTCTTTTTTGTTTTCTGTCCCTTTTGAACTCCTCATGGGGCGCAAAGAAAAATCAACATTTCTATATGTCTATATATAGGAAAATGAAAAAAGTTCTTCCTCTTTTTTAAAAACATACCCTGCGCCAGTATAGTCGTAGTGGCACAGTAGTACACACAAACTGCGGAAGTTGGAAGTTTCCTAGCACAGAGCTCGCGCGCACAGGCTTTTCCATGCTCCTTCGTTCGTTCGTTCGCTCTTCTTCTTCGTTTTTTTTCTCCTCGTAGCCACGCATCCACTATATCTAGGTATAGAGCAGTGGCAGCATAGGGCTCGGCCGCGTGCGTCGCGCAAGAAAGAAGCGAGCTTCAAGTGGATACTCTTTTTCCCATACCCTGTACATAAGACGTGTATGCTTACAGCACGCACTGTACGCCCATCTCTCCGTGGCGCGCACGATACGCCCAAGGCGAGTAAAAACAAATGTCAGAGGAAATGACGGCATTTCGAGGCTGAGCGCTGCGGCCGCGCCACACCGACTAAGTATTATACATTATATACCTCTCAACTGCTTATATTGCGCGTCTCTCTCTATCTATGCGAGTTTGCACGAAAAAAAGAAGAAGAGAAAAAAAAATGAAAACTCAGATAATATATGACAAAAGATGAAATTTTTATATACACACTTATGGCAGCTCTGCACATGTGCGCCGTGCATACATACATTTATATACAATCCGGGGCTCGTGCGAGGCAAAATTTAATAAAAGCCCGCGCCTGGCGAATATTATATATGAGTGTACTAATAATAATAATAATAACTTAACGCCGTTTGTTTATGAAATATACAGTCGCGGCTGAAATTTTCATTTAAAATTTCCGCGTTAGTTGGCCCGGTTGTGCGGTTATATGGATTTTCGCTTGTTTGCCAAAGCCCTTATATGCAACATGAATAATTGATCAACAATATGGAGCATTGCAATTTTCAAGGGTCATATGATGAATGTCTTTGTGAGAGGCACGGCATGCTAAAGCGCGACGCAAAGAGAGGAAAAAAATGGCTTGGAAAATCAATTTAGTCGTCTTCGTCATAATAATGCTCGATCGATCCTTGTCACTATTATGAGAGAAAAGCCGCGGCAGAAAAAAAATAAAGAAAGAGGAAAAGAGAAAAACAGCCGAGCCATGAAGAGTTTGGATGGGTTATATTGCCTGCATGCACAAAACCCGCAAGAGCCTCGAGAGCCTCTTGTTAGTTTAATAGTTCATTATTCGGGGGCTGTGGGTGCGCATTTTTCGCGCGTGTATACATAGAGGGAGAGAGAGAGAGAGAGAGAGAGAGAGAGGACGAGACAATAGCTCGGTTGACTTTGCGTTTTTCTCTTTTCCTTTTTGTTGTTTTTTTTTTTTTTTTTTTTTTTTTTTTTTTTTTTTTTTTAATACTCAAAGAATCCTCGTGTAAGCGTGTATATTTACGCGTTATCCACATGTTTCGCGAGTGTATTTCATTATTATAAATTTTCCATATTTGGATTATTGACACGGAGAAAACAACAAGCGGTTGGTACACACAACAGCGCGTACGAACACGTGCCACACAATTTGCAATATTCGTCGCGTATACGCGAGCCGCGCGTGTAATTAAAATCTCCTTTTATATTGTCTTTTATTATCTGCGCATGAAAGTGCGAAATACGCGCGCGGGATGTGTTCCCCCCTTCCCTGTCTTTTTTTATTTTATTTTCAAACATTAACTCGATTTTGTATTGTGCCCCGGCGGTGCGTTTTGTTTTTCACATAAATACACGTACACCGACCCTCGTGCCGCGCTAAAAGGCGCAGGGGGAGTCTAATTATTCAGCGTTAAACAAGTCGTTTACGCGGAACTTTTAATTATTTTTAATTCCGCTATTTAAAGATTTTCATTACAAGATTTCGGGCTATTATATTTTGCGCTCGGCCGGACAGCTGCAGGCTAGTATTTATTGGCGCACGAGCGAGCGAGCGAGCGAGCGATGAGAAAGCGCGTCATTTTTTTCAAGCAAAGCCATTTCGCAAAAATTGCTTCCATCCCCCGATGCGCTACTGTATAGCCATGCCGCGCGCAGAGAGAACGCATACATATGTAACAGGATGTACGGACGCAATGCAGCAGCGGCGACGGTATAACGCCGGCAACGGCATTGAAATGTTTCGACGAGAGAAAAAAAAATCTAAATTACGTCGATCAAAACTCGGTGTATGTGCATACATGAACTATATATGGGTAGGTGTAGACGCGTGCACTGCTACGATATGTACATATAGCACGTACGTATAGTCTGCAACGCGTCAGAACGAAACACGAACGAAAATCCACTGCTCCTCCCTCTCGTTTGCTCTCTTTCTCTGTCTCTTTCTACCTTTTTTGCGTTGTGTTGTATTCTCTGATTTATGAGCATAAATAAGAGGGCGAAAGGGGGTAGGAGGGAAACTCGTGTACGAGCGATAAAATTTCGGGAAAAAAATTTGCCGATATGTGAGCGCGAGGCAGCACTACGTGCACGTACGGGGGATGAAAAGCTTTTTATAATCGCTCGGTGCTGCTGCGCTGTATAGCAATCGCGTCGGGCGTGTGTACATAACGATGACTATTTACGCGAGCGCGCGCACGGCCCGGACAACAAAACTCGTGCTGCCTCCGCCGCTCGGGTAACAAAACTCAAATTGATTAAATTAACGCGGGAGATATTAAGCTCTATCTCTCTCGCGCGGCCGAGAGATAGAGGAGAACTCGGAGCTCTCTCTCTCTCTCTCTTTCTCTTCGTGAGCTAGAGGAGATTTTCTTGGAAAACGTTAACGAAGCCCTACGCTCGTTGCTGCAGTGCGCGCGCGTCTTTATGGCACGCGCGCTAATGACGTCAATTACCAAGTGTCTCTCTCTCTCTCTGCCGCTCTGCAGTCTGCTACTAATTATTACAACACTAGGTGCACGATAAATTGATATACTCGACGAGTATATATAACCCTCTCTCTCTCACTCGGCCGCGATGGAAGTTTGAACAAGCCCATAAAGCACAAAAACTGGTGAATGGCGAGCTTTTTTAAACATTCAATATATACTTGGGCGCGTGCGGGGGCCATTGCGCGCTCGTAAATAAGAAGTTGGACGTTGCTGCAGCTGCCTCGTGCAGTTTCTATGCTGCTTCCATCTGCGCGCACTGCTGCTGCTGCTGCTGCTTCTCTGTACGAGTGTACACTATGGCCGAATGGACAGTATACACTGCACATCTTAAAAGCCTTTTGGAAACCTCTCGAGTCGAGATATAGAGATGGTGTACAAGTCACTACTTACTGAAATTTTAACGACTATCTCCTTTTCTCTTGTATAGGATGATTAGATGGGATTAAATCGGCTTCTTTCTTCTCCTACCCTCCCCTCTCGTATCTTTCTGCGATTACCCCTCTTTCTCTTTTTCTTTCGCCGGGTCTTTTCAGCCGCACCGAAGATTCCACTATCAGAGCTCTCTAATAGGATAAAAAATTGTATTATTCGCCTCGAGTATTTATTACAATGCTGCTTTAGCGGAAAAAAGTTGGCTGGGCCAGCTCCAAGCCTCAGCCGTGTGCCTGCGCAGGAGCGTATTCTGTATCGTCAGCGGAAAAATAGGCACGATATTTAGCTAGTTCAGCTGCTTATGCAAATAGAAAGATATACCCCCGCCGACGTAGCGTGCCTCGCGAGCGGAAAGGCCAGTCAAGTGCAGCTCTCTCTCGATCTCTCTCTTCTCCTCTCCTCTCTACTCTTCCCTCTCGCTCTTTGCTCCCTACCCTATATACGTATAGGAATCTGCTGATTGTTCTATATATGGGCGCTGCATGCCAGTGTACAAGCATCAGCACTTTTCTTTAAAAACCCGCACGGCTGCGCTCACGTATTAAATACCTTTTTTTTCAATCATAAATATTGATATTTCGCCTAAGTTAATCAAGCGGTAAATATCTATAAAGATCACAGTACTTAGAGGGCAAACATTTACTCGGCTCCCCCTTCTCCCCCTCTTCGTAAGATAAGCAGCTCGCGAAAAAAAACTTGGGCATGGCGGAAGACCTACATCGGATGGGCATAAAGTTTTATGAATTTTCTCCATCTTCTTTTTTGACATGGAAATGTTCGTTCTTTCAGTGATGTTATTCACGATATCACTCTTTCCTCGGGATCAAGGAAGTCGAAGGAGAGAGAGAAGGAACGCGACGAGAGCAAAGGAAGAGCAGAAAAAAAATTGAATATATGAAAGTAAAATATTAACGTTTCTTTGAAGCTGCCTTTCTCTCAGACTTTGTAGTTTTTCCTTTCGGCTGGGCCTCTTAAGCGATAGGGAAACTAGATTAAAATTATAGCATATATAATCGAGCGTTGGGCGCGAAAACTTCGCTCTCTCTCTCTCTTTGCGCGCGCGCTACTCTTGCTATACTCTTGCGAATGCGCACACACACATACACAAGTTATTATCGCTGCGCTGCGCGAAAGTTGTACAAATGTAATTTTCCAAGTTTACTCACACACGGACTCGCGTGTACACACCGACATACGCGTGCCCGGGCGCGTCCTATATATCTGTTAGTTTAGATTGAATTGATACACACATGTGTGCATGCATGTGTGTGTGCTGGGACGCGGGGGGCCGGATGGCACGCGCTCGAATCGTAAATTCTATTACAAACTTGATCATTCATCTCTCCCTCACCCAAAGTTCATTCGTTCATTTATCTATCCTCCCACTCGCTCGCTCGCCTCTAGTAGTTATGAAGTCGAATAAATTTTCTCGCGACCTAGCTGAAATAGTTTTCGGCGCGCGCGCGCGGGGGCTTCGTGCGTTTTAAATATATATTGTCCTCGCTACTCTCTCTCTCTCTCTCTCTGCCATAACGACGCAGTTTAAGCCCAGCCCGTGCACGAGCCCACCTTTTGATTCGCGCGCGTCGCAATTTGAAAAGTTCGCCTCGCGGCATAACCGCGCCGCCACCACCCCCTGCCCGCCCGCCCGCCATCACCCAAAGTTAAAACTTTCAATACATAATTGACAGTAGTTTAATACTTGGGTGAACTTTTAATTTGCTTCGCGAAATCGCGGAAGCGAGAGCGGGAGAGAGAGAGAGAAAGAGAAAGAAAATCGAATGTACATTAATCATTCGGTTGCGCTCGCGCGCTAGCGATTCTGTCGATGATAATTAAAAATAAAAAAAATACTATATATATAAACGCGTGCCGCAGAGAGGCAGCTACTCTCGGGCTTCGATAAAATCGTCCCGTATTTTTCCCTTTTTTATATCTTTTCTCGCATGTATATACGGCTCGTAAAAAAAAGAAGCTATATAAGCGCTCACGTATTTTATAACAACGTATAGAGCATATTATTTTCAATCTCAACGCCACTACATTCCCTTACACTAAATCATCGCTTTCACGCTCTCGAGGCTGCAAAAGGTAATAATGAGCCTTCCTCATCTTGCACAATGATATTTTCTCGAGTCAGATCGAAGACGCTCAAAAAAAGAAAAAAAAAGGAAGGAAGGAAGGGTAGGGGTAGAGAAAGAAAGGACCTTATGATGTAGGTTAACGGCTGCTGCTATTGATTTTTTTTGTTAACTGTATGTGATGTGTGTGCGGTTAAAGCCTCCCTTCGTGTTCTCTCTCTCTCTCTCTCTTGCCCTCTTCCTCTTTCTCTCTGTACCGTACTGTGCTATACTGCACTGTACTGTGTGTGTGCCAGGCGAGCGCAAAAATTTTTTTCCCTCTAATTCGTTCCGGGAGGAAGCGGCATCGTCGGCGGCGGTGGCTGCAGAGAGAATCCCTCCACCCCCTAGAGAGGATTGATCTTTTGCTGCGGCAAGCGTGATGGGAATTCTATATAAATATATAAAGGATAAGCTGACGCGTGAAGTGTACTCCATTGTCTGCACGATTATGATTGATTTTTTTTTTTTTATTATTTCTGCGGCACTAGCTCGCAGCTGTATTGTAATATCGCTTCTCGTTAGCCGATATATTCCCTTACAGCTGAGATATAACTGAAAGCAGACCTCGTACAAGCTCAACCAAGACAGTCCATTCGTGGAAGCCACGAGTCTTAAAACAGAACGCCGAGTGCGTAGTGTTTCATTTCTTTCACACGGTCATAAAACTAACACATATGAAAGTTCACTCTCAACTGAACAGTAAAAAAAAAAAAAGAAATTGGCCAGTACTATTCTCAAAAAATTAGACATTCAAATTATTATTAACTAGACAAAACGTCAAATTAATTTGTACATTCTCAAATGGTACTCTACTCATTCTCAAAAGTTGTATTATAATATAAATATATAATATAAATATATTATAATTACTTATTATAAGCTCAACTCCCCTTTTAATTAATAACATAACAAATTAAATGTGCGCTTATATTAAAATAATAAAAAATCCTAAAGAGATACGGAAGTCAGCATAATAGAATCATTTTTAAACACATTTTCTCAGATTTCCTCCGTATTTTCTGAAAAACTACGAGAATGGCTAGAAATGAACATATTTCAAAAGACATTCTCGCAGTCTTTTATTAATTCAGTAGTAATCCTAAAAAGCTTCCTTCAAAGTAATAATTTTAGTCAGGCTGTGGTATCTTTTTGAGTAAATTTTAATACACAATACTCATACACTTTATAAATCATTGAAGTAATGGTACGCTTAACGTAAGAATACCTCAAGTATCAAGTGGCTTACTGATATGAGCTCAATACACGATGTAATAGGAACCCTAGGAATTCGACAAGAAGAAGAAAGACAAAGAGATTTTTGTCGATAACTACTTTGTGCTTAAGAGAAGTCGGGCTATTTGATTGGACCAAGAGCAATAAAAATTGTAGCCGCCGATGTCGCACGAGGCATGCCACAGCTGAAGCAGGCCCAACGATCTTTGTCGAAGTGCCTGTTTGTGCGCGACTTCCGAGCTGACAAGACGCAGCTCTTGCGGACCCAAAGTGAGATAGATTATTGCTTTTGAGCAATCAAGTAGTGAGTTTTAAAAAAAGGATAAGTGTTTTTCAAAGATTAAGAAGATAAAGTGTTTCAACAATTTGTGCATAATTGGCTTGCAACAACAAATGTAAGTAACTACATACATTATTATTTTAGGTCGTCATGCGGGAGTTTTGATCTAGCACCCTTGAAAATTTGATTTAGCGACCTTGAAATCATTGGAAAGGTTTTGCTTTACCAAAAGTAACCCGATTTAATACCTTTTCGTAGTGTGTCTGTAAACCAAGATCGATTAATTGAGCTCGAAAATAATTGCATTTATCCAGTAAAGTATCTTTTAACTGCAGTGGCGTAAAAAAATATGCAGCGTATATGAGCAATTCTTTAAATAAAACGCATTTTTTGAGGTAGAATCGCGGCAAATTTTTTTTTCAACCTACGCGGATACGGACCCCCGGGAAATGTTTTTGGGGGTCCTAGGAACATGTAACCACGTAGGAACCATTGAAATTTCAATAGTGCTTATTTTCAGAGCTACTTTTGTGATTTAGGGCCGAAAAATCATGTTTTCTCGTAAATACAGCTAATTACTCAATTTCTAAGTCGCTGAAAAAGTATCAAAACTCATCTAAAAAAAATAACTGACTGCTGTGTTCAATAGGAAATTTTCTCAGCTTTCCAATGGTGGTGTCAGATTTTCCGATAAGTCGCACATTCACCGAGAAAATCGCCATCAAACATGCCAAGCTAAATATCTCGAAAAACTCGGTACGGAAAAAGTGATCTTTGAGGTTTAATTTCGATTTTTCCTCGTGAAAATGAAATTTATCGAAAAATCTGACTACACCATGAGAAAGCTGAGGAAATTTTCTATCGAAAGCATATCTTCATTTATTTTTTGAGTCGAATTACAATGTTATACATGGGAATTTCTTTTACGTTGTTCGCTGTTTTCTGTTTCCGAGCTGATTCAGCGCGGTCGCGAGGTTTTCGGCTCGCTACAATCAAAACTAGCTCGTAATTCCACTGAAAAAATAAATGAAGATATGCTTTCGATAGGAAATTTCCTCAGCTTTCTCATGGTGTAGTCAGATTTTTCGATAAATTTCATTTTCACGAGGAAAAATCGAAATTAAACCTCAAAGATCACTTTTTCCGTACCGAGTTTTTCGAGATATTTAGCTTGGCATGTTTGATGGCGATTTTCTCGGTGAATGTGCGACTTATCGGAAAATCTGACACCACCATTGGAAAGCTGAGAAAATTTCCTATTGAACACAGCAGTCAGTTATTTTTTTTAGATGAGTTTTGATACTTTTTCAGCGACTTAGAAATTGAGTAATTAGCCGTATTTACGAGAAAACATGATTTTTCGGCCCTAAATCACAAAAGTAGCTCTGAAAATAAGCACTATTGAAATTTCAATGGTTCCTACGTGGTTACATGTTCCTAGGACCCCCAAAAACATTTCCCGGGGGTCCGTATCCGCGTAGGTTGAAAAAAAAATTTGCCGCGATTCTACCTCAAAAAATGCGTTTTATTTAAAGAATTGCTCATATAGGAGCTTTTACGGAGGAGCTTTGGTACAAATTTCGCCAGGCGCAATATGTGTGTGTATATAGGTGCGCGGCTCTCTCTCTCTCTCTCTCTTTCTCTCACGACCCCGCGCGCGCGTGCTCACCTAAAAACTAGAACAAGCGAGAGACTTACGAGCGTCGATGAATTTTAACGATGGTTTCAAGACGTTAACTAGCTCAATTATGAATCAAGCGACTCTCGCTATTATGGATAAAGTTTATGAACGACTCGGGCTTTCTCTCTCTCTCTCTCTCTTTTGCGCGCGTTCCTGACTGAAAGAGAGAGAGAGAGCTTGCGATATATACATCGAGATAGATCGATAAATAAAGCGCGCGAACACGGGCGAAGCTCCTGAAGCACCAGCCCGCACATGAGAGCATAAATCTATAAAAAGCCATTCATTTGAGGCCGGGCACGCGAGCTAGAGAGAGAGAGAGAGAGAGAGAGAGCAAGTAAAACATAAAAGGACTTGACCCGTAAGAGAAAAAAAGGCTTGAAATCTGTGTAATACATGGGCGTCGTGCTAGGCCAATATATATTATATACCTATGTAAGAGCAGCTGGAGATATTGGCTTAGCCGCCCTGTCGCACTCGGAAAACTCGGAGCTTCGACAAACGGACCGGACGCGCGCACGCACACTCCAACAATAAGTCTATTATCTCGAATCTCGATCTGACCAAGTGTGTGTGTGTTTGTACAAAACGTGTATATAAACGGGTGCTCTGCGCGAATGTACCTGCACGACTTTTGATAAAGACGTCTCTCAGCGAGAGCACAATACGTCGTCGCGCAAGCTGTTTACACGGGACGTGATAAAATTACGCTCGTCGGCAGTTGCGACCCGGTGTACGACTGGCCTAGCTTCGCAAGCGCATACACCCACACGGAGCACAATCGCACACACAGGCGGAGGCCGGAAAAAATAACTTATTTCCCGTCTTTTAGCGCCGCGGCTACATTTAAATGCGGCATAAAGAACGTTTCTTGGCAGAATCCTGCCAACTGTCAGACACACGAGACGAGAAAGAGCGAGGACGCGTGCGGGGAGCGCGCGCGACTTTTTCCAAGCCCAGGCCTCTTGTTATTACAGAAGAGGAAGAAAAAGGAAGAAAAAAAGAGAGAGAGGATGATGCAGCTGCTCGGGCTGAGGGATTTTTTGTGCTCACAATGTGATCGCTCGGTTACAAAAAAAAGAGAGAGAAAGAGAGATTTTTCCATCCGTGTAACACAGTTTCTTTTTTACCACGCTTCGGGGTGGGTGGCTGTGCGAGAGAGAGACAGAAAGAGTGCAGAGCTTATGATAATAGTAAACAAACGATGATGAAGTGTAAAAAAATTTGAAAAGCTGCCACCGCTCAACGCCAAGTATACGTATAAACTCATGTATGCAAAACTTTGTGCCGCCCCGCGCGTCTACGCCCGCGTGTATGGAGTGTCGCTTGCACATATAACACATATATACAGTCGCGCGCGCGGTATTCACTTACTCTCCGACCACAAGCAGCAGCCACCCGCACCAGGAGAAGAGCGAGAGAGAGAGAAGTCATGAATCTTTCAACGGGAGAGTCTAAGGTTTGATATGAAACGCAGAAGCTTCATAAAATGAATAAGTAATACCGAAACCCCATCCTCTTTCTACTGTGTGTACTATATACCAGCCGTCACGGCACTCCGAGGAGCGTCGAGCGCACGAAATGCTGATTCCTAGTTCCTATACTAATATTACACGTCCCATTTCGGATGGTAATTAATCAAAGGCGTATAAAAAATTGCTCTCCATATTAGTTCATGGCGGATATCCCGAGTGCTTTTTAATTGTGTATCGCGAGCGCGACGCACGCGGCCCCCCCCCGACTTTTTTAACGAATCTAATTAAACATTCCAGCGATTTCGCCATCGTTCGACACGACTCGACAATGGAAAATAATCTGTATTACGTTGTGCAATTCGTTTATGCCTTATCAAATGAGAGCAAAGTTATGTTTTACGAAATTATCGGGCAGGGAAATAATAAATAAAAATTATTTGTTTAATTCAAATTTTAAAATTTTTATTTTTTTACGTAATATTTATCATGTGCGTATGTTTACATACAAACATAATAATTATTTACGTACTTACATCTTCGTACAAATATGGAATTTCCATCATATATTTTTGCAAAAAATGGGATCCATTTTGTTAAGTAACAAATATATACGATACCTTAAAGTTATAAAACGTTTATAAATGTATGTATATAAAATAATGCATAGCATGAAAAAAAATTTCATACTTCTTAAAATCTAATCAGTCGATGTGAAAACGTAAATATGTACATTTATGCAATACAAAGGTAATCACATAAGTCTCAGTCTTTTTCAATTGTTTCGTTTAACCATGCGGGATCTATGATAGAGAGCCCGTTGATATAAAATTGGTCAAGCCGATCGACTTCTGTGAATAAAACAAGCCGCGGCCTCGTGCCGAAGAGGATTGATGATGGATGAATCGCTACTGGATGTCTCGACTTGACCTAAAAAGTTGGAGTAAAAAAGAAATTACCTTTAAAAAATAACAGTTTGGATTTAATGTTTGCTACTAATGAATTTTAAAATTACCACGACGTAAGTTTGATCCTCCTGCAATTCAGCCAAGTTTTCACTCAAGCCATCGAGCAAAGCTCTCCTGAGATTCTCGGTATTAATCACCGAGCTTCTTGTCATTACCAATCCAGCTCTTTCACTCAAAGCCAACAATTGTTTTCTCACGAGAACGGCGTACTCGAGATTTCGATGATTCAAAAAATTATCTTGGCAGTAAACTTTTTTCTGGTTCTTTTTCGTGTATGCATTGTAGACATTCAAAAGTGTCACGTGATCGCCTTCTTCCGACTTGAATCTGTAAGTGTAAAATAAAATTGAGCACACAAGTGCATGAAACATTTCTATTGAGTGTTTGCGCCTTTGTATTCAAGCTCATCGTTCATGCGCATGTATACGCTATTTACATAGACTCGTACCTAGATCGAGCTGTCAGAGCCTCTTCGTGTTTCGTCGGGCTATCGACAAAGATGCTTTCCGCGGACAAAAGAGCTATCACAGTCAGAGCTTCCTCCAAGCATTCGTATTCGACCGACGCAAGTATCACTTTTGTAAATCTCGGATCCAATGGAAACAGTGCCATCGTTTCACCGAGACTTGTTAAACATGCCGGAGTACCTACGATGTTATTGCACGTATAAATATATACCTTATCGACCGATGATATACTTTGCATCTACTTATGGTATTTTATTTATTAATTTTTTCATTGTAATACCTGAGACAGCGCCTAATCGTTCTAGATACGCTATTGCATTTGCTATCGTTTCTTCCGATGGTTTATCCATGAAATCGAATGTGGTGATATCAATTTTGATAGCTAGAAGCCAAAGAGCGACATTTATTAATGAGCATCTTTGAATTTCGGGGACTGGCATTTCGGGAATTTTTTCAAACTCTGCTTTAGTATAAGTTCTAAAGCAAACTCCTGGTCCCTCGCGGCCACATCGCCCTAGCCTCTGTAAAGCTTGTGCCTTTGAGATTGTATCATATCTTAATACATCATGACCAAGAATTGGATCATACCAGCGTTGTTTAACTACACCAGTATCTATAACAGTTCTAATTCCTAAAACAAATAATGTTTTTTAATTTTAGAATGCTTCAATTTTAAAATCACACATACCTCCTATAGTCAAGGACGTTTCAGCAATATCAGTAGATAAGATAAGTTTCCTCATCCCTGGGGGAGAGGGTTTGAAGGCCTCCAACTGTTGATGTGTTGGCAGAGAAGAATAAAGTGGAAATACTTTTAAAGCAGGATAGCCTTTTCCATCCAATAATTTAGCTGCTTGTCTTGCCGTAATACAATTAACTTCAATTTCTTCTTGATCAGTTAAAAATATTAATATATCCTCGCTAATAAAAATTTAATTTAAATTTAAATTAAACATTAATAATTTTCAAAAATAAAATTTAATTATCTTTCAAATGCTTAAATCAAAAATATTTACTTTGCTGGAGATTTCTGGTGTATTTGAAAGGCAGTTGCTAAAGCAGAAAATTGGTAATCATTTTGTGATTCTTTTGCATGATATACTTTTGTTGGATATTGTCTGCCTTCAACATAAATTGGTAATGTTTCAAAATATTTTGCAAATTTATCTACATCCATTGTAGCAGACATAACTATTATTTTTAAAGGACTGGCATTACTGTTCCTTCTGAGTTTTTGTGCTCTCTTGACAAGACCAACTAATACATCAGTCTGAATAGATCGTTCATGAACTTCATCCAAAATAATTATTGAGTATTTGAGTAATTGATTATCAATTATAGCTTCTCTTATTAGTGTACTATCTGTGAGATATTTAATCCTAGTTTCTGGAGAAGTCATGTCTTCAAAGCGAACAGACCAGCCAACTAATTTACCAACGGCAGTGTTTTGTTCTAATGCCACTCTCCTAGCAATGTTAATAGCAGCTACTTTTTTAGGCTGGGTTATGCCAATACAACTACATGATCCTGCCATTCCAGACTCATAAAGGAGTTGAGGAATTTGTGTTGTTTTTCCACAGCCAGTATCTCCAACTATTATAGAAGTATCGTTTTTACGAATTTGTTCAAGCAATCTGTAGAAAAAAATAAGTAAATAAATAAGATGACTAAAATTTAGAAATTTATTGAGTCCGAAACTCTTATTTTATAGAACTAATGATAGAGTTTCTTATTTACTATCACATTCTCAGTATAGAGTTTATAAAAAAGTTTAATGTGATCTCAACAAAAGTTTTCTAATACAAACTTTTATCTTACAACTGTGCCAAACCTGTTGAATGTTTTCTTTATTAACTAAAATGTCTCACTCTGCTGTTACAACTATACAACTAGACATTAAAAAATAAAACTCATTTTATAGAAGTCTACATACCCTATTCGTTCAAAAACATTGGAAATTTCGCGCTCGATAAGTTTCCCACGTACCAACGACCGATAAAACGCAAACATAAATTGCAGAAAGAGTTTTTGGCATACATACATTATAGTATACAAGCGATGTCGCGCATTTAATTCATATAACATAGCAACAGTAGAGAGTATATTATTATCAACCAATGAAAAATATCTTCGGCACATTACTCGTAAATACGAGAAAAATACTCACTGTTTTCTCAATTTGACAACGGGCAAATCCTTCCGCTGCTGCTGAAGGGTTATTGTCTTTTTTTCCACAGCTCCGGCAGGTCCTTGCTCTTTGTGTTGCTGCTCCGCATTCGTAACCTCGGAATTATTATTGTCTGCACTTTCGATCTTGATGTGCTTGCTACCGCTGACAAAATGATCGTCGTTTGCTCGTTTTCCGGATATTTTGTAAAATACATCACTGCTGTTATTGTCGGCGAATTTGTACTTGGAGTCGTCTTGCTCGTGGACACCCATTGTTCGCTCGAATTATGTGTAGGCGAAAACTGCTTATGAAGTGAGTTCGCTCACGGACAGGCACGCACTCATACTGACTGTCTGTAAAAACACAACACTCGACAAAGCACGTGTTGCGCTCTTTCGTCGATCAGCTCCAACCAGAAAACTGACTTATATCTCACACTCGCAATACGTAGCACAACATCGCGCTTTTTGGCACTAATATAAACAGAAACACGGATTATAGAGGGATATGTAACTGTCAGTTGAAATTAGTTCTGCGTGTCGAAATATTACTAATCCTTTTTACAGTTTTATGCATCTATTGCTCTGTTTTTGCTGTGAGACTTTTCGACCTAACGATTTCATTTGAATCATAAAGTTTTAGAAATATAATTAAAAATTTTTGATCTCTAAATAAGTAACCCACAATTAAACAGTGTATCTAAAATCGATTATAAAAGAAAGATTAAAAAAAGAATATGAGAAATTGTTACGTTTAGCTCGATAGAATATTAAATAAACTTTAAAAGAATGGTTTATACGATATTTAAAACAATGAAAATCTATGGTTCTGCGATAATAAATCAAAAGCAATAAATTACATTTCTAATTTGTTAAAAATTGAAATTAATAATGCATGTAAAATGTACGCCTAACGAGTAAGCAGAATAAATTATTTCGAGTCATGAACTATCATAAAATTAACAAATTTTACACATGGGTTGGAAATGGTTGTTTTACAGTGTTAGAATTTCGTTATTAAAGGGCTATTTTTAATGGACATTGCATCAAAATTTTATAGTGCTGAATTTAAAAAAAATAAAATGAGTTAATTGTAATAACGGTACAATACCGCATATTTTTAATAAAATATTTTCGGCATTTAGTCTAGGTCAAAAATAGTTAATTAAAATAAACGAAGTTTGAAAAACTTATGTAAGCGTACTTTATGAAACGAACGGTGAATTTTTTGAAGAATGACGATATCCAGCAGTGATATATCGTCTGTAGTATAAAAATTTACTAGTATGATCTACTTATTGGCTAGAGTTTATCATCAACATAAGATTTTTTACGAAACGCGTTGCAACGGAGCTCTGTAACAGTATATTTTATACGTCAAGGGTAAAAAACGTATATACTTATGTATCCAGCTCTTTCTCGAAATTAAGAAAATGCAATCTAAAAAGTATGGTGTGCGGGTAAATAGAAAAAAAATATATATAGAAAAAAAACTTGGCATTCGAACATTTCTTCTAAAAACTTTCTCAATTCCAACTTGACTTATCGGTACATCCTCATAATGAATTTCTCGCTCCCTTCCTTCTATCTCTCACTCGCCGTTTCTCACAATTGCTTTTTAAGCGTGCGCCGAAGGGCATAATGTTAGCGGTAGGAGTGGTGCGTTGTTATTCCGGCGACAGAGTTTATAAATGAAGATTAAAATATATATTAAAAAATGCATCATCTGCTGTGCGTTGTTGCCAGTATGATTACACTTTTAGTTGTGTTTTTTTTCTCCTTCGCTAAGCGAAAAAAGAATTATTATTTATGCATTCAGCGCCAAATTTGCGTATTATAATTTATCATTGCCTCAGAAAGCAGCTTGAGCGCACTCGGGTCGAGCACAAGCCCCGTGATAAAAATCCATCATTTCTAGCAATTTTTTGAGAAAAAAAAAACGGAAAATGGCTCGAGCCATAAATACACTTCAAGAGATATATATAATCTTTCGGGTAGGAATATACGAGACTGCGTCTCTTGAAACACAATTGTTCCACGTCCCAGAGGTGTCGCACACTACCGTCTGTCTTGTCGGTGACAATTTGTTCTTGGCGTCTCGCTTTCCTGCAGCTTCTCTCCTTTGCGATTTACGAAATACACTCTGGAAATCGATGTATACCTATACTGTATTCAGCAAAGACGCAGAGACTTAACACAAATTGATCGCACACAACGTATTATATTTACTTTTCGCTACGATACTAATAATTTAACTGGATTCGAAAGTTTTTTTTTCCATCGGGGATAAATTTCTAATTTGTTAATGAATAAATATTCTTTTATTTAAAATAAGGGTTTCGAAATAATTTTTTCTTTGATTACAACTATATCGTGTCATTATAAGTAAAATTATCACATAACATTTTACGAATCAACATTGGGTTTGCGAATTGATGAATTTATAAATAGTTCGTTTTTAGGAATATTTTCATGATAAACTAACGTACTCCAAGTTTTGATATCGTTTCTTGTCGTTCATAAAATTGTACTTACGGGTTTTATGATAGGTTTCAGTTTTTGCTCTCCTGAAAAAATTAATTCAAAGAGACTTGAGAGAAACTTTTCTGCGAACACTTCTCGACGCGAACATATTGCGTGAATGCGAGGACGAAAATTGGCCTACCATAAGTATATCAAAATTATAGAGTTGCGGAATTTCATTAATTTTCTCTGCTTATTTTATCATGTTATATGTGTGAAAAATATCGATGAATACCGATCGAGAATTCTAATAACTCCTAGCCTTACGTTTATTAAAAGAGCATCAATAATCGTCTCCAGAATAGCTACTTCTGTTTCTATCGCTAGTGAATTTTGACCTCTTGTTTTCATTGGCCTCAAAACTTTCGCTTGGTGAGCGCTTTCGAAAGTAAGGACTAGTATCCTTTTCCGGACATTCAATTGCTTTGTGTTTGACGAATTTCTTGCAACTGTAGCACAGTTTTAGACCAGTTCCTTTTCTAGGACAGTCTCGCCCCAAATGTCCAAGATCGTCGCAATTGAAGCAGCGAAGATGGGCTTTTGAAGATGATTTTTTTCGGGAAAATGTTTCCCGTCTTCCATTTAGTTCTTCGTCCTGACGACACAGTTTGGATTAATCTCATTTTTTACTAAAGAATCTTTTAATCTTACATAATGGGGTTTTCAAGGTCAAAATTTGCAACTACAAGGAAATCTCATCTACATTTACATTTCTTACTTGGTTACAGGTATTATAAAATTGTTAGCTTACCTCGCCAACTACATCATCACTACCAAAAAATCTATCTATTACTTTATCAAGATCCTTTGGTATAGTAACTTTTCTAATTGGTTCATCCTGTTCCTCTGTCTCATTGCGTAGTGATTTTAGCTCATCTAAAAATCTGCTTCGATCTTCAATCATCTCTTGTCTTAGCTCCTCTACAACTTTTGTAACAGTATAGCACATTTCAGTAGCGGTATCAATTAGTTTTGCCAGTTTTTCCTCTAATATACTATTCGATGGCTCTGAACTTTCATTATCTCCTGAAAAGCATTGCTTATGACATTTTTTTCAAGTAGTCTCAATTATGATATAGCTTACTGATTTATTTCTTAAAGATTTAAATAAGAATTAACAATTAGAAATGAAATTATTTATTTAAACAAATAAGTTCAATCATTTTCAATGAATAACAAGTTAATTTTAAAACAATGAGTATTATGACACTTTATTTATTTTTTTAAATCTTGAAAAGTTTTCCAAAGCAACCCCAACAATCAAAAAATGAATTTATACTTGGAAAAGTGTATCAACAAGCATACATTTAAGTGTTAAAATTTTCAGGTTAAGATTAAAAATTTTCTGATAAATTATTTCGTGATATTTTTTATAAACTGCAAGCAGTAACTTTTGATCGACATGTATAGTTTGTACACATTACCTTTCACTTCATACTTTATACAAAATATTCATACTTACGTGATAATTTCGCATTACTCGACATGGCTAATAAGGTTGCAATGATATGTGTTCCTTTAATTAAAGAGAATAAAAATAGGCAGAAATTATTATAGTTTACTACCTACATAAAATTGATCAAAATATTAAATAATTAGCGTAATAAATCACGCAAGCAATTGATTTTTTAATGGAATAATGCGATTGCGTTGATCAAAATAATTCATGTCCGGTTTGCAGAAACCGAAGTAGACATTTTAAGAATAGTAAAATATGGCGGGAATAAAGCTGTTCATTCAAAAATCTTTAACTCAAAGATGACCAGAATAAAAAAAAAGTAACTTTGTTATCAAAAAGTTATTTTGCGTGTACGAATATTTGACAACATTTATTAATATTTATATATCATTCAACGTACATTATATTTAGATAAATCTTTTGATAATTTTATATTATATATTATGTCTCCTTTGTTATTATGCATAGTTTGTATTCTGTTACAATTTTTTGTGTATAGTTTACAACATTATTCATGAAAGCACAATTAAATTTTACAATTTTTGTTTATACATATTAATAAATTGTTCACACTTAAATAAGTTAATATTTTTTTTTCAAATATATAAATATAATACAATTAAATGCTGTCGATACTTAATATAGCAGATCTTTAACGTATTAATACAGATATGTACTACTTCTTACATTCTTTCCCATTTCATTTCTCTTTCTTTTTCTTCTTTTCAATAATATGATATAAATATGTATAGTTTATACATAAATCATTGAAGATGCATGTAAAATGAACCTTCAAATATATTATAAATAATCATTTCTGGACCAAGATCAATATGTTTGTCTTTATCGTTAAATGCTTTGAATTGAAAGCACCATTTCTACAATACAAACTCTTTTTTTAAACAGAAAACTGCATACATACATTTATATTTTATATGTATAACAAAGATAAAGACATCACAGATACACATACATTCTGTGCAAATGCAGGAAGACACAGTGATATACAGGCTGTCCCTCTTTCTCCTTTTCTCAATACCACATGTACTTATAAATAAGCACCCTAAGTGAACCAAGATTGTGCATATTTCTATCACAATTATTCTCTCTCATTTAAAGCACATTATAATCTTCATTCATATAAAGATATCAGAATAACATTTGATAATTATTAAAGCCTCATCTTTTTTTCGTAAATGCAAGAAAAGTAGAGTAATCAGGTACACAGAAAAAACATTCAACATCCTGTTTGTACCTGGACATGTCAGTACTTATGAAGAATCTTTAAGAACTAAAGTTCACACACATTTAACGTCTAACTGGCATGTGAAAGAGAGGTCACGTGTCGCCTTCATCATCAGTCAAATCACCGCTACCGGCATTAGCTCCAACTTTCGTTAAATATCGATTTCGCATACGATCATCTGATTGAGGCTGAAGTAAATCATCCCCTGATAAATCTGATGTTGAACCACCACCTGCGTTACCAGATAACAGCTGTTCACGTTCTGTATTAATTGGTGCGAGTGGATTCTTGTCAGAATGTTCACGTTGTTTCGGTGTCATATTGAGGTAACCACCTGTATTATTTGAATCAGTGATCCAAATGACTATAGCGGTAATAAGCGATACTGCAAAAAAGAATTATAATAAAATAGATATAGGAATTTTAATAAACAAATTGATAACTTATTTGAAACTCACTCCATAGCCATCCTAGGAAAAATAATTCAAGCATGAAGTAGCCATGATTATCAACAATTATTCCACAAACTATTGAAGTAACAGCCAAACCTAAGTTTTGTAATGCTTGTGCACTAAAAAATGAATTTTTTTTTGTAATAATTAAAGTTTGAATACATTATAAAAAAAATTTCATTATAAAACTTACATTCCATAGGCAGTACCAAGTTGATGATCAGGTATAATTAATGTTATTAAAGGCCACAAACCACTAGCAAGCATAGAATAAGAAAGACCTAATATCACCATGCATACATATGGGCTTACATATGTAAATGCTAGCAGTCCATGTGCTATTAAAGAGCCAGTTATACTTAAAACCACCCAAAAAATGTTTTTGCCCATTTTATCTACTACGATACCAAAAATTGGGGATGCAACAGCAGATATAAAATAAACCAGTGAATTCACCGTATTTGCTGCTGCAGGTTCAAATCCATATTTCCTTATGAAATAAACTCTGCAAATATTGAATAAAAAATTAAAATGAACAATAGTAATAAGAATAAGTAGTAATTAAAATTTTCAACTTACTTTCCTAATGAAATGAAGGGAAATATAGCTATATAATAAGCTACACAAATCCAAGCAACAAGCCAAAAAACTCCTTTGAAATCCTTTACATCGGTAATTCTAGCTATTTCTGGAGGAGCACCTTCGTTACGTCTTAAGACTTTTTCAGCATGACTATCCATTAAACCTAATAGTAGTGCACAAACCATAGAAAGCACACAAGTTAAAGCAGCAATAAATAAAACTGCTCCAATGCATTTAGGACCTGAGTATTGCAGGGTTTTAGATACATAGTTATAGATATCATCCATAACTACAAAATTCACAGTTGAGCCAACCCTTGCAAAGCTCAATTGTAAGCCAAATACTAAATTTAATTCTTTGCCTTTGAACCACAATACTGCGTAGCTATTTTGTGCAACTGCTAATGATTCGGCTCCAATTCTAAAAAAATAATTCAAACGTAAAGCGAGTTATCCATGAAATAAAGGTAGAAGTAAAGAATTATTTTTTGATAAAGACATACCCGAACACAAATCTCCCCAGCATCATTAGCCAAAATGTATCCACAAATGCTCCAAGAGCAAACATGAGCTGACCAATCATTGTCAATGACATATAAATGATTGTTCCCCATCTTATACCAAAAACTGCATCAATTAAAAATCCTCCAATAAAACAAAGTATAACATTAGGCCATGAATAGATTGAATACAACAAAACAAATTTTTTAGTTGACATATCCAAATCAGACTTGAAATTATTCTGAAGTGCTCCAGGGTTGTCATAGCAAAAGTAGGAACCTAAAAGTATTTTACAATATAATTATTATAAATTATAATAAAATGAAAATTTATTCAAAAAAGAAAAGTGAATCATTCATTGCATTACGTTAATTGAAAAAATGTTATACAGTTTGTGAGATTATGTATGAATCATAATGTTGAATGAAACCCAATCTTTACAAACTATTTAATTTTAATAATACTTATAGCATGATTAGGGTCAGCATGATTGATTATTAATTTATTCATATTTTTTTAAAAATGGGAATCAATGTACATTAAAGTAAAAAACTACATTTGATTTTTTGACATTTTTCAAGTAGTCAAAGGTCACACACACAATTTTTTTTTTCAAATAAAGTTCACTTTTTGTTATCATTAAATTTTTCATCTAACGATATATCCGATTCTGCTGACATAATAATGATAACATAAAACAAACTATATGAATCACTTGCATTATCTTTGACACAAAAGCCTCATCATCTGCCGGCTCCATTATCTCTTTCTCTTTTAAATTAAGTATCAATGCATTTGAGTATACTCTAAACGTTACATAGATAATTTTTGTTGTATTAGTCATGCTCAGCCAACTCAGACAACTGATATTTTAGCTGTACCATTTGTATCAATATAAAAAACATTGAATATGCATTATTAGGCCAATAAACGAAAAAAAAACAAAAATAATTAATAATTTATGAATAATCTGCATTACGAAAGTAACTAAATTATTTGATCAAATCTCTTTGAATACCAATCATAAATTTGTTTAAAGCATCAATATAAATCAACATATTTTCTCTGAATAATGTTGTAAATATAACTGTAAAAGACTTACCAAAGCCTAATAAACACATAAGAGCCAGTCCCATGAATCTAAACATTGGCCTCCGAGGACTAAAGCAGCCCTGAAGTGCCACATCATCCTCCGACCTACTAGTTGTGCTGTCAGGACTATCCATTACGCCACCTTCCATTAAGCCCTGCAGCTTAGAGAATAATTTTTCTTTAGGAGTCACGCACTCGAAAGCTTAGAACATCTGTTTCACTGATGAAACGTCAAAATTTGACGCATATCTGTGTTGACAAAAGATTGTTGAATGTTATTGAGTGCATATATTGATATGCGTGAACGTGAACGCGCACTGGATAATTTGATGTCTGCTTACTTACAACTTGACAACCTAATGAGTCGACGACGTCCGATCGAAAACAATAGTCACTCCGTTCGTTGGCTTATTTATAAGCACACACATATACATAGCTTACATTGAGTTAGTTTGTGTTGTTCGGTTTTGTGGTGCACAAAATACTAGGCAGCTGTACACAGCAGCAGTACACACAACACACAGTCGATTGCATGTCATTCATAGATCAAGTATGTATGGAGGGGGTACGCGCAGCCGTGTATACCAACAAATCAGTGCCATCTATTGACCACCGACGCTATTATGCGAAAATGAAATCTGCCTTACCACGGGTGCAGGTATAGCGCGTGATTCGCTTCCGCATTCTGCATTATCAATCGACGCAAAATTGCCTACTTCTGTACACATGATAGAATTTTGTAATGCTTATGAGAAAATGATTCGAAATTGATATTCAAGGGATCAAAGGGGGTTTAAAATGCAAAACATTTTATTTAATTTTTAGATGATTTTTCTTTCTCTTTTCAACGATTTTTTTTAAATTCCAAAATTTTCATTTTTCACTGAGGTACAGTTATTTCTGTGAGCTTTTTTCGTATAATTAGCGTGTTTAATTTTTTTTTCTTTTGAGTTTTCTATAAGTTATGCTTTTGGTCACTTATTGCAAGATTCAAAGCGAACTCTTTGAGCTTAGACGTTCAGGTGATTTACACTTCTTCGGAACATAAGCGGTCACCGAAATAATCTCGGGAAAAATGACGCTGTAAAATTCCTTTCTAAAGATTGAATAAAATTTTCTTCAATATTAAGCGACTTTTGAGTAAATGAGGTAAAACTGCTAGTAATTGGATACTGCGAGTTAACACATGTTTTACGTTTAGATAATAAATCGGTTAGATAAAACAACGAAAGGATAATTCTATTTTTATAGTATTCACTTATGTGCCATTCGATTAATTTAATATGTATTGTTGAGGATTATCAATAACTGAACTTGAGAATTAATTTTTATCATGAAAGATTATAATATTAAAAGAGAAAGGAGGATCGTTTAGTTAATTTTTTTTTATTTTAACATGATTTTGAACATTTTTTCTGGTTATATGATAAAAATAATTTAATGGGATTGAAGTCTACGATAAAGAAAATTACTCTAAAAGTATATAATTAAATTTTATCAAAAAATATTCAAAAATGAGCTTATGATAGTAAATTGTAGCTTCAGCTTCAAAAACATGGTGCACGCGATAATTTATGATAAGATTATTTGGGACAAACGAATCAAAGATTTTTTTTAAGTTTAAATGACTCTTGAGGCAACGATTTGAAATTTGTTCAATTATTTTGACTTTCGAACCTTTAGTGTAAATTTGAAGTGAAAAAATGAATAATATTTGTCGATTTCAAAAAATATTGCAAAAAAATCTCGACGTTAGTCGAAAAAAATGTTGAGATTTACTTAATTACTTTATGAGGTATGAAGTTTTAATTTTACTACCCAGTAAAGTGATGTAAAAAGAAGTGTCCTAAATGATAGATTCATTCGTTTTTTAATTACATTACGATTACGCAGACTCAAAAAATCTAATTGTTTAGGAAACAATTTATAGATTTTCATGTACAAAAATTTGAATTTTTCTTACCTCCTTAAATAATCTTCTATGCGGTCCATACAACGAAGGAAATCATCTAACATATTTAAACAATTTTTTTTCTGTTGTCATTGGGATTCTAGAACCTTGAGACATCAAATATACGTATAGTAAGGAGGTACTTATTTACCAAGTTGCATGGAATCTTGCTTCCAAGTTTTTTTAGTTAATTTGAAACTTAAAGTGGAAATTCAATATTAAGAATCATTCATATAACTATAAACCATGCGCTTATCGAGATCGTCATTTTCGAAATTTATAAATGTAATAGTGATCATTATGTATGATAGATCGGTGACGCCTTCAACCTCGCAAAGCGAGAACGTCGCTCTCGGCGTCGTTTGGGCCTCCATCCAAACACCGGTGATCGCTAGCGGCGCGAAGTGCGCGTGACGATCGGCCAGGAGTGAGAACTGAGAAGGGTTGAGCGGGCCTGTCTTCGCCAACGAACATTCGTTCGACCACTCTCTCGTCTCGCCCGGAATACACTACACATGTGGCAACTTCAGCGCCCGAAGTAGCTTTCGTTAAATCTTACTTTTCACATTTAGTCGAGCTCGCATTTACGGACAGCTACAATGCAATCCAACCCGTAAAGATCGGCTAGATGAGTAAAAGATGTATAAATTATCTTTTGTAATGAATGTATACGAAAACTGTTTTCTTTTCCAAAATAAACAGTGAGATTTGTTAAAACGAAGAATTAACAACAAATTCATATGCGAAATTTTAAGTACGGTCCTTATAGGGTGATATCACCATATTTTTTTAGCAATAATAGATATCCCAATTCTGATGCTGATATTAAAATCATATATTCTTTTGTCCATTTTTAAAAACTTTTATTAGAAAACTGTAGCAGTTGTCTATGGTTGGTCTATGGTTTTTTTCGTCATTATAAGAATTATATAAAAATAAAAAATAAACTAAGTTCATCATGGAGTATGAATATTACAAATATTGGAGTACGGTCGAAACATGAAATTATAATTTTACTGATCGACCAGCAGTTTTTTTACCTGAATTTTATTGATAATTTCTCATGCCTTTATTTTTTCATGTTTTGCAGGTGCTGAAAGAACAAACTGTGCAAATCAATAATTAGATAGAAGAAAATTCCTGTACAGAAAGTTAAGTATCTCATTGTTGTATCTAAATCGTTTCACTTCCTCTTCTGGGCTAGTTTTTCATTACATATTTTATTGAGCGGTATTGTGGTGTCACGTCGGGAGATGTGTCTGGTCTTTTTTTTGTTTGTGCAAAGATTAAAGTCTTTTAACACTGGTAATGTATCCGTGCAATATTTGCAGTATCGTAAAAATAAATGATTAACTCATTAAGTTCCAAGAGGACGGTTTGGTCAACACTTTATTCGGCCACTGTATTTTTTTATGAAAATGGGGTCATAAAAATATGCCAGTAACAAATTCTAATACAAAATTTAATGCCTTTTCAGAATCTGATCTCAGATTTTTGAAAAAATGATCAGGTCAAAAGTTAAACTTGATTTTATAAAAAAAAAAACGTGATTTTGAAAAAATCACATTTCTTAAATGACTGCCTTTGCACGAGACCCGAGTTCTCGTTGTTTCCTCGTTCTTGAGGTGCAGCTTCGAATTTGTCAGCATTGTCGGCGTACCATATATATGGGTCAAAATAATACTTTTTTACAAAACCGTGCGCACGTATGTCACCGATCTTGACGCGCTTTCGGTATGTTATAGTACATGGTAAATAGGTCCCAAAAACAAAATTTTAGACCCCCTCCCCCCTCCTACCCCCCACTTCCGGTATAAACGTCCATTTTCGATCTATATTTTTTCTGAGGACATGAAGCAAGTAAAAAATCTGAAAAAATTCATAAAAATACTTTTCCACAATCCAAACAACCTTGAATTTTTTCAGATTTTTTGAGTGCTTCAGGCCTTCAGAAAAAATTATTGAAAATTTCAAAAATCGAGATACGGCGGTATGAGCCGATGTAGTACTCGGAAATTTTTTCAGTTATTTTTCGCATTAAAAAACATAACCTCAATTTTTTTCAGATTTTTTCAGATTACCTAACGCACCTTTTGAAGCCAAAAACCGATTTTTTTGACGAAAATAATTTTTTTAGGACAGTACGGAGCCTCGAAAAATCTGAAAAAAATTTTTTCTTGTTTTTTTCATCAAAATACGTAATCTCAAATTTTTTCAGATTTTTTAATTGAAGGCGATAGCTTCTAGGGCCGAAAAATGCTATTTTTAACAAAAAATGGTTCCTAGAACCCGATGGTTCCGGTGAAAAAATTTGAAAATATTTTTTTTGAATTCCTTGTCAAATTTTAATAAATTTTGACCGTTTCAAAAGTTCGATTGAAGCTTCCTAGCTCATTTTAGAGCATCAAACGAGTTTTATCATTCCTTAATGTCTTCAGAAACGTCTTCAGATATTTTGCACTAATCTTTGTCCTGCTCTAAAATGAGCTAGGAAGCTTCAATCGAACTTTTGAAACGGTCAAAATTTATTAAAATTTGACAAGGAATTCAAAAAAAATATTTTCAAATTTTTTCACCGGAACCATCGGGTTCTAGGAACCATTTTTTGTTAAAAATAGCATTTTTCGGCCCTAGAAGCTATCGCCTTCAATTAAAAAATCTGAAAAAATTTGAGATTACGTATTTTGATGAAAAAAACAAGAAAAAATTTTTTTCAGATTTTTCGAGGCTCCGTACTGTCCTAAAAAAATTATTTTCGTCAAAAAAATCGGTTTTTGGCTTCAAAAGGTGCGTTAGGTAATCTGAAAAAATCTGAAAAAAATTGAGGTTATGTTTTTTAATGCGAAAAATAACTGAAAAAATTTCCGAGTACTACATCGGCTCATACCGCCGTATCTCGATTTTTGAAATTTTCAATGATTTTATCTGAAGGCCTGAAGCACTCAAAAAATCTGAAAAAATTCAAGGTTGTTTGGATTGTGGAAAAGTATTTTTATGAATTTTTTCAGATTTTTTACTTGCTTCATGTCCTCAGAAAAAATATAGATCGAAAATGGACGTTTATACCGGAAGTGGGGGGCAGGAGGGGGGAGGGGGTCTAAAATTTTGTTTTTGGGACCTATTTACCATGTACTATAACATACCAAAAGCGCGTCAATATCGGTGACATACGTGCGCACGGTTTTGTAAAAAAGTATTATTTTGACCCATATATAGAGAGAAGCGGTTCAATAGGATTTTTCGCGTCGTCGTTATAATTATTAACAATGTTTCAATGTAGGCCCGATATGAATATTGAATTTAATTTTTATTGATCTGTTTTTGCCTTGAAATTATTGTGTAGTGTGTATTTCTCAATCCGTGTGCGTACACTGGCGTGCATCGTCGTGTACGTGCGCGTTTTGGATCTGCACTTTGGTGCACATGATCTTGATTCGTTCAACAGTCATCTTGGCATGCAAGTAGCCGATTCGTCGCACGTGTGGCTTGGCCAGTAACGAGAGATAATGATGATCGCTACTGGCCTATTAAATTAAAAAAATGTTCTTTTATTGAAAAATCTTCAATCAGTCAACACTTGTTTCTGGCTATTGTATTAACCACCAACCAAGTGGCAGGTAATATTAAAGATTGTAATTAAGAATTCATGATTTTTATTTCGGTAATTGACTGCGATTGATCTTGGAAGGAGTTTTGCGTAGCCGAAGCATTACGTATTAGCGAATTTGCGTAATATAATTTCGTGTTCTAGATTTAATTCAATAGTTATTCGGTTAATTGAATGCTTATCTCTAAATCATATCTGTTTTTGATATCTAATGTTTCATACTGTACTTCTATCACAAATTGTTTATTCTTACCTATTTTTTCAATATGTATGTATTATTATTATTAAATTATTACCAGTATTATAACTTTCAATACATTAATTATTTATATTCGTAAGTTTCGGATCCATAAGTTATTGTAGTGTCTTAGTTCAATAAGTCAATTCAAAACATGGTCCTCCAAGACAGTGGAGGCGGCATTATTATATAGTAAGTTTTTGCTATTGCAATGAAACAAGCATTCATTAGCGTCATCAATTTTCTATGTATAATAATTATTATAATAAATAATTATGCTGTATAGTTCATAACCAAAGAACATTAAACTCAATACTTATTACCTTGTCAAGCACACAACTAGTTAACATGTTTATTTATATTCAGTATTGTAGTCATCTTTATATGTATATAAGTTCATCGTCAGATCAGATAAATCGCAGAGGCTTGTGAGGCATCATGTACAAAAATTAATTTAAAATTAATTAATTTTTTATTTAAATTTAGGTAATAATTTAACTATTGTAATTTTTATTATTTTATAACTGTTATTAATGTTTGAGTGATTCCGTGACGGGGTACGATTGAACCTGCGTGACATTAAGGTGCGACTCTATCTCAGTCTCATTAGTTAATATGAATTAATTAGTCACGACACAGACAGTTCTGTATAATAAAAAAAAAAAATTGATTTGATAATTTAAAAAAATTAGGTCAGCAAAAAATGACCCCAGTCAGGGTATGTCGTGATTATCAGCAGCTCGAGAACAATTACGCATAATTTATCTTAAAGTGTGAACCACTACTCGATTGTGCTCTAGAGGCATAAGAGTTTAATAAAAAAAATAGCGCAATAAGTACAGCTGAAGACTTTTTCTACTCAGTCTGCAGTGATTTTGATGATTTTTTAAATTCATTGCGTTAAAGAGATTTGGCAGTGACGGTCGCACTTGGCGTACAAAACTCGCCTGCCCATGTGTTTTTCTCCGCTATAAATTTACCTATCTTTTCTGAGAATTGCAATGGATAAGACAATTTTTGCAACTTACTTCGTGCTTTATAGTATAATAAATGATATTTTATCAATTATTATTAGTATAAAGTCTGCTGCAGTCAACGGAATAAACGATATGCCATTATAACAAGAAAATTATAATATAGCTTGAATATTTTTTGATATTATATTACTATAGTCATCGTGGATTGGTGTTCACCTACACATTTGTTTATGTTGAATTATTTGTCGATGAAAAAGAACTCTTGCAGCGAGAATGGAATACGTAACATTCGCTCAGATAAGCTTGCTGCATTCCTTAAGCAATTAGATCGGATGCTCTTGAGATCCCTTCGTTTCTTAATTTTCAAGATTATTTTATTGCTTGTTAGTGCGAAGAGAAAATATGCCTCAAGATCGTATACTGGATTGCTCTTTGTGAGTTTGCAAGTAATTTTGGATCAAGGTAGCGATGTATTGAGAGCGGAAGAGCTCGAGGAATCCCGTATATTGCTCATAATTACCACTAACAAGCTAATTTCGATCAAGAGTATACGATTTTCAAGATTTTCAAGAAAATTCAAGATCGATGTATCTAAAATCAACTGCTCTTCAGTGCAGTAAGTATACTGAGTGTCTCTATCAAGTTAAAAGATCAATCAGGATCGGTCATAGACTGGATTGTCATTGCCTTACAATGTTAGTCACCCTCTGGTCCTAACTTTTGAAAAAAGGATATCGTGCTTGTTAGTAAACTATGTATGCTCTATGTTGAGATCAGTGCTTTGCTTTAATCTGTACAGCGACAGAGGCATACTTTTTGCCAATGCTGATTGTAAGCTTCGTCACGTGTGGAGAGCTTTGACTGAATCTTTAAAATAGCCGATGGCCTTTTATGTCTGCACACATTAATAGCACTTCAAGTCTTCAGCTCTGTATTTCGGCGGATGGTGAGAGAAGATAGTAAAATCAATCAGATACCATATTCGACGAGTGATTGAAGATGAGGCTCTTACCTATTTTGAGTATTTTCTGTCGCGTAAAAGTGTGCTTAAATTCTTGACCATGGGTGTCATTGAACAAAGATCGATTCGACAGTAACAATCTGTGATTGATGGAGTCAAACGCTTTCGCATAGTCCAGGAACACAACAGCAGTTGGTTTGTTTACACAAAGTCCACTATATATACATATTTTGAGAAAAGTACGATAGTGTCATCTGTACGACTCTATTTGTGTCGGCGCGGGCTTCTATTGTAAGTCCCGAGACTGAGTATACGTGTGCTGTTGCAGCAGCCGCCGCACAGACAACAGGCGACAACACTGAAAGAAATTTAGAAGCATATCTCTCTCTCACAGAGACCACAGCGCTCCAGGCACGCTGGTAGAAGAACTCTATGTGTTAGGAAACGTTACTGGCCAAGATTGGGAGCGTTTTGATCCCTAACGTAAATGACCGTACTCGTCTTGCGTGTGCTTGACGATATTAGGTGAGTGACAATTACAATACCGATGCGGTGGTATCGAAATTATCTCACAAGAGACAAGCGCGCGCTTGTCATGGGATCAAAACGCTCCCTAGTGAGATTAGATTCAACCGAGAATGAGGAATGATAATGGTCCGCCACTTTGTAGCGTAATGTGACATCGTTAGACAAAAACAATCCAAAATTTTTTTCAGTGAAGTCACAGCTCTTTGATGTTATGAAGATACCTGCATACCTGTCAAACACACGTGCTTGACGGGTATCAGCTATTTTAGCGCTAGTTTCGCTTTGTTTTAAAGCAGATCGAACTTGTTCTAAGTTCTTTTGCCGTGAGTTATTCACGGGCTCACAGAGTAGAAAAGAAATTCAAAACATATACGTTATGTTATATAACGTCTTCGTGGGCCGTGTTATACAGCTGGAAAGTTTTTGAGAGAGTAAGAAGCGAACTTATTTTAAGCTCTTTGCCATGAGTTGTTCAAGGGCTTGCAGCGTCGAAAAGGAAAGACGAAGGAAAAAGTGGATTTTGAACTTACTCGTTATCTTATATAATGGCTACGTAGGCTATGTTTTACAACTGGAGGTTCGAAGGAGAATGCGAGGCTGGTTGGTTTGTTCATCGGCTTTTTATGTACTCGGGGTCTCGATTGTTTTAGATCGACTAAGTACGTGCTGGAATGTGATTTGACCTAAAGTCGTAAAATTCGCGAGTGGGCTGAACAAACCAACCGTCGCCTGATTCTCGATTTTTCCAAGTTCAACGGGCCAAAATTTATTATAAAATATAAGATATAATTTTTTATAAAAATGTGATACAATGAATTGCAAGCTCGAACAAAGTGGATTACGCCGCAGCTTATTATAGGTGACATGACGGGCCATGGTAAATCGCTGCTGAGTCGAATATCGGCCTTGCATAAAAATAATGGTCTTACATGTTCGACATATGGACTGCGTCAACTGTTCTTACTCACTGGATTCAAAGAGGTGCGTGAGGGCACCTTGACCCAATCATACAACATCTGGGGTGCCTCAAGGGTCTGTGCTCGGCCCGCTCTTATTCGCAGTATTTGTCAACGACCTGCGCACCGTCCTTCACCACTGTGATCACATCGTCTACGCTGATAACACGCAAATCTACGCGCACGATTTCCTGGACCGTATTCTGGAACTCATCGCTGCAGTCAACTCCGATGCTGAGTCGGCCGCTGCTTGGGCGTCTCGCTGTGGCCTCCGACTCAACCCGAGTAAAATGCCAGTGCAACTACTCCGCAGCCTCGCTTTTCTTACCAAACTGAAAGCCTCATGGCTGCCTAAGATAGCGGTTCGGGAAACACACATCGAGTACTCTGTAATTGTAAAGACACTTGGCGTCAAGCTTACTCCAACACTGAACTGGGAGGCGCATACGAATAGCATCGTATTACGCTGCCACTACGCAGTATTCTCGCTTCGGTACTACAGACACGCCCTCTCTCAGAGCATAAGAAAAACGCTTTCGGTCGCCCTGGTGCTCCCTCACCTCGACTATGCTGCGGCGGTGTACGACTCTGTCACGGCCGAACAAAACCTACGGCTACAGCGTGTTCAAAACGCCTGCATACGCTTCGTCTATGGCGCCATTCCTCGCACTGCCCATGTAACACCGTACCGCCTGGTCCTGGGCTGGCTGTCGGTGTGTCGTCGTCGAGAGCTGAGGATTGTCTTGCTCGCTCTGGAGATACTACGGATTGGTTCACCATCTCGACTGTCTTTCATCCTCATGGCAGACCACCACAAAATCCGCACCTGTCCTCGTCGCATCAGGTCGCAGGTCTACTACAACGCCAAACGCACTGGAGCTCTTACGAAGTCTTTTTCGCACACCACATCACGCATACTTCTCTCACTTCTCTTCAAAATTAATCTCACTCTTCCCGCCTCTTCATAAAAAAGCCCATCTACAATCACCTCCTCTCACTCGATAAACAAGACTTGAAATCCCGATGCATAACTGCAAACCTCACCCTCATTCCGCCATCACTTGCCAACATACTCACCTTTCCCCCATCATGAGAGCACACCGCTCGCCATTACCTGTTCATCGTCATTTTCACTACATTACAATACTGGTAATTAACTGTAAATTTTCTACGCTCTGTACCACCGACGGACATGACTGTACTTGTATACTGTGCAACTTACTTAATTATGTAAACCTCTGTACATTGTACTTTCTCACTGGGCCATACGGGGTCCTACTCCACGGTCCGATCAAATAAACTTTCAATTCAATTCAATTCACCTGATTCACAAAATTGTTTTGTTGCATACCATTACTAAGATAGAGTCAAGAGTCTAAGGCTTTAAGCTTGTGGGTGTATTATATGATTGTTGCATAATTTGTAATATTGAACATTTGTAAGAGCAATCGGCTCACTGAGTTGCGAGTACTGAGTCATTTGTTATTTATACGTCCATCAACGCGGAGGGATTGTTTCTGTCACTCGGGCTTCTATTTATATTTGGTTGTGGGTTATTGGCTGTGAACACGTTTTAAAATTGCATTGTTATCCAAGATCAAATCGTTTTATGTCAAAATTGTGTATTCAGACTTTTTTCACAAACACTTCATTTTGAAAGATTTGGAAATATTTATTTGTTACTCATTATTAAGCCGTTAAAAGAAAGTAATGTTGAAAAAATAATAATCAGTAAATAAATCTAGAAGAGAATCAATAGTGAATGAAAAATATTGAAAGAACTTGAAGAGATCCAATAGTGTAAGCATAAATTAGTAAGCCCATTTTTTTATCAGCTGCATAACTTGGTTGGTCGTGTGTACTTTTCCTTTCGTGTATATGCATTGGCGTGCATCGTCGTGTATGTGCATGTTTCGGGCCTGCACTTCGGCACATGTGATTGGCTTATCGAAGAGCCTAGTTGCGAAGGTCATATTGGCCCTTCTGTTGTCATAAAATCATGAGATTGGGTAGTTGAAATGAGAAAACCCCGAAGTTTATATTGCATAAAATGTTTTATTGATTTGAAGATATTGGACGGGTGAGATCCCTGCGATCCGTGGCGAATGGGCAGGCCAGGCATGGCTGTTGTTGTACTTGGAGAAACTCGGCGTAGATCTTTTGGATTTTGCCAATGGTAAAACCATATCGCGATACTTATCGCCCATGCATTTCCATGACTCGTAATTATCTCTGTTATTGCGCGAACTGCATAAAGTATTCCGGATAACTTTATATAAATTCGACTTTTAATACAAAATTTTTCAACCGAGTTACTACTAGTTAATGCCGTAAATTTTTCGCGGATTCGCAAACAGGAAAGGAGTATTGTTATATTTTATAACAATATATTGAGCTGTATTTTACAGTTTTGTTCGAACTTATTGTAAGTTCTTTGCCATGAATTGTTCATGGGCTTTGAAAAATAGAAAAGGAGAGGGAGGTTTTTATATTTTATAATAATATATTGAGCTGTATTGCTGGCGAAAAAAATGTATTAAGTGGCGGTACTGGACGTCACACTATATAATAGATTCGTAAGAGTAACGCCGGTATTACCTACTCAGCTTTTTTGTCGTCGCGCAACCGTCGCCAGGCGATAGGCGGCGATAAAGTTGTGCCGTTGCGCCAAGCTGACGCAGCTTGGTCCCATTGCATGCGCGGGCTTTTCGGCTTACGCGTCGGCGACACGCTGACCGATCTGAGTCAGTGTCCTTGCATAACGTGCCACGCAGCGGGCTCGCAGACGTGGCTAGTCACGTCGCCCGGGCCCACGTGACAACTTGCGAGAGAGAAATTGGTATTAACTCACGAATCAAATCTGCTAATTATTTTTTCATTTCAGTCCTTGGCTCTAGCTGTAGACTTCGCTGTCTTTGTTGTTCTCGGCACTGTTGACGTTTCCGTTCTTGTCGTTGTTGTTGCAAATGTTGCTCGTTCAACTGCTTCGATGCTGCTTCGCGACGACGCGCCTCTTTTAAATATCATACATGACGTTTGCGCTCTTCTCTTTGCTGTCGCTTCACTGTATCACTAGCAGACTGCAACTCCCGCTTCTCAATCAAAAATTCACGCCTCTCTTGCAAAAGTTCAAACAGTTCGGATTTCCTCATTTTGATCGATTGTTGCACTTGCAAAATTACACTTCTCGTACGTACTACTAACGCAAACCTATTGATCCTACAACAACTCGAAAATTACTAATCTTTGACTGACTGTTGACGGCTTATGTAACGAAAAAACTTCTATTACTTGCGTGTGCTAGAAAAGTCGACTATCCAATAGTGAGATTTAAAAAAAAAATACAACAAAAAGGATTCAAATTGAGCGCGCGATATCGCGAAAAGTAAATTTAATGGCTCGTGACATCGGCACCGAGTTAGGCAACTGATGTGTAATATGATCAACCACACAAGTCTGCACTTGCTACTTGCCAGTCATAATAATGAGTAATATATAGAACGTTCGGTCGCAATGCGTATATTAAACAGTAAAACTTTTCTCAGAATCAGTGGGTGTGTGTTTTATGAACTTGGAAATTCTATAGACATTCATATAGGTAAATGTTTGCATGTGCGTCGCAAAATCTAGATACGCACGTAATCAAAAATTTAAACAACAGACATTTACACGTATCTTGCGTATACACGTAGTCAAGATCATAGTAAGTAGACAACATAGAAAATCTCAAATTGTTGTTATGAGGGACCCTGAAAGGAATTAACTATCGATGAAAAATGTAGATGCGTGCATTATAGTGTATACTTGTATACTCATACACATCGCGTTTACGCATCGCGTAGTGCCTACTGTATACGTTCGCTTGTATACGCTGTTTTGGCCGATCTAGGGGGCAAAAAGTTTTATTCTATGGGGGATTCCACCCACCGTACGGTGGTGTGCGGGTAAGGTATCCGGGCTAAAATAAATTATAATGTTGAAAGCTCTTACCTCGATGTTGCTCTGATAATTGACCAATAAAATCGTATGGGTCAGGTATCGCAAGATGATTGGTAATCTTTAAATTGGCTTGCACTGTGACTTTATTTAAACTGAACTTAGAATAACACACTGGACTTCACAACGAGATTATAGGAGATTTCAATCGGCTCGGGCAGAATGACGAGACACTAAAATATTTCTTACGATAGAGCACTGCTTTATTTTATTGCTCTAAAGTAATCCGAGATCCTCAAGCCGCGGGAACTGATGTCGAACACTCGCTATCGCGTCTTTTCACGTCTTAAAATGTTAGCATTAGAAATAAAATTTAAAAAGAACATACGGTATATAACGCACACACGTACGAGCGCTTGTTTGAGTGCAGGCCCAGGAGATGCTGCCTCCAACGCATGGAGACTCCTCATAGGGGCCTCGAGCCCGTCAAAGACCCCCGACAAAGTCTGTGGGGATTTGGGCCTGCAGGGATCCGAGCACATGTTCAGATCCCCATAATACAACTACTTCTAAGGTTTTTATGACTGATATTCAACTTTGGGGCTCCGTAGGTCTACGTACGGCGCGAATGTTGATCTCGCGTGGCGAGATACCTAAAGAATATTTCAATCAGCCATAAAAATGGGTGAAATTTTAAATCACTCACACGTGGATGTTCGCGTATTTTTAAACGACTGCTTCCCTATATTTAAAATAGCTGTAGAAGAAACCATTGTCACTACTGCCATAAAATGTTATTGTGTGCTTGAGACAGAGTTTAAATCTCTATGCGTGGGCGAAGAAAAAACAATGATCAGATGGCTTCACACCAATGCTTCAGTAATTTTAGAATATACAAATTTGAATGAGTGGTATCGCGAGTTTGTAATCGATTACATTGATAAGCGCATCGACGCATTTTGCGAAAATGGAAGTGGATGGATGGTAAATAGAATTGTTAAATTAGGTGTTGTCATGCTTAATTATGCATGCTTATTTATTATTATCTGTGGAGCCCTCCCTATTGTTGCTGTGAACAACTGCGACAAATTTCAGCCAATTTCTTCGGATAGTTTCCCCGGAAAACAGGATCAAAATTTTTTATTACTGTTTGCAGGATAAAAAATCGGTCTAGTAAAAATGCTATTTCAATTAACATTTTTAATGCTCGGTCGGTAAAAATCGTGGCTTCGGCATCACCTTAATGTAACTTGATATAAACCGTCAATGGAATTCTTTAGGCATCAGTAGGCATTGCTTAATATGAATTCTTGGAATAGCCGTCAAGAAATTACACTTGATACTTCCAGTGGACTCTATCATTATTCAAGTGATAACGAGTCAGTCAGGGATCAGGCAGAAAGTTATACGAGATTATATGCTTTTTTTAAATAATACATTTTTTTTTCTTTATTTGATACTTGAACAAAATTAATTCGGCTAAAAAGTTTTTAGCATAAACATTTTAATTATACTCTGGCTTCTTGGCAGGAGGCTCACTCGCAATGTCTTTGCGGCCCCACGGCAGAGTGTCGACGGTCCCCTGTACTAGGTAGCGTTTGTCGTCGTGAGGACTGAGCGCAATTTTCCTCTCCTTCTCGGATCGCAGAACGTGGAGGCACGAGCGAATGTTGTGCTGCCCGCTCGAGATGATTGTATTCTCTCTCAAGCACTGCAAGTAGTATGGGTTGTAAGGCTTCGACGTGTCCCTATAATCTATTGTTTTAATAATATTTTGACCAATCCTAACATCAACACTCTGCAAAAAAGAGACAACTTCGTAATAATATAAAATTGTCTTTATATTCAATTATTTTAACAGGCTTCTCATTCATCGATTTATTAGTGGCGAACCATTCTTCCCCATAATCAAACATCTGGCGTAAGTTCCATTTGTTTTCCTCTTCAATCCTGATGACTATTGATTCGCCCGTATAAAACGTAAACGATTCCTCGTTGTAGAGGAATAATTCCCTCAAATTCCAGGCATTTTCCTGCCTGTCCCAAGCTTTGATTTCGAACTGGTTAAGATCTTGCTCGTATTGACGAGCCTCCCGAAGCCAACGCAGTGGAATCCCGCTCGTCAACATTTTTTTTTGAATTTTCTAGATCTTAAAAAAAACATAACAAAAAAAAATAACATTCAAGTAGAACATTATTTAATATTCATACATGAAGAGAAGGGAAAGAAAAAGAAAAAATTTTAACAGCTTTTACAAGTGTCGCGAATCTTATCGACCGTTAAGAGGTGTCAAATGACTTGTTCGTCCGCGCGTGAGCATTCCATGAAAAAAAATTTTATCGGATGTGCTTCAACACGGCCTATGCCATGTCGACGCCTTGTACAGTTAAATAATTTTAATTAACTTCAACAAATAACTTTTAGATTTTACAAACTTAAAAGTTATCAAACATACTCTCATTCTTTCTTTTTAGTAGAGATAGAAGTATATAAAAAAAAAATTTTCCAAAAATGCACACTTTGCACACACAAAATTTCAGCGATTTCACGCAACATCCTGGCAAGGTCGCCATTTTTGTCATGTCGCGGGAGCGACATGAGCGTTGTAATTATAATTTGTTGTAAATTAATAGAGAAATTAATTGTCAAAGTGTCTTTTTGCAATGTGAATTGCACTGGCCTTGCATGTTGTGCTGAGCCGGAAGGGCTCGTAGCACTGGTTTTCGCTCAAATATGTGTGGCAAGCTTGCATTTTGGAAATGATTTTACCTTTTTATTAATAAGTTTATTTTATCACTTTCACGAGTGCAAAACAGAATACTGTTTATTGCACCGTGGCAGTGACGATCAGTCAATATTTTTGATAATCATATATATTTTATTATAATATAAGTATAAAAAGCATAGTTACAGGAAAAGAAAAGTAGTAAAAGTTGGTTTAACAGAATAATTTATTGTACTCACATTTTGAATAATAGATGTAGAACAAATTGGTCGAACCTGGGTGGAATCGAGCAGTGATTCGTTTGGAGGCCGGGACGAGACTGAGCTTATTATATGCCATATCGATACTGCTTTTTAACAACCGCTTATGTGTGTGGTAGAAGCTACCAGTGGTTTAACATGATCCGAACGCGTAAATATGACATTAGTCACTCTCTTCCACCCATGTTCTTTATTTCATTCGTAAAAGCTTTAGTATTAATCGTTTGATTTTAAAATTATAATAGTTATTTGTTACTTATCTTGAAATATATCAATGCTATGAACCATTCACTTGCACTTTGCTGCATCTTATCATCTGCATGTCGTAGGAGAAGGTGTAAAATACATTCAGGGATAATATCATAAATAATCGTTAAGATTATTAACAACTATTTGGAAGAAAGATAATATTTAATTTATAGTGTTGCATTTTATTTATAAAATGCACGAAACAATTCAAAGCTCTTTTTTAAAAGTTTCGCGCTCAGAAGTTTTTGAGTATCGAGTCTGTCATTGATGTAAGGCGGTATAACCGCCTGTAGGCGCTGAGCTTTATAAGAATTTGAAAGATATCGGCTTTTCATGGCGATGTCACACCCCCAACGTTAAACGGTGAGTAGGCGTGCAAAGCAATTTTGGTTTGGATGACTACGAAACGTAACTTTGATAAATCTGGATTATGAGGTTTTTGTGGCAAAAGATGGATCGACAGTGCAAATGAGCAGCTACAGCATCGTGCTCATTCCTGGTTCAAACATTATCATTTTTAATATATATTAAAACCAAAAAAAAAATTTTTTATATAATAAAAACTGAGTTAAGCTCATAATTAATCATAAATATTATTATCCATATATAATTCCAATAATTCCCCAAATAATTAAATAAATACCATAAAATCCCAAAATAATAATATAAATATAAAATCCACAAAATAATAATAATAAATATTTGAAAATCCCCAAAATAATATACAAATATTTATAACAGTTAAATCTTGATTGGTCATCTTCTTTGTTCTTCATTCGATGTTGGTTGGAGGTAGTTGAATCAAGATAATTGATTAGGAATGTCTGTTGTGGCAGTTTTTTCCTCTGGTGGTTTGTAATTTTTTCCAGAACGTAAACCTGAAGACATTAGTAAAAATTATTTTCCCCCGAACACAAGTCGGCACAGGTACATGTTCTGACAATTTATTCTGAAAAGACGCTTTTCAATCCGTCTTTACTGCGACTTCTCAACCGCCGTGTAACTCGATATTTTACAAAATAATAATGTATCAAAATCTATTTATAATTATATTATTAATATAGATTTTTGACGAGAACCAAGTTTAATCTTTCTTTATTTTTATTCTTGTAAATGAATTTATTTGCAACACAAATTTGTTAATTGTTTCATTGAAATTAATATCCATCATCATTTGACTTATAAATCGTTATTTAACGCATTTATAATTATTGAACTTCACGTGATAGTACACGTATTTTATTAGCAAATTACTAAATTCATATATTTCCTTGTAAATTCTTGTATTAAGAATTCGTAAGAGTACGTATATCATTGAACTACTCAAAATTTATTCATTCCCGACCAGCAGTTATGACATAGATTTCAAGTCCTATTTTAGTAAATACGTACCCCCAAAAAAAAATTTATGTGATCACATACTATTAAGGATTTTCTTATAAGGCGCCTGAAAATTCCTTAATCAAAATTAACGCGGAAAGAAACTTATTTTTTTTTCCCATTTTTTGTAATTGAACTTGTTATTGTAAAGAATAAAATCTTTTATTAGAATTTCATTCTCTCTTGAATTTGTAATTTGCATTTGAAATCGTAAAGAATAGAATCTTTTACTAGAATCCCATTCTCTCAAAATTTATAATTTTCCAGTATTTAAACATTTATGTAATTAAACATTTAAATCCAAACATTGAACAGGGAAAATTAAATAACATTGTATTTTTAATTATGATCTCTGGATAATTTTATTTCAATTGAATTATTTCATTGATTTACAATTGATTTTTCCACATTATTGACCACAGGCAACTTTTTTAATTTTGGAATTTTATACTTTAACAAAGATTCTTTACATGATTGACAAGTATTAATTCGATTTTTAATAACAATTCCATGCAAGCATTGTCTGGGTACAGGTGGTAAATCAACAGTCGCGTTTCTTTGTAAAGCCCGACTTCGTTGAGCTTCTCGACGAAAAATTTCATGAGCTGATAAACCAAGAAGTTTCTGCTTCTTCGCTTTATCACGCCTTTGATGGCAAATGAATTTATTTTTCTCATGTGGCTTTAATATTCGCATTCCTTTTAAAATGTCTTTTGCCATTGATTCAAACTTTTTCCGAATACGCTGCTTCCGTGAGAGCTGTTTTTTCTTTGATTTAATAACTTGGTTTTCGCCAGCCATCTATGAATATATTTTTTTATAATATAAATAATTGTAGTAGCTTAAACTTGTAAAAGCGTAAACAGCAGTAAGCGTAAAAATGGCTATAAAGAAAAATAAAGAAAGAGAGAGAAAGAGTAAGGTTGAAAGAATGAGAGTATACATATGTATATACAACGAGTGTTCGTAGCATCATAACTATATGTGCTCTGCGTGACGTCACGATCATTCAGCAGCAGCAAGTCTTTCACCGTTGTGTGGGAGTGACGCATTGATGAGCATTTTTAGAAGTCCATATGTACATATATATATGCATATAAGTAACGTTATGCATACGGCTAAGCGCGTATGTTCTCTTAATACAGTGATTTTAAAATTGTCAAATTATTTTGCATTTCTTCATGCTTTACTTGAATGTTCTTTCTCGAATGAAAATTTTTATCTCCAGCAAATATTTTTAGCAAGGTTTAAATTTAAAATAATAATTGTTTAACATTTTTAATAGAAAATCTTTACGTTATTATCTTTCTTTTTCAATTCTTCTTTTTTTTTTTTTAAATATACTTTCGCAAATCCATATAAGGGTATAAATAATTAATAAAAACATAATTTATTTTTTATATATATAATGCAATAACATTTTAATTTATTAGTGTCAATCAAAAATTTATATAAAATTTTGAGTCAAATTTATTCTCATTTTTTTTTATTAGTTTCTAAATGGGTTATAGGGCACTGACGTGTCCCTATAATCTATTGTTTTAATAATATTTTGACCAATCCTAACATCAACACTCTGCAAAAAAGAGACCACTCGTAATAATATAAAATTGTCTTTATATTCTATTATTTTAACAGGCTTCTCACTCATCGATTTATTAGTGGCGAACCATTCTTCCCCATAATCAAACATCTCGCGTAAGTTCCATTTGTTTTCCTCTTCAATCCTGATGACTATTGATTCGCCCGTATAAAACGTAAACGATTCCTCGTTGTAGAGGAATAGTTCCCTCAAATTCCAGGCATTTTCCTGCCTGTCCCAAGCTTCGATTTCGAACTGGTTAAGATCTTGCTCGTATTGACGAGCCTCCCGAAGCCAACGCAGTGGAATTCCGCTCGTCAACATTTTTTTTTGAATTTTCTAGATCTTAAAAAAAACATAACAAAAAAAAATAACATTCAAGTAGAACATTATTTAATATTCATACATGAAGAGAAGGGAAAGAAAAAGAAAAAATTTTAACAGCTTTTACAAGTGTCGCGAATCTTATCGACCGTTAAGAGGTGTCAAATGACTTGTTCGTCCGCGCGTGAGCATTCCATGAAAAAAAATTTTATCGGATGTGCTTCAACACGGCCTATGCCATGTCGACGCCTTGTACAGTTAAATAATTTTAATTAACTTCAACAAATAACTTTTAGATTTTACAAACTTAAAAGTTATCAAACATACTCTCATTCTTTCTTTTTAGTAGAGATAGAAGTATATAAAAAAAAAATTTTCCAAAAATGCACACTTTGCACACACAAAATTTCAGCGATTTCACGCAACATCCTGGCAAGGTCGCCATTTTTGTTACGTCGCGGGAGCGACATGAGCGTTGTAATTATAATTTGTTGTAAATTAATAGAGAAATTAATTGTCAAAGTGTCTTTTTGCAATGTGAATTGCACTGGCCTTGCATGTTGTGCTGAGCCGGAAGGGCTCGTAGCACTGGTTTTCGCTCAAATATGTATGGCAAGCTTGCATTTTGGAAATGATTTTACCTTTTTATTAATAAGTTTATTTTATATATCACTTTCACGAGTGCAAAACAGAATACTGTTTATTGCACCGTGGCAGTGACTCAATATTTTTAATAATCTTTAAACGTGACAGTCAGTCAATATTTTTAATAATCATATATATTTTATTATAATTTAAGTATAAAAAGCATAGTTACAGGAAAAGAAAAGTAGTAAAAGTTGGTTTAACAGAATAATTTATTGTACTCACATTTTGAATAATAGATGTAGAACAAATTGGTCGAACCTGGGTGGAATCGAGCAGTGATTCGTTTGGAGGCCGGGACGAGACTGAGCTTATTATATGCCATATCGATACTGCTTTTTAACAACCGCTTATGTGTGTGGTAGAAGCTACCAGTGGTTTAACATGATCCGAACGCGTAAATATGACATTAGTCACTCTCTTCCACCCATGTTCTTTATTTCATTCGTAAAAGCTTTAATATTAATCGTTTGATTTTAAAATCATAATAGTTATTTGTTACTTATCTTGAAATATATCAATGCTATGAACCATTCACTTGCACTTTGCTGCATCTTATCATCTGCATGTCGTAGGAGAAGGTGTAAAATACATTCAGGGATAATATCATAAATAATCGTTAAGATTATTAACAACTATTTGGAAGAAAGATAATATTTAATTTATAGTGTTGCATTTTATTTATAAAATGCACGAAACAATTCAAAGCTCTTTTTTTTAAAAGTATCGCGCTCAGAAGTTTTTGAGTATCAAGTCTGTCATTGATGTAAGGCGGTATAACCGTTTGTAGGCGCTGAGCTTTATAAGAATTTGAAAGATATCGGCTTTTCATGGCGATGTCACACCTGGGTACCCCATTGACCGACCAATGGGGCAAGTATCTACCTTACCGACTTTCTACCACGGTACCCGAGTATTTTTACCCCGTTGACAGACCGAACTCTATGGGGCTTTTTTCCAACATAACCTATATCTAGGATCATTCTTGAGCAGCTACTTGCTTATGAAAGGTATTTTTATTATAATGAGGATAGGTAGCAAAATAAAAAAATTTATTTCTAGAATAAAAAAATTTTAATTATCAAAAGATTATGTATGAAAATGATTAAATTAACATTAACTGATTTCTCAATGTATCCTTATAATTATTTATTAATTGAATTACAACATCAATAACTCCTTCTTCATATGCGCGTTTTATGCCTCGGGAATGCGTTTGCATATGGCGGTCGCGCACATTCAATCGATATATCTATGAAACCGACCACTCTAGTGGCAACTGCATTGCGAAGTATAAACGATTGCAAATGTCGCAGTTAATTATAAAAATTCTCCCTCATGATGAGGGTGTACTAAAACATATGCATAAGTTTACAAAAATTTTACATTTTATCGGCATCTCCGTTTTGTGCCTTTATTTATCAGATTTCTCTTTGTGCTGTACTTCGCGTCTTTGCTAGCTGACTTCGAGCTTGAGAGTCATCGATCTCTGCTTTGTGCTATGATTTATCGGTCTCTGCTTTATGATAGTCATTTGTACCGCTACTAGCTAGTTCTTGCGCGTGGCAGCGTTTAAATTTAAAAATTTTTCATCTCATAAGTAATGATTTAATTTTGCGAGTTATAAAACTTTGAAAACTAATCATATTAATTTCTTTACAAAGCTTAAATAAAATTTTTGTTTCTCTGAGCAAGTTAATTAAATTATATTTATTCTAATATAAAATTATGCATCATCCAAGCTCACGTAATAGAAAAGAAAATAATTGATTTGGTTACATGTATACATAGTTGCCCAGCACATCAGTCGGGCGGCCGCAGGTGTCGCAAGGCGCCTCCTCGCCTACCTCGAGGGCCCAGCACTCTATGTGACATCGCTCGTACCGGTCGAACGATCTCTGTAACCCAAAAAAAAAAAAAAAATGGAAGAAAATGATTAATTTAAGAACTTTTTTTTTTTTTTTTAGTAAGAATCATTGAAAGGATAGATTAAGCCGGAAAAGATAGATACAAAGTATTGTTATGTATAGTAGTAAGCAAATATAATACGGTACTTACAAAAGGAGGCTTTCACCGACCAAAATCTTGCCGTGAAATTGGAGATGCGCCGTGAAATTGGAGATGCAGACTGCAAACAAAGACTCGCATAAAGTAAGAAATGACCAGTAACGCGGCGCATGACGATGAGAGTATATATACGATGACAAAGCAAGCCACCAGTCTCCTGCAAATGATTTTGAATGATTGTCCACTAAGCACCGTATCTTATGACAGGGAAAAAAAGAAGCTTGCACCGACGCGATAAAATTTGAACAAATTAAATTCGAAAATATTATTATACGTGATTTAATTATTAATATAACGAATAGATGCTCATTGATTGTTGCGGGTAGCTTATCAATGGATGGCGCCTGCGAGGGGGCGAGTTTTTCTTCAAATCAAGGTCAATATAATAATGTTTACAAAGACAAAGCTTGAATAAAATTTAATTTCTCCGGACGAGTCGGCTGAATTATATTTATTCTAATATAACATTACGCTTATCCGAGCTCATGCACAACGAGTATCATGTGTTTCTCTATGAGCATGATAGAGGATACATTCGACACGTAAAAATTAAACACATAATAGATCAAGCACAAAAAAATTGAGAATTATTTTTCAGCACCGTGTTGGATAACATTGTGCAGAAAAATATTTGTGTCTGATATTTTCATATTTTTCATCGTTTTAAAATTTTTTTATAATTATTCATCATTCACGTGCTGAATAATTCAGCACAAATTTATTAAAAATATTATAATGCGATACTTATTTTGAAAGAGTTCAGATACTGCTGCCCTCTCGAAATTTTCTTCGCTTTCTATTCTCTTTAGGTTCTAAAAAATGTCTTTGTGGGTGTGTGTGTGTGTGTAACGCGTAATCTCATAAATGACAAGTTCAATTCTATCAATTTAAACTGCATTTTTTGTTGATTGTACTGTGTATGAAGCCCGAAAAATTAACTTTTTGATAAGCAGTGCGAAAAAAATATTTTCTCGTTTTTTTTTAAATTGTATCATTATTAACAATTCAATCAACAACATATTAGAGGTTTAAAATTTAACATATAAGGATTTTCCAATTTCCATTGATTTTTTTTATCTCAATTTCCTAACTATTTATTATTAATATTACTATTATTATTATTATTATTATTATCATTATTTCCATTATCATGTCAATGTCTTGATAGAGGTTTTTTCAAAAAGAATAAGGAAGGTAAGTTGACACAGTAGGGGATAAATAAACATAATCACAATTTCCAGTGGAAAATATATGCTGAGTATTGTAAAAAAAAAAAAAACAGGAAAGTTGAAAACGCAATGTTTTTAAATGTCTTAGGTCTCCGGTCTCAGGCCAACATGACCTTACAGGTACATGCAAGAGACGTTAATGAATCTATTCTAGTATACTAGTATAACTATATGTACTAGGGACAGTCTGCTGATTGTCCAAAAACCTTACAACGTGGTCCGAACTAATAATATCTGTTTAATAAAGAAGTTGCATACTCGTACTCGATAACTTTTATGACAAAAAATAATTCAGGCTATAATTGATAGAAAAACATGAAAAGTATATTGTAACCATTCCCTTGGGTTAAAATAATATTTACGGGCTCTAAATAAAAAGAAATAGTTTTTAAACAAAACATTTGAGTAACCGGTATGTTTATATATTTGCGACGCGTCGAGAACCATTTTAGTGATACTTATATTCTCTTCATCTGCGAATGGGATTATTTTTCAATGAAAATATATAAAAATACATATGAAAAATTATTACTAACCAAAAAATTTCGGAATGAAAACCTGATATTATGTTTAAAAGTATGCAGTAGACGATTCATCGGCTGAAGTTGTGTTTTTATATTGAGGTTACTGGTTTCTTAAATATTTTCTGTGATTTCATCTTTTTCTACTAAAGGTAAGTATATTTTTCATTATCCGAACCGTTGGCTGAAGAGTATTCCCAAGTACCAACCTAGCTCGCAAACCATGTGCATTAATCGAATCTGATGGTCAGTCAGCGAATTAGCTTCGTAGCTGGTGAATACGTATCAGTTTCAGATAATTCAATATCGCCTATGCAGAATGCACAAGTTAATAAGCTGATTCGAATTTAAACTGTTAAAACTATTGCAACGACTTAAAGAAGAAAAAACGGTTATAAAGGTTATTGATGAAATTTTTCAAACAGGTTTTAAACGATGGTAGGAGCTTTTTTTAATTTTTTGGTCAGCCTGTACAACGAGTAGGCAGTAAATGTGACAGATTCTCATTCTCGTGATCTTGCAGACGCAGGACTGAAAGTGATCCCGTTTTATATTCGTGTTTGGATCTTTATTGAGTTCCTTCGAGTATATACTGATCATAATTTACTGAAAAATTTGCTTAGTTTGATTAGTTCAAGTAAAAAGTGCAGACAAAATGAGATTTGAAATTTTTTTTCGCGAATAATCGCAATTATTCCTTTCAAATTGAGAGCCTATCCACAATACATATATAATGTATATGTAGCTGTTTGCGCTCGTATCGAAAATGGAAAAACTTCCGCAAGGCACCGATTTCTGTGTATCGTATTCTGTCGGTACGCCGAGTTAGCAGGTACTACGCTACGCCCCACCTCTACGCATCTATCTGAACGCTCTCTCTACTGAGATACTCGAGCTTATATGTACGACTGCAGATCTGGCTCGTTTACAGTTCGTTACGCGCGCACACACTTACACATCTTTAATTCGAGGCACATTCGGTTAGCCGACGACCTCCCCTCTCTTGCGAGCAACGCACTGAACATTTTGAAATGTCTGCCTCTCTGTCTGTCTCTCTCTCTCTTCCAGTGTATCGTATGCGAACCGCGCAGCAGTGCCGAGAGTACCAACCATGTTAATGCCTTATACAAATGAAATTCGCTCACGCACTCCCTGTATACAGATAAAGCGTAAGACATGTTTCGTATCATTGCCCATTTAATAATGTGAGTTTAAGTAATCTCTAACAAGAAAAGATTGTTTCAATACATGTATATGTAAGCAATATATCGAATGGGTAATCGTTGCCTCAAGCAGAATTCCATTGAACATTCAATACACATAAAACATCGTTAATTGCGCGAGGATACAAAACAATCCGCATATACTTCGCTTCCATACACATGCATATTATAAATACAGGCACACTATAATAAATATAAATTGAGGCTTGCCTATGTGTAGCGCGTTAAACGTTTGTCGTTCGCTTGTCACTACTGCGCGGTTCGCACACGATACATTGAAAGAGAGAGAAAGAGACAGACAGAGACAAGACAGACATTTCAAAATGTTCAGTGCGTTGCCCGCAAGAGAGGGGAGGCCGTCAGCTAGCCGAATGTGCCTCGAGTTAGAGATGTGTAAGTGTGTGCGCGCGTAACGAACTCTAAACAAGCCAGATCTGCAGTCGTATACATATAAGCTCGAGTATCTTAATAGAGAGAGCGTTCAGATCGATGCGTAGAGGTGGGGCGTAGCGTAGTAGCAGCTAACTCAGCGTAACTGACAGAACACGATACACAGAAATCGGTGCCTCACGGAAGTTTTTACATTTTCGATACGAGCGCAAACAGTCACGACTTATAGTAAAGAGTAAAGCTTAGCATTTTTTGCAACGTCTTGCTTTAATTTAACCTGTTGATAAGATTGAAGAAATTTTTGGATTTAAGAGAGACATTTCAACAGTTATTTTTGGATTTGGTTCTAGCTGTTCTACCCAACGGACGCAGTTCATTTCAATCAACAGGAGATGTAAGTTTATCTTTGCTACAAATTTTTCGATATTAGCTATGTAAAAAGATGAGCCAGTTTTAATATTGTGAGCGTTGATTTTATTGTTTCGATCGAAAGTAATAGAATATGTGAGGTTTTTTTCTTTCCGATGAATTTCGCGATATAATCTGACATAGCAGACCTGTTTTGTCGCGCGCATATAGTTTCGCGAAATTTCCAATCGATCGCCTGCAAGCCACAGCAGACTATAATTTGTTTTCGAGAAATTTCGCGATATTTGCAATTCAAAAAAATGTGATGGCTTCAGTTTCACATTGAATTTTTTAATGAATAGAAAATACGAATCTTTTTTCGATAAATATTGCTATATTAGCTTTGCAGCGACGTGCAGATTGACTTGTTATATCTTGCATATTTAACTTCACGAAAGTTCGAATCGATCGTCGACTGTTTATGGTCATATGCGTCAAGTTGCACGTACTGATACTCACAACAGATACTCTGATTGTGAGGATTAAAGACACTTTCGGATTGAAAAATAATTTTATCAAAATGTTAATTTTTTTTAGGACTTTTATTGTGTAAAAGTTTTTGGAAAAATATCAAAATCTGTTTATCGGTTGACTATTTTTTACACGCGAATGTACATAATAGTATACTACTTCGAGGAATGGTCGTAATTACAAAAAAAAAATCAAAATAATTTTACCATCTTTAGTGTAAGATAATATAGGTTTATGTTTACTCGCATTAACGTATATTGTTGTTATTACCAATTTATCAGTTAGAAAATGGAAGTCATACCTGGAAAGCGCCCGGGTACAACTGTATATTTTTATAAGGGATATCTCTATCACAGAGATGGAAGGAATTCTGGAACGATTTTTCGATGCGCTCGGAGAGATCCGTATTCTTGTGACGCACGTCTATATATTCAACACATACGAGACATCGGACGGGAAGAGGCGATTGAGGAGGTTGGAGATCATTTTTGCCCAAAGGCTGATTTGGATGTGCTAAAGAAGCAATTCATAGAAGAACTGAAACAGTCAGCACAAACAAAGACTAATCTTGGTCTAAAAGAAATATACGATCATACAAAGATTCAGTCGAAGTAAGTATATTATTTCACGTAGGATGATTGAAACTTCTTTTTTTAAATTTTAACTAAGAGGTGAATTTTTTGTAATTTTTCCTTTAAAGATATGGGCCCCTTTATGATAAAACCAATATGAGATACGATCTCGTGAAACTTACGATGAGTAAAGCGCGTAGAGAGTCTGTGCCAAGTACTCCGTCAACTCTGACGCAGCTTGGAGATACTCTTCTGGAGTATCATCCTCTTAAAAATTTTTATAAAGGACAGGCTGAGGGTAAAGATAAATCTGTAGCACTGATCTTCATCAATGACAGCTTTTTGAAGCCTCTCGCATCGGTCAGCCAATTATTTTGCGACGGTACTTTCAACGTAAGTAATCAACAAATAAAAAAATTATCGTTTTTTATAATTAAATAGTATATTTTATTTTAACTACTTCTTTTTCACTTGTATTTGAATTTTTTTATATTTCTAGATTCGATGCCGAATTCCACCATGTGCCCAAGTTTTTATCATCCATTTTCGAAAAGGAGAACAGGGTTTTCCGGCTATCATATGTTTAACATCGCATATGACGACGGATATGTACAATGCGATTTGGGAGAAAATCTTCAACATAATTCCTGAAATGAAGTTGAATGTCAAGTCTATCCACATGGATTTTGAGAAAGCCCAGATAAAATCTGCAAAAGAGAGTTTTCTAAATGTTAGAATTACGGGATGCTTGTTTCATTACAAGCAGGTAAAACATATTTTTAAAAAAATATGATTATATCTGTATTATATCTGTAAATATACATGCAATTTTTTTGTTATGTTTTCAGGCAATCGTTAAACGATGGAGCAAGTTGAAGTTGCCCCCTGAATACAATTATATTTTGGAGATTGCGTATGCCCTGGCACACCTACCGGAAAAATTTATGGCTGAGGGTGTCCAATGTCTGACAAATATCGTGGACGAATTGCCAGAAAACATTGCACAGCGAGATAAACTCCAAAATTTTTCCGCCTACATAAGGAAATATTGGCTTCCCTTAGCTAGCGTATTTTCCATTTATGGTCAACGCGTAAGAACAAACAATACGTGTGAGAATTTTCACATGCAAGCGGCCAAGAAATTGGGAAGACGGCCGCCTGTATGGAAATTGCTCAGTGAGTTAAATTTTTCTCAACATGATTTTTAAATTTTGAAAATTTTACATTGTATGTTTAAAAATCAATAGGTGAACTCCAAGATATAACTAATAGTTTCGCTGTCGATTATAAGAGAGTTGCTAGGGGTGACAAAATGCACTTGAGATTGCCTTTAGATACATTGGTTGCTGACCGATTAATCAGAGAAGCAGAGGAACATCTTGAGATTGGGCGGTGGGTGACGCTGGCTAATTAAAGTGAAAAAGGGTGATAAAATTCAATTATTATTTCAATTTTTCAGATATAATGTACCAGATTTTCTTACATACATTGCGTCGCTCAGAAGAATAGACTTAGCAGCAAGTAAGAAAACAATACTCTAATTGTATTTGCATACGTTGAAGATAATTAAAATAAACTTATATTGTTTTGCTTTGTTTTCCAGCGAACATGTTCAAAGCTAAACAGATACGCTTGCAAAGACGAACTTTACAACAAAAGGTGGACGACGACGATAAGGTTGAAGAGACTGAGGATGATGATGAAGAAAATCCGATTGATATTGAATTTCTCAAACAAAATTTAAAGACAGTTTCCACAGCAGGTAATTTTTTTTAAGACTCTTACTGCGTAATAAAAAAAAAAGATTATCATAATAACTTTGAGTAAAATTTTTTAAGGAAGGGAATTTGAAAACCAGATTGTTTTGAAAATGAAAGGAAGAACCCATATTAGTAAAGATTTAATTGAATTGTTAATTCTGTCTTTATTTGTTATAATTCAAGTACAATATATCAAGCTATTTATACTTTCCAGTAAATGATGATGAATTGATGCCAGAAGCTACTCAAAAAACACCTACTCAATCTAAAAGTCGTTCAAAAAAGAAAACACCACAAATGCAAGCACTCAAAGATCAGCAAGATATGGTGACTGATATCCAATCAGATCAGGGGAATGAAAATCAGTCTAACTCGCTGCCTGAAGCAGGTAAACGATGCAGAGGACGTCCAAGAAAGAATACATCAGCACAAGCACCTGAATTTCAGCGAGATTCGTATCAGACCCAAACAGATCGAGTGAAAGACAATCAGTCAAATTTGCCGTCTGAAGCAGCTACTCGCCGCAGAGGCCGACCAAGAAAACGAAAAGAAGCTCCTGCCTCAATTGAAAACTTGTCCGAAGAATTTCACGAACAAGCTAATGGTAATTTCTTCTATAAGTCATCGAAATAATTTTAACGGTTTAAGTTCAAATCAGCTTATTCAGTTATACACTCTGTGTAGGTGATGTTGAATTAACTGAAACTGATGGGTGTTCACCAGATACGGGGCCAATTCACATCAACACAGCTGATGTGAACAGAGCGATTTCGCTGACTGACGACCAGATTCGACCATCTGCGAATGGTTTGCGAGCTATGTTTCCAATCAACAGCACACTCCAGCATACAGTTGCGACAATGAAAAATATTCTTTCTTCTGATGATGAATCAGTACAGGGTGATGGAGAAATTGAAAACGATACTGAAATAGACGTCGCTTCAGCTGCTCAGTCGACAACAGTAGACGGAGAAGATACTGTTGCCATGACAGATAACGGTAATAGCTTACGTAGATTGATAAAAATAATATCAGGTTTTTTTTAGCAACATGATTGTAAACGTGAGACTTTTTTTCTATTCGTAGATCATGTGAACACAAACGTTATTGACGCGATGCCGGACGCACTCCAAATATTAAAACGTACCAGTAACTCAGACAGATATGTCGCTTCAGGTGATGAGGCGGTGATGGAATACGATAAAGATAATGCATTCATGACAGATAATGGTAAAGATTGGAAGCTTCTTTTATTTAAGTTTAATAGCAATTTATACAATATAATCCTATTTGTAGATGATCAGAATATGGGCAATATTGATATGTTTCCGAGCGCGCACCAAATATTACAAAAAAACAGTAACCCTGACGAAGACGTCGCTTTAACTACTTTGTCGACGGAGGTATGCGGAAAAGATTCTGAATTCATAACAGAAAAGGGTAATTACTTTGGTAGTTTTCTGAAAATTATGTAAGTTTTATTTTCCATTCTATAGTCAACGTAAAAATATTTATTATATTCGTAGACTTTGAGAATATGAGTGATATTGACATGTTTCCCAACGACCAGCAAATTTCGCAAACAACAAGTAACCACGACACATACGCAGCTTTAGCTGATAAGTCGGCGACAGCATACGAAAAGAATGCCGTGTTAGACAATGGTAAAAACTTTCGTCGATTTTTACAAAAACATATCAAATTTTCTTTCCTGATTTTAATGGCAATGATCCGATTTGTAGATGATGAGAGTATAAGCGATATTGAAATGTTCCCGGACGCGCAGCAATTATTACAGAAAAGTAGTAAACCTGGCAATTACGTCACCTCAACTAATTTTTCGAAGAGGGTACACGAAAAAGACTCTGCAGCCATAACAGAAGATGGTAATAACATTTATAGATTTAAAAAGGAATGAAAATGCTTTTCTTTTGTATGTTTATTAGCAATTTATATTAAATTACCCTACTTATAGATCATGAAAACATGGGCGACATTGATTTGCTTTGGGACGTGCAACAAATATTACCTGAAACCAGTAATTCGGATAGATGCGCGGCTTCAGCTGATGTTTTAAGTACTATTTCTAAAAATTATAATTTCCATTTGAAGCCTACAAATATTTCATCAACTTCAGATAATGGTGATTATATATTTTTTTAGTTATAGTCATAATGATTTATTTTCTATGAAAATCAATCGAATATATAACCTCTTGATTTTATAGCTACTATTGGCTTGGACAACGTTGTACAACTTTTGGAAAATCGGCCGATTATTGCTAATTATAGCGAAAGTACTATACGTACAACTAATACAGATTCATCAACGTCTCTGGTGACATGTTCTTCTAAAGAGAAGAAAAAAAGGAGGAGATTGCCAAGAAAACGTAAGTATAAACTAATACATTCACTTACTAATTTTAAAAATCATTTTAAAAAAGTGGGGTCCGTGTCCACTAGGGTGTCCGTTATTTCCCGACTTTTTTGTATTGCTTCTCCCCCCACCTAGATGTCTTCTATTTGATAAGACAATGAGAAAGCCGGGTAATAGAGTTCGAAAAAATGATTTTAAGGTGGCCCCCAAGCGGCTTGAAGCTTACATGTATTTTAAATGGGAAAAACTTAAAAATTTGATTCCCAGCGATAAAAATGATGAAAAAATTTGAAAAAATTCAGCAACCCATGTATTTTATGTATTTTTTGACGAGGAATCGATTGGTGACCTTGAATTTGACCTTGAACATAACCTCAAAGCTACAGCGAACAAAATATTGAGAAAAATCGTTTTTTTTGCGGTAACCCCCACTTTTTATTGCAGATTCGAAAAGAGCGGAAAATTTCAAGTCAAATTATGTCTTTTGATTTTTTTTCAAGGGCATTATAAAGATGCTACAGATACAAATAAAACCCTAATTTTAGCGTGCAATTTTCGAGTTTTTACTAGTTAGGGCTTTATCTATATCTGCAGCGCCTTTTGAATACCCTTGAAAAAAAATCGAAAGACATAATCAGACATGAAATTTTTCGCTCTTTTCGAATCTGCAATAAAAAATAGGGGTCACTGTGAAAAAAACGATTTTTGGTTCTCTGTAGCTTTGAGGTTATGTTCAAGGTCAAATTCAAGGTCACCAATCGATTCCTCGTCAAAAAATACATAAAATACATGGGTTGCTGAATTTTTTCAAATTTTTTCATCATTTTTATCGCTGGGAATCAAATTTTTAAGTTTTTCCCATTTAAAATACATGTAAGCTTCAAGCCGCTTGGGGGCCACCTTAAAATCATTTTTTCGAACTCTATTACCCGGCTTTCTCATTGTCTTATCAAATAGAAGACATCTAGGTGGGGGGAGAAGCAATACAAAAAAGTCGGGAAATAACGGACACCCTAGTGTCCACGGACAGACTTTTATTCGAAAATTATTTTGGTAGTGAGTTGTATTGAGTAGCAGGGTTCGTCCGTCACGAACCGGCTATCGTTATTTTTTATAATAATACATTCACTCACTAATTTTAAAAATCATTCTAAAAAAGTAAGGTCCGTGTCCACGGACCGACTTATATTGAGTAGCAGGGTTCGTGCGCCCATGAACCGGCTCTCATTATTTTTTATAATACTATTATAATTCTATAATTTTTAATGAAGTTGGGTCCGTGTCCATGGACTGATATTTATATTGAGTAGCAGGGTTCGTTTTCTTGAACCAGCTCTCATTAACACTTGTGCTACTACGTAAATGGTTTTCGAAAAAGTCCGATTCATGTATAAATGGATTGACTCATTCTGATAATTATTTGCTTTTTTAAGCAAAGATTGGGTAGGGTTCGTGTACACGAACCGATTCAAATTTTTGCTTAAAACAAATAATTATCAGAATAAGTCCGGTTCATGCATATATGGATTGACTTCTTCACTTAATTATTGGCTTTTTTAAGCATAAATTGGGTGGGGTTCGTATAATACGTGAACCGACTCAAATTTTTGCTCAAGTATAAACTGTTAATTAATTATATAAAATATATAAAATTAATACAATATATACAATTTTATACAATTTAGAATATAAACAATTTAATATAACTAATTATTTTAATTGTTTTACATTTGAAAGCGGTACGGACTTCATTTTTGTCACTACGTGGTAAAGCTATACAATAATTATACATGTTACAGATAATTAATTCTTAAAAAATTACAGATAAACTTACCATGTACACTTTTTAATCTCTATAATGTAATGATTATATTTTCTTTTTAACAGGTTGCGAAATCCAAACTTGCAGGGCGAGATTTCGTGTGAGAAGATTGGATTGTCGACATAGATTTTGTGTTCCATGCATCAGGAGCTTGAAAAAAAGGAGATGTCCAAAATGTTCAACTCCTATTGGCAATTATCTGCCTCCAAATCAGATGGGAGGAGAAAATTGGGAAAACGAGATGGAAACGGAGGAGCCTTTGTTTAATGCCATAAGTAAGCATTTGTTTTGTCTTCACAATGCAAACACACATTTAAAACTTGTTTTCTTTTCAGGGCAAGGAATCGACAACTGCAACTTTATTACGTTATAAACGCAATAATAATACAGACATTTAATTAATATGTTTTCGAGTTTTTTGTTATTTTTTTAAAAATAAATCACGGCATACATTTTCCACTGGAAATTGTGATTTTATTTATTTATTCCCTTTTTCACCAACTTACCTTCCTTATTATCTTTAGAAAAACCGCAGCCAAGACATTGACATATAGTGGCTTCCTCCAAAAAATGATTACTATTATTTTTTTTTAACAGTAATAATAAGTATAATAATATTTAAATTAGTAGTGAAAATTGGAAATTCCTTCTTGTGGGTTAAATTATAAACCTCTAAAATGTTGTAAATGGAAGTGTTAAAAATAATACCAAAAAAAAATATTCTTTTTTGGTAGTATTGAATAAAAAAACTTAAACTTATTGAGTTTCTTTCTTTTGAGACAACGCGTTCATGTACACGCGTTACAATGTACATGCGCACTAGGGTGTCCGTTATTTCCCGACTTTTTTGTATTGCTTCTCCCCCCACCTAGATGTCTTCTATTTGATAAGACAATGAGAAAGCCGGGTTATAGAGTTCGAAAAAATGATTTTAAGGTGGCCCCCAAGCGGCTTGAAGCTTACATGTATTTTAAATGGGAAAAACTTAAAAATTTGATTCTCAGCGATAAAAATGATGAAAAAATTTGAAAAAATTCAGCAACCCATGTATTTTATGTATTTTTTGACGAGGAATCGATTGGTGACCTTGAATTTGACCTTGAACATAACCTCAAAGCTACAGCGAACAAAATATTGAGAAAAATCGTTTTTTTTGCGGTAACCCCCACTTTTTATTGCAGATTCGAAAAGAGCGGAAAATTTCAAGTCAAATTATGTCTTTTGATTTTTTTTCAAGGGCATTATAAAGATGCTACAGATACAAATAAAACCCTAATTTTAGCGTGCAATTTTCGAGTTTTTACTAGTTAGGGCTTTATCTATATCTGCAGCGCCTTTTGAATACCCTTGAAAAAAAATCGAAAGACATAATCAGACATGAAATTTTTCGCTCTTTTCGAATCTGCAATAAAAAATAGGGGTCACTGTGAAAAAAACGATTTTTGGTTCTCTGTAGCTTTGAGGTTATGTTCAAGGTCAAATTCAAGGTCACCAATCGATTCCTCGTCAAAAAATACATAAAATACATGGGTTGCTGAATTTTTTCAAATTTTTTCATCATTTTTATCGCTGGGAATCAAATTTTTAAGTTTTTCCCATTTAAAATACATGTAAGCTTCAAGCCGCTTGGGGGCCACCTTAAAATCATTTTTTCGAACTCTATTACCCGGCTTTCTCATTGTCTTATCAAATAGAAGACATCTAGGTGGGGGGAGAAGCAATACAAAAAAGTCGGGAAATAACGGACACCCTAATGCGCACATACACCCATACAAACATTCTTTAGTAATTGAATCTACTTTACAGATGTTTAAACTAATAACGAAGAAAATTTCGAGAGAGCAGCAGTTACTGAGTTCTTCCACAATGAATTTCGCATTGAAACATTTGTTTAATAAATTTGTGCTGAATTATTCGGCACGTGAATGATGAATAATTATAAAAACATTTAAAAGAGAAGAAAAGTACAAAAATATCAGACACGAAATTTTTTCTGCACAATATTATCCAACACGGTGCTGAAAAATAATTCTCAATTTTTTTGTGCTTGATCTATTATGTGTTTAATTTTTACGTGTCGAATGTATCCTCTATCATGAGCATCAATGTGTTCACGAGTAGGTAAGCTATGAGAGTTCGAGCTCCCCCCCCCACTCCTCCTCCCTATAGGCCACGCCCCCTTCCCCTCCCCCTCTCCAAGTCAGGGAGTGGGGGTCGGTAAGTAGGATACCTAACTCACCGATAGATGGCAATACTTGCTGTACCGACGATGAGTATATCTGTTTTACCGATGTGATGGTACCCGGATACCCCGGTATAGCATCTACTGTACCGACTCGCAAACATAAGCTATACCCGAGGTCATTCTTAGCTAAGAAGGCAGCATGATTGCTAATACCGTGACTCCTGGGTAACAGCTACTTGCTTATTAGACCGGGTCGTTTTTGCAAAAATTTTTTGTATCGCCTGGGCTCATGGCTGAGCTAAAAGTTCAAGGTTTCAGATGAAAAAAGCTGGGCTGTAGAAGTCAAAAAAGTGACCGGAACCGGTGTCGATAGGCTTTTGAAGTTTAAAAACGTGCTTCGGAAATTTAGCAAAATCGCTCTGAAAATGGCAATCATATATTAGATTGCTAACATTGTTCAGAAGGTAAAATTTATTTCGACAAGACGTTTTCTTACGTATTTTTGTGTGTAGAATCGAATTCCCTAATCAGTTTTGACCTAGGAGGACGATTTCATTGAAAAAATGCACTTTTTCGATATCTTTATTCTGCGTAAAAAACAAAAAATCTTCTTGTAAACGTTTAAAAATGAACAGAAAAAATTGAGAAAATTTTTTGACACTGCTAAAATTTAGGATTTTTTATGACAAATCCAATGGTATAAATTAGTATACACTTTGAAATTATTTTAATGCAGAAAAATACATCTTTATCCCAAAAAACGACATTACGAAAAATTGAAAAATCGAAAAGTGTATTAGTTTCTTCCAGGAAATGGCTAAGTAGAATCAACTATGAAAAAAATTGCATAAACCTATCTGATAGGTTTTTTTCTCATCTTTCCAACGCCGGTTTCAAAAATTAAAAATTCGCAAGATTCGCTGAGATACAGTGGTTTTTGTACGATACGTTTTTTTAGCTTAAGATTCAACAATCGGAAAAGCTTGTTTTTCGATAAATGTAGTTAGCTCAGAATTATTGAGTTTTAAGCTAAAAAAACGTATCGTACAAAAATCGCTGTATCTCAGCGAATCTTGCGAATTTTTAATTTCTGAAACCGGCGTTGGAAAGGTGAGAAAAAAACGTATCAGATAGTTTCATGCAAGTTTTTCCATAATTGATTCTACTTAGCCATTTCCTGGAAGAAACTAATACACTTTTCGATTTTTCAATTTTTCGTAATGTCGTTTTTTGGGATAAAGATGTATTTTTCTGCATTAAAATAATTTCAAAGTGTATACTTATTTATACCATTGGATTTGTCATAAAAAATCCTAAATTTTAGCAGTGTCAAAAAATTTTCTCAATTTTTTCTATTCATCTTTAAACGCTTACAAGACGATTTTTTGTTTTTTACGCAGAATAAAGATATCGAAAAAGTGCATTTTTTCAATGAAATCGTCCTCCTAGGTCAAAACTGATTAGGGAATTCGATTCTACACACAAAAATACGTAAGAAAACGTCTTGTCGACATAAATTTTACCTTCTGAACAATGTTAGCAATCTAATATATGATTGCCATTTTCATAGCGATTTTGCTAAATTTCCGAAGCACGTTTTTAAACTTCAAAAGCCTATAGACACCGGTTCCGGTCACTTTTTTGACTTCTGCAGCCCGGCTTTTTTCATCTGAAACCTTGAACTTTCAGCTCAGCCATGAGCCCAGGCGATACAAAAAATTTTTGCAAAAACGACCCGGTCTATTGCTTATGCAAGGTTATACGTGACTTATACTATGAGAGGCTTATACGAGGTCATTGAAAAAAGTTTATACAAAAAATATATGTTATTTTACGAAAAAAACAGTTTATTGAATTAAAATTATATCATTTAGTATTATTTTAGTCGTATAAATAATTTCACCCACTACAATATCTACGAGACCTTCTTTGCAAAGGTCTTTAACAGTTTTTAATATATTTAAAAATTTATTAGGAGTAAGCTCCATTATATGGTCGATAAATGTGCATACTGTTCTACTTGCAATCCCTCCTACGATCATATTTTCTACTTCTATAATTTTAAATAAAAAGTCTTTAAAGCTTAGCTGTGAATATATAATTGCCTTAAAAGCTTCAACACCATCGTAGAGTTCCTCAGCCGTTACAAGTATAGGGCTAGAAGGACTACAATTCCTAATTGCTTCTACAGCCCGATTCCACGAGCCGAAATGAATGTATACTTGCTTGAGCAACCAACTACGTTTGAATGATTTCGGCCTAGCTGGCGTTATGATGAGTCTGAAAATCCAAAATTAAACAAACTTTTTAAGAAATTGAATTTAATATAATTCTACTTATAAGACAAAAATTTTAAATTTTAACGCCACCGCGTAAGAAGTAGCTAGTAGCGATACAAATGATCGCATGAAGCAGAAACCGATAAACCATAGTAGGTGAGCTATGCCGGTTCTGCCCCCCCCCCCCCCCCCCCCCCCCCCCCCCCCCNCCCCCCCCCCCCCCAATCCTCCTCACTATAAGCCCCGCTCCCTTTACCCCCTCCACGTCCCAGAATCAGGAGTGGGGGTACCCCTCCCCTCTACCGCCTGGAGTGGGGGGTTGGTAACTGGAGTGGGGGTCGGTAAGAAGGGGATCTACCTGGTAAGCCTACCCGGGGTCGGTAATTCGGTAACATAACCTATACCATCTACTGATCTTTAACAAATTACCGTTGCAGGATCTACAGTCCTATCTGCTTTACCGACTGATAAATTTTTGATAGGTAGCGTTATAAAAGAAATGGGGTGAAAATAAAAAGAATTTTTTGAGGAAAAATTTTTATTTACCAAAACAAAAAGTTATATATTAAAAAAGTCATTAAAAGTTATCAAAAGTTATACATTAAAAATTACATATTAAAAAGTTATATATTAAAAAAGTTATTAAAAGTTATCAAAAGTTATCCATTAAAAATTACATATTAAAAAGTTACATATTAAAAGTTCAATATTACAAAGTTACATATTAAAAAGTTACAAATTAAAAGCGTAAAAAACTATTGAATTAAAATAATGTTATTAATAAGTCTTTTTATTTGAAGAATTATTTCGTCTAGAATTATATCTAACAAGCCTTCTTCAAATAAAGACTTGATAATATTTAGAGTATTACTAAATCTACATGGCGAAAACTCAATCATTTGTTCTAAAAATACGTCAATCACTCGACTATCAACCGAATTCCTTATCATGGTTTCGATGTCTAAAATTTGGTAGAAAAAAATTTCGTACCTCTGCTGTGCATATAATATTGCTAAAAATGCAGTAGTGCTTTCAAATAAATACTCGACAGTTGTTGATATAGGGCTTGACGAACTCAATACTCGCACACTTTCAATAACCCGACTCCACGATCCGAAATGTACATATAATTTCTTCAATAACAGTAGGTGAGCTATGCCGGTTCGAGCCCCCCCCCCCCCCCNCTATAGGCCACGCCCCCTTCCCCCTCCCCCTCTCCAAGTCAGAGAGGGGGGGTCGGTAAGTGGGGGGTGCCTGTTTTACCGACGGTGGGTAAATCGTTATCGATCGCAGGTTATCGACCCCGGTGTTACCGACTCGAGGGTACCCGGATACCCGGGGATGGATATAGCTTATCTACTGTACCGACTCTCGAACATAACCTATACCAGGGCCAAGAAGGCAGCATGGTTGCTCTATATATCATATCGATTTCCGAATTGCCTAGAGATTTGAGCCATGAAGTATGCGTGGAGGAAGATACCTTACCGACTCCCTATACTGGTGGGCATCATCGTTGATCCGAAGGTTGGTCTACCTTACCAACATAACCTATACCGAGGTATATGTATTCCAGCATATAAAATGCCCTCCAACACGATTTATCGGGTCCCACCGCTTTACATAGAGCTTTATCGGCAACTAGGGATTCCCTAATGCGATAAAAATTTCGCGTTAAGTTCGATTCCAAGAATTTTATCATACCACTGCTCATTAAAAATGCAGGAACGTCCGTTAACGTGCAGATTTTCACACTTGTACACTAGCACACTGGCAATTTTTTTATTTAAATAAAAAAACAATTATTTTATATAAAAGAATTTTTATTATCATTATACTAGTGCTATAACAAGGTACCTAAAAGTTTAATGTATACTAAACAATTGTATATAATTATCACGCACATGCGAATAGTCATGTAGGAACATAATTATATAACTATTATTTTAATAATTATATTGTTTACATTTTTGTATTTATATACTTTTAGCAAATATAGGTATTTAATTAATATTATTTATAATTATTCTATTATAATTATATTTTTAGCATTTTGCTTAATATTAGGAATTAGGTCATCAATAATAACATCTATTAAACCTTCATTAAAGGTGTTTTGAATCATACGAAAAATATTTTTAAATTTTTCAGCAGAAAATTCTATCAATAAATGTCGTTATTATCATACTTGCTGTTGAATTGACAATCATTTTTTCTATATCACACATTTGATCATAGAAAATTTTATATGACTGTTGCATATATAGAACAGTCATAAATACTTCTATATCTTCATATAATTTTTTTGCTGTTATGATAATTGGACTCGAAATACTTAATTCTCTACAATTTTCGGTTATTTTTCTCCATGAGCCGAAGTATGTATATAACTCCTTCAAAAACCAATTTCTTTTAACAAATTTCGGCCCCATTGGTAGTAAAATGAGTCTAAAAACCAAACAAATTTTTGACAAGTTAAAAACTTTTGAAATAATAATAAACTAATTTCGAACATTTATAAGATTTCATAAGCAATATTCATAAACATGCACGTGTCGCGTACGCAACCGACACCGATTAGCCAGACTCAACGGTAAGTATCGCACACCATCTATCGGCTCCAATAGATCTTTCAAAAACTTATACTTTGGTTGGTTCAACGACTTTGAGTACACGTATACATTTTCAAAACGAAGACCGTTCGGATGAGTGATCAGAGCGAGCAAGCAGTTTGTCTTGCCACAATTCGAAGGTTCGCAAAATACTGCTTTGATAGAGTCCGGCAAGAAATCCCCGTGTCGGCGAACTTTTCTTTTCTCTTCGACTATATCAAAATTACCAACCGGAAGTTTCAAAGGCTGCTTTGAAAACTCCATGCTTGCTGGAGTCGCGCGTAACAATGAGCCGAATTCCTATAAATACCGGGCTTTTATACTTTTTTTCACATTCGCGTTCTAGCTCTTGTAATGATAACATACAGAGGTCGAGGCATTCTAGATAAAGTGATTGACAATTTACCTTTTGAGCTACATTTTAAAAATTATAGCTATTGCGGCCCTGGCACACACCTTGCGAAACGTTTAGCTCGTGGTGATAAGGGTATTAACCCTCTGGACAGTGCCTGCAAAGATCACGATATTGCTTATTCGCAAAAAAATCACGCTATACGTAGGAGTGCTGACAATACTTTGGCGGGAAAAGCTTTGGAGCGAGTTAGAGCACGGGATTCTTCGATTGGTGAAAAAATTGCAGCCCTTGCAGTAGCTGGTGCAATGAAGATTAAAAAGGGGCTAGGTGTAAAATTAGCCAAGGGGGCTAGAGAAGCCGTGAAAAAAGCAGGAGGAAGAAAAAAAGTAAAAATTCCACGCGTTCTACCGGTATCCGGCAAAATTGGGGGTGCCTTTCCGTTTCTCATACCTCTTTTCGCTGGCCTTAGCGCCGTCAGTGCCTTGGGGGGCGGGGCCGCAGGTATCGCTTAAGCGGTGAATGATGCCAAAGCAGCCGAGCGGAAATTGCGTGAAACGAAAAAACATAACAGAAAAATGGAGGCGATTGCTCTCGGTAAAGGACTCTATTTAAAACCATACAAAACCGGTCTTGGACTATGTTTTGGAACGAAGCGAGGAAAAAAAAAACTTCAAAATAACTTTACCAAATAGAGCTCTCACCAACTACGATCTCGTCAAATACGCCGAGCTTTTGAAAATTCCACACTTTCGAGGAGTCTTCATGAGGGACGAGTTGCCGAGTAGCGGGGCTCACTACCGCGAGAGTGCGATCGTCAATCTGGATGATTCGATCGGCCCCGGCACCCACTGGGTGGCTTATCGAAAATGCGGCAAGAGAGTGATTTATTTCGACAGTTTTGGCGATTTACCGCCGCCTCGAGATCTTGTGGATTACCTCAAAGTCCCCGAAGTCATGTATAACCATCAAAGATATCAGGATTTTGATACTCATTGGTGTGGCCACTTATGCCTGAAATTTCTTAGCGCCTCCACGTTCTGCGATCCGAGAAGGAGAGGAAAATTGTACTCAGTCCTCATGATGATAAACGCTACCTAGTACCAGGGACCTTCGACACTCTGCCGTGGGGCCACAAAGACATCGCTAGCGAGCCTCCAGCCAAGAAGCCAAAGTATAATTAAAATATATATACTAAAAATTATCGAATAATAGAGCCTGCCGGATGTAACAAATTTCATTTCTGGACGGCTATTCCAAGAATTCATATCAAGCAATGCATACTGAGAACTTAAGAATTCCATCAGAGCTTAATATCAAGTTACATTAAAGAAGTGCACCGGATGTATCAAGTTACATTTCTTGACGTTTATTCCAAGAATTTATTTCAAGCAATGCCTACTGATAACTAAAGAATTTCATTGGTGGTTTACATTAAAGAAGTACACAGGATGTATCAAGTTTAATTTCTCAACGGTTATTCGGAGTATTGATATCAAGTTACACAAAGAATGTTCGGGTTTTCCCCGCGATGACATCATCGCTCGCTCGAGTATGAAGAGACTATTCATTACTGGAGTAGCTGGGGGAGGGAGAGCTTGTTGAGAGTGGGGGTCGACCGATAAATAGAGCGAGGAGCTCGAGCCAAGGTACAGTCGTCGATCAGAAAGATCCCACAGCACTCGTACAATTCTTTCACTATCTTTTCAATCTATAAAAATGGATTTTAAAAAAATAAATCAGCTGGCCAAGAGCAAAGCGACGTATTTACCACTGAAGAAAGTTACGGATCTGATGGTAGATCGTGATTATAAAGTTACAGCCATTAAAAAAGCAGTTACGAAGTATGGTCCAAAAATCCTACTTCAGCTCAACCAAGAGTTTCAAATGTTTCTACCGAAACAAGTCTCCGATGCTCTGCTCGACACCTGCAGTGCCATAAAGATCGAAAATTTATACATTAAGTGTGTGGACCAATGTGTACAGTTTTTTGAAAAAGAGTGAATTTAAGTGTGGGTATGGGTTATGCTTATTAAAAGAATTGTTATACTATAATGGTGATGTGAGGCATGGGTTATGCTTATTAAAAGAATTGGTTTTTATACTATGATGATGATGTAAGGTATGGGTTATACTTAAAAAAAATTGGTTATGTTATACTATGATGGACATAGTCCAAGACCGGTTTTGTATGGTTTTAAATAGAGTCCTTTACCGAGAGCAATTGCCTCCATTTTTCTGTTATGTTTTTTCATTTCATGCAATTCCCGCTCGGCTGCTTTGGCGTCATTCACCGCTTTAGCGATACCCGCGGCCCCGCCCCCCAAGGCACCGACGGCGCTAAGGCCAGCGAAAAGAGGTATGAGAAACGGCAAGGCACCCCCAATTTTGCCGGATACCGGTAGAACGCGTGGAATTTTTACTTTTTTTCTTTCTCCTGCTTTTTTCACGGCTTCTCTAGCCCCCGAAATAGCCGATTTGATTACTGATTCGGAAGTTTTGCCTCGTTTCATGTTCTTCTTAGCCGCCGTAACAACTTTGGCTAATTTTACACCTAGCCCCTTTTTAATCTTCATTGCACCAGCTACTGCAAGGGCTGCAATTTTTTCGCCAATCGAAGAATCCCGTGCTCTAACTCGCTCCAAAGCCTTTTCCGCCAAAGTATTGTCAGCACTCCTACGTATAGCGTGATTTTTTTGCGAATAAGCAATATCGTGATCTTTGCAGGCACTGTTCAGAGGGTTAATACCCTTATCACCACGAGCTAAACATCACCATTATAGTACACATATAGTACACATCACCATTATAGTATACATCACCATTATAGTATAATGGTGATGTGTACTACGGTATAATAGTATACATATAGTACACATCACCATTATAGTATAACAATTCTTTTAATAAGCATAACCCATACCCACACTTAAATTCACTCTTTTTCAAAAAACTGTACACATTGGTCCACACACTTAATGTATAAATTTTCGATCTTTATGGCACTGCAGGTGTCGAGCAGAGCATCGGAGACTTGTTTCGGTAGAAACATTTGAAACTCTTGGTTGAGCTGAAGTAGGATTTTTGGACCATACTTCGTAACTGCTTTTTTAATGGCTGTAACTTTATAATCACGATCTACCATCAGATCCGTAACTTTCTTCAGTGGTAAATACGTCGCTTTGCTCTTGGCCAGCTGATTTATTTTTTTAAAATCCATTTTTATAGATTGAAAAGATAGTGAAAGAATTGTACGAGTGCTGTGGGATCTTTCTGATCGACGACTGTACCTTGGCTCGAGCTCCTCGCTCTATTTATCGGTCGACCCCCACTCTCAACAAGCTCTCCCTACCCCAGCTACTCCAGTAATGAATAGTCTCTTCATACTCTCACTACTCGAGCGATGTCATCGCGGGGAAAACCCGAACATTCTTTGTGTAACTTGATATCAATACTCCAAATAACCGTTGAGAAATTAAACTTGATACATCCTGTCTACTTCTTTAATGTAAACCGCCAATGGAATTCTTTAGTTATCAGTAGGCATTGCTTGAAATAAATTCTTGGAATAGCCGTCCAGAAATGAAACTTGTTACATCCGGTGGGCTCTATTATTATTCGATAATTTTAGTATATATATTTTAATTATACTTTGGCTTCTTGGCTGGAGGCTCGCTAGCGATGTCTTTGTGGCTCCACGGCAGAGTGTTGAAGGTCCCTGGTACTAGGTAGCGTTTATCATCATGAGGACTGAGTGCAATTTTCCTCTCCTTCTCGGATCGCAGAACGTGGAGGCGCGAGCGAATGTTGTGCTGCTCCCTCGAGATGATTGTATTCTCTCTCAAGCACTGCAAGTAGTCGTCAAAGGTAATGGTATTCTTTACCACCGATGACTTGATGTCTTTGATCTTTTTGATGACACCACCATTTTGAATATCGACGCTGTACATTTTACTGCGCAGGCCGCAAAACCGTCGTAGTATTTTTCCGCAAAGTTCATCCTTCATAAGTCCAATCTTCTTGGAGTTTTCCCGAAGTAATGGCATTCCGAATGGATTGTCTTTCTCGTAGTCAAATGTATCAAACTCATTGATATTATCCTTATGCTTCATAACCTCGTATACGTTTTGCCCCCCTATCTCGTACACCAAGCTATCAGTGTCCGTGTACAACACTTTGCAATTGTTTCCAAAACGATCGCGCATGAAATCGTAGTGGAAGCGATAGAGGTGCGTCTTTGATATATCTAATATGCTGAATCCAACGTACACGGGTTTATCAATGGTGACTGCTGTCTTTGAAAGCTGGATTGCGACCAGGTTTTCGTTGAAGATTGCTCTGCTGTGAAAATTTGGCTTCGAAATTTGAGCTTCTGCTCCGTAACGTCCATCCCAGCTTGAAACGAGCTTGACATCAATTCTTTTTCTGACGTTTTCAATAGTTTTTCCAAATATGGCGTTATTGCAGAGCTTGTATTGTTGTTTCTCAAAGTCATTTTTGCTATTTTTTCTCTTCTCGGTGTTCAAGTCGATATAAGACTTGAGCCAGGGTCCCTGTTTAAATTTCAATGCTCGATTGACTTTTGTGACTCAAACACCGAGTCAAACTGCCTGCTGTAAACTCCTGTAGTGAATGATGTACTTGTGCTTGGGATTCAGCGTGGTCAGGAGTTTGCGCTGTTTCGAGCCCGGTGGGCAGGCGTGCTCGGGACATAGTGTCAAATCCTTGTGCGAGTCGTGTAGGGATTCGGGATACTCCAGGTTCACCTTGCGGATGTATCCGTACTCGGAATCTTCGGGCAATGTGAGATAATCTTTGGCATCGGACCATTCAAAGCCTCCGTATGGCAGATACTGAGCCATTGCCCAACCGTACAAGTTATTTATATCGTAGTACATCAGGTATACGTCCTCTTTCTCAGGATTGTAATCCTCGCCCATGTACCTGTTGTTAGCCTCACTGCACCTGCTACACCATTGCGAGACCCCACCGCGAATTCCTTTCTCGACAAATAGCAACATGTCTACGTCTGTGAGTAATTCTAGCTCGACTTGGGTGTACAAGAGCATTGCATCCCAAGAATAGCCCGGTAATGTATAATTTTGTGCTGGATCTAATTCATAAGCCTCGTGACACGTTTTCCGAAAGTTCTCAAAGACTTCTACGAGTAATATCAAATCCGTTTTGAGGTAAAGATCCGAATATTCACTTAGATTGGAAATTTTGAAGAAGTCCCACACTCCCTTTGCGTGCTCGTAATCTTTGGTAGAAATATCGCTGTTCGTAAGAGAGCTGTAAAACTGTTCGGGTGGTGGTAGTGCTGTCTCTTGGAGCTTCTCGAGCGATGAGATGTACTCGTATGGAAACACTCCTTTTTTCGTGAGAAGTTCGATTTGTGCATCATCGTAATCCTGGCCAAAAACTTTTCTTAGAGTTGGTTGTTGCTTTAAGTATGAAGCCAAGTTGTCCAATGATGATGCCATGAACTTAAACGAGTCGATGAAGCGAAAAGATAATCTCTTATCCTCCATGAATTTCACGAAGGAGATGTATCGCTCCTTGGTCTGAGGTAGAACTCAGACTCGACCTGGAAATCCCGTAGCTACCTCGCGAATAAAAAATGCGAATCGTATCCACTTAGGTTATGGAAGATCACAGGCACGAATCTCACGTCTCTGTAGTTGATGTTGCACTTACTATGAGCTGCTCCTCGATATTCACCCGTAAAGTGCGAATGGTCGCGGCTATCGTACACTTCGTTCGGGTTGGGGCAGTTGAACCATGCTAGGTCGAAAACGCGATGATTAAGTACCCTTTGCAGGTACACCAACTTGTAATGCTCTTCGGCGTATAAGTAAACACGCGATTCCTGCACAGTGTGTTCCTTAAGCATCTGCAGACTTTTTTCAGCCGATACAGACCCATCGCCCCATCTAAGACCGTGTACGTTCAATGTACAGTCTTGAACTTTATTTTGTAGAGCACGCGACATATCGTCGAATTTACTGTCTGGAGCAACTATCCAGTGCAGGTAAGACAATTACTGAACAGATACAATGCACACTTCTTTCGGCTGAAAGTTTGAGCCGTCGAAAAATCCAAGAGGTCTACTATATGTATATAATCGACGCACATAAGCGTCGACGATGATCACGACGATCGTGATTGTTATCATTAGCGTCGTCGCATCATCGCGCCAATATATCGTAAGAGTCGTCTGGATCTATCTATCTCTCTCTCTCTCTCTCTCTCTCTTGCTGTGAGGCTCGTTAATGCCCCGACACAATATCGCGCCTCCTCCCTATTCTCGGCGTCGCGCGGCTTTTTACGATTATATTTCCGGACTGGCTACACACTCGCTCAGACACACACATTGCGCAGCAGACATCATTTTTACTAAAATATCTGCAAAGATCCTCGGAGCGTGCAAAGTCTATATAACTGCAACTCGAGGAGTTCGTTATTTTTTATCGTGTCCATCGCGACTGTCGCTTGTATGTGTGTGCGCATGTATCGAGTGGGTCTTGCTGCAGTTTGATACTTATGTTTCAGCGCCCGATCTCGCCTGCTTCGAATGCCGTGCACTCGACAATAATTCGAGCCGATGTGTGCGCATAACGGAAGTTCATGCCCGCTTTGATTTTCTAACGGCTCGCTTATACACTATATAAAGTACATCGAGTCGAGTGGGCAGCTTATATTATATCTTATACGTGTGACATGGCGCAGGCAAAGTACGAGGACACGCTGCGTTCGCAGCAATCAAAAGGCATCGAAGTAATTCGCGATACGAACGACACGCAAACTTGCCTCGGCATTTTCACTCGACGACTTGATTTTGATTGAACTTTATATATTACATATCTATACAGCCGAGGAATCGCTGAGCCGCACAGGGAACACAATATTTTCCAGAAGTTGCCTTAAATAGCGGCTTTCGTCTATAATCGACGTCGATCGAGCCGCATCGATCGCATAATGCATTCTTCATTTATGCACATGTGGATAAATATTATTACCAGTGCAGGTACGCTCGTACGGGTATGAAAAGTCAATTTTTCATACCCATCTATCCATCGCGTTATATCCATCGCAGCGATCGGTGTGCATTAGATAATTGCGTGCGCAGACTCGCGCGACACAAGTCGATCGATCGATCGAAATCACATTTATATACCATTGCGCAACTCAGCCATGTGCGTACGTGTGTATAATATCTGTGGTTGAAAGGGTTAACGAGATAACTTCATTTTTCGTGTTTTCGAGAAAAACACATTTTAAATTGGGCACGAGTGCCTAGCTAGACGCGGACGACTAAAGATCTGTACCTATGGTATTTTTACCTACTAAGAAATATCTTTTTACCCGTATATCTATTAAATTGAAAGTGTAGTTGCATAGCAGAAAATATGGACTTATCTCGTTAGCCCTTTCCCCGCTTAGCAGATAAGTCCACAGCTTCTGCGGGACCTAGTTTTCGAAATCGATGTTTTGCTTGCATTTCATGATGAAAACTATATCCTACAATTCTACTTCGAAAATATTGCTCATGTATAACTTTATAAAACTTGCAGAAGCCCTACATGTGTCATTTCACATCAACTCTCCCAGTGCCGCACAGCGCGGCATTATTTAGTCGAATCGCTAAATTTATAACTCGCTATAAAAGTATCTAAATGAACCTAGAAGAAAAAAGTAGCAAAGCATTTCGATGGGAAATTGCCTCAGCTTTCCGAAGGTCATATCAGATTTCCCGAAATTTTCCGCTTAAGCCGAGAAAATCAAACTATGCCAAATGAACGTGCGCCGCATTAAGCGCTACGTCAAAATAAACGCTTCTCCCCTATCTATTTTTTCCCGCCATAATCTGCAAATTTCTCGCTAAATTTCAAAAATTTTTTCCCGCTAAAATTTGAAGTTTTCCCGCGTAATTTTGAAAATTTTTCCCACCAAAATTCAAAAATTTTTTCCCGCCAAATTTTGAAATTTTTTTCCCGCCAAAATTCAAAATTTTTTCCCGCCAAAATTCAAAATTTGGCGGGAAAATTTTTTTGAATTTTGGCGGGAAAAAATTTTGAAATTTGGCGGGAAAATTTGAATTTTGGCGGGAAAAAAATTTCAAAATTTGGCGGCAAGCTTCAGGGAGAGAAACGGCCTGCGGGATGCTATCAGCGGCATACACACCCGTGGTTTTTGCCGAAATATACGATAGACAGACTTCTAGCTGGCATGTATTCATTTTTGTCGTACCTGGTCTAAACGATGCAGGAGCAATCTGAATTGTGCTCGTCCGATGAATTTCCCTCTTGAAGCGCAATCACCTCTTTAATTACAGACTTGTAGTATGGGGGCGGTGATTCACCTGCACGAACAACAGGGGGTTGCTCACCGGCAGCGCGAGGTGAGCCCCTCGAAGATTGCGGTGCGATGACACGCACGGGCACCGGTGGAACGCTGTACGTCGGGCGCGGTGTTTCACCGAGTCCCGCGAGATATCATCGAGCTACCCTCGCTGCCAGTATTCAAGACTCAACTTAGGAGCCATCTCATGCAGCGGATCGGAGAGAGATGATCACGCCTAAATGAACATGCGCCGTCAATCGGAAATCGATTGGATATCGTTACTTGTTCAATTTGTAAAATACCTTTATCTTATTTCTTCACCTTCTTTATGTTTATGTTTATGTTTAGTTTAGTATAATCTATAAGAATTTCGAAACCCATCAAAATTGTAAATTTGTAAATTTCTATGTATGCTTCTTTGAGCCCTTCGGCCTTTGCGGTGCCTGGGCGAAATAAATATGGTTAAATCAAATCCCTGTTCCCCGAGCGTGCGAGGGACAGCCACAGAAGGTTCTTGTACAACACTCCGTACCGGTAACTGCGGATTGCGCGTCGTTTGATCAGTGCTTACCTCCTTTATTTGGACAGATTCTTCTTCTTGTCTAGCAGCGCGCGTAGGCACTATAATTCTACGCAGACGTAATGCAGGGACGCGCCGAGGTTCATTACCCCGTACACCGCTCACTTCAGCCGCATCTTGTTGTGCAATACCGCGCGCCGGTCTCGGTGGTGGTGATGCAGCGTTCACATCTACTCTACGCAGCCGTAATGGTGGCACACTGCGTGGTTCATCACTGTTAACGGCGTTAACCCCCTGCGATGCAATTGGACGCTGTGATGATGGTTGCATGATACTCGTACTGGGTTTAGGCTTTATCGCCACGAGTCGGCGATACGGGGTGAATGCTGTAGGTGCCGGTTATTTGCACTGACATTTTGTTGCACGTACGGGCGAGTTGGTCCGACAGTAGCGTTATTGGCTCTGATCTTTGTAATTAGGTCAGTTGCACTATTATAGAGCTTGCTATAAGTAGGTAAACAAAGCGGGTTCTGGCCCCCCCACTCCTACTCCCTACCCCTCCCCTCCCCAGCCAGGGATTGGGGGGGGGGGGGTCGATATGTAGAATACCTGTTTTACCGACGGTGGGTAGTTATCAACCCCTGGCAAGTATCTGCTCTACCGACTCTTGACCTACACTGGGGGTACCCTGTTGACCGATGGGGCTACCCCTGGCAGTATCTACCTTACCGACTTATACTAGGGTACCCGAGTATTTTTACCCCGTTGATTATGGAGGTTCCAACCGAAGCGGCTACCTTTTGCGCAAGCGCACAATTTTATTTGATTAAATTTCAAATAATTAGGATAGGTATCGGAATAACAAAATTTATTTCAAGAATTAAAAATTTTAATAATAAAAAATGTATGTACAAAAAATAATTAAATGAGTATCAACTGTTCCTTCAGCTGCTCTTTGTAATCATTTATTACTTGATGCACGATATCTTCTTCATACATTCTTTTGATGCCACGCAATGCATCCGCGAACCCCGGTCGCGCGCATTCGATAAGTACATTGATCGAACCCACCACTCTGGTGGCGACGGTATTGCGGAGAATGAAAGATTGTATGTGCCGCAGCTGATTATAAAAATGCTCCCTCATGACGAGGGAGTGCACGATCGCTACAAAAACTATAAAATCACCATATAAGATTGGTGCAGTTTTGATAATGGGTCCGCTCGACCCAGAGTTCTAAATTGCCGACATCACACCCGACCAGCTACCAAATGCTCGAATTAGTTTGCGCAAAAACCATTCTCTTTTTTCTGTTAACGGCCTGGATGGTAAGACGATGACACTGAAATCAGATGAATGCAGGGTTTTAACTAGCCACTTATAATTAAATTTTTTTTTACTACTAGTGGCAACCGCGGTTGCAGTATGCTGAGCGAGAGAATATGCCGTACTGCTTGATGATTTATTAAATATAAAACATTATTATGTGTATGCTAATGGATCAAATAAACACAAAAACAATGCAACGACAATCATATTTAAGATCCCCGACAGATTATCCAATAAAATCCCATCAAATTTGATCAAATTCTTATAATTTTAGAAAAAATTTATAAAAACTCACCCTTTCAGATCCACCTTCATTTCGGTATTATTGATGTTAAATTCCATTTTTTTTATATTGTAAATGCGGTTGTAGTAAGTAGGTGAGCTATGCCGGTTCTGGCCCCCCCACTCCTCCCTATAGACCACGCCCCCTTTCCCCCTCCCCCTCTCCAAGTCAGGGAGTGGGGGGTCGATAACTGGGGATGCCTGTTTTACCGACGGTGAGTAAATTTTTATTGACCCTGGTGTTACCCACTTTAGGGTACCCGGATACCCGGGGATGGATGTAGCTAATCTACCTTGCTGACTCTCAAATATAACCTCCTTTACCCCCTCCATGTCCCAGAATCAGGAGTGGGGGTACCCTCCACCGCCTGGAGTGGGGGTCGGTAAGTAGGATACTTGTTTTACCGACAGTGAGTATCGGTCGCAGGTTATCGACCCAGTAGTGCAATCAGTTTTGGTGGCCATTTTAATGAAACCTATCGCGGCTTCAGGCCCACCGTACGGTATATACAATTTCACCGATTCAGCACATAAAAATTATCTGAAAAGCGTAAATAAGGCATAAAGAAAAAATAATAAAAAATGCTTTTCAAAAAAATTTATTTAAAAAACATAAAATTACACATTAAAATAATAATGTATTTATAGCAAAATTACTTAAACTAATCAATTATTAAAATAATATCATTAATAATATTTTTAATTCTTGGAATTAACTCGTCGATAATAACATCCAATATAGCTTCTTCAAAGCTTAATTTAATTACATTCGATACTATACTAGTGGCAACGTTCGTTGCATAAAGCTGAGCGACGTTCGTTTAAAATTTGTTTGTTTTTGAAATTTTGCTGATTGATTGTACACTGAAAATTGGCTTAACATGTATAATATTACTTAATATACATAATATTAATCCTTATTGCACACGAATGCTGATGCTACTGCATCATAATTGCATCTAAAATATTAAATCTAAAAAATGCATAAGGGTGCATAAAGGGCATACCAAAACCTAATCAGTAACACATTTACGTCCCCTCTACACACCCAAAAAATTTCAGCCCGATCCATTGAATACTATTCCAGTTATCGTGTCAGGGCGAACACACGAAAATTAGGCAAACTGGCCATGAAACGACTTCGCTGCGCTCAGCTTTAATGAAATTTACGCGGCGAAAATTCGATTACGTGATCTATGAAAGTACGTATTATATTACTATTAATCGAATTTTCAATCATGCTTTCTAAATCTAATATTTGATACAAAAAAATTTCATATTTTTGCTGAAAATATAAAATAGATAAAAATGCTGGAACGCTCCCGAATAAATGTTCTGCTGTTACTAATATAGGGCTTGATGACCCTAACACCCTACAGCATTCGATCACACGGCTCCACGATTGAAAATGAATGAAAAGGCGTTTCAACAACCACTCCCTTCTCATTTTTTTCGGTCCGGCTGGCGTTATGATAAATCTGAAAATCCAAAAATTGAAAAACTTTTTAAAAAATTAACTTCAATATAAACGCTATTAAATTAAAAAAAAAAAAAAAATTAGTAGTGAAGGTAGCTCAGGTGCAATCTACTACATTTTATTTAAAATAAAAATTAACGAGTTGACCGATCAAAAATCTCCTCGATCAATCACTTGTCAGTACCCTTAAAAGGATCTGTGTAAAATTTCAGCTCAATCGGGCGACTCGTTTTCGAGAAATCATGTCTATGGCACGAGAAACCAAGTTTCACAAAAAACGCTTTTTCGCGTTTTTGTACTCTGTACACTAGTGTCCGTTTGATTCGATGCGTTGCAGAAAACGTAAACACAAGAAGTAAGGCATGTCTATGTGTACAGCATAGGCGGCAATGATAATAACAATGATACAGGTATACTGCATAGGCCCGACTTTGTTGTGTTTACGTTTTCTACAGCAAATCGAATCAAGCGGACACTAGTGTACATATTGTAGCACTGTATTTAAATTTCTATAAATTTGAAAATATTGCTCGGATCTACTTGAAATTTGGTTATAATATTTTTAACTTACCCATTAATATCGACTGTTAGGTCGGTGTTTTCCAATTGAAAATTCATTTTACAACACTTTTTTAACAATATGTGTTTAATACCTTTAATGACACCTTTTTTAATACTTTTAACAAATTTTATTAACTATTCGCAACTTATATAATTGAAATGATGTGGAATCTACGAGCATGAATCTGCAACTGACTTGCTCAGAGAAAGATTTCATTCTTTCTCTTCACAAAGAAATTGATATTATTGTTTTGAAAAAATTTTATAGCCCTCGAACTTGAACCTCTTCATGAGGCCCGGAAATCGACATACGATCATCTCAAGCATAAGAGCGGACTCCGGCATCATACAACTGCTTATCAAAAATTTTAATGACCCATATGACACCTTAGAGCAATAATCGCCGACTCTTTAACATCAAGCTTTACCGTGAAGACAATAATGCTCATGAACAAACACATGATGCTCTTTGTGTGAGCTTAGACAAGCATAATTGTATATTATAAAACTTACTTGCTCAGAGAAACTAATATTTTATAAGTAGCAAATTAAATCATTACTTATAAGACAAAAATTTAAATTTTAACGCGGCCGCGCGAGAAGTAGCTAGTGCGGTACGAATGACTACATAAAGCATAGGCCGATAAACTACAGCACAAAGCAGAGATCGATGACTCTCAAGCTAGTAAAGATACGAAGTACAGCACAAAGAGGAATCTGATAAATGATGGCACAAAACGGAGATGTCAATAGAATGTAAAATAAACGTATGCAAATATTTCAGTAAGGTTAAATAATGATTAACAAAATTCATATTTTTTAATAAAGAAAGTGTTTATTCATAAAGCATTGAATTGCTTTGGATACTTATACATTGATACATGCTCGTACATTGCTACATTCGTACGTGCTTATAGATTGCTTCATTTATATCTATTACTATAGTGAACTCTAGCGATTATGAATACACCAAGAATCTGGTATATCCCCATCTCGCTCAGTAGGCACGCGTCTAGTAAGCAATACATCATTGATCCATTGTTTTAAAGCTAATACAGCGCATTCAGCGTCGATGATTAAACTATGGTGAGCGCAGGCAGGTAGTCTTCGCAGCTTGTTGAGAGCCGGACATCCAACGGTCTCCAGGTCAATGATTTTTGAAGAATATTTACGAAGCCATAGTACTTTTTCGGCTCCTTTTACGTAGACACTCTGAGCATTACGGAGCGCCCGGAGCAAAGTAAGGTCGAGCTCGTCGTAGTCAATATCACCACGGCTCCACTTTAATCGATGATAATTGTTTTCGAGCCATCGAACGGATGCTCTATTCGTTGGTGAATGTCTCGTAAAGGCATGTGGAGGTTTAAAGAGATACACCGAAGGTACCTTCTCAGTCAATGAAATCAATGCCACCTCTTTGAAGATAAACTTATTTCCATGGCTCTTGAAGCCCTGCACATCAATCACGTACGCCATTTGTTAATAGTTCGACTATAATTTCGTCTTATCTGTCCTTGATAATCACTGAAATACTCGCATATACCGGTCTAGGTTTACCAGTCACTACTTTTTTTGGCCTTGTCGGTTTTCTTATCCAAGGGCGGGCCGGGATTCCATAAGCCTGAACCCCAAGAACCATGCCGTGATTTCTCGAGGTTCGTGCTCTGAGCAGGAGCTTGATGATTCGATGAATAATTTAGAGCATTTCCAGTCGAATCTCTCAAGACTTTTATTTGTGAGGTGACTTTCTTCGCCTCTTGCAATTTGCTCTTGTCTTGACCCATTGAAATCTCACGACAGACTGATGAGAAGAACGGAATCGGCTTGAATATTTATACCCGTCCATTTGCAGATAATCGCGAATCATAATAACATTTCTTTTCGCACATGTCGAATCCTGTTTAGTGTGGTAGCGATAGGAAATTTTTCGTGATGAGCTCGGTATTGTTATCATTATAACATAATATTTCTCCTTCATATAATGACTTACAATATCATTATTAACATAGATTCTCTGAGCATTTGAAAGTGTAGAACATAGTATCGAACTGATCATAGATTGATCTAAGATGCCTAAATCATACTTGATGCCGTGAATTCCCTGAAGTTTCGTATTTTCAATTTTGTACTTTTCACTTAAACGTTGGAAGGGCATCGGTGAATTAAATAAATAAGTCGACGGCGATGCTTCTTCATCAAGAGGCAATATCGCCAACTCTTTGATGAATATCGAGCCACCGGGTTGTTTAAAGTATTGAAAATCCACTGCAAAATCCATTTTGAAACTGATGAATATCTCACGAGGACGCTTTTATAGTCTCAGACGAGCTTCTTCACATCACCGCTCACGGCATTGTACTCGACAATTCTATCGTGTAAGATTAAACAATAGGCTGATGTGTTGGCGGGAAAGTTTGCGGAAGATTCGAATTCCAGACGAACGTCTACCGGAGCATTCTTTAATGATTCGTTTTGTTTTGAGCAATCTATTACTACGAGAGGACATTCAATAAATTTTTTCTTATCAAGCATTGGCTTCGGAGTTTTTCCATAATAACCCCGCTGAAAGTTTACATACATGTTGTAGAGTGCGGCATACTGACTCTGAGCTACATTGATATTCAAATTATTGTAAGGATAGTACTGAGAATTGAGAAATAGCTTCACGTTCGTCAAATTGCATTGGTCAAACAAGCTGGCATCGTTTTCACGAATTGCTTTACTGTTAGTTTGAAAATCCAGTATGACGAAACGAGGCTTCTCCAACTGATTGGACGTCTTGACCGTCCACACATGTCGCGTGGAGACTGGAAGCGTGGGATACTCGTACAACTCCCAAGAACGAAAACTCATCGCGATTGGTTTGTCAATTTGACGCAGCAAACGAATTTTGTACTCGTTCGACAATTGAACATATGGCATGACCCACTCAAGCTTTGAAATGGTAATTTTAACTTCTTCATAGGCTCTTTCTCCATCTCTACCTTGTCTTTGAGTCTGCAGTACAGCGTTCAAATCTGTTCTTGCTCTTGTTAAAATTAGCTCATGCTTCATATTCACGATAATTTTTGGATAATCTTCCGCAAAGCCCAAGATCATCGATAGCGGGATGAAAACATCAAAGTAGCCATCGTCATCTTCCACGTGCTTGATATCTCCATCGTAATTCTCCCAAATCCAGCCGGCATTTGCTAAAATGCTGTCGCATTGATTCTTATTGAAAGATGGGTAGCCTTTCATCACACTAGTCAATCCAACGTTCTTACATCGGTCTATCTCAATGGCATTCAGTTCGTATCGAATGTCGTCGAACAAGTGGCATATGCCGCAATTAACAAGAGAAGCATTCGATGCAGGAGTACCATCATTTCGAGTTATCCTCCCACTTACATGAATCGAGCTGCGTGATGGTAGTAAATTCAACTCTTGATGCTGGATGGAAATGCGAATCTCATCGTTGTTGTTAAAATTGCTCGAGGTGTATGGCTGATGAGCGTGAACCTCATAATGAGATACTGACTCGTCGAACATTACGTCCGAACGAATTTCTAGAATGTCCGCCATCTTTCTGACAGCAACAAAATATTAGACAGGTGATTCGCCAGATGGTCTTAGACCGAGATTTTTTAGGAACTGAACGTTTTGGCGAGATAATGCTGGGCGAGATTGATTCAACGCCTGCGGCGTCGCCGTTGTTGTTGCTCTGGGGTGTCGCTCGCGACTGATGCTTCGATGCCATTGCACTCGGCTTTTATACAAATTGTTGCTGCTGTTGCTACCATACATGATACCCATTATATTGACCTGACATGCACTCTAATTGTTATAGTTTCATCACGAAAATTTACCAGTGCACCGTCCTGATCGACGATGCGTAACTGAATACTGTCTATGCGCTTGACACTCACGGGTAGATATATTACATTCGAGGGTACTTCAATAATTTTGAAGCCCGGGGGCACTGCTGGAAAAAATTCGTGTATCGTGTGTACGCGCTGATTATTTATAAACGCTCTGGATGTAATATTACACTCCACTCTCAAGGCGTTGACTTTGAGTATTGGTACAGGTAGATCGGAGATGTGCTCCTTGCCTGGCTCGAGCAATCGGCTGGTAAAACCCAAAAGACCGATAGAGTCTTTTGGTCGAAAGTCAACCTGTTTACTGCACAACAATGTGCTGCGAAGAGTATTGTTGTTGGGCTTTAATGAGAACTCGATATTCTCAGATGATAGGGCAGTCTTTAGATCGCTTTCAATATCTTCAATTTCGTAACTCCCAGGCTGTATGCTGATAACTTTATTATCGTCGAGATGCAATCGATTGCAGCCGTTTTGAATATTAGGAATTGAGTTGAACGTTAGTAGTTCGATGAGTCCCAAGACGTAGTTTTTGTTCGCATCCAACTCAATGGGTGGAAAGTAGTTGGATTCGAGAACGGAAGACTGACCTGAGAGAGTCAAAGTCAATGAATCATGCATGACGGTTGGTTGTCAAATGAATGCTTAGCTCGATATACATGTGCTTATATAGCCCCACTAAGAAATTTCAGGCATAAGTGACCACACCAATGAGTATCAAAATCCTGATATCTTTGATGGTTATACATGACTTCGGGGACTTTGAGGTAATCCACAAGATCTCGAGGCGGCTGTAAATCGCCAAAACTGCTTTTAAATAGAGTCCTTTATCGAGAGCAATCGCCTCCATTTTTCTGTTATGTTTTTTCGTTTCATGCAATTGTCGCTCGGCTGCTTTGGCGTCATTCACCGCATTAGCGATACCTGCGGCCCCCCCCAAGGTACCGACAGCGCTAAGGCCGGCAAAAAGAGGTATAAGAAACGGCAAGGCACTCCCAATTTTGCCAGATACCGGTAGAACGCGGGGAATTTTTACTTTTTTTCTTCCTCCTGTTTTTTTCACGGCTTCTCTAGCCCCCGAAATAGCCGATTTGATTACTGATTCGGAAGTTTTGCCTCGTTTCATGTTCTTCTTAGCAGCCGTAACCAGGTATAGGTTATGTTCGAGAGTCGGTACAGTAGATAAGCTATATCCATCTCCGGGTATCCGGGTACCCTCGAGTCGGTAACACCAGGGTCGATAACCTGCGATCGATAAGGATTTACCCACCGTCGGTAAAACAGGCATCCCCACTTACCGACCCCACTCCCTGACTTGGAGAGGGGAAGGGGGGCGTGGCTTATAGGGAGGAGTAGGGGGGGGGGGGCTCGAACCGGCTTATCTCACCTACTATAGTAATATTTTGAGCGATATTTCGCCTGATTCAAATTCATTGCTGCAATTGTTTGCACGCAACACAGTTCTGCTGTCATGCCCTTCAAATAGCTGTCGTACGAATAAGCATTGTCCGTGCTCGCGAATCCAGTTGGTATGCGTGCGCGAAAGCCCGTAACGACTTTAATAGGTGAAAATTCAGTCGCTTCGTGGATCGTGTTATTGTACGCGAACTGTGCCAGCGGAAGGCAATCATCCCACTGTACTGTATCGATTGCAAATTTCTTTAGATATTCCGTTAATGTCGCATGCATTCGCTCAATTGCGCCACACGTCTGCGGTCTGTATACACAGCTCTTCAATTTTTTGATGTTAAATAATGCACATAACTCTGTTAATAAGTTATTTTGAAAATGAGTGCTGTTATCAGATATAATTGAAAGTGGTGCGCCAAAGTAGCATACTACCTTATCGACCATTGCTCGTGCAACTTCGTGTGCATTGGCTTTTTTGCACGGTGTCAAGATTACAAACTTACTTAGCCAACATTGCATTGTAAGGATATATCGCCATTTGCGTTATCGTTTTTGCTGTTGTAGTGCGAGCTTTCCTCTGCCGCCTCGATTTTTGCAGCTGGCATCAAGGATTCGTCTGAATCCGACGATGACTCATTATCGAATCGCTCTTTGTCGTCTTGTTTTTCTTTGTCATTCGCGGCCAATTTCTTGTATCGCCTCGTTTGCACTCTCCAAATTCTGCCTGGAGGATGATCTATTTCAGCTGGTAGCTCATTATTCTCCTTCTCTTGCATTTCTGCTAATTCGAAAATCTGTTGTTTCGACACGTCTGCTGGGTTTTTTATTGATTTTATGACAGGATTTTGAGACAGCGCATCGGCATTTGCATTTACGAGGCCACGTCTATAAACGATATCGAAATCATATTCATGCAGCTTTGCTTTTAATCTATTAAACCGGAGATCTGGCTTCTTGGTCTTATGAAAATGCACAAAAGCTTGGTGATCTGTTAGCACTGTGAACTTTCTCCCCCGTAAATAGTAGTAAAATTGTTCTTTACCGAAAACGATAGCCAACAACTCCTTATCATATGTCGCGTAGCGTAGCTCGGCGCCTGTGAGACAGCGAGAAGCATATGCGCAAACGTAATCTGAGCCTATTTTTCCCTGACTAAGGATAGCGGACATAGCGAACTCACTAGCGTCAGTCGTGAGAATAAACGGTTGCGACATATCGGGTGCTCGTAAAACTGGAAAATTGCACATGCGCTCCTTCAGCTCTTCGAATGCACACGTTTGAGCCTCAGTCCACTCATATTTAATCGTCCTTTTCAGCAAATATTGCAACGATTGTACAATTGAAGCGTACTTCTTTATAAACTTTCTGTAATATCTTGTGAGACCGAGAAACTGTTTAAGTTTCTTCCTATCTGTTGGCACCGGATAGTCGCGCATAGCCGCAATTTTGTCTGTATTCATTTTAATTTGATTTGCTTTTACTACATGGCCTAAAACGCGCGCCTCTTTCTTTAGCATTTGGCATTTCATTGGCTCGATTGAAATATTTACTGCTTTGAATCGATCAAGCATACGTTTGAATCGAGTGTTATGCTTATTGATGGTTTCACCGTGAACCATCAGGTCATCTAGATATATTTCAAGCTCTGTGCCTTGTAAACCCGCCAGGGCCAATGACATTACTCGCGAAAAAATACTCGGCCCCGCCTTCATGCCCTTCGCGAGTCGCTTAAACTGATAGATGCTATTCGGCCCTGCAAAACCCGTCTTATGTGCCGATTTTTTGTCCATCGCAATTTGATGAAACTCGTTGCGCAAATTGACGCATGAAATATACCTAGCTGATGCCAGACGCTCAAGAATGTCGACTGTCAGCGGTAGCGGGTGACAGTAGCCTTCGGTTATCTCATTGAGCTGGCGAAAATCGGTGACTAAGTGCCACTTCTTATTGCCGTTTGCATTAAGAGTTTTCTTAGGCATAGCCCAAAGCGGGTTCAGCCATGGCGTGTTTGAGGGTTCGATGATACCGTTCTTTATCATTTTATCGATCTCTTTCTGTATCACTTCTTTTATCTTTGGGGGATACCGATAAAACTTAGGCGTGAAAGGCATTTTCGTTGTAGTGTTTATGGCGCATGTGATACTTTTTGATATGGGCAATGGTTCGCCTTCTAGGCCGAATACATACGGACTGTACTCGACTAGTGACCTCACGGCGGCGAGTTCGTCCTTGTCACATCCTCCTGTGTCCATTAGCTCAATTATTTTATTTACTAGCTCTGACCCATACAACACAAGTCCCGGGGATGGCTCATCCCGTTTTTCACTAATTTTTTCGTCTGTAAACAACGAATATACATAGGTATCCCGCAAGGCTACGCTTTCCTCATTAGCGCTTTTATTATCGATCATGCCGAAAATTAGAGGCAGCGGAAAAGAGCGAACTTGCCTTTTAGATACTTCAAAATTGAAATATAGCGAATTGAAGGATAAACAGCAATCTTCTCCCCCAGAAAAAGACCAAGCCCATCTGCGAGAGAACGTATATCAAATATTCGAAAGGGATATTAACCAACGAACACTTACCGGTTTACACTGATAATTATCCTAAATAGAGAGAGCTGAGCGAGAGCGCGCGTCAACTGTTAAAACTCATTTTCTTCCATGCGCTCCCTCATGCGGGGTTGATAATGAAGAAAGTCTGTCTACTTTTAAAAAATTAAATTATTTGAATAAAATTTTGTGAGATTTGAATGTATTTAACAAATATTTAATTTTTGAAAAGGTAAATTTATCTCGACTGCAATTTATAGAATTGTTTTTAAATTATTCGTGAATGATATAAAATTATGATAGGTATAAAAATAAAAACATAGGTTATTTATTTAATAAATGATTATATTGTCTGAAATGAAAAATCTTGTAAGAATACATTGTTTAGAATATTTATGATTTATGCATAGCGCTCGAACGGAACTTTGCACGTACATGGCTAAGAACGTAATCCATACCGTAGAATCTCAACTCCTCGATAAAGGTAGATGTAATATTTTCCATTGCATCGGCGTTTTCGGATTTATTGAACATACGGGCAGCTCCGGTCAACTCCGAGCAAACTCTATGCAGATCGTAAAAGCGCTCGAAACTTTCGACATTTGCAATGATGGTATCACGAATATCTTTCTCGACGTTTAATAACTCCTAGTAATAGAAGGCAGCGAGCCATACTAGCATACGGGTATAATCTCGCATCGTCTTAGACAGAGACACGAAGCGTTGATCAATTGCAGAGGAGGCACGCTTTAAACCGAGGATCGACGTATTTTGTAACATCACGCTAACTTTTACAGGCTTCTTATACGCTGCCAATCGAGCGTCTAATATATATACCATATTGAGAAGGAAAAGGTTTTGATGTTGCTTCTTCTTCATCTGCTCGTCTTTTTCTTGTTCTTGTACCCGTGTGTGCTGTCTACATCATTCTTGTTCTTCTATTTGAGGTTGATTATTTTCTACATCTTCTTCTTTCTTCCTTTGGATTATTTCATATCTATTTTGCTTGTGCAGGTGGTATACTATATACAGTATAACACCTCCAATAAGTAGCAAGATCCAAGCAACCGTAATTGTTGAGTAGGTGGTGTACTTGTGTTGCGCGTCCGTTTCATCAAAGTGCGTCAATTGCTCGTAGCGTCTTTGGATCTCCTTGAAAGCTATTTCGGTTTCTTCGCTTTGTTGTTCATTCGGGAGTGTCGGCATTACGTAATCAATTTTCTTTGGCAATTCTGGATCTATAAAACTGACGTTTAACCCCAAGTTTGGAAGATAAAAGAATTGAATGGATTCACCAATTCCCTGTTGTGACGTGATAGTGATATGTTTATATTTGGCTTGGCATTTAGGTTTGAGTTGCAAGATCCCCACTCCTTGTAGCGTCACATAGCCCTTCTGGTCCTCACAGCTGATAAGTAGGCTGTGTTCGTCTTTGAGTGAGTATAACCATCCGTTTATCGTATCTAGATGTATCCACGTGTCTCGACTCTCGGATGTGATCATTAGGTTGCATTCGGAGAGGTTGGCGAGGCGGGGTTTGTGCAAAAGCATATACTCACAGTCTGCCATCGTACTTGCTTCTATCATGAGGTGCTTCCTTGGGCATATTTTCCTATGATGATCTTGCTTACAGTCCTGTAAGTCATCTACGTTGAGAAAGCTGTAATATTGAGCGTGTTCGTTGACTGCAATGTATTTGGATCTTGGTTTGACACTTGCAGATATCTTAGCATCGTTCAGTCTCTGACCTATAGGTACGGAGTGCATTTGGTACAGGTAAGTAGGATTTTTCTCCAATAGAGGGATTCTTACCTTCACGACTATTTTTCGGTCTTTGTAGCCTAGATTGATGTCGGCTATGTTGGTCAATTTCTCGATTCTGGCTTTATCAATTGGGAGGGGAAATTCAATCTCTCCGTTGTGATCTTCGATCTGCCTGATTACTTTATGTAGCTGTGTGGGGTTGACGAGTTCTGGATGTAACAAGTTTACTTTTGCATATGAGATTATTGCAAAAATATTGTTTAATGTATCGGCAAACAGATTTATCATTGACTCTACTTCGTTCAAGACCATATTTACGTCTGCTGTGTATGACCAACGGTACCAATCGCTTGTTAGGGAGTACAAGTCTTTGGCTGTCTCATTAAGTTTTATGAGAGCTCGCTGAATGTCCATCTTCTCACCATTGATTCGGTGTTCCAGATTGTTTAGTTGGTTATGTACTAAGTGGGCATCGTCTTTGGCGATTTTCGCCAGGTCTAGCTGTTTTCGTCAATTCCTTAATTTGCGCGTTGTATTTTTCCCCGTCTTCTTCGCTTAAGGTGCCGAAAAGGTACTTACTTACAGATCCGATGAAGCCTAAGGGTACTGCACGCTTTCGAATGTTGCGCAATTCGTCGATTGGTGGAAGTGGCTCTGAATATTTGAGCGCTTCCACTGTTTGGGAGAAGTGAGTTATTAGCTGGTCAAGTCTATCGGTGAGGAAGTTAACTCGGTGCAAGTTTTTGGCGCACATATCCTCGTCTTTACAGGTTTTCCTTATCTTAGCGAGCGTTCTTATTATATCGGAATGTTTTCTGGTTGGATTGGGATGGCTTCTGGTGGAGATTGATCTTCCTCCCCTGAGCTGTCTTGCTCAGATTCGGATGAGTCTTCGGGTTCGGATTGAGGCGTGTTGAAGGTACGGGAATCGGGTTCTGGAGGTTTCGGAGTAGGAGATGGATCGTATTTTTCTGTTTGTTTCGTCTGTCTTTTGTCAGTGTCCCGTGGAGGAGGCGCCGGTTTGGGCTTTTGTAAGTGTTTGGGTGGTCTACCCCTTTTTGGGACCGATGGAGTTGGAGCTGATTCTAATTTTTCTTTTTCGGCAATTTCTTTGTCTTTTGAACGGGTGACTACACATAGCACTTGACTGTCTGACTCTTCGGGGACGTTCCGAGAGAGGCTATCGGCGTTAACGTTGGATTTCCCTTTTTTATATATAACGGTGTAATCGTAAACTGAAAGCTTAAAACGCCATTTCTGTACGCGCGTGTTCAGATCCGCGGTTTTAAACCAAATTAAGGATTGATGATCTGTATAAATAGTTATTTTTCTGTTGTAGATATATGAGTGAAATTGTTCGGTACTATGGATAATCGCGAGCGCTTCTTTTTCATAAACTTCGTAATTTAATTCGGGGCCTCGGAGGGCGCGTGAAGTATAAGCTATCGAATTCCTACTTCGCCTTGGGAGAGGACTCCTCCCACTGCGTAGCCGGAAGCGTCAGTTGTTATATTATATGGTTCGTTCAAATTAGGAAATGCCAGTACGGGGGCTGTGGTGAGTAGTGTCTTTAGTCGAATCTAATTTTAGTGTGTCGTCGACTTGAAAAGATTTGGAAGTGCGCCCGCGCGCTTTAGGTTTGAACCGTCACTGTCTTTGTTACTAGGGGATACTTGGATCGATTGATCAATCGATCTATTCAATTGTGACCTTGTGATAAACGGGTCACTGCGGTTGCCTAATAAAGACTTTTCGTACTCGCTCAGTGAGTCCTCAACCTTTTTTTGCGAGCTGTGTTGATTCATTGATCCTCTATGTTTTTCCTATTAGTTCTATCATAGTCGGACAACGACACGGGTACACAGAGAGACTTTAATTATTCCTCCGAGAGCTTGGAAATTCTAGAATATATTTTTAAACTTTTAGTACAGATAATCATATTTGTTAAATTCGTGCAGGACTACCGAATTCCAATATGGTTTTAATAGCACGTCTTTTGTAAAGTAAGAAGAGAAGGTAGAAATGTATATTGAACCTCGTAATGTTTGATTGTTCCTATCAGTGCTTATCGTTAATTCGTCTTTGAATTGCTAATGTATACGTATAACTCCGGCTGTCTCGCCTTATGAAAGTTACATGGCCCCAGGCCGTCAGTGGAAAAATCAAAAATTTATAAATGGATATGTGGCTCTGTTTGGCCCAATAGTGTATGGCTCTATCGCCCAATAATATTTTACGTTATGATTCGCGCGCACGAGTCCGGAAATTGATCGTTTCTTGAGATTGGCGTCTTGTCCGCACATGCTTCCTTCCTGAGAAAGTCACGGGAGTCAAAAAGGAAAGATTCCTCCTTCGGTTATCTCCAACATCAGTACTGGATGTTAAAACGATCAATGTCCGCGTTCAAAGCATGAGTTAGCTTTAAATTTTTTTGTAGGAGAGTTATACATTAAATTAGCAAGACGTGATTAAGGTTTTAGTTATAGAAGATAATTCGTTTTATTTAGCTTCTACATTTACATTTGTTTTTGTAATTTTTGTAGTAAATAAAAATTATGCAAAATATGAAAATAATCATATCATTAATTGAGCTTTCAACTGAGTGATATAACTTTTGAGGAGATTGTGAAGAATATCCTTACTCCTTCTAAATATACACGCTTAATGCCGCGGAAAGCTTCCGCATACGTCGGTTGAGCGGATTCAATTAGTACATCTATGAACGCAGCTACTTTTTGAACGAACTTAAGTGCTGTAGTTGCTGATGAAAATGCTCCCTTGTTATAAGAGTGTGTATAACCGCAACAAATGTGATGATATCACCCAATAACTTTATCGCCGTATTTACTACGGGGCCGCTTTCGATGTTTTCGACGGAAGTCATAACATTCTTCCAACTGCCAAATGCCAAGTTCGCTTTGCTGTCAATGGAATGGAGGGCGAGATAATAATACTGAAATATAAATTTTATATAACTATTAAGTATTCTTATAAAAATATTTTCTTAATAAACTCACACAGATATTTTCAGATTGATATTAATAAATGTTGTTTTTGTCGGTGCGAATTTGAACTAAAACTATAGCGCGAAATATAAATAATTGCCAGAGCGAGCGCGAGCGCACTCCTCGATACATGAACTAATAAACATTCTTACAAAAACAGAAACTTACCCCATTAAATTGACCTTCAAATTCGTATTCTGTAATTGAAATTCCATTTTTTATTGTTTAATGCACACACACACACACACACACACACACACACACACACACACACACACACACACACACACACACACACACACACACACACACACACACACACACACACACACACACACACACACACACACACACACACACACACACACACACACACACACACACACACACACACACACACACACACACACACACACACACACACACACACACACACACACACACACACACACACACACACACACACACACACACACACACACACACACACACACACACACACACACACACACACACACACACACACACACACACACACACACACACACACACACACACACACACACACACACACACACACACACACACACACACACACACACACACACACACACACACACACACACACACACACACACACACACACACACACACACACACACACACACACACACACACACACACACACACACACACACACACACACACACACACACACACACACACACACACACACACACACACACACACACACACACACACACACACACACACACACACACACACACACACACACACACACACACACACACACACACACACACACACACACACACACACACACACACACACACACACACACACACACACACACACACACACACACACACACACACACACACACACACACACACACACACACACACACACACACACACACACACACACACACACACACACACACACACACACACACACACACACACACACACACACACACACACACACACACACACACACACACACACACACACACACACACACACACACACACACACACACACACACACACACACACACACACACACACACACACACACACACACACACACACACACACACACACACACACACACACACACACACACACACACACACACACACACACACACACACACACACACACACACACACACACACACACACACACACACACACACACACACACACACACACACACACACACACACACACACACACACACACACACACACACACACACACACACACACACACACACACACACACACACACACACACACACACACACACACACACACACACACACACACACACACACACACACACACACACACACACACACACACACACACACACACACACACACACACACACACACACACACACACACACACACACACACACACACACACACACACACACACACACACACACACACACACACACACACACACACACACACACACACACACACACACACACACACACACACACACACACACACACACACACACACACACACACACACACACACACACACACACACACACACACACACACACACACACACACACACACACACACACACACACACACACACACACACACACACACACACACACACACACACACACACACACACACACACACACACACACACACACACACACACACACACACACACACACACACACACACACACACACACACACACACACACACACACACACACACACACACACACACACACACACACACACACACACACACACACACACACACACACACACACACACACACACACACACACACACACACACACACACACACACACACACACACACACACACACACACACACACACACACACACACACACACACACACACACACACACACACACACACACACACACACACACACACACACACACACACACACACACACACACACACACACACACACACACACACACACACACACACACACACACACACACACACACACACACACACACACACACACACACACACACACACACACACACACACACACACACACACACACACACACACACACACACACACACACACACACACACACACACACACACACACACACACACACACACACACACACACACACACACACACACACACACACACACACACACACACACACACACACACACACACACACACACACACACACACACACACACACACACACACACACACACACACACACACACACACACACACACACACACACACACACACACACACACACACACACACACACACACACACACACACACACACACACACACACACACACACACACACACACACACACACACACACACACACACACACACACACACACACACACACACACACACACACACACACACACACACACACACACACACACACACACACACACACACACACACACACACACACACACACACACACACACACACACACACACACACACACACACACACACACACACACACACACACACACACACACACACACACACACACACACACACACACACACACACACACACACACACACACACACACACACACACACACACACACACACACACACACACACACACACACACACACACACACACACACACACACACACACACACACACACACNGGATCGGAGGTTCACCAAGAAGATAAAGATGAGTCCCTGAACCCCTAATCGTCGCATATCACTATGCGACGGATGGGGGATGTATGGAAAAACAACGACTAACAGGAGTAGCAGAAATGCTCAACCAACCGCGGCCTCACCGAAGCAATGCCTAACGGCGGATACCGGTGAGTGTCCGAATGGGGTGGAGTAAAAAAAAAAAAAAAAAAAACACACACACACACACAGTAAACTTGATACACAGTAAAAATTGAGCACGGTAAAAAAATTTTTTCTCACTATTCGCAACTAATATAATTGAAAAGAGATTGATGTGGAACCTATGAGTGCGAAACTGTAACTGACTTGCTCAGAGAAACTAAAATTTTATTTAAGCTTTGTAAAGATCTATCTAATACCTAATACCCTCATTTAAAACCGATATATCTAATACCCTTATTTAAAACAGATTCATCAATGCGTTCACCAAAACGCAATGCTCGTCGCAACTTCTCGATCACTTCCGAATACTCACGCTCCATTATGAAAAAAAACTCTTAACACTTGGAAGATGCGATTTACTCGACAAATCGCCAATGAATGACTCCTTGCACATCGGTGTCAACCTATTTATATTCATTTCCACAGGTCACGTGACCATGGAGTTATGCATTTGATAGTGCGAAATAAAAAAGTACTTTGGAACGATAAAGTTGGCAAGAAATGAAACTGTATCCGTTCTTTTTGTTTCAAGTTCGCCGACATCTCGGAATTCTCAGAACTCCCAATCGTGAAACTGAATACGATACTCGAGATGGCGGAATCTTAGTTGATAAATTCGATGCATATGAGAACACATAGGATTAATTTTAAAATTAGTCAGAATTTTATATTGATAAGGTGTTACATTGCATAATGATCTTCGATATTCTTAGTATGGTGCGTCATAATATTCATATGAGTATAACTTTATACATTTTGAATGGCTATCGTTTGTTTGAATCTGGAGTCGGTATAATATATTAGCAATCATGCTGCCTTTTTGGCTAAGAATGACTCCAGGTATAGGTTATGTTCGCGAGTCGGTACAGTAGATTAGCTATACCCGGCCCCGTAAGCGCATGCGCAGTCGGTAAGCTACCAATCATAAAGTATATTTCCTGCCTCAAAACCCCCTTTTATATATACAAAGATACCTTTGCATGTATACCTTTGTATACCTCGATAAATCGTATTGGCGAGCTTTTAATTCTGGAATACTCGGGTGACCTCGATATAGGTTATGTTGGTAAAGTAGACCAACCTCAGGATCAACGATGATGCCCGCCGATATGGGAAGTCGGTAAGGTACCTTCCTCCGAGGCGATAACCGCGCATACTTCATAGCTCAAAACTCTAGGCATCGGTAACGTGGGAGAGTTGGTATGTTATATATAGAGCAATCGTGCTAATTTCTTGGTTAAGAATGACCTCGGGTATAGGTTATGTTCGCGAGTTGGTACAGTAGATAAGCTATATCCGGGTATCCGAGTACCCTAGAGTCGGTAACAGCATGGTCCATAATACGCAGTCGATAAGGTGGGTATTTACCCACCGTCGGTAAAGCAGGTATTCCCACTTCACCCCCCCCCCCCCCCCCCCCCCCCCCCCCCCCCCCCCACTTGGAGTGGGGGGAGCCGGAACTCTCATAGCTCACCTACTCTCGCGCATCGACTTACGATGCTGGCAGGGAGATTATCAGGTTGTCGTTTGTAAACAAAGGCATGACCAACGAGGCAATTGAAATACTAATGGAAGGATTAGCGATTAACACCATCAAGCAATACTCTCTACTAGCTCTGTGCTAGTAGAATGGGTTGAATTTTGCAAAAATAAAAATGTTTGCCATTTTTCGGCTCCTGTGCCGACAATTATTGAATTTTTAACGGCGAAATTCAACGCTGGTGCTAAATATGGCATTCTTAATTCTGCGAGATCAGCCATTTCACACATTCTAGAGTACAGCATCACTGAAAGCGAGCTCCTATCGGTCTTCTTTCGAGGTGTAAATCGTATGCGTCCAACTAATCCAAAATATAAGCGCATGTGGGATGTCAGTGTTGTTTTAAATTTTTTATCCAATTGGTACCCATTAGAACAGCTGACTCTGGACTAATTGGGTAAGAAACTTGTAACGTTACTTGCTATAGTAACAGCTCAAAGAGCTCAGACTTTAGCGTCAATTGAGCTTGATAATATTTTTGAAAGGAACGGGAAAATAGAAATCGAAATTCCGGCTCACATTAAAACTTCTGCCGCTGGTCGAGCGCAACCATTACTACAATTTCCTTTCTTTAGTGACGATATAAGTCTTTGTGTTGCCACTACGCTTATATTTTATGTAGGAACAACTAAAGTTGTTAGATCTAGTCAAGATAAAAAATTATTTATATCAAGTAAAAAACCGTTCAGTCCAGTAACGTCTCAGACTTTGAGTCATTGGATTAAGAAAGTTTTGGGAGATAGCGAAATTGACATTTCTATTTTTTCGGGTCATTCGACAAGACATGCTGCAACTAGTAAAGCTTATAGCAAAGGTGTGGACTTGAGCGTTATCCATTCCTCTGCGGGATGGACTAAAAAATCATCAGCGTTCACGAAATTTTATAATAAACCAATTATGAACAATGACGACGCATTTATTCGTGCAGTATTGTCTTAAATACTTTGTCCAATAGTTTATAATTTATTGTCTTTAATGAAATAAAGTTACATTTTTTCCTGTTGGTTATGGAAAATTTTAATTTTTATTTAAATGTAATCGCCATTGATACTCTAAACAACTACTTTATAATTACTCAAACAAGGATTGTAGTATAATTATAAATCAAACGAACTTACCGTAAGTGAAGTTCGATTATAATTATATGAAATCCTTGTTTGAGTAATTATCACCCGCCCTATGAAAAAAAAAAGTTTTAATCCCTTACCTACATAGCGATTACAATCTCCCTAAAAAATGAGCGGTATCATCACGAAGTTATGAGAAGATCGTTTTTTGTTCTGAATATTCGTGGTGAAGTCCATCGAAAGGCGATGTACTACTTTATAATTACTCAAACAAGGATTTCATATAATTATAATCGAACTTCACTTAAGGTAAGTTCGTTTGATGTATAATTATTTATGAAAAAGTCAAAGTAACATACGCACAAAGTAACACATGATTCTTTAGCACAGAATGCGTACTTGTGAATGAAAGCGCCTGTAAATGAGGGATCGTAGTAAAAATTATTGGAGCTACTAAGACAAACAAATGGATTGAATTTTTTTATAATAGTTTTATTTCGTCTGATTCTTACAACGGCTAGACGGAGAGTGAACAAATTTTGCCCGACCGGCAACAACAATCGCCCGTTGCGCAGCAACGCACTCGACCGCAATTGTTTTTCAAGCCGCTTCCAGCCAGCCTAATCGCTGAGCTTTCAGCCCTGTACAATTTAGAGTTACATCAATTTCTCAAACACCGTTTCACGCTCAGCACCTAGGCTGGTTCGAAACCCGTCACAAATTGAACTGTTGCGTTAAAGCGCCCATAATGCGGATGGAGACAAAGATACGTTCGCTAAAGCGAGCGTACCAAAAAAAGTAGGTTTTTTATTTTTTCCTATTTCCAATTTTTGTTTCACGTCCAATAACTGATTTTTTTATTTTTTCTTTACTTTTTTCAGATACGGGGTTACTTACAAAAAAGTAAAATAAAAATTGGTGAAAATGTGTATTTTTTCCAAAATGTGTTAATAAAATTTTTTTTAAAAGTACGCGACAGTAAGGTGTAGCATGTGTATCTTCCAGACATACCCGCTGTTGTGTGCGTGACGTTAGACATCGGCCAGACATGCCCGCTATAAGCAGGCATATAAAGGTGGCCGGAGTGGGGGAGTCTGGTGTCCCGCCTAATGCCCTCCTTACTACTTACGAGACGCTCGAACGCCAGAGCGTAGCATGCTCGGAAAGTCTTTCAGTGTGAATACCAACTAATAGTAAAAGAACAATCTACACTTTCATTCACTGCAGCACCTGTGCGAAGGCCTGCTACTTCAAAATCTGCGGAACAGAAGCAAAATGATTAGCAAACATTTTAAGATCGAGCTTTTGCTTAGGATCGTAAACAGCGAGAGGAAAGGGAGCGACGTGAAATGCATGATAAGGCAAATTAATCTATGAAAAAATTATAAGTTGTTGATAAAAAAGTTATATTTTTTTCGGCTACATAATATTTTTTAAATATGTTAACTAGAACATGTCTAAATTTTCAATAAATTTATTACTAAAAATAAAAATTATGCATTATTATTATTATCATTCACGGTGCATAGTATGAGCACTGTATATACTTGAATGGTACATGACTGGGATGATTGGGCCGATGGTACATGATCAGGAAGGTAGGCCCGATGGTACACAACATGCTGCCGGTAAAACAGACGGGTACCTACAAAATCTGGCAATTTTTTACCGGACATGATTTTTATGGACATGAGGCAATTTTTTACCAGGATTGATGGTTGGGCCGATGGTACATGACGTGTCATCGGTAAAACTGACATGAGCCATTTTCACCAAGGATGATGGTAGGGCCGATGGTACATGATCAGGAAGGTAGGCCCGATGGTACACGACATGCTGCCGGTAAAACAGACGGGTACCTACAAAATCTGGCAATTTTTTACCGGACATGATTTTTATGGACATGAGGCAATTTTTTACCAGGATTGATGGTTGGGCCGATGGTACATGACGTGTCATCGATAAATCTGACATGAGCCATTTTCACCAAGGATGATGGTAGGGCCGATGGTACATGACGCGTCGCCGGTAAAACAGACCCTGAGCCATTACCTACCTGGTTGGTAAGGCAGACCCCGGTCGCTATAGGGTAGACTCGGTCGGTAATGTAGATAGTGTCGTCAGGGTAGCCCCAGTCGGTAAGATAGATAAAAAAGGGGGGAAAGGAGAGGAGAGGGGGGATTGATTTGAACAGTTTATTTACCAAGGTCAAAAGACCGAATGGCAATCAGCAATAGTTTACAATAAGCACAGATAACAAAAAAGTAAGCAAGTATTGAGCCAAATGATACAATCAGTAGCAAAAATTAGGTTAGAATAACAAAATTTCACAAATTTGAAATTATAATACGCAATTAAAAGTAGCGCAATTAAAATTTAAGTACTAAAAATATTTACAAGCATAGATATGTATAATTAAAAGCAAATAAATGTGAAAATATACAAATGAGCGCAATAGATATATAGAAATTAGTGAACAGTCTGCTGCCACCTCAGGTAATGATCAAGCAACGTCTTGAACGATGTCAGGGAACCCGACGACCGCAGTCGAGCAGAAAGCGCATTCCACGAGTTGGCTGCTCTCACAGAGAATCCTACTTTCAAAGTGGAGGAATCCGCAATTGGGACCTCAATTGTCGGTGCTCCACCCCCAATTCTCGCCGATCTACGGACTCCATCGCCCGTCCAGCGATAGAGGTCCAAGATGTATGCAGGTTATAGTCCATTAAGTACTTTAAACGATTGGATGTATAGGAAATATTCACGCCTCTGCGATGGAGACAGCCAATCAAGCCTGGTGTAATAAGGCCGTAGCGCAGCGTCTCTTGGTAGCTGGAAAATATAGCGTTTAGTAGGCGTTTAGTAAGCGCCTGATCTTGATGCCCGATGAAGCAGAGATGTCAATGAAGGCGAGGCAGGCGTAATCGAAGTGAGGCATGATGAAAGCGTTGACAAGCATCTTCTTTATGCTAAGGGGCAGAAACCGGCCCCAGCTCGCAAACGATGAAGCACTCCATGAATGCGAGAGGAAATGCCTCTAATATGCGCGTCCCAAGAGAGCAAATGAGTCATAACAAAGGGAAAGGAGGGAGTAGTAGTGGTGGGGAGAGGTAGAACTCCCATTGTTTAGCTACTTGAATTCTTTCCAGTTGGTAGGATTGAATGCAATACCTTTATTATCATAGCCCAATAAACATATAGTAAGTATAAATTCAGTATCTACAAGATTTTCATATTCGAGTCAAACGTGTACTTTTTTGGTCCAAGATTTGTTAAGAATGAATACTTTTCAACCGATTGGGAAGCGACAAGCCATTTTCACTCGAGAGAGTGTTAAAGTGCTCGGAACTCCAGCTTGCTTTTATATCGTAAAAGTGCTGAGATCTATTAATGACATCTTGCAATTGGAATTTTGTATATAATGAACAAAACATTCCTCGCTACCGTTTATTGTCAGCATTTTTGAATTTTATATATTTTCGAACAATAGTGTCATTTTCATCTGAATCATCAGAAAAATCTTATATAGAATAAAAGTATTAAACAATACTGGCCGCAAAGATCTGTTGTAAAACTCTGTAATTTTACGGTGTTATAACGATAACTTTTACAATTTTTACGTATTTTTTTGATATGTAGAGTAGGGCGGAGCGAAAAAACCCTTTTGTCGCCGAACGCTTTCTAATAGCAATAGAACGTTAGTATAAATCAAGAAAAGAGAAAAGCCGCGAGGTAGGCGCATACAAATGATATCTTCAGTTAGCGCATGAAGCTCGAAGTTTGAATTTCGTAAAAACAATATAATCATGCTTCAGAAGTAAATCACAGCAAAATCTCTCGGCGTCGAATTGATCGGTCGGGCTGAAAGTTTCAGGGCTTGTTTTACATGTGAACACGAGTTTCTCTGTAAAATTTTAGCCCTCTAGGTGCCTTAGAAATAAAGATATAGTCATAGGAAGGTTGAAAAACGACGTTACATTAATTTTTTTTTGTGCTATTTCTATCTTTGTACACCTGTACGTTGCGTAATTTTGATGCTATTGAGACGAACGAGTAATGAATTTTTTCGTCTTTTAAAGACGTTTTCAACCGTATAAGTTTGTATAGGGGTTTTTAAATTTTTACTGAAGTTACAACATAAAAAGTCTAAACTTTTGTGTCGCGATCGAAACTACATTTGTTATTATTTTTTCGGTTTGTTAAGAGTTACACATGCTAGACTAACTTGAACCCCAATGATAGTTATATGGTCTTAAAGAGCATAAAATTAACTTTAATTTGGTGTATGTAAAAAGTTTTTAAGTCCTCTAGAACCGAAGATACAGCTGTTTGAAGTTTTACTGAAAATTCAAGATTCAATTGACGAATTCAAGATTCAATTGACGAATTTTAAGAATTAATAATCAGTAAGTGAATTTTGTAAAATTGTTATTTTTGATGACTCCATTTTGTGTATTAACTTAAAGGGCAGTTTTCATTTTTTGATGAGTTGACACCTGCACTTAAGAAATCATTACTCAATATCTTAATTATTTGACGAAATGACTCCATCTTATATTTAATTTGAGATAATTAGCTTGTGACGTAAAAAATCCAATTTTTCTTCTCTTGGACTTCTTATACGCGAAAAACTTCGAAATAAAAACAAAATGAAAATTTATGGCGACAAAAATGTATAATTGGAACTTATTAGTAGAGTGTAAAAATGCTTCTTCATTAAAAAATGTCTAAGCATTCCATATAAGTTCCAGAATGAAAATAATTAAAGCAATAATTAGCCAAATTAATGTACATTCAAAATATAGTAAAACGTCTTCGTAATCGAGGTGAAAATTTTTGGATTCCTTGACTCTAGATATATTTTTTAAATTCATGTTCGACCTATCTTCCAAATGGAAAGTTTGTTGTATTCCAGAAGCATGCATATACTGTAAAATTTTATTGATTCTCTGCAGATAAGGCGATCCTTTGGTTAAAACCAATCTAGTGGTAAGTTTCCAAGGGCAATCTTTCATGAGCTTCATAACTTTTTTTCCATACAAAACCTCACCAGCGTGCTCCACTAATTGTCCCGTCGATTCGATCATTAAACAAACTGTGTTTTTTTGCAAAACTACTCTCTCTAAGCAATTTTTCCGACTTTTCCAGTCGTCTATATCAAGATTGTGATGTTCACGATCTTTATCAGTAATGCTCAAATATCGGTCTTTAATCAATAATTCTTCGTAATCCGCCTAAAAAGTTAGCGATGAGCATTATTGAAAAAGATTTAGCTTCCAAATTTTACACATTATCATTCACATACTTGTATCGTAAAGGAATGATCCAATAGGTCAACCAAACTTTTAAATTTTGCTTCTTCCAAATCTAAACGATGTTCGACAATTGACATGAAAATTTGAAAAAAAATAATTATAGAAATAATGATAGTAAAAAAAAAAACTATTTTCTCTGACACTCTTTTAGGTTGTTCACGTTTGCAAGATTGACCAAAAATAAATTGAAGCATAATGATAAACTTCCAAAATTTTGGTTCAAAATCTAAAATTCGCATAATGAAATTAATAATTATTGCTGCTATGAAACAAACAGATAAATTTAAAAATTGATGAATATTAAAGTGATGCACGTGAGATTTAGTCAAAATTGGAACAACGGCACAAAATTGACTGTATGTAATGGGTTCTGTAAATTCAAAATCTTGTACAACTTCGTATTCTGAACTATAAATGCGTTCATTAGCAATCAAATCGGCGTTTCCTTTTTTTAATTCTTTGAAAAAGTCATCTCGGCGAATTTCCGTAAGAAGATTGTTCCTTAAAACATGCAAAGCAATTTAAGAATAAATTATTAACTTACATTTCATACTTACTTATCATCATCTGTGCGTTGTACAAAGTGTATATGAAAATTCATTCCTTTGGCGATATACTTCAACAAATTAAGTTGTGAACCAACTATATTGGTAACCGATCCCTCAGAATCTCGTAACAAATTAACGTAAGGAGGTTCATTAATCATATCTACTCTCAAAGTAAAGCCATGAAGATTTTTTATAAAATCGGGAAATAGTTGTATATTAGGTTTACAATTAAATGAACTATGAACTTTCTGAAATGGATCATACTGGTGAATGGTAGCATTATATGATGAAGATTTCAGAAAAAGTTGAGATGATTTCTCGGTAAAAAAATGAACAATCCGCATCATAGTTAAGTCTAAAAATTTTTTCGACCAAGCGTAATCAAGTATGCTATTATCGCACTCATGGGAAATACAGATCAATATAATTGATTTTTCTCTTGAAGACCATAATTGTTGATACAAAGTATCGATAACTCTTTTTATTGATGTAGTATTTGTATCAACAACGATGAATGTAGTTTTTGGATAAATATTAATTTTTCTCTTCTGATCGAATAAGTAATATCGTGGTAAGGTTGGTTTGAAAAGTATCGTTGGCGTATACGACTGTGAACTTTTCAAAAGCTCATTATGTATAGTAGAAATTGTCCAAGTCGGTAAATCATTATTGTAAATTACAACTATTTGATAAGTGGACGAAAAATTCGAATCGTAATGATTTCTTAAGTTCACGACACACTCAATTAAATTTTCTGAAGTTGTAAAGACGAGATTGACAACTGTGCACAATATCAAAAATAAAACAAAAACATCACCAAACATTGTGAGAATAAATTTTTTTTAAGTATCAGTCTAGTGACTCATGTTCAAAAGAAGAAAAATCATTCATTGTCATTATTAAATAGTTACCTTCAAAGGTAAATATACATAATGATCTTGCAGACTGTAAAATTTTTTAAGAGCAATTTTCTTTGAAATAAGTAGAAATCAATATCTGATCAATTTTTATGATACAAAATGTCGCTATAATGCCAAGACTATAAATAAAGTAATAATAGTTATAACTACCAGAGGATTATATGAAAAAGAAAAATGTAAAATTACAGAATATAAAAATTAATGTGTAGACTTATAAAATTCATTCACAAGACGAACAATTTTACTAAAAAATTTGAATTTTCTCCTCCCCTCCATGCTCTTTCAAAATATTAATTTACTCGTTTCCAGAACGAGCATGTTTTTATATGTCAATTGCAAATGTAGAGTTTCACTCGTTATCAAGGCCCTATGTTAGTCCTTGATGAATATCATAAATACTTGAAAGAAATAAATTAGCTTACTTCGTCACTTTTGTGTACCTAGAAAGAAAGATTTTATGTATAGAAATATGCTCGCTATAATCCATGTATAGTAATTTTGCAGACGACAGTGTCTAATGTCTACACAGTAGACAGCCGTGAGCCGACAGGCTATGTATACACTCAAAATAGAGACTTCAATCTAACCTGTACTAGCAAAGTAAATTAACAAAATTTTAATTGTAACTAAACAAATTGTTCATTCATTTATCGAAACATTTTTCTTTTTAATATTTTAAGTAAGATTCAGTAACATTTAATATGTCAATAAAAAACATATAATTATAAAAAATAACCTTGCAAACGTTGCTTATAGAATCTTAAACTTAAGTTGTTTGAGATTGAGTTTTCTATATCAAATTTTCAAATATTTCAGCATGAATCTTCCAATGTTGTGTATGCAGTCTCGAGGACTCTCTACATCTTCGGCTTTAAGTCAAGTGATAAGACTGACTCGTCTGAGGGTAGTTGATAACAGTGAAATTGGGAAACAAGCAATGGCAGAAGGAAAACCTCCTTATGTTTTCCATGTTTACAATAAAATGGGTGTTGGTTATATAGGTAATTTAATAAAGATGTTATAGAGTAAGCTTTGCTATATAATTTCTGTGCGTCAAATTTTCTTAGTGTTTTAGATCTATTGCTAATCATTGAATTTAAAACACATTTTTGATTAATTATATTATCTAAACATAATATATTTATTAGACATTCAGAATGTTTTCAAAAAAATAGTTATATATTCAATAAACAGACATCCTTGAAAAAATGAATTAACACTAATTAAAAACTTAAAAACTTAAAAACTTTTGTAAAAAATATTGAGTGATATTTACAAACTTCAAAAACTGTATTTGAAATTTTTATTATTGACACACCAATTACTATATTGTAAATAGAAGTTATTTCATTATCTTAGTTGTTACATTTAGATTTTAAATTTTTATGCAGAAGTATCCTTACCTAGTGTAAATTTTGATAAAGAACTTATTTGACATTTGTACATTTTTATTCAATTTGTTTTTTTCAGGAGACAGAGTTATGGTAGCAATAAAAGGAGAAAAGAAAAAAGGCATTCTTGTAGGATTAAAACAAAATCAAAAAAAGAAAGTACCTAAATTTGATACCAATAATCTTGTCCTCATAGAAGATAATGGATCACCAATCGGTACAAGGATTCATGTACCAATACCACATATTTTGAGGACCCTCATGAAAGAAAAAACTCATTCAAAGGGAGCAGATTATACTAAACTTATTGCTATAGCCTCAAGATTTATTTAGGGTTTATGAATGTTAATATAGAATTAATTTAATATTGTAAAAATTTTAATAAACTTAAATGTTATGTTGTAATCTAAAGAACTAATTTTTTTTATTAAAACAAACATAAAATGTTTTTGTTGTATTTATCATATTAGTAAATAGTTTTTGACCTTAGAAAAAAGGAATAACTCTTTTTCAAAAACGAAAAAAAAAACAATAAAATTTTCAGGTGCAATATATTGATTACGATAAAGATTAAAATCATTGAATTTTCATTATCGTCAATTTCCTTGAATAATTTCGACTTAAAATCAAGTCAACTTTTTTATGTTATCGAGCGAGTCATTTCATCAATATTTGGTTTAGCTCCCTCTAGCGATAAAATAATAAGTTAACTTTCCAACCAAGTTTCGTTTTTGTGTTCACAGTTCAAGCCATTTTGCTTATGCTGACCTGTTGGTGGAAGAAAGACAGATATAAAACGGAAAAGACCTCCGTAGCAGAATTGGGAGACAAACTCGTGCTCGTGGCTTGAACTAATGGCGACCCACGTCGGAACACGCCGACTTGTGTAACACCGGCTTAAACGAAGAGTACGACTTCTGCAAGACTCCCAGTGCTTTCTCCCATAGCCTGAACTGTTAATCAAGACATCCAGTACATAAAAAGTTTTAAAACTTACCAAGTAAATCATTAATTACTACTGTCATGGGTAATGTTCATGCCGGATCTGCGGCTGCTCCGCCACCACCGATGGGTTTTGCACCCGCACCACCTTCATCAGCTGAATCTGATAAGGATGTCACAAGCCTTGGACCCCCAGCAGAGGCTGGTGATAGCTTACCTTATCCTGGCACCATGGAGGAACTTCATAAAAAGTGCAAAGGTACGTTTTTTGTATGAATTTTTCTTGGTTTTTGTATAACGTTGTAAGCTCTCTTGCACTCTGCAATTGACATGCATATCAATAAGAAAAATATCTCAGTTTCTGATGAAATATCACCTAAAATTTATGAAAACATGTTTTGTCTAGTATGTCTTGGGACATTTTTTGATCTACAATTGTTAGAATATGTATCATTTACAATATTGGAAGAGATGTAACTGATGACTTTGCATTTTAACTTTTATCATGAATGCAAATCAATATCTGCTTCCTGCAATAATAATTTTCAATTTTCTTCAGATATATTCCCAACAAACTTTGAAGGTGCAAAGTTGATGCTGAACAAAGCTCTTAGTAGTCATTTTCAAATTTCTCATACTATCAACATGAGCTCTATGATGCCTTCAGGATACAGGTAAAAATTTATCCATTTGTTTCTGATAATTTCAATTTAAAAGTACATTTTGTTATATAAAATAAATTTTTCCAGATTTGGCGCTACATACGTCGGCACAAAACAAATTTCCCAAACAGAAACGTTTCCTGTTTTAGTGGGAGACATTGATCCTTCGGGAAATCTCAATGCAAATATTATTCATCAACTCACTCAAAGAATCAGAGGAAAGGTAGCAACACAAGTTCAAAGAAGCAAATTTACAGCTGTACAAATGACTGCTGATTATCGTGGCGATAGTTATTCAGCATCAGTTACTTTGGGAAATCCTGATGTTCTTAATAACTCTGGTGATTATAAATTTATCCATTTAAAATATTGTTTATAAAATCATTAAGTAATTGTATATAATTTAATATTTCAGGTCTAATGGTGTTGCATTATCTTCAAAGTGTGACATCTAATTTGGCACTTGGTGGTGAACTTATTTATCAACAAGGTCCAGGGATTCCAGGTGGATATGTATCAATTGCATCAGCTGCTGGACGTTATACAGTTGGCGATTCGATCATAAGTGGAACTTTGGGTGAGTTGAAAATTATGTTAATGATTTTAAACTTACAACAATTTCAATAGTCTACACAAGTAATGTTTTCTTGAAAGTTATGCACAATTAATCAATTACATACTGTTTTATTATAGGTCTGGCTGGTTGCCATTTGTGTTTTTACCAAAAAGCTAGTCCACAATTGCAAGTAGGCGCAGAACTGGAAGTTAATAGTAGAATGCAAGAAGCAATTGGTACCATAGCTTATCAAGTCGATTTACCCAAAGCAGACTTAGTTTTTAGAGGTTTGTTCTTTCACATATTTTTTAGCGATTGAAACAATTATTTTCTTAATTGCAAATATAAACAAATAATTCTTATGCTATGTACTATTAAATTAATTGGTACTCAAAAAATAATAATTTCCTTACAGGTAGCATTGATTCAAACTGGTGCATTGGTGCTGTTTTGGAAAAAAGACTTCAACCACTGCCTTTGACATTTGCACTTAGTGGTATGCTTAATCAATCTAAAAACCAGTTTAGGTTAGGCTGTGGCCTAATTATTAATTAAATTGTTACTTGTGGAATAAAGTTGGAATTTCATGAAATTTGTAAAATAATTTCATGAACAAAATGATATTATATTGTATCGTGAATGAGGTGCAAAGTTTGCATTTGTGTCATATAACAATTTTTATACCACTTTCATAAAAATCATTGTTTTTATTAGATAGAATAAATTGAACCATTTTACAAAATCAATTTAAATTATTTTTATTTGTATATTACTTCAAAATTAGTATATCTTCATAAATATTTTTTGATTCTAAATAGTATCCTTGTAAAATGGAATGATGAACTTAAAAACTATTTTCATAAAAAAAATTTTTGATTCATTTTGACTGACCATCAAAATTATTGAAAATGGAAAACATGAAAAAATTGTTCTTCAATGAATGAACTATGTTTTTCTATAATGTAGGGTTTGTTTCGTTATGCTTTGCCATTTACTTCAACAATTCAATTTTCAATTATTTATAGATAATTGTATAACATTTATCTGATTGTGAGCATAAATTTGAAATCTATTGTTAAATGACACATAAAACTATAATAACAACTGTTAAATTCCAACTGCTTAATGTGAGTCAGAGGATCAATTTGTATATTTCTCGAAATGAACAACACCAACATTTTTCTATCCTTGATTGCTATTTGTAAATTATGAACTGCGCGTTTTCCAAAAATTGTGTTGAATTTTTCTAAGAGCAATATTGTAAATATATTACGATTGCATTGAATTTAAAATTATTGGTTTATGAAAAGTTTTACTGGCAGTTAATAATTCAATCTTAACAGCAATTTATTCAAGTACTTATGCTTGAGATTAATGTGTACATGATACTTTACATCTTGTCTATTAAATAGGTAAGTTTCATGACTGCAGCAAAATGACTCATGCTCAAGAACTGCCTAAAAACGAAGTGCTTTATTGCATTTTCTCACTCTGTTGCTAAAACATTTTTCAATTTGACGTATTCAGTGGTTGAATTTGAATGTTTTTTATTTCTAATTTTCAAAAAAGACGCAATTGTTAACCATATTTTAGATGTAAGTTACTCATTAATCACATATCGTTCCTGATTTACGAACAATTTTGTTTTGTAGAGATTTTTGACTTTACATATGCTGTTGATTTTTAATGTATAAATAAATAAAACCAAATAAAATCTGAGAAATATTATAACAATTATAGTTTTTACTTTATTTTATTCAAATCACTTTTTTAAGTAGCCAAATTGGAATGCTAATACTCATGAATGTAGATATATAAGAGGGAAAACTTGGCGTTAAAGCTTAGCTAGTGTACTTGGTGATCAACAATTCAAATGACCCTGAATTGAAAGGCGCAACGCAAAAAGGATGAGAATCAAGAATCTTGGATTTCCGTTCAACGCGATGGAGCAAGTGGTAAAATTTGCAAGTTATTTTACCAAATATGGATGTTTAATTATTCGAGGTAAAGGAATAAATTTTTACCAGCGATTCGCTCGCGGAAACGTAGGCTCGCGAAACGACTAGCTGGAGTATCGAGGAGAAAAAGAAATCTTCATTACGCCCGACGCTTTGTAAGTCCGAAGTATAGGCGCATTATACATGTACGGCGCGTTTGTAAAGAGCTGGTATTGTATCGGCGAGCTAGGCTATTCGACGATTCCGAAAGAGCCGAGCTTCGTATATATACATGCGCAATTGGCAGGTTGCATTGCTCTCCAGCAGCGCTCCGAGCTCTGCGAAACATTATATAGCCGTTCGAGTCTCGCAAGTTCGCATACACACACACGCATATAACTTGACGACTCATTTTTCTCTCTCTCTCTCTTTTGCGCGCGCTGTGTTTCTTTTTTCTAGTATTATGAACGGTCAGAAGCAACGGGCACAAGCATATGAGGCTAGCTCCGCGGCTACCAGAGCAACGAGCATCGGAGGCTTCGCCTTTGCAACTCCCCGCTCCGAGCGATTGCAGCAGCAGCAGTGGTCGTGCTCGCGGACTCGTCGAACTCGCGCGAGAGCTTTGCCGCGCGCGCACTTATTACTGCATTCGCTCGTTCACTTGGTGCAACTTGGCTTTTTAGACGTCGAGATTGGCTCGTGCGCTGGACACTGCTGCAGCAGCTGTGAATTGTAGCAGTTTTTTGACAATCGACGAAATGTGCCCGAGGGCCCAACGCGTGGCTCTTTCAACTTGGTAGACTTTACGATCGCCGAGCGTGCATAATCGTTATCAGTGCTTTTCGAGTATTTTCGAACGCTTCGAGACACGACAATTAAGCGAGTTTTTAGTTCTTCGTCCTGTGAATTTGCTCAAGTACCTTTTTTCTCTTATAAAAGACGAGAGTGCGCGAATCAACTCCACGATCTCATTGAATCTGGCAGCAATATGAGCTGTGAAACAGGTGGGTCAACTTTTCTTTCTTCATTTTTTTTTTGCAAAATTGAGAGCATACTTTGCTCATTGTAAACAATGAAAAAATTAATGCGAAAATTGCAAAATATCGAGCCGGTACTTTTATCGCTTCTCTTGACATCTTCAAAAAATGCAGTTCCAGGATTAAACATAAATTATTTGATTACAAACGAGTCAAACGTTTAGTTTCGCAAGTTTGAACTTTTAAGTACCAAAGAAAAATAAAGAAAAACGGTTCACCTAAATTTGATGTAGTACATTGTTGTAAAAATAAAGCGTGTTGAGCTTACACTGGGCCAGGGGTGAAATACGAGACATTCAGATCCAAAAGTATAGAAGAAAAACATACACTTGCCATGGAGAAAACTCAAGCGACACTTACCACAGACTCAACGCTTCAAAATTCTACTCGAGTTTTAAAAGAAAAAGAGTCCTTGATCGGTGTTAAATCTAATTATAGATGCGCGACACATACATATAATACACAGGCACATGCTTAAACTCAGAGTCTGTGTAGGATCGATCTGCTTAACTTATAAGATACACATAGGAATTTTGAAACGTCCGCACCAGTTCATTTGACGAGGTACATGTCTCTCGGATGCGTTTCCAAATTTATGTCAGATTGAAGACTCCTCATCAGTACGTGCACGTGGCCCGGCCGATCGCGTATATCATCATAAAAAGGGGCCTGACCGCATCGCGACCCCCTTTGACAGCTAGATAAACACGATTGACAAATGATCTCTTCGACACTCTAGGCGGACGGTTCGTGTCGACAAGTGCGCCCCGTGCAATCGTATACATACCTACAGACTCCGATCGTATTTGGTTGTGGCGCCATGCCACGACTCGGCTGATCCGCGCATCTCGATATAAGATCGCGCGAGCGACCCGATCTGATATCCATATCGGATTTTCAGGCGTGTACGCGAGCGGGTTGAATGGAGCCACAACGACTGCGACGACAACGGCCCACGAGCACGTGTAGTCTGACTTTATTGTACTCACAACAAGCCGATCAATGAGCCAGTCTATAATATTATTGTTGTTTTTCGATCGCGCGCGCACGACGACGACGACTACGACGGCGACGACACTCAGAGTTTGTTCGATTGATAATTAGTCACGCGTGCGCGCGCGAGCCAGTATAAACAAAATACAGTACGTGTCATCGCGGGTCAGTAAGAAAAACGAACGAGCCGAATTATCGCTGCGAGATTCGCGTCTATGAAGCACGACGATATAGGCCCCGGTGCAAGCTCGTGGCCAGGAACGGGCTTCCGTGTAGCCTATCTGGCTGCTCGCACATACGCACACTTATACTCGATTCCGATGTGTAGTGGTGCACGCAGAGCCGATGACGCACCGTTGTTAAATGTTCGCTGCGTTCCTTTTTTTTTTCCTCTTCGCCATAATAACACAGGCTCGTATACAAGCGGCATGAGCAACACCGACGACGACGACGACGACGACGCGCGTCTTACGAGAAAGAGTCGCTCGCTCGCCTATATCGAATTAATTATTCGATTGTTTGCGTTTTGCCACAGGAAGTTTAGACTTTCGTTGCTTCGCGCGAACGACTGCGAAGCGCGCGCACGCGACAGACGCACACTTTGCCCACTCCATTATAACATTAGTCCTTTGTGTGTGTCTCTCGTGCAGCTCTTCCAAGTGCGATTGCTCCGAGTCGCTCCGAAGCATGTGTATTAGGAACTCGTAGCATTTTTATGGATGATTCGTCGAGGCTTTTCCAGCATTTGTGCCCTTTTGTTCATCTAACTTATGGGGATTGGTATTGGCAATGCTATTTCATCTTCGTGCATTTTTCAAGCTTTATTCCAGACCAATACATACCTGCAGAAGTTAATTAATTTAACTTTCAAACTTGTATGAAACTTGCGCCAATATTTTTCAAAAATCGTAAACAATTGACTCGATTCGATTCCATAACGACATATGGGGAAATCGTGGACGTACATGAACAGATTGAACCAGATTTTACTTGAAAGTAAAAGCACTCCGAGTGTATTCAACTGTATCATAAATCATATTTTAATAACTCAAATATTTGAAATTAATAAAGTAGTAAAAATATATCTATGCAAAAATTGCACGTCAAACTTTCTTTTATTACACCACTCATAAACTTAGATCCAAATGTCAAAATTATGAAATTGATTTTAAAATTGTGCGCTAAATTAAAAATTTTATGATATTTTATATGAAGTTGGTAAATGAAACGGTAGAAAACTTTAAAAAGACAATTGAAAATGATTCGTAGGCAAGTCGTAAAAAACAACTGGAATTATGATTTATGACGTTCTTGGAGTATGTCCAATTTTACTAAAATGCACGCGATGACTCGATCAAACGCCAACGAGATAAAATCAAGGCTTTAAGTGCACCCAAGAGAGAAGAACAATAAAATTAAAGCTTGAGAGAGAGAGAGAGAGAGTACAAACAGCTAAAACGGAGCAATCTATTGTACTTTGTATACGTCGGCGTTCTTGCCTGTCGGTACATGCTGCTCGGGCCATATGTTACTTGCAGCTTATAAAACAGAGAAAGGAACACACAGATATACGTATGGGAGAAGGATGAGCTCCGACGGAGAGGTGGAGCGAGAAAGGATTCTTCAAAATGGCGTTTTTCGCGAACTTTCTCGCTCGGTAGCCGCTTGTACACCTATGCGAGCATAAAACGCGTATCGTGTCTGTATACTTACTGGCGCGTGTATCATGTCTCGAGCGAATGCTACACGCGCGCGTATACGCGTAATACGCGGCGAATCGCCGCGGTCTAGACACAATTGACTCCGCCTTTCGTTCGATCGCGGAGCGTGCGCGCCTCGCGATGCGTACGAAGTATCTCGCTCTGCGATGACTCGTGTCGGTGCTCTGCTTTTCGCGAATCAGCCACGCGCGCTGGACAAAATTTGAACGGCAAAAAACGTTTGGCTTCCAGGAAAAGAGTAGTCAAATTGCGGGTTAATAGACTCTATCTCGAATTCAATGTCCCGCGCGCGATCATTAGCCTCGCGGCTGTTGGACGGAAATTTTTATCGTTACATTCGTCACCGCGTATTGCTGTCTATATACTGCTTTGCAAGGCGCAAGTGTCAAACTCTCGGGTGCGCGCGATAAGTGAGATCCGTATATACGCGCGGTCGGTGTCGTCGCGCCCGATGGACGGATTATATACCACGTAACTTGCTCGGGAGTTTTTTATCTCCGATTGACGAGTTTACACGATGACGAGACGAAGATGACTAGATCTCGCGTGGATGCGATTATATTATAATGCTACATACGCTTCGATCGCGGCACCCTCTATTTTATGCGGGGTCAAAGCGTCAATCAAACGGTTGATTATCGAGTCGTTATAATATATATTCATCATCAGATGTATAACCGCAAGTGCGTCTGTTTTAAGCCGACTCTTATCACCTAGTTTTTTTTTCTCTATTCTTACACTCGTTTTCCTCGTTTTTTTGAAACCTACAAAATGTAACATGTAAACATTATATACCGCTCGTACATCAATTTATATTACGTAGACATAGCTCGGAGAGAGAGAGAGAGATCGAGCAAGTAGCTCTCGAGCTTGATAAGAGCCTTTTTATTACACGACTGATGCAAGCACTCGAAAGCTCGTAAAATCAAAAGTATCTTACGATCTAAAATGCGCATGTTCATTTAATGCGTGGATCATTAAATTATTTTTGTATTTGTGTATCAGTGCACTTCAAAAGCTCTTTATATATAAGCTTACTTGGGGATCTTCACATTCGACAAGTGAAAAACAAAAGTGCTCCATCTTGTTTATACGTTTTTTTTTTTTTTTTTACAAGTAGCGCAGTTGGCAAATGTATAATTGCTTGCATTAGCAATGCGCGACTATTTGAGCAGCGCGTTTATTTCTATCGGCGTTTTGAACCGCGACTCAAAAGGTGTACGCACACTCGCATACATTCGCGAGTATTATAAAAAAAAATGCTCAAAATATTGTGCAACGCGCGCAGCACATTCATTTACTCGTGCACGTATGGTTAATGAATAATAGAAACTTCGTACGTCGCATGGTTCGATGGATTTTTCGGCATGAACGTTCTCGATGTTTGCACTGGAAGTCAGGCTAATTGACTCTATAGTGCGTCAATTCCATAAGCAAAAACAAAAGTTGGTAGGCCTATATGCCGAGCGATCAGTAATAGTAAAAGTTTTCTGTAGTCACCTAGGAAGCTCACTGGCAAAAGGAGCTGCAGCAGCAGTCTTTGGCTCAGCCAAGTCGATCGTAAGATTTTATCGTTTGCTCGCGCGCGCGCGTTCAAGCATTAGGAGCTAGAGGTCGAGTGCTGCTGCAGGCCGAGGCGAACTATGTAGCTCGGTATATAGCTCTGGCTCGCATGCACAAAAGGTACAAGAGTCTATATTATAACTATACACACACATGGCTAGCTCGGCTCAGCTGCAGCAGCAGCAACAGCAGTCGCGCGTCCATAGCTGTAAAATTCATTGCGTCACGGCCGGCCGTGCGCTTACATGCGAGTTCCTTACTTATTTCCTTCTCTCGTTTTTTTTCTCCTTTTTCTCTCGTTTTTCGCGCCCGAGCTCGCGACTACGACCGTACTCCGACTCAATTTGCTCGTTGAGACGCTACGTGCGCGATACCCGTACGCACGCGCACATGTACATAATACGCGCAAGCTCTACTGTATATGGCATTAAGTCTTGGCATTGTTTCCTCGCTTTTCCTCTCGCACGATTGCTCTCTCGCTCCATTCTCGTTCTCTCTCTCTCTCTCTCTCTCTCTCTCTCTCTGCGTTATATACTGCGTATGTAGCTGCGTGCCTATATAATACACACTATGGGTGTTTCACAAGGAAAATATTACGCGCGCTCTCGGGCTGTTTCATTCCTATATTCATGCACATTTTTCGTGCCTACAGCAAAGTAGATGCATTTCTTTGACTTTTTGCTGTCGCTCGCAGTTTCACGAAAATTGAGCGAATTCCAAGATTGAAAAATTATATGGCGCGCTCGAAGCGCGACTCTTGACGGATCGCGATCGTTGCTGCTGCTGCTGCATTGGACGGTGGCGGCGGCAGAAAAACCGATTAACATTCCGAGCTCGTCGTTACGTACGGCTGGAAATTTCAATAATGTCACTAGGTCACGATACATTGGGAGCGATAAGGCGTCGTGCGTCGCAATAATAACGCCTAGCCTGCCGCGGCACGTACTCGAGGCTCGATATGCTCATGTGTATGCGTATAATATGCCACTGCACGTGTAGATGTATTGTCGCGGCGCAGAAGCAGCAGCAACTTGGCAGAGAGAACACGACTCGTACGAATCTCACGAGTGCGCGAGCATTGAGCGATCGTCCAAGATCGGCTAGCGGCGCTCCAATGCAGCACATGCACGGGCAATTACAAATTTATATACCTGCTGCACTCGTTTATAATAATATATGAGGCACACGCACAAACACACGCATAATGCAAAATACACAGAGTCCTCGAGTCGTACGCCCGAGCCGATCACAGAGAAATAGTATAAAAACGACACTCGAAGTTAAAAGCAGTACAATATAGGTTTAATCCAGCCTCTGGTATGCACCGCACAAACGTCACTTTGGCCTCGCGCTGTCCCAATGTCGGCCGGTGAAGACGTTGCTGCGTTAAGGCCAGTTGAGACTCGACTGAAACTTCAGGACCATTGGATCCAAACTATATACAAGCTCTCGTGCCTAGCTGCTATCTCTATGGGACTTTATCTCGACCGATGCAGCAAATCAATTTATAGCTAGTGGTCGATTGGTCGATATAGCCAATACTTCGAGCCGTATAATAAACATGTGCGATGATGGAATAGAGCTGGAGTCGATGTCTGGTGTACGCTGCATCGGACTGTGATAGTCAACTGAGAACTCTAGAGCTATCGAAGCTCTAACCATTTAACTCGAAGTCTATATGTGTGAGAGAGAGAGAGAGAGCTCAGTTTGTCTGTGAGCGTGTACATGATAATGTTGTTCGCGAAACGTCATATCTCGACGACTGATTACACGAGCCTCGAGGCGCACGTATATATCATAATAACAACAATATATAATAACGTAACGATACATGTATGTATATAAGTCGCCGAGCTCGAGCTCGGTCGCATTCGCTCGCGAATCCGTACATAGCATATGACATACCTTTATATATAGGCTCGTCTTTGAGTGCGGGTGTGCGCACCGCTAGGCCAGCAGCAGCAGCGCACAGAGCCCTCTTTTATCGCCGCGAATCGTATTCGTAATACACGCTGCAGCATGGCCTTGCCCACATTCTCTTGCGTTCGCTCGAACGAGCTCCATGCTGAATATATAACACAACGCAGGAGTTTGCGTTTTATATAAAAATGCCAGTGTGAAAGTAGCGAGCGCAAACATATACATATTTTTCGTGCTTTATGAAGATGGGACGAATATAAGGCTTATCTGTAAACGAGCGCGTCCACTGTCGTATACGTATTCCTCTGTCCTCTGTCCTGCGAGCTCGACGCGTCGCTCATTTTCACAGAGCTCCGACTCGAAATACCAAGGCCTCCATTTATTCTTCGCTGCCCGTCAGCGGCAGCTTTATAACATCGTCACTTTCCTCTCTCTCACTCTCTCTCTCTTTCTCGATCTGGTGCTCTGGTGGGTGTGTGCTCGTTCTTGTTCCCTTTTCCGCCTCGGCTTCGGTAATTCTCCGAGGAGATGGTTGTCGATCGTTACACTTTTTTCATACTCATGCGTGTGCAATTGATCGACGTCGTGAAGTTATAATTGCTTCTCATATGTATATAGTGCACGAGGCACATATATAATATATAATGTAATATACATAACGATGACGTCGAGCTCGATCCAGTTTCGCGTGGATGACTTTGTGTTACCCGATCCCTTGAATGAATGCCAATGATCGAGCTCTCTCTATGGCCGTTGCGAATGAATGAAAGAGAGCTGACGTCGAGCCTCGTTCATGTAAGGCAATATATTAAGGGGTTTAGTACTGCAACGACTCAAAACGTAAATCTAGCTTAGTAGGGATGACCCAGAGTTAAAGTAATATCTGCAATGATAAAAATATATTGGGTTAGCTTGGTCAGAGCCCTGATTTCGCTCTATTTACACATTGAGCTGTTGCAGCACTAAACGCCTTTTGATTCATGAAACGCTTACGCACATTATAGCAACGTTGCTCTACGAAAGATCACCTCTCATTTTCTTGCACGCGCATGCATATACTCCTCGAGATATTATATATTTCGCGCGGTACTTCACTATCGAGTCCGATACGTCGAAAAAGCTTGCGTATATTTATGTGTATGGACACCCGACACCGACGAGCACATCTCGGCCCGCGCGTGGACTCCGCCACGATGATCGCCACATTACACGCATAATATACTTAATAATAATTCTTGCTATTGTCATACGATACATTATACATACGCAAGAGTTAAGTAACGCATACACATCCAGGCTATCGAGCTGCGTGTGCAGGTTGCGTAAAATTTTTACACTGGAAAGCTCCGAAGTGCACTTCACGAGTCGATTTGCCGATGCGTCGATTTTGCGGAAAAAAAAAACATTCGAAACGATATCTCGTAAGATTGACAGGTTGCAGGTCGGCGCGTCCGACGGAACCGATCAATCGGATCGAGACGAACTAGTTCAATATTGGAGCAATAGTTGGGTGCAATGGGATGAACTCCGAAAGGAAAAATAACAAACAAAAACGTAGCAGCTCTCTTGAAATAACATCAAGCGTGAAAAGAGTTTAGGTATTTGGGGTTTTCTTTTATTTTACTGCATGAGCTTGCACTTATTGTATAAGCGTGCGACGACACTGAACGTCCCTCGGAACTTGGCGTACACGTGCCATCTAAAACATACAGTCATGGAGCAAACAATAATCGCTGTATTTGTGTATTATGTATTCTTTTAAGAACGTGTGTTGAGAACCTCTGAACTAAGCACTCGAGTCAACCAAGTCAACGTTTTTCAAACTTGACTCGACGCCCCCGCAGCTAATTTTTTGTTTATACTATATTGCATCGAGCGTACAAAAAACGTGGCTGTATCGACAGGACTAGTTCTTTTTTTCTTCGCAGCTCGTTTTGCATTTCACTTCGCTCATATGCACGTATGGTAATTTTTCTTATTTTTTTTTGTTTTAAATATTTCAGCTCGACGTACGCAGCTCGTGAAAAGCGTGCCTGCGTGTTTCGCTAATACCGCGCCGACCCGCAGCTATACATTATATATTACACATGTACTCCCGAGTTATACACGGCTGCTCAATGCCGCCGCCACCGCAGTCGCGAGTACGGTACTTTTGCATGTACATTGAGTGTGTCATGCTCGGCGCAATGCGACGCTTATTGTTTTACGCATTAAATTAGTTTTCGAACTGCTCGTGGCATCGTACATTGCACGTACAAGAAGTCGTAGCTTTAAGCTGGCTGAATATTTTTGCAAGTTTTTCAATTCCTTCCTGGCTCTCGATGTAATGGAGACTCGACGGAGTCATTAAATTGAATAATTATTGTTCGATTTCTGCCGAAAGATAGTGGTGAATGTAATAAATATACAAATATTTTTCATAAGTTCCAGAGTTCAATGGACGTTAATCAAATTATCAATCGATTAGAATCAAAGCTACCATGTAGCACTTGAAAAAACTTCCCAACTGGGCTGATACGCGTGGATGCATACAACATCACAGCATAAATTAGAGGCACGAGACATGAATTACGCTCTTTGCAAGTTGACTCTTGAGACGCGGCGAGTCGCGATAATGAGCGAGCGTAATCGTCGGGCAACGGGAGCCGTCGCACCGAGACAGAGAGAGAGAGAGAGAGATTAGCCAAGGACGTTGAAGATAAAAGCGCGACTACTACGCGTACGTATTTCGCGAGATCAAAACCGGCCCACACGCGGTACACTGCACGATAATAATGCATACGACACGCACAGCAGACCTCCTTCTCCTTCTCCTCCTTGCGGCGCTGTAATATATGGTATAGGCCGCACTGCACCGGAGGGATATATCTCGGGTCTGCGTATAGGTGACGGCCGCGGCGTCGTCGCATCGTCTACGTCGACGTAGAAACTACTGCGCCTGCAGCCGTGACGTCACACGAGCGCCACCACCGCCTCGGTCGACGTCTAATCGGACACGAGCGATAAAAGATAAGACCCCGACGTGCACGAGAGCCGCAGCTAGCAGCAGCGCATGCAGTCGCGAGCGAGAGTCAAGTGTTATCCTGTCGCGCGCGCCACGCGTACTCGCGTACAGCTGTACTGTACTCGTAAGCAAAGCATCATCGTGTAACGAGCTGTTGTGTCGATCGAGGCGGCGAAAAATGAGACAATACTCCAAGCGGCTTTGACTCTTTGACGCAAATTTTCGGACCTTACTTAAACATTTGTTTGACTATTATAACCGCTAGGAAGATATTTGCCGACCACCTGCGATCTCACGGTCAGGTATTCAGCTTCCGACTTCCGTATTAGCGGTCCGCAAGTCCACAATCGCGACACATTATAATGGATGAATCCCTCGGGACCCGAGTGGAGCGATCGAGCAACGGTATAATGCAGCAGTGACATGTGTGTACAGGGACGCGATGAGACGGAAACTCGTTAGAGGTATAACATTAAATACGTGTTAGCTCCGCGCGCACACGACCAAATGAAAAATCACTACAGCCATACAACTTTCGAGACCACAGAGTTAGACACAGATTGATGTATATGCGTAGCGTGTAATATGCGGGCCTCGTGCTTCTTATTTACTCTTCCAAAATGGACTTAAAAAAAAAAAAGTTTTACAGATACGGCTTATTGATTTTAACGGGAGATACGATTGTTTTCCTAATGTCAGCGGCAGCAGCAGCCCAATGGCATACATATTTTTTTTTTTTTTTAGGTGTTTAGCTCGTTTTCGGCATCTCGTATGCGGTTCGTTCTTGTGGCCTTTGCGCCGCCTACTTTGGCTCGTGTTTATTATTATGCAACGCAACGCAACGCAGCACCACTACTAGTGCGCTCGGACACATACACACGCACGTCACTCAAATAGTTATGTACACATATACACATATAGGCACACAAACAATTGCCACGTCTAATGTACATACAAACACAAACTCTTGCATTGGCTATTGTATACCTCAAAACGCTCTATATATTTTATAGGTACATAACACACAGACGCGGAGCGTAAAACATTATATACATAAGCGCTATCAATAAAAGTATATGTATACTACGCTCCATATAAAAAAAAACTGTGTGAAGCTCCGATCGCGCATTTCCTTCGGCTTTTCACTTGCTTCATCGCCAAGTATAAACGTTAAGTATACGTAATTCACGCGCGAGTAACGAATAAGTAAGCGCGAGTAAAAAAGACGCTCCGTTTTATCGATCGAAATTATAAGTAGCGATCGGAGCGGTAAAAAATTTTTAAAAAATATAACGAGTCCTTTTTGGAGAGGGAAGTAAAATACGATTGGTGTCATTTCTGCAGCTTGTGTGTATAGTGCCCTAGTTGATATAGACACCAGTTGGCTGCAGCTATACAAACAACATCCCGCACCGAGTCTCAAGCAGATGAGCTTTGCAACCCTCGCACACCTCTCGCACACCAGCTCTCGCCTCGCCGGCCATTCGTCCGACTGCTGTATACAAAATAAAGCGTTATACACCCGCACTCGGATGTACACGGCTTTTTTTCTCTGTGCTGGTTTCCTTAAAAAATGCAGCATATGTGCGAGCCCATAGGCTGTTCACACATTAAGGGCAGCTGAAGCAGTGACGAGGGGCAGTTAGCATACGAGGTAGTTTTTTTTTCACCTTCCTGCTCCCCCGGTGGGCAACTAGTTGATAAGAATTTAAAAAGGCCGCATTGAACGCGGTTCCCTGTAGCGACATAAGCACGTGTGTCGGACGCGGCGCAAACACCAAAGTAGCTGTGTAGTACATATCATAGTCGAATGTCCTGCGCGTACCTTACAAATAGGATGTAACATTCGTAGGTATGTAGACGCGAGCCTCCACCCGCAAGTCTCGAATCTGCAAGTGCACCGCTGCGCAGGGACCTCCTCGCGAGCGCATAAGTGCAGCCGAGTCTATATACCGATTCCCAGTCCAAGCTCATGACATAGCGCATGATGATCGTGTGGGTCTCTATATATGTGTAAAGTGCGTGTGACACGCTCGAGCATGCGGGTTTTATCGCAAAGCGCACACAATAACCACAACAATAATATACATGAATAAACGTGCGCGCGCAAAAAAGTCAAAGAAACTAAATGTGTGTAGGCATGGAACGTCGTCGTTTGCACAATATATTCATTGCGTTGCTGTTGTTGTTGTTGCTGCTGTTACTATACTGCTGCTGCTGCTGCTGTGTCAGTGGCATGGGCTGCCACTGTCGCTTATCTATGTGAGAATATGTGAAAAAAAAACCGAGCGCAAATATTATAGAGCGTCGACGACGATTATGTGCCGACGGGGTCGTTGAGCTTCTACCCATGATGGCTTCGATTCCCTCAAACCCCTGACTTTCTTCGAGTCTGAGCACCGATCTATTATTGCCCTTATTATCTGTATTTCTTTAAGCTTTATACTGCAGAGATAATAAGTGATGAAAGAAACTACAGCTAATAGGATTAATTCGATATTAGCGGATAGTATCGTAAATTCATTTATTTCACATTTATCTGCCATTGTCGAGAATCACCATATACAAGTGGAATCTAGAGGGGATTGTCGTACCCGCTATAATTTTTATCGTTGTCACAAAATCACGTAAGCTCGTCGAATTTTTTTTTATTTACTTTTATTCGCGAAAGATGACATACATTACAATTTTGGACCAATGTGGGATTTTCTAAAAACCCATGATTCGAAGAAGTGATCGGTTTGCATAATACATCTCGGCGATTACATTAATTTTAATTCATGATCGAAATTCTTATTTACTAACTGAATCATTAGGATTTTGATAAGGGATCCTCACAATTAAAAACATCTGAAATACGAAGACAAATACTACTGACCGAATATTTTTCTGAATATTTCAATGCCGAATTATTATCTTTTTTCGACGGATCGACAATAATTAGCGTCGAGCCATAATTAACGCAACAACGCGAGGAAAGTGAAAGTGAATAATGAAATGTTGTAACAAACAAAACTGGACATATATATTTTTGGATTCATTGCAAAAATTTAGCGAGGCATTCTTGGTGCGTCAATTTTTGTTAAAATAATTATAATGAAAATTTTTCTTAGCCATTACTATATTTATGCATGATCGTGCATGAAAATGTTGAAAAGTACAGTAGCACAGTATAACCTACTTAATAACATAGAATAATACAATAAAGTAAACACTTCATCTCTTAGCGGCTTGAGAGATTTTCAATGTTTGCGTAACGATTATCTGTTTACCCATCAGTCATAACAATGCACTCATCAACATTGTGATGAATTATTGTTGAGATGACTAGGCAATATAAAAATTTAACAAAACAAAAAAGATGAAATAAAAAAAATACATACACGGGCAAGTACGTTATAAAAACAACTTGACAAAGCAGAGAATTACTTATCGCTCACAGTTAGAAGTCCAGCGCCCGAAGCTTTGCCAACGCCGGACGTCCGTTTGTTATATTCGGCGCGCAGGATATGACGTCAGGGGGGTCCCAAGCGGCTGCTTTTAGGATGGCCATTTCAGAATTCGCAAACATTCGGTACCCTTTTTCGCTAAAAAGTTTTTACACAAGATTCACTTTATACGGTATTTTATATTTCAAACGTTGCTATGCTGGTTTTATATTGTAACTTAAACTGTGCTGTCAAGTAATGAGTTTAAGCATCGTCTTCGAGCTTTCATCGCAAAGACGTTGCGGCAACGTGTAGCAATTGAAAATCGTGGCAATGGAAAAGAAAAGCATCACCTTTGTCGGTGAAAATGAACATTTCTCGCATAACTTAAGGGTGAATTTTCGAATGCAAGAGAAAAAAAAATATTTGCACAAGCACGAACCATACGAAAGCAAAAATCGAGTGAGCTCGATTGTCGAAATTTTGGTTGTAATTTAAAAAGACCTACAGCCACCGAACTATTTTCCAGTATCTTCTTAATACTATCCCCTCATCACGTGCGCCTTATCAGTGAAAAAAAGGGAAAAGTTTTGACCAAAAAATTTATCGTAAAAAAAGCGTCTGATAAACAAGTTGTGGAGTTCTCGCACACTATACGTCGAGCATCGTCGAGCGATAAGAAATAGATGATGTCGATGATGTAAAGTCGCGAGCATAAAAAAGACTCATGCACAGTGTACGTACAGCATGTAGAACGGGGAGGACGTGAAGCGTGAATGGAAGCCACCGACTATTATAAATCACATTAATAAGCTCCAACGACCGACAGCAAATAATAAGTCAAAAATAGTCGGATCGTCTCGACTTGGGATTTTTTTGTAACTTCGGATCGACGAATTTTTTTTCTCAATCTTACCCTGTTTGCATGACACACTAATCATCTTACATTGTAAATAATATTGGAAAAAATTTGTCGTACGAAAAAAAAGCAAAATTGGTCGTTCGCTCGACTTATGTGTAATCAGAAATATGTTTGTAAATGAATTTTATTTTCAATCCGGAGCGACGAAAGGTCACGAGATAATTAAGAAAAGTTTTTCTTATTGAAGCATCGGCACGAACGTGTTTACGAACTTTTAATTCCGTCTTGCTCGAGCACGGTGTCTGATCCACAGGCAATGATGACCTCGTTTGGTAAATCGAAAAAATGAGAAATAATTTTTCAATTCTCATCGTGATTTTTTGTCACGTTGTAACGTGCAAACAGATCTTTCAAATAATTTAATTTTTATAATGATATTTCACTCTGACTTAGTGTATTGAAAATCAGAGCAAGGAAGAAATTTTGTATGAAACAGATGCTTTTCTTGCATTCAGGTATTGTATTTTTTCAACAATCGGAATAAGGAAGTTCGGGATTTTTTTTTAATCCATCTATTACGTAAGCCACTTGTTTCGTGCTCACCGAATGACTTCTCTTCGATGCAAAGATTTTTTCACTTTTTTATAAAGAATGACGGGATTTTGTACTTGCGGTACAAATCACACTTCTCCAGGGTGCAATAATAAAAAAGAAATCATTAAGCTTCCTTTGGGACCTAAGCAATTCCCATATTTGCTTTAAAACTTAATTAAGATCAATTATAATTAGAGCGTTACGCCGTGCAAGGTTTTATTCACAAAAAAAGGAAAATCCGAACGAGGCATGAAAAGCAAAGTCATACGCTTAACTGGAATCGATGGAACATTTATCACTGCAGTAAAAAATAGGTTTCTCTTGAAGAAGTGATCACGCGCTCTATAAGTCTGTAATTTTTCTATTTCTTGCAAAGGACGAATGAAGTCGTTTGTACTTGCAAGAATTACAAGTAAAGACTTAAAGGATTAGTACAATTGAATTTTGAGGAAAGGCAAATCCCCGCACGTGGCTAAGTATTGACAGACGAAAAAGAGATGAGGAAAATAACCAGAACGGCTGCCTATTACTGGTCTCGGTTACATTTACAACACTGAAAAGGGGAGAAATATTATTTTAACGCGTGTCGCCTAACGTGTCAAAAGGTCACAAAGGGGGCGTCTTCGCTCGTGCCCTCAAATTATCCACATGTGCATATATATAACGTAAATGAGATACGTATCTAATGAGGTGCGCCTCTCACTTGTCATTGTACGAAGCGGCTGCAGCGAGGGCGTCTCCAACAGATTCATCATTTAATATACAACCTGATCGATTGAAAGCGCCAAATTGCGGTAGATAACCCAAAAGCATATCGCCTTTGAATAATAGCACAGTGGCGCACTAAATCAATTATTATTGACAAATGTACGTTGAATGTGAATCGAGTCAAGTGGCTGACAAGTGTTTTATAAATATATACAGCCAAGGCATACGAGATAAAAATGAAAATACGACTGATTAGCTCGCGTCAGTTTTGATGAAAAGCAGTTCACGGCTTTAAACTTTCTATACGGTGTGTACACGCAAATACACGCATACAGCGCGCGCGAGGCGCAAGGTTGCTTTGACCTGAGCGCGCGGAAAGAGTAACTCTCGTTTCAACGCGCGATAAAAAACTTTATCTAGCCCAAGTCGAAACCGGGCTTACTTTTATCGGGGATTTAAATCACGGCGCGGAGCAAAATTAGTCGCTCCCGGCTTCTTTGAGCCTCTAATGACCCCGAGTGCAAACATTTGACGATAGATATGAAAATTTAGATTTTATTGACTTTCGAGTACTTTCGCTGCAGTCCAGCGATACGATCGGACGTCCTGCGCGTATACCTAGTCGCGCCCACGTGCTCGCGTGAGAAAATTTAAAAAACTATACAAGACAATCGATTAAGAATCGCGCGCTCCTTGAGAACTTGTATACAACATCTTTTTTTTTTTATTATCAACGTCTTAGGAGACGTCGTGAGAAACATCCGTAAAGTCCAATGCTTTCCATATATATTTAAAGCGACGGCCAAAGTATATACGCAGCTGTTCCGGGCCCGGCATTCATCGGCTGTGCGAGAGACGAGTATGACGTTTTAATAGGCCGAATATTAAAATGTGCCCACTTTCGTAACTACACGGGGCCACAAAACGATGAGCTATATAGCCGTTGTGCGCAGCATCAAAACAACACCGAGCTTGTTTATATCAATTGCCTCCTCAGTAAAGGAGAGAGAGAGAGAGAGGATGCGGGGGCGTTTGCACATTGTCTTGGGCTTCATGATCTCTTACGTGAGAAAATGATTAAATCGAGCGGTAAAATTTTCACAGCATGTCTATAGAGGAACAAAGCACCTGCTTCATAAAAGTCAATGAATGAACGCACGGGAGCTCGGGTTATTCAAGCATGTGTACGCTTTATACTGCACCAGTTTCGTTACATTGAGGTAAAATAATATCTAATTCAATTAATGAGATAAGCCATGTGGCCTTGGAACCTGGAGTATAATTTTGAATTCAAAAGCCTCAGAGTAAAAATAATGTTCACCAACTTTGAGATTTTTTTTTGCAGCAAAAGAGCAAATTTAGTTTTTAGTGAGGGCTCTAGTCTGAAGTAATATTAACATTGCGCTCAACAAAACGTTTTTTTTAAATGGTGCGATGGGCTCAGTTTATTAGAAACAAATGTATTTCAGTACATTTTTGGATTTTCCGTGGCTACATATTTTATGTAAAGCAGGTGGTAAAGGTAGTAAACAAAAATATATATAAAAACATATAAGTGTTGTGAGGCCCATCGACTTCTCCTTCTGCCCCTGTTTAACCCCCGCGGAACCGCCGTTGGGCACTACATCGCGGGACTCAACAAAACGTTACTTTAGGTTGGAGGGGTACAAAAAAATTAGAAACCAATGATCATAGTTAACAATAGATTCGTATTTGATACAAGTCGTAGTCTACTATGGTCTTCAAATTTATGTGTTAATGTATTTCATTCAAAATTCACTTTTTCAGCTTTTATAACACCACGTACTTGCTACTGTAGACTTTATAAAAAGGAGCTTCACTTAGCTTCAATTTTCTTTTTATGTATCCGTTTACTTCATTGAATAATTTCTTTAATGTAACTATGTAGCATTGATTAAAATCCAACACTTCAAAATAGACACACGCGTAATTTCTTTTTTCACGGGAGCTCATTAGAACCATTTTATCTATCAAATTGTAATTGCGGAAGAGTTAATAGGAGATTTATATCGGTCGTAAAGTAACCTGCAGGTTGAGATTTTATGAGGTGTCAAAAATAAGGTAACAAATAAATAGGTAAATGAGGTAAAAATCTCAGGTTACTAATGTGTCGGGTGTTATTGAATAAAAGAATTCCAGGAAAAAGCGTGTCTGACTTCAAGACTCAATCAATGCTACCAGCATTCAACTCATAATCGTCATCACACCAGTCGAACTCTTGCCAAGCAAAGAGAAATCAACTCACAGTCATAATTGCCCCAAAAGTAACAGTTATTAAACAAGCCAGAATTATGTGATTGTGGTTTGAGTAGTTTCGTTTCAAGAGCTGCATTAATAAATGTAAAAATATTATTGAAAAAATCATACGGTTGAATATTATATACGAATCGAATATTGGGGAGACGTCTGCGAGTGTGCGCATACTCACTGGTTCAGAGTTCGCGTCGGGTCAACGAATTATTATGTTCGCTCTCCCTCTCTCACATCTCGTCTCTTCTTTTCCCTCTCTCTTCCCCTTTTGGAGCGTAAGCTCGCTGATCACAAGTACATTCATGCGTTCGATTTGCAATGCATTGCATTGTAAATCCATATATACTTACGTCATGAAATTTCCACTGACACCGCGACGTCGACTGCTTCTTTTTGTTCGGCACATACATACACATGCGCGTTTACAATAAATATAAGTATACATACATGCGTGTAATGTGTGATTCACTCGATACAAGTCGTACAATTTATCCTCGTACTGGCCCGCGAGCTCACATGGAGCGTTTATAACGAGCATATTATCACTGACTCGAGCGAGACTCCAGTGCGCGGCTCATCTTACTTTTCTCGAGCTGTTTATTTTCGCATCGATAAGGGACGGCCGCCGCGAGCTTGGCAACTCTTTGACCGACCGGTACACGGACTTTGTTTTTCTCTCTCCTCCCTTCGATAAAAGAAAAAAAGTTAAAGAGCTGTAAGTAATGAAAATGAAATGTTGATTGACTCGATAAGGCCTCGCGCGCAGCATCTCAAAGGATCGCGTAGCAGCAGCTCACAGAGACGCGCCGCCCAGATTATACACTTGCTTATCTCACCTCTTGGTGCGTAGGCTCGAAAAACGCCTACACGGTGTTTATGTTCGACCGCGGGCATGCGTAGACGACGCGTATCTATCCATTCCCGAGCTTGGAGCATATCAGCTAAGGCTTTTATCTTCGCTCACGTTTATTATATAATAAAATGTCAGTTGAAAGGATAAGCTACCGTCAAAAGCGGTACAAGTGTCGCCTTACAATAACAAACCAATCGCGAGCTCGTTATTTGGTTGGACGTTTTTGGATGTCAGAGGCCATCGATTGACCGAAATTAATCTTAGTGAAAATACTCAAAATTAATATTGACTTAAAAACAAAAAATTGATGAAAAATGAAAATTTAAGTGTTTGAAAAATTCAAACTAGCTCTCAAATACAATAATATCCATTAACATTTTCCCCACTAGATGGCGAGTACCTTTATCTGTCAATCTACAAGTGACAAAGTCAAAATAATGGTATAAGTTTAAGCACGTTTTTTTTACGACATTAAAGCTTTTTTGAGACTGGGAAAGAACACGGGCCAAAAATGACCACGAAAAAGGATAGATGTACACTAAAAAAAATCCGCGCGAGTCCAATAAAGTAGACAGCTGGATCAAAAAAAGATATTTTGCTGACACAACAAAATTATTGGGCTATATTTGATTGCTGAATTTTGGAAAATTATTTTGCTGTGGCAGCAAAATAAATACCTTTTTCTGATTCAGCTGTCTACTTTCGTTGAACTAGCCCATAAGATTTTTTCCAGTGTATAAGTTACATTTGAATGTATGTATACGCTTCAAAAAGGGAGATCTTTGAGGATATTGTACAGAGATAAAGGCAGGCATTGAATCTTTAAAAATCTAGTCAAGGCCGCGCTGGACTCGTGCAGAATCGCCTATATACAATATAGTTGAATTCATCTCTCGGCATCATACAGTGCTCTGCTATGTGTATCGTGCAATATCGTAGTTAGGGCGCGAAAAAAAGACATTTTAGTGCGAGAGAAAGACAAAGATAAATTCACGATCTGACTGACTCCGACTAAATACACCTATCCTTGTGGTACTAGATATACACTGAATATTTTTCAATTATGCCAATCGATCAACGTTCATTAAAAAAAAGTTGTTTCGTCAGTCCATTGGCGATATCGTGTCGCGCTATCGAGCTAAAACAATATAATTACGCGCACAATATATAAACTTGCAACGATATGATCCGGAATTTCGTCGGAGAAGAGAGAAAGTGTACGTATTTATATAGTTTCGGCGCGCGGTGACGACGAGCCGGCGAAAGAGCGATAAACTTACAACCTCTGGCCCGATCGGGATCGTGTTCGTCGGTCCGTCGCTCGCTGGCGTCGGTCGCCAGCTAAGGCTCCCCATTATATACACATATTTTATATATGCTCGATCGGAGACTCCGTTTCCAACTGACGCTTAGACGATGAAAAAAACATTTATTCTGACGAATTATTGCCGCACGTTCGTAATATGTACTAATGTTTATCACATTGATGGCCAATTCGTGCAGTGTAACGTACGATAAGAGGCATCCAATTAATATATTTTTGTAGAAATCGACCACTCGAAGAAACTTTATGAATATTAAATATCTCTCACAATGTGTTATCGGGTTTTGTTATTCAAATCGGCGTATTAAACACGATCGTAATTTTTTTTTTTACAAAATATTGCTATTATAATATTGCACACATTGTAAATAAATTTGATCTCGTTTCAGTTGGCAATTATCGAATGATGAATCTGTATCATCAGTTGTACGACTCGCCCGTCAGCGTCGCCGGCGTGGATCAGCGGTCGAGCGACGATTCCGGATGCGAACGAGAACAACAACGTATTTTCGGCGAAAATAAGGAACAACAGCAACAGCAGCAACACAGTTTCGGAGCTGAAAACGGCGGCCTAGAAGTTGCAGTAGCTGCAACCCAAGATGATGTGCAACAACAGCAGCAGCAGCAGCTCGGCAGCGCGGCAACGAGCAATGCATCGGCGCCACCGTCTCTACACGTGGGCGTGGCTTACGAGGGGGCGGGCCTCGCTCGAGAGCCAGTAAAAAATGGCGCAAGTCCCGTTTCTACTGTCGGTGTCGATGCTGCTGCCAACGCCGTGAGCGTTTTAACTGCTACCGACGAAGCCAACAGCCAACAACAGTTCGACATAGCCGAGTCAAAGGAGCACATCGGTGCACAGCAACAGCAGCAGCAGCAGCATCAGACTTACGAAGCTTACGAGTCGGAAAGTGCAGAGCAGCCGGACGATCGAATTTACCGAACTTACAACGAGCTGCAAAATCGACCCCTAGAGGACCGGTGAGTGTTTGTTTGTTGCCAAGAGTGTCCGCGAGTGTCTGCGCAAGTCAGTTATGTGTTTTGTGTGTACACCTTATCATGCATATGAGCATTCATGAACATGTCATAATCCTCACGAGTGAATATCATTGAGTTGTGTGTTAGTGCCGCGATACTATACGATGTAACGTAACTACTGCGTGGAGAGTCGCGAAAAAATCCAGCCGAAATGGCCGGATAAAAATAATTTTTTAAATGCCTCGAGCCGAGTTAACTTATCCGCCAATTGATTATCCGCGTACAACAAATTAATTAATTCCTAAACAGTCGATAAAACGTTTTGTGTACAAGATGCGCGATACTACAGACTGGGCGCTATCGTTTTTCCGATTAGGTGCTTGTAATAGATTATTGCTAGAATAATATAGATACAGCTCTCATAATCTTTTTAACACACATTTTTCGCGATAAGGGCCTTATATACTATGAATTCGCGAATTATAAACAAATCTGTGTCGTGCTGTAAGCTTTGCAGACTTCGAATTTATATATGGGAATGATTGCGCGAATTTATAGAGCGTTGCAGGATTCCACTTTGCGCGTGCAGTATGCAATTTGATCTTGCAACGTTTCGAATGTTTGTGCCAACAGTAATTTTTATTTATTAATAGAAAAAATGTTTGTTATACTAATTATTATGAAACTTTCATTGGGGTGTTAATTCCCATGTGTATCAAATAAAAAAGGATCATCCAATGTGTTTTAATTAAATCAAATTAAAAATCGATCATCAAAGGTGTCAGACATAAAAATCGTTTTGATGTCGACAGGTACTACACAGTCGATGAGGGATTAGGTGCTGACGAAAGCCAAACGAAAAGATTAATTATCGAAGAGCTGCAAGATCATCGACATTCGAGCTTGCAGCATCATCAGTATCATCATCATCATCATCATCATCATCATCATCATCAGTTAGAATCATACGATCAGCGAGCGCAAAACGATCGAGCGCTGGAAAATCTTAACGCATTCGGAGAGAGACAGAGCGATGCTTCCGTGATTTTGAGCTTGCCCCTCGCCCCCCACCATCATCACCAGCAAAACGATCAGCATCGCAGCAGCAGCAGCAGTGGCGACGACAGCCGCAGCAGCAGCATTAGTACTTCAGAGAAACGCGAGAGCAGCGAGTCTCGTTGCCTAGAGAAGGGGGACTCATCAGAAAAACAGTCTCGACATCATCAGAATCGATTTGGCTGCGACGGAGGCCGGAGCAACAGCAACAGCAGCAGCAGAAGCAACAGCAACGGTAACAGCAACAGCGCTTACATGCCTTCAGTCGCGATGCAGATGCGCTACCCTAACGAGGCGCTCCAGAGCCAGCACCACTTGCAGCAGCCACAGTCGCAGCAGCAGCAGCAACAAGCCGACGAGGTCGACGACAGAACGAGGATGCGGGGCCACGTCGAGTACATGCTCTACTCGGCTCCTCAGCCTCAGCAGCAGCAGCAGCCGCAGCAGCAGCAGCAGCAGCAACACGAGCAGGAAACCGCGTATTTGCATCTGCGTTCAGCGGACGATGTCTCGCCGACGCCGGTGCACCCGAGCCACAGCCCCGGCTCGAGTCGGAGTCCTCACACCGAGGATCAACTGCAACAGCAGCAACAGCAGCAGCAACAGGAGATGTCCTCGCCGCACTCGTCGCACAGGTACTCATCGGACGCGTACAGTCCCGGTGCAGTGGTCCAGCCGGAGCAGCAGCAGCAGCAGACGCGCTTCCAGCCGAACTTCACGCACTTGACGTCGGTGCAGAGCATCGGGCCGGCAGCGGCCCATCTGAGTGCCAGCGCCGCCGCGGTCGGTGCCGACGAGCGAATACACCCCGAGTACTACCTCGACTACATGCACCAGGTCCAGGCAGCGGCTGCTCAACAGCAGCAACACTTGCAACAGCAGCAGCAGCAACACCATGAGTCACTGCCCAGCCCGGCGCCATCGCACTCGCCCGTATCCAGGTGAGTCCTTTGAACGATCTTTAATGTTATGCGTGTAAGCGAAAAAGTCGATCGGTGCAATCGCTCGGGGGCTGCAGGCGCATAGGCGCCCCCCGTCGCTGTATACTGTATACGGTACGGTGAGCGATAAGGTGTGTATTATACTTTCGCTCGGCTGATAACTGCGCGCCGCCGCAGTGTTTTCATTGCGGGATAGTGTCTCGAGATATCGGACCCCGTCGTCGCGTGCGACTCGTGTATGTATATAACAATGATATATACCGTATTACTCGGGACTGTAAACGCGCGAGTGACATTTTCGCGACAGGTGCGTGACGTGCTAGATTCGCGTCTGCTATTATGAAATGATCTCACCCGCGGGTCATTCCATGACCAAAATTGCGCTCGATCACGATCGCGATCGGTAGTGTCCACTACTATATAGGATCATTGACTATTGTCGATGACTATATCCATTTCAAATCCTTCGGAAATTATTTAAGACTAATCGATATAGTGCGTGTTTGGAGTGCGGATGGCATTTGTGGCTCGTGCCGCGTGCCTGTGTATACATAACCAGCGCTGTGTTTTATTAATCCTGGTGTTGGAAAACAAATGGCTTTTTGGTATTTCGTCGAGGGGTTTATGAGCTTCGAGTCTGTAATACTTAAGCTTGAGGTTTATACACACGCGCACCTTCACGGCGGCGCCTTTCTCAGAAGATTTCCGATTTGACAGATGATTTTAATTCCATTTACGTATGGCAGTGATTCATTCATCGCCCCGACTCTGCTTCGGCTGGAGCTTATGTGTAGAGATGGGCTGAGGCGTCAATCACACCTCACTCTGTCTTCATTGCTCCAATATAGCTGCTCCAATATAGCAGAGTCATTTGGTCCTAGCTCAATGAAAAAGCAGAAAAAAATCACGTCATCGAAACAATTGAACTAGGAAATTGCTAGATCCACAATTGCCGACGCGTGCCGTTTTAATAAGCTTAATTTATTAAATTTAACTCATCAACTTGAAGAATTTAACTCCAAATATTCTTTGTTATAACTATAAGTAAATCACTTCAAAAACTTCACCAACTGTTGGTTCCCGATGCATAGCCATCAACGACAGCAGTTGTTGACTACGACCATATTGTACTTGGTTCGTTGAAACTAGTTCAATTCACGTGTAATTTAAAAACGAGCAATTTCTCTCGTTGTCAAACCAATAGCAGCATTATAGTAGCTTCAAACGGAGTATGAAATATACGTATTGCGCTTTCGCAATACATCATGCATTGTTGCACGCTTTGTTCGTCGCGGTCGTGATTCAGAATTCAAAAATGACGAACGAGCGTTTGAAGCAAAAAAAAAAAAAAAAAAGAAAAAAGAGAGAAGAGCGAGTATATCTGTCACGACTAAAGAGCGTTAACTTGCATCTGATTCATAATTCTAGCGCTAACGACGCTAATCATGCGGTGGCTCGTACATGCATTTGTTTCAATGATGTGTAGTAAACGCGAATCATCTGCATAATATCGTCTATATATGGCTGGCGTCAAAACGGTCCGTCTTCACGGACCGCAAGATCGAGCCTCGTTCATTTTAGGGAAAATCGTGTGAAACATTTTCTTTCGCTCTTTCCAACCCATTCTATAGCGTACTTAATTGTCGCGCTACATAATCTTGAATTAATATCCAATTATACTCGCATTGTTCGGCTGTCATAATTTTGATCAATCCATGGTATTCACGAACAAAAGGCCGCTGACATTTTTGAGTGGCTCTCGGGCTAATAATTTCAATTTCACATTCTCCACGCAAGTAAAGCCAACAAAGTCACCGCAGTGTCTCCACACACATCGTATAATATATACCTCGGTGTAAGTTTAATAGACTCTAACATGTTCGTATATATATAGGAGTTCCGGCGTGTAAGGAGCACGTGCGCGCGTTCGAGCTTAAAAAAGAGAGTAGTATTGGTGAATGTGTGTAAGCGAGCTCGGTGAGCCAACCGAGAGAGAGAGAGAGAGACTCTGAGCGATAGAGAATATTAGCCGTGCGCCAAGTGACAAAAAGGGGGGAAAGGGAAGAGCAAGAGGGAGAGATCCTGCAACGCCTTAGTGCTGCTGCTACTACTACTCCTATGTATGCTATCGTACGCTCGTCGTAGTAAATTCACGAGAGTGAGTGAGAGCAGCAGCAGCCACAGCCACAGCCGCAGCAGCTTAGTATCGGAGAATCACTTAGCAGTCGTCACAGTTGTTCTCCTCGGCTCGTCTGCGAACGTCGGTGCTGACAGATAACGAGTAGTGGCACATAAACCGCAGCGCTCACGCACACACGCACCCAACGCAACGTTTATAACGTACAGAGTATACCGCGTGCGTCGACTGTGGGGCCCATTCAGCAGCAGCAGCGTGATATAATTTACGCACATTTTTGCTCGTTCGCGCTTTCTCTCGTTCGGTGACTCGAAACTGCATCCATAATTGCATTGCCATGCCGTCGGCTTACTGTGATACGCCCTACAATTCGTACAGGATGGGAGCGCTCAACGACTTGACTTTATTCGATGATAGGTCATCGGGGATACAGTGAGTTTTTTTCTCATATCTTTTTTTTTCTTTGTTTATTTCTTTCTTTTTTACGTATAATTTTCTTTTATCGAACCGATTTTTCATAGTAGAAAGTATAGAAAAAATTATTTTTATTTAAAATTTATTTCGCTTCGGTCTTTGGAATGAGTGGCACTATTGGAACAGTGCTCACTCATTCTGTCATTAAAAACAATATAACGCGTGAAAATTTTGAATTATTTATCCTACTTCTGGGAATTGCATTCTCATCCTCCTAAGCCGCACATCGAACGAATCAATTCATCGTGGACCGGTCTGTTTGTTTTTGGAAACTCTTCGCGACTCGTGAATACACGTATTCGTTCTCTACTTATTTTTTGATAGAAAAAAGCAAACAACATCGAACGCAAGGGCAAATATTGACCCACGCGCAGCTCCAAAATTTCTTATCTGCTTGACGCTCGACAATATAATCCTTACATAGAGAGAGATGCGTTGGATCACTCCAGCGCACGTCTGTATAGATCAGGCTAGATTCGTGTATACTCATTCGTACGTCCGTGCAAACATACGAAATAGTGAAAAAACCGAGGAAAATAACAGAAAAAGACTCGATCCATAGATAATGGAGCCCATTGTGCTAGACAATGCTCGAAAGCGCGCGAGGCATCATCGTGAGAAATTTTTCATTATTTCCATACCCGCGTGTGGTTAGACGAGGAATTAGAAAGAGAGAGAGAAAAGGTCGCCGTACGCATTTCACTCTTTCTCTCATCTGAAATAATATAATGAATTTATATATATTGTATTGTATTACGCGTTATTATATGCATTCCGCGTCAGTCAATGTGAAGAACCTCGTGAGGAGTTTCTGTGCTCGAGTTTTAGTATAATATATATACGCGAGGTATCCGTTGTCTCTTCTAATTTTTCTCATAGCTCCGTACAGAGTGAGCGGCCAATGCGAGGCAAGACCAAAGACTGCAAGAGTTAGCTCTCGAGTGTACAATAACATAAAACGTTATGTTTTTTATTACGTAAACGAAGCGTTTAAAATTGCAAACGAGAGCAACAACAGTCTATAACGCATTATACACTCATACACACCGTAGAAAGTTCATTAGCCTACGGAACTACAGTACGTAAGCATGAAAAAATATGGCCATCAATTTCTTTTCTATTTTTTATTTCATCTTTTTTTTTTCATCAAATGCATCGGCCGATCGCGCGAAACAAAGCGACGAAATGCAAAAAAGAAAAAGAATCAAAGCTCGCTCGAATGTCTTAGATTTAACAAGGCGTAACGAGTCAAGTTCTTGGAGGCAGGTCGAAAATGAGAAGCAACAAGTACTATATATACGCGTCTCGGATGTATTTATATAATATATATAAGCTCTGGTCGTAGTGACTCGATACCGTATTACGCGTACTATAATACGCCTATTATATATACGCGCTCCATCAGCTCCAGGCTTCTTCTCTCGAGTCGAGTATATTTTTGTTTTGTATTTTGGAGTTCCTTCTCGCTAAAGAATGCCGTGACAAACATACGCTCACATACTCAGCAGCAGTTAGTATACGCATCATAATACAGCGTACGTATATGTATTGTGTAGCGATCGAGCACGTGCCCAAGTACGCGAGGAGAGACGTTTTGATTTTCTACACCGGATGTAAATTAGCTTTAATATGTATCGATTGCGAAGCGGCGAGCGGCTCACAAGTCGGCAGAAATTATTTAGTCTGACACCCACTCGAGGCTCGATGATTACTTGTTATAGTGGAGCGAGTCGCGTGTCAAAGGTATCGTTTTTTTTTAATCCGATCTTTGTCGCAGCGCTTTAAAGCCAAGGGCTTTGCTTCGAACTCGTCCATCATCCGATCGAGCACTCGAGGATATACTGAAGAGGGCAAAAAATATTATTTTCTAGCAGGATAAAAACATAGTCTTAGCTTTAGAGAGCTGACATATTTTGTGTGCGTTAAAATAAAGATCACGTGCCGTACACGCACTTGAGCCATTAGAGCGAGCGCACAACAATAATATGTAAATTCCGACTGAACTATAATATTATGGCCCGCTCGTGCTCGGCTCGAGAATTTGACCCTCGGCGCGCGTAACTGGGCCAAGGTTCAGTGCTCCTGCCATATTATACATAAAACTTACTCGACGAAGTACTTTTACGAGGCCCATTCGGCAAGTCTTTCTTTCTTTCTTTTTCTCTAAATATTTTTTATTTTTTTCTCGTTTAGTCGTAAACTCTTGTGCCGGAAGTTTTTTCTTGTGTCGCGAGCAAAGCTATACGCAAGGTACACAAGCCTCGAGGAAATTCGGAAGCGCGACTGCACTTCTAGCTTTTCTACCCGACGCGATCTGCACTTGCACTAGCTCGGCCAAGCGGAACTTTTTCATGCATCCGGAGTTAACAGCGAAAAGCGCTACAAGTCGGAATCGAACTAGGCACTTTTCCGCCTCTGCGCACTATTACTCGGTGTCGCATCCGTCGAGTGAAAATACATACAACTATGTAAGCGACTATTGCTGCTGCTGCTGCTGCTGTGTCGAACATGACGTGACCCGCGAGTACGAGCTCATGTGTATGTGTGTACATACAAGCTCGCGGGCGACTCGTCGTCGCGTTATTATACTTGCGCGCAAAACAAACACGATCGGTTGCCGTATACGCGAAATTAGAACCTGACCTACTCTCCTCGTCCCCACATACATACATACGTACGAAACGTGTATATTTGTGTATTTCTCTAAATATATTATAACGTGCATTATAATTTGGCCTGTCACGGCGTAATTCGACTCGCGCAATTATTATTCTCGACCGATGCACTATCATTGTTTAACGCGCCAACGTAATTACACCGTCTCGCTGGCCAAAAACGTCCATACGAGTCTCGTATATATTTGTGTAAGTGCAACGATGTACATATCGAATGACGGCGGTGCGAAGATTCGCAATATGCTGCCGCGGACAATATTTTTTTTTTTCGTGTGTGTATAATATGCACAGTCGATGCACACGCGGGCCTCTCGTGCGCACCGCCTGCATCGCACTCGGCAGCTCGAGTGCACACTGCATTTTCCTTTTAGCCATCGGCGTCGCGCGCGCGCGGCTCCGTCGAACGGAACGTGACATCTGCGCGTGACGTCAAATTTTCACTCTTCCGCCTTTCGCGTATTATGTGCTGGCCGAGTCGCGAGTCGCCAGGAGCAGCATAGCTCGGTGCAGCGCAGCGGCGACTCGATTCTATTGTGCCCGCGCTCGTGCGAGAAAAGAAAAGAAGAGAAAAAGAAAAACAATCGTCCCGTGCTCGCGCGGTCGCGGTCGTCGTCGTTCGCGCGTACACACATTCGCTACAATATGTGTGCATCATGTCGGTGGCTCGCGACAAAAAAATGACTCGCGAGCACGTATGTAGGCGCGCGAGCGTGCCAAGGTCGCAAAACGTCGCGCTTTGACTCGCTCCGTATTGACATCTCGGGATGCGTATTCGGCTCGCGAGCGAACGTGATCTGGCTTTTCGCGCCTTTTCTCGCGCCTCGGGAGCTTTCAGTCGCGCGCCCGAGAGCAGCTCGCTAGCAACGACGCCGCCGAGAGCTCCTTTTTTGATTTTTCTCCGCGAATCGCTCGAGGCTCGAGTCGCCGCCACTGCCAGCCACCAGCTGCAACCTGTTGTCTGTCTTCATGCCGTGTGCCGCACTGCAACTCCTTCTTTATCGACCCGAGCTAGTTCCCTAGTTCGCGTTTCTAATTGCCAATGGACAGTCTAAGGTATTGACGCATCACCATTTCATTTTAATCGAGTAATTGATACTTGCATCTCGGTGCATGCGCTGCATCATTGTTTCACTTTCCTCGTTTCTCATTCGTTCAAACTTTTTATCCAAAGTGCCGTTGACGCGTTTTTACCGCTGTATACGCACTTAACATTACGTTCCCTCTTATGTAACGAGTGTTTATTTTTGCCTATATACATACTTTGCTAACCAAATGAACACGCGGAATGTATTAGGCTGCGTGTGTCGAGAGCTTGAAACTTTGAAATGTCAACGCGCGTTGGTTACGGTATCGCGGCGTGTGGTCAAAACACAGTGGGTCGTTCGTCACGCGCACTCCCAAGTTCCAAGCCATAACCGGAAGGAACTCTTTGTTTGTGTCTCGTAGAGATGATCATCGAATCTCTGCGACCTCTTCACAGCTCGGAATTCTTTCATAGTATGGTATATATTACACGAGGCTGAGGCGATATCCATCGATCTTGTGTACCATCGAGCGTTGATAGATATTTGATACGGTGCACAATACGAAACCTGTTTTCGATTGTATTGACGAGCAGGCTAAATTATGTCAAATTATTGAGTGTGTGGTCAGTATAGGATTTATTGTGGTCACTTTTGAATGAGATTACAAGTATCTATTAGTCGAAGCTAGCACGAGTTCCGATCCTCAGCTCCGATTACACAGAGAAAGGCTACTCATACTATATAAATGTAATATAGCTAATTAACATACGTAATACCAATGATTTTCTCGCATGTATAATAGCCGTCTGCGGGAGCCCACACGAATTTTATGTACCGGGGGAAACGAGTTGACGACAAAAATTAATGAAGTACATTTCAGTTTAGCCGACTATTGCACTCGGCAAATGGAGTTGTCGTGTTCCATGTGTCTTTGGGCGCGTGCCGTACTCTACTGCACGGTAAAACGCGGAGTACGCGTCGCGCCCGCATTTCCAACGAACGCCTTCATTTCCTTGTTGCGTTTCGCCCATAACAGGACCCTAGCTCGCTTTGAAAATGCTAGAGTGTGCATATTGAAAAATTTTAATTTCCATATTTTGCGAGGGAAAAAATTGCCCAAGTGCATCGACCCGTGTGCGTTGAAATATACATACTATAAGTTCGAAGATATATGCGCAGTGACTGAGCGATTGTAACGAAACGCCCCTAATCGAATATATATGATTAATTCAATTATAATAAGCCAATAATATCACGATGATTTTCTATTTTTTCCAGCCCGTCGCTGTATAGAATGACAGGTGTAGGTAACGCGGCTACTACGCCAGTATACAGCATGTACATGAACAACGAAATTCAAGCCCAGCAACAGCTTTGGTCGAATCAAGGTAGGTGCTAATTGATCATTTGTAATCGCTTGAAAAATCCAATCGTCGCGGTCGTGATTGATTGATCTAACAAAAATTTCGTCTCATCGCGCCCACTGAAGGTCTGAGCGCCGGACTACCCTCGATAACGAGCGAAGATTACAGCAACGTGAAGACGACGGCCCCGGTCAGTAGCCACGGGACGACGTTACCCGCCTTCTCGCAGCCCTACGGCGGCAAATTCTCGCGCTACACCCCGTACCACCTGGGGGCGGCGAGCGACGTCGCGGGATGGAGCACGAACACGAGCTACATCGGTGCCGGGAGCGCGAGCAGCGTCGCTGCGGCGGCGGCCCTCGAGCAGACCGGTCTGGCCTCGCAGTACTCGACGACGGTGGCGGCGGTCAACGCGTCCGAGGCCATCGTCAGCTCGACGAGCAGGCGGCAGTCGAGCCAGCAGCAGCAACAATCCAACCCGGCCACGACGCAACACCAGTTGAGCGCGTCGAGCAGCCTCTCAGCCAGTAAGTAGTCCCTTTCTCTCTACATACATCTTCATCTCTCACCGAAATCTCTCGGCGGCATTTCGACCTCTGTACACTCTGTTCGGATCGTCGTCTTGCTGTTGATTTCTTCTCTCTCTCTCTTTCTCTTTTTTATTTCTCCTACTCTCGAGTTAGGCAACAACTTGCGAATCAAATATTCAGATAAAAAGCGCAAGAGAGTCGTCTTTGGAAAATAACTGGACACAATATTTGCCTCGTAAATGCATGCATATTTTCACGCACGGCAGATACGTGCGCGCGTGTAATCGAGTGCATTTGCACACATACAAACACACACACATACACGGACATATGCACACGAGTGACATCGCTCTTATCCCAAGAGGCTTATAATTCTGGAAAAAATCACGAAATCTTTTAAGGAGAATTTCATTGTTTATTGGTCGCGCGCAAGCCACAACAATCATTACTCATGAGTGTCTCATACCGACGCGCATTTTATATGTAAATTGACGATGCACAACGACTTAATCCCGCGAGCTCACCGCCCCTGCGTGAAAACGCGTCACATGCTTTCTTTCAATTCGACGCTATAACACACAACGTGTATTTTTATACGAGTATACAGCACAGCGACGATCGTTTATACGCAAGCCATACGCGCTCGCAATTCGCGCGCCATACAGGCTGCGGCCTTGTAAGTGTGCTGCGTGGAAAGTGTCAAATGATCGGTGGGCGTGTAAAACGCATCAACCACTTTCCAGACCCAAAATCGACGGAATGAAAAAAAACTACGTACAAAAAAAAAACAGCTGGACTCTATAATAGCTGTGCTCGCGGTCCCGTACATGTATCATGTTATTTAACGTCGTTCTAACTTGGTCTTCGACAAGTGAGCTCTGCACTTTGCTCTTCATTTCGAGAGTATGACATGTGTTTTTTCTTCATGTAACTTCCCTCGCTCACAAATCGTTTACTTCAAATCTCGTACGATTGAAGTACGTCGTTATTGATCCTGCACTTGGATATTTTCGATTGGAAAGAAAACTTCAATTTGAAAAATAATATCTATAAATTCTTATTATAGAAGCGCGTCATATTTTTATGAGTTTATGCATTCTAAAATTAGATTACTTCGATGTGGATCTTGTATGCAGCATGGATGCTGGATATATTCAAGTGAAGTTTCTTAGATCGAGAAAATAAGTTTGCTTACGAATTTCGCGTCTGCGCGTTTGCGTGTATCAGTCGAACGCGTTATCTCCCTCGCGCCAGGCCTGAAGACCATGACATTATCAAATGACTGTTACGGGTCAGCAAAAATCTCGAGCTTGCCTTCGGACTTCTCTCAAGACTCTGTTTATATGCGTGCGATTCATTGGTCTCCCGGCCCCGAAGAACAGAATCTGCTTCCATCGTATAGTCTACCGTAACCTTTGAATGATTATCTCGAATAGTTGATAGTTTTTCTAGACTGTGAATTCGGTCATTTCTGAATGTGACATCAACTCAACCGATCCTAGCGATAAACTCTATAGCAATTCCATAAAATCACATGCGTCGTAGATAATGGCTGCATACGTCATAATTATTTGGACTACTTTAATATCTTTGAGAAAAAAAAATAAAAGAATAAATTCAATAATTTCAAAATCTAGTTAATCGATACTTTTTTGCTGCCCAGTTCTTTCGTAGTTTCGCAATTATTAAAAAAAAAAGACCAATCTTTCATTCGCATCTGAACAACAACTTGTTGCGTGCCAATGAACTCGTGCGCGTATTATCTCGAATCGCAATTATTTTCTTTCGACATCGAAGAGCTTCCCTCCCATGAGCGCGCCAACGATAATCGATAGATTTGCAATTGCAATTGCAGAAATAAAAATTACAAAATGTAGTTTGATTAGGCTTTGTAGAGTGTGCGTAAGACCTTGACCCTAGGAAGCCTCAAGCGACGTAGGTGTGTACGGGCAGCGCAGCAGCCGTAGATTGTCCCCGGAGAAAGAGATATATGCAACCTTATTCCTATCTAATCACTATTACTTGTGTATCATAGATAACATGGCTTTTTTTAGCTGTCCAAATCGTCGCTTACGACTCTTGACACGGATCAATGAGTCGATAATATCGCTTGCTACCGTGTCTATGTACAAAGGCGTCAAATTATTTCGATAAGCCTCTATAATCTGTTAAAAAGATTTGGTCTTGTATGTATGCGCGAGTTATAGTTTTCGATCGTCTCGGTTGAATCAAAACGAATAATTTTTTCAACTCAGCTCGGGAGAAAAAAAACATAGTTTGCGCGTTGAGTGTAAAATTATTTTTTTCGTTGACTCGCTTCGTGAGCCGTTAATAAAGATGTTAAAATTGAACTTTGAACGATAAAGTACGCCCCGTCGTTGACCGGCAATGTCTGTTGCGATAAAGTCGACTATCGTGCGCGTGTACCGTAGTTACACTTCCACGCAAATAATATGTCATGATACGTGTCGGAATTATTTTTATCGTGAGTCTGGTTACTTGTGTACATTTAGGCAAATCCTCTTGTAAAAATGACTATATTTTCGCTGGACAATATTTTACAAGCTCAAACTATGGTAGTTTTCTTTTATAAAATTTATAGATAGTCCGCTTGACCGAATATGTATCCACTGAAGAATTTTGAAACTTTTCAATTTTTCGAGAATTCACTCGTGAGAACGATCGAGCTTTTTTTACGTTTTTCGTTCTTTTGTCTCATTTCTCTTATTAACATGGAGTATATATTTTCTTTTTCTATATGAATAATAATTTGTCGGTCCAATAGTCAAAGGCCCCTTTTTTCAGGCATATATTTGCCCATAACAATAACGACTTCTGCAACGACACTTGAAAGAAACTCGTTGATGCTAAGTAACTGAATTATTTTGTTGAGCGCAACTTTACTTATGAAAAAGTACGACGCGACAGTTGACAATTGCGGCATCAGCAAGTGATCGAGTGTATCGTGCGCGCCGATTGGCAGAAAAGAAAAGCCGTCGCGCCACCCCGTCGGCACGAGGTAACGCGATCGTCACCATATGCATTCATGTAGGGCTCGAGTCAATATAATACGTATATATTAACGTCTGTGTGTGTAATGTGCGCGGGAGAGTGGAGTGCGATCCCAGCCCTTCTCGCTAAAAGGATATTCGATCGGGCCGCGAATACGGAGACGCCTAGAGGTAACTTTAGATGACGGTATGCCTAGTCACATATCATCTCTTTCTCTTTCTCTCTCTCTTTCTCTCCCGCTCTCTCCTCGGCTGTAATTGCGCTTCTTCTGATTTCGCTTAGTTTGGCGCCTTTCTCTGTATTTAATATGAGAATTAAAAAAACAACGCGCGAAGAGTCGTTGAACTATTATTGCGCGTTGCGCAGAGATACCGAGCCATTGCAAAAATCGCATTAATCTCAAATTCGTATGCGCGGCTGGAAAAAGTTGGAAAGTAAAACATAAAAAAAAACAAGTAAAGGAAAAAACGACGCAGCTTGCATCGTAATTGCGGACGAGCAAATGTGCGCGCGTGTACAAATGGCACTCGGTACGCGTACATACACTGTAGGTCGACGAGTCGCGGGGGTTTCGCGACTGCATAATACAAACATGTTTTGTACTTATCACCGGAAAGGCTCGGACGATAACGCCCATGTCCTCTTCCTCCTTTCTCGTCGCGCTGCTGCTACGTTTTACTATTTTATTGAAAACGAGAGAGGTCCTCTTCCGTTGACGCTCCGCAGCTGCTGCAATTTTTCATCCTTGATTTGCAAACACATCATATTTTTAATGAATCTGCGTGTTGGCTACCGCGCTCGGAAAAAAAATTCGCATTTTTCATTAAAAACGTCGTTGATAAAAAATTTTAATAGATAATTACGAGGAGAACGCTTATCACTTCGTTACGAAATTATTTTAGCGTATTAATTACGTTTTCTTCAAAATATACATCAAGATCCGCCTCAAAGCGTACGAATACAACCATATTATAGCGTGCCAGGAAACTACTTTCGCGCTCGTTTAATTTCGGCATGAGTAAATGATTGTGAAATATGTCCATGGCGTATATCTTTTTACACGAGCCAAAAAACAAAGTCGAATACAATTTATACACTGCACAAAGTACTCAATCGAAGTTACACACTAAAAAAATTTGACCTATTTTTCAAGTCGATGTCATTCGCTCGATGGCATCGCTTAGTGCATGCTAATTTCCACCTATATTGACATTAAATATGAAAAAAAAAAAAATGACGATGAACAATAAATTAGTGCACAACATCGATGCTGAGTACTTTACGGAGGGCCGTGAGTGCGTAAATTGCGGAGCGGTTCATACTCCGCTTTGGCGAAGAGACGGCACCGGCCATTATCTCTGCAATGCTTGCGGCCTTTACCACAAGATGAACGGCATGAATCGGCCATTGGTTAAGCAATCACGGCGAATGGTAAGCAGGGAGCGATCATCCAATCCTGGTAAAAAATAAGAGAGCTTTTTAACCGAATTGAAAAGATCTACTGGAATGTACATAAGAGAGTAAACAAAAAAAAGCAGATACTTCGTTCGAGCTTCTAGTATCGATTCATTAATTAATTTTTTTTTGTTTTTCATTACTTCAATATTATCATTTTTGCTTCAATACACACATTTATACTGCTTTTACAAAGAAAAATTACATCAACGGGGTTAATTTATTTTTATCGTACTTAGTGTTCATTCGATAAATTTTGAATTGATTGCTTGCAATTTAAACATTAGTGTAAATTCATCCGAGAAATTGATAAAATTGTCGAGTATTTAATTCAAATTATTGTTCGTTTACATTTAATGAATGCACAACATGTAGTACGTAACTTGAGTAACCGGTGTATAAATACGAAAAATTGATCGAGTAACGCCTGTGAAATGGCAACCTGTTAACCTAGTGTACATCATTTACTAGTTACAACCAGGAGCCTCTGTGGATTTTCGCCCTTGGCCGAATTGCTAAAAAAACCCTTCGCCAATGGCCACCCGCAAGTGAAACAAATGTTTAAAGATTCGCATCATCATCGAATGTGCGAAAGATGCGCGCTTAATGTATTAGTCAATTGTGGAAACTTAAAAAAAAAACTGTTTTCTTTTCTAACGACGATGATGTTGACTCGCCCTAACGTTTGGCCTAATGTCTGTTTCAGTGGCGGACCAGGGCGAAATCTGCAAAGGCTTCTATGGGAATACGTTTAGTAGTACTCCCAACCTTCGAGAAGAGAAATCAAATAATCGTCGCTTGGTAGGTGTCACATACCCATTCATGCATTTTTATTTCATTAATTTTTTTACTTATTTTTTTTTATTTTTCATATAATATGCATGCATACACTTATCTACTGTAATACACAAATTAATATCATTCAATTGCACTGTGATCTATAAAAAAATTGTTCTAGCTCGAATGTTTTAAATATTTGTTGCAATGAAAAATTGATAGTCGATTGCGAGTACAAAATTGATTATTATGGAATGAATTGTTTACAAAAGTACGAAATACATAAATATATTAAAAATGGTAATATCAGAATATTAGTATAGTACGTGCATTTGTTTAAAATTCCAGATAAATATTCATTTTAAAAGATGTTTAAAATTATCAAGCCAATGATTGAGTTCTCTTGTATTTTTGCTAAGTAGATCTTTCGATATTGGTGCATTTGAATCATTTACAGTAGTATTTGTTCAGCTTTCAGCATATACTCAGCTTATTTATTTAGAAACATTAAACTTGACAACTAATAGACACATTTTTTTTAAAGACGGCAGCTAGACGCTCTGGACTATCGTGCAGCAACTGCGCGACAAAGACAACATCGTTGTGGCGACGCAACGCCCAGGGGGATTCAGTTTGCAACGCTTGCGGACTTTATTTCAAACTGCACAACATTAATAGACCTTTGACGATGAAGAAGGACTCCATTCAGACGCGCAAACGTAAACCGAAAAATATGAAATTGACAGACACGCCAATATCAGGACCTGCACCTTGTGTCAATCATAACAACAATACTATCAGCAGCAATAACAATAACACTCATATCAAGATGGATCCTGGTAAGTTATTAATCCATTTAATGGTTTTTTACTGAGCCAACTCGACAAATTTAGAGGGTGATCTGAAACTTAATTTTTCATTTTCTATTTTTAGAAAACTACAGCGACATGCGTTTAGTCCCACAAACGACATATAACCCAGGTTTATACAGCATGTCCAACATTTACTACGATGTGAACGCACAACACCAGCCTCAACAGCAGCAGCAGCAGCAACACTCGCCTCATCATCACCATCATCAGCATCAGCAACACCAACAACAACAAGGTCACATTCTGAGCGAAAGTCACAATCACCACTCGCCTAAGATCGAATGCCCGTCGCCTCCAGGCCCAACACGATCACCCGTCCTAGTAACAGCTTAATTAGTGATTAGTGATCTTCCTTGTAATTAGTTACATATGTAAATATTTTTAAATATTAGGAGTAGATTATAAAAATCAGTTACAAATATTCATTTTTTTTTTACTATTAAAATTGTAGACCCATTTGATTGCTAATAGAGCGAGAATCATTTTTAGTTTTAAGTTGTACAGTTTTCATAATAAAAAAAATTATTATTATATAAGTAAGTAATAGAAATTCTGGTGAAAAATTAGCTTGTAGCAAAATTTTCCATTATGTATTTATTACTTAAAATACATATAAAAAGTTACAGTTATAAATAGATTCGATAAACCATCTTGATATGAATTTATCAAATTTACATTATTATATATTTTGTTGTTAGTGAAAATTTAATTGGAAATGTTAGTATTTATTTAGCAATGATGCATGTAAGACTTACTGTTCGCGGTATTTGCGCATTTTTTGAACAGAGAATGAAACAACTTATAATTAGTGAACGTAAAAATAATGCAAACTGATGAATCAAATTCTATCAATTTGCAGCTTTTTCTTTTTAAATTAAAAATGAAAAAGAACCTTATTGGAAAATTTAAAAAAATTGTGAGGGAATTATAATAGGTAGAAAATGACTTCTTTTTTAAATACAAAATGTTATTATATTGCAAGTTATTGAATTGTTTTTATTGTGTAATAAACATTCTGAATAGTAAAAATTAATCTTTCTTTTTATTATCAGATTTATATTTTATCATATTATATGGTCAATTAAACAATGCAATAACTAAAAATGTTACAAAAAAGCCTCGTATAAAAGAACTTATTCTCATATGTACATTAATTACAAATCTTGTAATGATTAAAACGAGTAAGGGGATAAGTGAAAGTTGTTTATGTCTCATTAGCACGTAATTCTCACCATAACGTACTATTATTTTTCAACAAGATCTATTAAAGAAAACATCAAAATAAACAAAATTAAAAAATATATATTTTATCGTTGTTTTTAATTCTATTTACATTGCAAAGACATTACTGTAATTGCTGTAATTAATGTTTGAATATAACATAGTATTTTTAAGTGCAATGCACTCAAAGAAAGTCAGCTTATGGAAATAAATGTCTCATCAGTGGGTGACTAATCTGGAATTTGGAGGAAAATTGGACATCACGTGGTTATATTAAAACTTGATTTTTGTCAAATCGTTATGTCATTAGTCTTCAAATTTTGAAAAATTTCTCGTTAACATAATGTTAAAGCTCATATCATTCAGCTATAAAATTAAAAATTAACTAAAAAAGACATAGACTTATTAAAAACTTTTTCAATAATTTTTCAAAGATGTGTACGTAGTTTTTAAACAAGTTTTTGAAACACACCTCAATAAAACTTTTCGAAAATTATCTTTCTTACCATGGATTCGGAGTATTTGTACAAACATTTTTATCATGTAAAAAAGAATTTGTTTTAAATGTATTGTCAGTTTCATATTATTACATCATTATTCTCGTTATAAACGCCAAAAAAATGTTAACATACTAAATTAAAATACTTCACAAAGCGTAATTAAAGGGTTGAAAGTATATTAGCAGTATAATACAGATAGTATAATACCGATATTAGCTAAGTTTCATCATAATTGTATGCGGAAGCTCCAGAAGTGAATGAACTTGTTTACAAGCTCAACTTAACAAAGTGTGAAAATTAAAGACCGGAAGGTTGGATGAATATTGGGATGGTCCATGGATCAAATCACAGTGGCAGTTTGGACAAAACAATATGCAAATAATAGTTAACATTCAAAATATTTGATGAGAAAGATTACACGTCATTTCCGTACTATTCAAGTAATTTAAATTATCCAATGTTTCACGAGAGTAGTGTTAGATGAAATTCTGAACGATGTAGCAAATATGAATCAACGAGATGTTCTTTCAATCTTCTCTGCATTACTCACATATCCTAACACAAGTCAAAAAACACACAATGGACGAATTCAACTCTGTAACTGTAACTTTACAGGATATGCTTCTATATAGCGGAAAGTCAACGAACTGTCTGAACCACGCAGCGAAACACAGTGGGTTTGTATATTTTTCGAATGTACGATAAGATGATAGAGCTCCGCGATAATTTTGTCTTAAATGTGCGTGTATACACACATATATTTTCTGTTTATTTACTGTTATATAATTGTTAAAATAAGATATCGCCTATAAACTGAACATTTGAAACTTACGCATGAATTGACAAAAAAAGCCGAGCGGGAAGCTCTTTAACACCTCTTAAAAGTACAGTGCTATTTTCCGTTCCCTTTTTTTTATTTTCGTAAATACTCTGAACCATGCTTATAATCTCACCTGTGCGCAGTTGATTCTTATCTTGCCGAGGATTTTTTTCAATGTGTGCTCTAGAGCCATGACGACACCCTCGCTTGCGATAACTAAAACTCAGCGTCGTATAATAGGAAGTGTTGCAAGATAGCGGTGAAATGGAAAATGCACGAAGAGCAAAGCCACAAGAAGATCTATCTACATGAAACGAGACCAAAAAACTTGCCGACATCTTTCATTTTTCCATTTTACGGTTTTATCAAGATCTAACTTAATGATCCAAAGTGAAAATTTCGAAGATTCGAGAGTAAGTTTAGAATTTTTATTTAGAGCTGCCATGACGAATCTACTTAATGATCCCAATTTAACGTGTAGCATTCTCAAAAAACATTTAAATAATCATTAAATTGTCTTAGTGGAAGTTTACATTTCAAGCACTATTCAAGCATTTTCCATTGGGGGTTTGCTTGATTATTACTATTAAATATTGAAATTTTGAAAAGTACTTCCCTGGGATGTTTATAACTTAATTTGAAAAAAAGGCAATAATGAGAAAATTTTTAATAAAATTTATGACTAGTTGCCCATAATCACATTCACAAAATTTCAAATATCGCGTGAATAAATACAAGGCACGATTTTTTTCAATAAATATTTTTATTTTAGCGTTAAATAAAAATACAAGTATCGTTTTCTTTTCAATTGATTATTTATACGACATTATTTTTTAATTTTTTTATTAATGAATTAAAACAACAAGCTTTTTAAAGCAGCTTAAATGCTAAACTTTGTTATATGACATTTTATCTTGTCTTCTTTAATGATATAAGGATTTTATTAATTTATTGGCAAAACTATTTAGTTTTTATTTTTTATACGGTATTACACGCTCTTCCTACGTTTCTGAAAAAAAACCTGAAAAAAATTAAAAGGAAAGCGAATTTATAAAAATGTGAGTAGACTTTGTCATAAACATTGTATAGATCGAGGCATTAGTGTGAAGCAGCGGCGAATCGAGCGAGTGTCGCATGATACGTCGATGTACATTTCACACTCGTGCCGTTTCGAGATGTTACTGCTAGACGGCGTGGGTGTGTTAGCTCCATAGACTATCGTCGACTGCGTGTGGTATATTATACATTTTGCAGCTTGACGCTTGCACCTGTGTCAAGTATCCCGCACAGCGAGGGAGCACAACTTTTGCACCAGCAGCAGCAGAAGCAGCAGCAGCAGCAGCAAAGCCGTCGTCTCGCGAAAACAGTGCACGTGTGTATGTGTGTTGTACGGTAGCGGATTATTCGGCCCACGAAGGAAAAAAATCGAGCCAGCATCTGAATTCGCCGTAATCGATCGAGCCGATTCAACCAACGTCTCTTATCACGCAAATTTTCGCCCGAAAAATATATACCGATCCGAGCGTTTTCTTTTCGGCAACCTGTACAAATATTAATAGGTGAGTCGCAATTTTTCATTTTTTATAACGTATTCGTACTGATAAGGTCATGTTGTCTGTATATGATTTTCTGCCGGTTTTTATCTCGGAATAATATACACAGAATAATGATACATCTACAAATTCACGCTATTATTTGCTCTAAGTAAAGGTATTTTCTAGTCGTTTCAAAGCGTTTAACGTATACACGAATCATGAGTAGCACTCGTACGTACAAGTCGCACATGTATGATACATGTATATTGTTCGCAGACACCGACGCTCGGGCTCGCTGGCGCGCGCGCTCATTTACACTTAATGATTTGTTAGCTCGGGTATTTTGTAATCAGGTGGTGCGTTGGAGACTTTTTTATGAGGTTGACTCTGCTTGCGATCGCTCTTTACTTCGGCTCCATTAATTATAAGCATAGTTTATTTTTAATTGCCGATGCTCGGTTACATTTTCTTCGATTTTGCAGCACAATTGGTATTACCCGGGCGTGACTCCCGACTTTAATCCAATGGCGAAAATCCGATTGTTTAATTTATCGTTCGAGCGCTTAAACTCACACTAAAAATTGTCTCGAAAACACAGCTGTAAGGTAACTTTAATGTGTCTCGTCGTTGCCGAATGAAAGCGCGAATTAAAATATAAAAGCATCCGTGAAATGAGGTGGTAAAGCGATTTTTTCATTTGAAATTTATTTTCAATAAGCACAGGTAGTTGAATTTGAAATTGAAGACTGAAAACTCACGTCTAATACTTTTCTTGCTCCTTCAAACGTTATAACACCATATTGTGTTTACACGAATTTCAATGAACCCTAAAGCTTATAACTTGATCCTAACACGCATCTTAGAATAATCTAAGTACTCACTGAAATTTTTAAAATTTCAATATTAGTTGAAAATTTTATTGTATGTTAACCCAACCAACTACTCGCTGACTTTATGTACATTGAAATATTGGAGCATTTCATATAATTTTAAACTCAAAATGATGAAATACTCTCTTGATAAATTCAAACACTGTAACAGCTGACATACAGTTTAAAATTCCACAATCTTACACCGCACAAGCAACATAAGCAACACAGTAATTATAGAAGCTCATAACTTTTATAGCACGATTTTTTCGACATTTTTGTGGTTCAAAAGATGATGTACATCGATACCCACAAGTAGACACTTTTAAAAAATTCCTGCAATACAGAAGCTTTTGAAGCACACATAACCGATTCCAATGAAAAACATACAGCCACTTTTCCAATCACTCCTTTGCCGTACACTCGCGTCTTTTTGTCGTCGAATTGATTTTGGCAACCAACGGGTTGAAATGAAAAAAAAACTTACAGCGACGAATCCGAGGTTAGAGACTCTTAACGAAGTGTGCTCGAGATCCTCGGTTCGGAGGTATGTATAAACGCAAGCAACATCGGTGATACACTGTGTTTGTGAATTATTCGTACGATAAAATGTTTTATTAATGATTAGGAAATTGTGCTAGCTGCAGATTACAAATACGCAATAGATAATGAAAATTAAGTTGTTAGAAGATAACGACAATGTATCTTTGCGATTGCGATTTTTTTTTATTTAAATCGATCGTCGCCGGCCGGAATAACAATGCCGGGCGAGACGCGGGGGGATTATTATCAACAGTTGTTCTTCCATAAATAAGCTTAAAAATTTTTTTTGTCGATAAATCACGCCTGGCTCGTGCTCGCAGCCATTTCGTTGAAAGCTCGTATAATACAGTCGCATGTCGCATGTGTATGCGTACCTGGGCTTGTATTGCGGCAATTGCCTCGTTTATTATAAGCGATTATTGGCAATAAGCGAGGCATATTTCGCAGCAGACGCGATGCGCGAGGAGCGTAATTTGACTGATAATGCGATTGATTCGCGAACTTACAGCTGCAAAATCGTCAAACGATAAGAATACGATGGCACAATGTAGCGTCGCTGTGCATGGTTTATTGCTACCAATTATGTGCCAAGCAACGCCGAGAATCATTACGATGAGAGTTGTAATAATAAAAAAAATAAGCACGAGACATTGAGACGCGCAGGAAATGTAATACCAAGTAATACTGGTATTACATTCAAACTAAAGCTCGAACGATTTACTATTATTGTGGCAATTTACAAGTCGTCGTCGCGCGGGTCTAAATTAGTATTTTTTTTCGTATGAAACATTGCGTGCGCGACACATGATGCAGGTGAATTTCGGAATCGCGTCGCGTCACGTTAATAAACATCAATACGTCGGACACGTAGGCAAATCAGCTCGATCGCGCGCTATCGTAAACATCATCATCGTCATCCGAGCGAGTCTTTTTTTCGAATCGAACGAGATTTTTAACGCGTTCGGCCCTGGGGTGCATAATCGTCGTCGTCGTCGTCGTCACACCGCGACGAACAATATCGATCGCGAAGCTCGATCGATCGATCCGCGGCGAGCTTATAATTGCACGCCAATAACGCACACGACCACGGTGCATGCACAAATCACAACGACGTCCTCGTGCGCGCGCAATAATACAACGAGTATATATAAAATATGACAGAGCGCGCGATCGTTCGATCGGCCGTCGGGGGAATTTCCACGTCGAAAAGTGCGCCTCGCGGTGTAACGTGCGGCTAGAAATTTTATAATCGTACGATATTAAGTGTGCGCGTTACATTGCAGGTACATTGCCTTAATAGTTTTACAGACACATGTAATGGTAGTTTCGGTGAGAAGTGCTTTATAGATTTTGAGAAAAGACGCGCCGCTCGCTCGCACGTCGTTTATATACACATACATATAAAGCACGTAGACAATCAAAAAAGTGGCGCACGCACACAGGTACGATATATAATCTTGCGCATCGAACAACCTGTACATAGCGTATAGGCGCGTGTGTAGGTGTACGCGTCGTCGTCGTCGTCGTCTGCCTGTGCATGCGCGCGTATACAACGAAGAAGATATCGATGTGTTCGAGTCATGATACATATATAGTCGTGCAATTACGCAAGCCATCTCTCGAGCCTTACTCACGTACGATACATTTGAGTCAGGCCGCGTGCAAAGCTCGCGAGCCACATACATGTCGCTCCATGAGCTCTCGTTGGAGTTATATTGGCGCGTACGCGCACAGGTACACTTTACGCATATACGTAGCTCGCGAGCACACATACGCGCGTATATGGTGTCCGGGTATAGGTGCGATAGCTGCGAGTACTCGACAAGTGCCAGGCACGTGTTATCGATGATAAGCGCCTTTGGAATCGTCAAATATAACGAGACTGGAGCATCTTGATCGTACACGCATACATGTACTGGCGCGAGTCGCGTCGAGCGCAAACTCGCGGATCGTTGGCAGTTCGCGGAAAAAAGTTAGCGCTGTTGTTGTGTAGCTATGTACGTCTTCGCGCCGTATTAGCCCGATCGTCCACGGGTTGACGTTTGACGCGCCTCTGTCGCGCACACGCACACAACACGCGCGCGCAAGCCGATCATCGATCGATCATCCTACAAAACACATTAAAGATCTGTATCGGAGGTATCGATCTATTGGAATCCAATATATACCGGGTTGGTAGCTCGCGAGCCTAGTGGATGTCAACGACGATAAGCCGCAAGACAAAAATTCGTCGTAGGATATATATATCGCGGGCTTCGATCTGTATCTGCGCTGTCGCCGCTCATGCCACTCGTGTAGTCTCTTTATTATATTGTACTCTTTTTACCGAGCTCGCGCGGTTAGCCTTTGACGAAATTTTCAAACTCCGGCACGTAGCCGCGCTCGCGCAAAGATCGATTTGCTTCGCTTCGTAATGCCTGTTTACTCCAACATACACTCTCATTAGGCTTTTAATACGCACACACACGAATAATACAGACATTTGCGCGCGTACAGATACATTCGCGCTGATAAGAGAGACGCGACTTGCACACTCTGATTTTTTCGCCTTTTTTTTTTCATAAATACACGCACACAGGTTGATTGGGATTTTCGTGACGCAAGAGTTCACCTTCGCTATACACACGCAAAAAAAAAAAAAAAGACGACGCGCGAGCGTTTTTTTTCTCGCTGTAAGTGTGTACTCGCACGTACAACGCGTGCAGGATGCTTTAGGTGTGTTTGCGCGCGCGGACGGACGCCATTTCTGCGCAGGCACCGCATACGGCTTCGTGCGTTGTGCAGTCGTTGCGCCGAGCAAACAGCGCGATCGCGAAAAACTCGAGCGCCGAGTCGAGTCGCGAGCTCGATTTTTCTGCCTCGATCGTGCCCGTGTGAAGAATTACACCGCCAAACACGATCGCCATATATTACGCGGTTATCCTCGTTCTAATTTCATTTTTGTCACTCGTTGACATCGAACAAGCCATTGTTAATTTCCACAGGGTCTCACGGTTAATAATAAGTTCAAAACCGCGCACTCGCGCAGGTAAGGATGATTGACTGCGCGCGAGCTTTGTACAGGTATCTCATAAGAGATCGTAAATTAATAAACGCAAAGTCGGCAGCACTCAAAAAGAAGAGAAAAAGAAGAACTTTTTCACATATTATACCGAAAGTTTGTCTTGCTATACGATAAGATGGATGAGAAGAGTCGAGGCGCCGCGAGCGACTCTTTGTTCGGGTTATGAAAATTGGACGTAATAATACACGCGAGATCGAAACGTTCGTTCCTTACGATTCTTTCTTCGCCACATTATTGTATACATTATTGAATGCATGCAAGGCACAAGAGTTGATGTAACGTACGTAAAGCAAACAATGGAATAATTTTTTCGAAAAAAAAAAAAAAAAAATTCACTTCGTCGTTCACTATTTTCGTATTATTTGTTTTTCTGGAGCACACACACGAAACTCGGGAATTATTCACTTGTTTAATTACGCAAGATCAGCAATAAAAAACTTGCTTTTACAATTTTATTGGCAGAATATTACCGAAGAAGAACTTTTTGTCCCCCAAGCGGGATAGGGAAAAGCAGTTGTCGCAGCGGTTTCTTTTCTTCTTCGACTCGGAGTTTTTCTCGAACAGAGTAAACATCGGCTGCAGCCGCGTGTAAGGCACTTGAACAAAGCGATGGTCGATCGGAACACACAATTATTTCGCAAATCACAGTAACACTTGCTCCGCCGCTGCACGAGTTGATTCAATTGTAATTCATGCGCCGTTCTGCGAATTTTTCAATTACATAGACGTGTAATCCCAATTGCGTGCTGCAGTGCTTAACGAAATTTTACACATTCTGTCAAGTCAAGGAGGCCTCTGCTGACTGCTGTTGCCGCAGTCTGGTACCAGTTGACTGGGAAAATTATCATTTTAGCTGATAATAGCTAATGTAATGATGCAGTTTTATCTCTCTTATTATCATGGGAAACGAGATAAATCGCGATAGTGCCGTTTATTTTGACAGTATGAGTCGCGGCACCTATATATATATATTTACGCGCTCGTACATTCTTAAGAAAGGCTTTGCAGCTCGATGGCTGCAAATGCGCGCGAGCAGCTCGCGCGGACAATTTGTCGTTTTTCTGTTCGACGACTTTTCCGATTACGGCTTCAAAACAATCGGTTTTGAGGTTTCTATTTCTATTAAATTCCGATTCCTCATGAGATCAAGATTGTTGCAATTTCGAATAAGGACATTTAAATTTGTAAATGTACCTTCGGTTCAAATTTTTTTTTTCAAAGGCTTGATGTACTTTTAACGACTTTTGGAATGAATCGTAAGTTCAATTCAAGCCGAAATAGATAACTTCACATTGTTGCACGTATGCACGTGCACACTTCACAGACTTTATAATACCATCTGACGCATAAAGATTTAAAAAAACGTTATTTATTTCAGAAATAATCTCCATTAATCGATCGTCATTGTGACGCTTACACCGAACTCGTTAATGACCATCGCGGTTGGTACATCGGAAAAACTTAAATCTAGTGGGTTAAAAAACGTCTAATGGTTGACAAGAAAGTTCATAAATGTAGTACATTTATCTAAAAAAGGTACCTAGTTATCGATTCAAACATATATGTGAGTTTAGAAACCACGAGGCGACGCTTTTATACAGAGGATACTTTCTCATTTGGTCGTGGCGGGACCCATCGTGTGAGCATGTCTGAGATGCATGTTCCGATATATGTGGCGATCATATATGAAAATAAATAAATAAATAAAAAAACATGTGAATATTGTATACCCTCGTGTCCGTGTGTGTGCGTGTGCGATGCCGCTCAGAGTTGTGTATATATTCAAGCATCGACGCAGAGTTTATCGGTTCTATAAACACCTGAAAGACAGATAGTGATTTATTGATTGAGAGAAAAAATATACGACTACATATATAAATACATTCTATGTGTGTGTGTATGTGTATGTATACTAGTCTAAGTGAAAAGTACGGGTAAATTAGAGTTGTTGTTGACAGCGTTACATAGTTTACCGGAGTCTCATAGGAGTCAACTTTGCAGCGCATGATAAAAAAGTGTAACGTCCAATGCAAATATTATGAAAGCAGTTGATGCCATTAAAATGCATATGAAAGGTATTTTTTTTGATAATTTCGCGTACGGTTTACTTTCGGTAGCCGTGTTGTCGCAAAGATTGACCATCAAAAAAAGAAAAAGAGGGAGGAGGAGTTATCAGTTGGACAGTCGAATAATTTTGATCGGCTATACGCGTGGATGATTCCTGAAATTACCGGCTCGCGATCGTATGAGAAAGAAAGAATTGCGCTCGAGCGACGGTCTGCGGGGCGAGAAAAACAGTAATCGATTGATTTATTGAAGCCGATAAGTAAAATGAAGTGCTCGCGGACAATGAGAATTAACAACGTGGCGATTTTTTTTTTCATTTCAATGGATAAAACGCGTCGAGCGATCCGCGCCTTATCAGTCTAAAAATCCATGCTCTTGAAACAACAGAGTATATGCGAGCTCGCGCACGAGTTGGCGACGAGATGACTCATCAATTGCCACCGCCGTCGCAGCAGCAGCAGCAGCTTTAGCGCGGCACGTTACAGTCACCTGCGATCATCAGCGGCTATATACATCGGTAATTGACAAGGTTGCAAAAAAAATCAATAATCCAGCTCGAAGCTCGACGAGAGCCACATGCGCGACTTCGGAGCAACAACGAAGCTATATATATTCGTACACTAGCGCGTTATTTGCTCGTTAGCATGGCAGTAAAAGTACGAGCGCGAAGAGAAAAGTCGGAAAGGCCAAGCACTCCTTTCTTTCTCAATGCATCTCGACTATGGTTCCCCGTGGCCAGCCGGAAAGGATGTGAGCGAAACTTCCGCTCGTCTTGTCGAATTTGTCATCGATCCGCATGGCTAAAATGTCTTTCTCTTTGCCTCTCATTCAAAAGTCGCTAACCGGACCTTAAAGCAGGCGAGAGAGCATTACGAAACCGCATCCAAAGCTCGCGAGCCCATGTGTACCGTCAGCTTCTGCGCTAGCTGTTGCGCAAATACAGGCAGTTCGGTAGCCCCCGTTGATTACGAGTGTGTGTGTGTTTGCTCACACATATATATAATAGATATAGCACCGTGTGCTGTGCGGATGACGCACGCGCGAGCGAGTTCGCGTCTCGATTTATCACGCCCCCGTCGCTTCGCGATTCGACGCGAGGCTCGCAAATCGAGAGGCCGCCTCGGCTACCGCTGCCGGCTGCGGCTCTCCCACCAGTTGGTGGTGGCGGCGGCGGCGTCGACGCGGGCCGCGATCCGCGTCGCGGGTCAACTTCCGATCTGGCGAGCGACGTTGCGACCATCTGGTTCTGACGATTTCGAGCACCTGATTTACCGCATGACAAATCTTGTACATAGGCTGTGCGCCTGTGTGTATAATCAGGCTACTCGCTTATGTCAATGCTCGCAACCTGTCCCCCCGAGCACGTAGTATATATACCCAATTTAAAAATATTATTAAGTCATATGCATATTGATACGACGTTGCCCCCCTCGCGTGTGGCACGCGCCGATAATACGAACTATCCTTGCCATCGGCTCTATGTGCCCACAACATGTCGCGTTAACGTTAAACAAGTATACAGTTAAAAAAGCTGGGGAGAGATAGTTTGACCGATCAATGAAAGGATCGGGCAATATGTTCGCTGGATGTTGACAGGATGCGATACCTGAAAGATGTTCTGAAAAAAAATTAATAAGCGTTTTAACAATCGATTTCAAAAGAGTTGTTTTTGACTCACTGAAGTGCGCAACAATAATTTCCATGCAAGTTACAAACAAATTAACCATAATAATTTCATTCAAAAATAATTAAATTTAAAAAAGCATGTTATCTTCAAAACATTTTTATCATTTGATTATTTGTATACATTCTTCAATGCGAGATGACAAGATCACGAATTGAAGAATCATGTCACATCTTTGGAGCGAGTTGCATCTGATATATTTATAAATGAAAGTGGGTGTGTGTTTGCTTCTACATTTTGGAAATGGGAAAATAACGGCTAATAATATTTATTTATAAATGGCTTTATTTAATAAACACATAGCATGGATATGTGCACATTACAAAATTCCACTCACTTACTTACTGCAGAAGGAGGAAAAGCGAACGAAGTGGTACACAGGCAGCTCGGCAACTCGGGCGCTCTTACGAAAAAAGCGAGCTGCATCTATATCGCGCCTGCTTTTTTAATGTGTATAACATGAGAATTGCCATGAGAGGCATTTATATACGTATACAAGAGTCCCTTATCAGCGCGCACTATACGTTTTTGTGCTTATCAGCTCGCGGCGCAGGGTAAACAGAGTCTCGCTTGTGTCAATCATCACGAGTCTTGTGCCGCCTTTGCATTAGTACACCCACAGACGCGCACCACGGCGATTGTGCAGCTTATTTAATCACGCTCCCCTTTTTCATACTTACCATGGGCCATCGCTTTGTTTATTGTAACGCGCGAGTGGCGTAACTACGCACTCGCTGAAAAATTTACCCGCATCTCTGATTTTTCCTCTCGTTAGTCTACTAGACGATTCGCCTCCAAAATGCAAGTGGTTAGACAGAATCAAAATCTTTTATACCCGATGCACGTTTTCATATATAGATAAGATTTTCTTTGGAAAATACTCCAATGCTTCAAACATGATGGATTGTTGTGGCTATTAATGTAGACAGACTAATCCGTGTGGCGCCGCTATTCATGCATTTTCCAAGACCATCGAATCTACGATCAAGCGGGCACGAATCACGAATCATTTTCTATTCTTCTCAGAAGAATAGTACGCAGGTCATGTCACACTACAGTTTAATTACCTGCGAGGTGTTTTTAATGCCTTTTTAATAACCACAGCTCTTTACATTGTGTATACGTACGTCTCTTACTCCCACTCCTCTCTTCGTCGGACGTCCCCCCCGCACATCCAGCCTCCCACCCTGGCCGAGCGCGAGGTTCATGTGTATGTGACTCTAGTCGAGTGTTTCAATCAGTCACGCAGAGAGCCTCATTCGAGTCTACACAAGTGTAGAGGTAACTAAACTCAGGTGCGAGGAGTATTGCTCGATTCGATAAATATTCGAAGTTTAGAGTGTGTGGCTCATTTTCAAAGGCACCAGGAACAAATATACTTATACACATGCACGTATAAACAAATCTAAACGTGCGTATTATACCTGAAGAAAAAAAGTTTTGAGTGTCTTTACAAGTGTGAAAGAACATTTTTCCCCGGTATACTTGTGGACGTTGTAAATGCAGTTACCATTAACTATGGAGGTAAATATTTCCGAGATATTTTTTAAATTTACTTGAGTGTGTTATCCATAAAAAATTATAGAAATATTGAATTGAATATGTCAGTTTCATACTGTTCTAAGTGAGTGTATTCAGTGCTTCTCGTACGCAGCATTTGTTCAAACATACAAAAGCAGAACTTGCGCCAACATTAACTTAAGATTTTGCATAACTAATAACAAGTTGCTTTGACCTCTGACATAATTTTTATCTACTAAAAAGTATCCCATGTGCTTTGTTATCCATTTTTTTCTAATCGAGATAATTTTTCTTAAATACGAAGTTTGATTACAAACAATTGGCTTACGTATTAAATCGATTGGAAAGCAGTCGACGCTTGATTTGGTTCTAGCTAATGAAACATATTATAGAAATCTGTAATTATCAATAGCTATGAATCAATAATTATTATTTACTTACTAAACAAGCATTGTTGCTTTTTATGAATGGTAAAGTTCGAAACAAAGAGCTGAAACCTGCGTGCCAATCGACAATTCACAAATTGATTAATTTCCATGTGTTCGTTAGTTCGCAATAGTTGTATACATAAATTTCAGCACGTGAGCATCGGTGCGCAAGCGTATCGGCGCGCAATTTTGATTAGTGAATTCGCTCGATTTTACCTCTCGTTCAAGTACGATCGCGCGCGTCAAAGTAGTTGCGTCCAGGAGCGAAAAAAAGGAGATTTAACACAAGGATGGAAATTCCTTCACGTTGGCGAAAACGATGTGCAATCATCGAGTCTCGTACACGTTATAAGCAGGCATAGAGTCAGAGCATTTGGCAAAAGAGGAAGTCGAAACTTGACATTGCCTCGGCGGAAGTGACGATCGTGCAAACAAGTGATCTCTCGCACTCTCGGGCGCGCGCGGGCGACTTTTCTCGACAAACGAGGTGTGCCTTCTCTCTTTCTCTATTTCACGAGGTGCTTCTTCATCGCACAGCCTATATTATATATAGTAGTATATATATTCTCAAATAGCACTCGAGAGCTCGGGTCGCGTGCCGTCGCTCGTTCACGAGCAAATAATACACCTCATTATGTGCCGTGTCTCACCGCGCGTCGTCATTCATTTTTTTTCTGTATGGGGCCACCGAAGTACGCTAAATACCTCTCTAACATACCCAAGTAGTCTACTTAGTTTCATAATGTGTTTTCACTTATCGAAGCCTAAATTACATGTACGTGTCTTCCAAACCTATGTTAATTAACATATGTATGGCTGATGGATGTAAAATATTTCCTGCGCCGCGACTCGTGTCTTGTGTCGCGGACACTTAAATGCAACCACGCGATAATAGAATCACTTTCAATAAGAATGAACGACTTCGTGATTAGTGTGATTCCAACAAAAAGTCACTGCCGTATATTGTATGCAATAACGGGTATAGAAAAATGTAAACAAGGATTCGGTCTTTTTTTTATACTTGTGTAAATATACGTCTCTATTTTTATCTCGATCGTGTCAGTGTCGACGCGGAACGACACTATACGCGCCGATCGTAAAGTAATAAGGTTCCAAATTATACGACGCGGGTACTTATATATTAAAAGTAAAATTTGCACTGCACACATAAGACTCTCGAGTGACTAATCTCCTTGCGATGGAGTAGTGCAATTACACAGACGCGTGTGCGACATTCGTGATTCTGAAAATATCAGCGAGGATTTTAAGGCTGTATTCGCGTAAAAGAACAAATGGATCTATATACAAATAAAAGCGAATTTTTAGTGCGTGTATCTATATAAATGAGTTGACACTGACGCTCACTCAATATACTAGAATGAGTCGAGGTGCGCAACGATCTTGGTGTTTTCCCGCGATGCGATGACTATTAACTGCAGTTTCTTCGTAGAATCTTTGCTCATGGGAATGGTCAGAAAATTTTTTATCTTTCAACAATGAATCATTGACTTCTTAATTTTGTTGAAATAGGTTGGATGCATAAAAGCATGCAAGTCCGCCGTTGACATTATTTAGTTTCTATTTTTATTTGATCGAGATGTAGCGATAGTTTTTGTTCATTTATATAATATAATATATGTTCAATTGTGTCTGTCTTGAAAGAACAGTATAAAAAATAGAACTTAGTATTATCGTTTACAGGAGACAATGTCGGAGCCTTTTCAAAAGCATCGGCTAGAAGAAAAAATTGAGTGGCAGAATCCTGGACATGTTTCACCTGGGCAGAGGGATGATAGTCATCATCCCCAACAACAGCAGCAGCAGCAACAACAACAAGAACAACTGCAGCAGCAACAACAAGAACAATTGCAGCAGCAACAGCAGCAAGAACAGTTGCAACAGCAACAAGAGCAATTGCAACAGCAGCAGCAGCAGCAACAACAACAACAACAACAGCAACAGGAGCAACAACAAACACAACAACAGCATCTGCATCAACAGCATAGCCAGCATCATCATCATCAGCAGCAGCAGCAACAACAAACAATCCAACAAACTCAACATCAACAGGAGCAAGCACAAGCGCAGCCTCAATCGAATCAACAATCTCAGCAGCCCCAGCAACAGGCCCAAACGCAGCAACAGCCCCAACAGCAGCAACTGATCGTCGAGAGTCCCAGGAGTGTGATTCAGAGTCATCGGCACGTACGAACGATAACGACCTCAGGTCACATAACGACCACTATCGAGCCGACCACCGTATGTTCGCCCGTGGAGACGGTCAATGAGATTGCCATCGCAGTGACGCAGTCGCCCGGCGACGTCAAAGACGCTGCTACTCTGTACAGAGACGAGGCTCAGGCTCAGCCGACCCAGTTCCAGATACAGCTGCAGCCGGTCACGTTGCACGAGCACGGCGCCGTAGACAATCAGCACACTCAGCAGGTCATCTTCACCACGTCCAACGTCGAGGATTTGCACATCAAAACGGAGGATGGAACCGACGTGCAGTTGACGATCGACGATCAGCATAGGTAAATATACGCTACGGTCTTTCAAAAATAATTTTGTTAAGAACGAATTAATTATAGATGCAAATTTATTTCAGATTTGAGGGATTAGGCGACAAGCCTGTGACGTACATAGTGCACGCTCCACGCCCAACGGCGGCAACTTACAGCCCGCCCATCTCCATGCAATCGCAGCCACAGCAGCCGCAGCAACAAGCGCAACCTCAGCAGCAGCAGCAGCAGCAGCAGCAGCCACCCGCGCAGCGAGGTCAAATCCTTCAGAACGTTCCTACGAGCGATGCTTACGAAGTCCAGCAGCCGACCATAGTGCAACAGTCGCAACACATTGCTCATCTCAGCCCTTCGAGTCATCAGAGCTACTCGCCACCGATCGATGCGCAAATGAGATTGGTGCAGCATCAGCAGCAGCAACATCATCAGCATCATCAGCATCATCAGCACCAGCATCAACAACAACAAGCGCAGCAACCACAGCATCATCATCCCCATCCGCAGCAGCAGCAGCAGCAGCAGCAGCAGCAGCAGCAGCAGCAACAACAGCAGCATCATGCTCAAATTGCTTACGTCGAGAACAACGGCCTGGTCAAGTACAGCGCTGAGGTCAACGTGGCTCCGGAGAGCATGAAGGTATCTTCGAGTACCTACACCACATTGGAGTCCGTGCCGTTGACCACAGCTCAGACCCCCGTCTACAGCCAGTACATCCAGGCCGAGTCGTTGACCCAGGGCCCCAGCTACACGTACTCCAAGCACGCGGAGCTCATGTACTTGCCGCCATCTAGTCAAGCCCCGTCTCGCGTAGAGGTAAGACTTCTTCTTCAATTTTCTTACATCGACGCGTCGCTGTTTTTCTCTCTCTCGCGATCGTCCTCAGTACCGGCTGCAACAAAACACACGAGCTTCAGCGTCAGACAAACTCGATTGACCGCGCGATTGACAGATACAGCGTGCAAATAAAAACAGACTCATCGCGGACGAATGCAAACAAACTTTTCAGCCGCATTATCGCACTTGCGTGAGGCCTTTTTTTTTAAACATAATATTCAATGCTATCAGATCGTCGAAGAGAATAAACAGCGAATGTGTGTATAAATATCTCTGGCTCGGCTCGAGGCTCAATTTCGATGTATATTTATTCACAGATGGAACATGCCGCTGGTTTGTACATCAAGAGCGACCCCACGCTGTCTTCGTCGTCGCTGATGCGCACGGCACCGCTTCAGTACGAGCAGCCCGGATCCCCGAGCCAGGTCAATCTCTATCCGGGCGCCCAGGTATCCTATCAGCTGAGCAAGCCCGGCCAGGACCAGTACTGGTCGGGCTCGCCGAGCTCCGACGGGCCCCAGGTCGGCTACGAGTACGTACCCGCGGGCTTCGTGCCCGGCATCGGGGACACCGCCAGCGCCGCCGGTATGCTGTACAACAGCGCGGCCGGCTACATGAGCAACGGCGGTCCCGCTGGCTCGGCCGGCGGCTGGTCCACGATGTCGCCAGCCGACCAAGCGTTCGAGCACCTGCCCCTGAGCAGCATCGAGACCAAGGTCGCGTGCGCGAGTTGCGGCAGCAGCGGTTTGGGACTCTGGCGCAAGACGGGCAACGGAGGCCAATCGATCCAAGTTTGCGGCCAATGCAATTCCGCGGCGCCCAGGCAGCCGGCCCCGAGGGCCAAGGCCAAGGCATCCGCACAATCGGTAAGTTCGTACTTCTTTCTTTTCTATTCCACAAATCTTCTCATCTCGTCGAGGCTGTCGAGTCGCAGTTGGTTTGAAAATAGAATATATAGCGCTTGTCCTAGATTGTCGCCGATGTTCATTATTGAATTGTTTGTTTTAGCAAAACGGAACCAGGCGAGCAGGTGTTACGTGTGCCAACTGCAACACAGCTAACACGACGCTTTGGCGGAGAAATAACAACGGAGACCCAGTCTGCAATGCTTGTGGCCTATACTACAAACTACACAACGTAAGTGACCTCTTATGAATAGATACATATACAGACAAAAATTAATGCTTTTACGGCAATGAGTCACGGAGTCATGGGAAGCGTCAAAAGAGTTGGGAAGAGGCCATGTAATACGTACAAGTAAAAATACTGTGACATTAGCCGTACGTGAGCCCACTACGAGGTGCTCCGAGACAATCGATGAGTCTCGCTTACACTTTCGTCGTTGCGTATTTATGAAACATTTTGACAAATACCAACTCTTTATTTCCGCTTTTACCGCTCGACGCTTTGGCAAGTGTATTTCCTTCGCAGACTATTTGTTTTAACTCTGGCCCAATACTCCGCGCGTGGATCGGAAGGCCTCGTTTCTCTCACATCCGTTATCTATGATACTTTCTTCGCCTTCGTACCGTAACACTTTTTCACGTGCGTCAAATAAGATGCTCTTATCGTTCGCATCTGATCCTTTTGTAGCTCGCATGGTATATTGTTTTGAGCTGAATTTTTTAAATTTAAAAGTGTTTTTTTATGTCGATAGCGCATTACATATGGGTTATCGATGTCACAGAAACAATGATGTATTTTATTTTTCCATTATTCGACGCGTTTTTATTTACTTATTTCATTCTATCTGATAAGTCGAGCGTAGTTTGCTTTTATACGTAATTGACGCTAGAAGAGCACACAGCATTCTTCCCTGTCAAATAAGTCGTTCAAACGCCACTTTCTAATTCTTTTGTATTTTTTTTTTTTTTTGTATTTTATACTTCTTTATATTAATTGTATTTCGGTACTTTCGTTGTTTCACGAGTTAAATATCAGATTGTTTTAATGACAACATTTAAAAGCTTTTGTAAATTTAACGTCGTGGTCAAGACCAATCGTTATCAAAATCTTGTCTACGAGATCTCCGCGAGCAGAAATCTTTTTGAATCACGGGGTATTGATAAAATTAATTATTTTCGTGCATGACAAAACAAAACATAATTCCCGAAATAATACATCAATAATGATTGCAAAGTTAACAAGTTAAATAAGTCGTCGAAAATAAATATTAAACATGTCAATGGTATTATTTCAGGTAAATCGACCCATGAGTATGAAGAAAGATGCAATTCAATCGAGAAAAAGGAAACCCAAAAATCACAATCAAAATAACAACAATCATAATGGATTATCTAATAGTATTAACAAACCTGAAATAAAAAATATAATAGGAGAGTCATTGGTAAATATCAACTAAATTATTATTTCTACTTCATTCAATTCTATTCTTTAAATCTTACATTTACTTAACTTTTGTAATTATTGTCGAAGCAAACTATTGACAATATTTTGAAGAGAGCTTCTAGTAAGTGTTGATAATTATATGGGATTATAGAAAAAATGTTGAAAGGAAATGTTTACGTAATTTAAATTTTATTAAAATTACTATGTTTTATAATCAACAATAAGATAAACAATTTTTCTACAAATTCATTTAATAATAGTGAAAACTTACTTATTTTCACTCCACAAAAGTTTTTGAATAATATATTTCGTCCAATCTCGTTGGAAACATGTACATTAGATTACGGGTCGTGCGGGGTGCAATATTTGTAACAGAATCATTTGTGCAACCATGCACAAACACATGTATACAGAGTACATGAACCGCACACAAATGATCGCGCGAACCCAGTGAAGGTGAAATTGACAGGTCGATCGCTAGCAATCGTTGATAATATCTCAACGGTCAGTGATTGGTTACATACTGATAAGAGCGAGTATTTTTCCGCGATCAGACATCTCCAGAAAAAAAGAAGCACGTAAATAAAAGGAAAAATTATTCAATAATAATATTTCTACATATTTAGTTCTTCTCAGATAATTATTACTCTTGAGCAAAATTAGTTTTTTATTTTAATGCTACGACAATGGTTACAAGAGTTTTCATTCATATTAAAATTTATTAATTTTAAGTTTCGTTTAGTTCAGAAGCAGAAGTATAACAAATAATCATTCAATTAAAAAATTGATGTTTTTAAAATTTAAACTACATTTCTCTGAAAAATATAAACTGCCATTCAATTTTTATAAGTGAAATGGACTCCTATAATATTATTAATTACGATTTATTTTGTTTCAGCGTTCTGCCGTAAGAACAGGAAATTGATCGGATCATCACTGTAGATTCATTATTGGCCTTTTCGATGCTGTTGGTGGTAGCATATTGATCTTTTTCGCTACCTGAAATGCTCATTTATTTGGGTAAATGGACTGTGATGATTATTGTATATAAGAAAGATATAATATATGATTATGTTTAATTATATAATACAATATTTTTAATTATAAGATTTTTTTGAAACGACACGTTAAGCCAAATCGAAAAACGTGGGTTATTGCTATTTATTAAAGTATCAATGCAATTTTTGCTTGTATGTAAATATTTTTATGTAAAAATTAACGAATATGTAGAGTAAATTTAGTCTTTTTGTACATAAGTTGTAATAGTAGATGTCTACTAAATCTGTTAAATCGAAGTTTAGAAAAAAACAGGTATAGCATTCATATATAATTAATATATTTTATAATCATGTTAGGATAACATTATGTATTTTTTATAAAAATGCTTAAAACCTGTTTTAATATAAATGTACAAAGTACTTATAAAGTTTATCATATTATAATATAATATAAGTACAAAGTAATTATTGAATATAGACTATTATTGAAAAATAAAATTTCAATTAACTAATCTATAAAAAAATGTAGTATTGATTACTATCCCGTTTTCGTAAATGATTAGGTTCAAAATTACATCACATAATATACATGTAATGTATGTGGAGATAAATGTTTATAATGAGAGAAAAATGAGCCATGCATCAATTAGAATACTCTGCCTTGCATAATAAATTAAAGAAATTTTTTGCCGAGTGTCAAAAAAATGGTTACCACAATTGTTATTTTATTTTATTCATGGAATTAAACGTTTCATGAGTGAGACAGGAAATTTCGTTTGATGCCGCATTAATTTTTTTTTCGGTGTATAAAACTATAAATTTGAAAAAATTATGTTAAATCTCTTCAAAAATCGAGAAAAAACATAATTTATTTTTAAAGTATCCACGGGTAAGGCTCAGATTTTTTTAAACAATTGTGTACCATCGGTCTTCGAATTTAAAGTTTTGGTTAGTAAAGTATAGAAAAAGAGTTCCAAAAGCGAGATTCTAAACCCCAATACAGCTCATAAGCGCCAGAATCCATACAGACGTAGTTTTTCTTTGAATTGAAAAATCTGAAAAAATTTATAGAGATACCTTTCGACAGTCCAAAGAGCCTTAATTTTTGTTTGTTTGTTTTTCGCACTAGAAAATCGAAAATATTTAATATGCGAAGAATCGAGATAGTAGAAAATCATGTACAATATATCATGAAATATTTTAGTGTAAAAAAACGTGATTAAAATTCTTCCGAACATAATATATTAATATGTTAAGGCAATGAATTTTGAAATTATTAATTTTTTTCTTGCATTTATCGCAGCATGTTGCCCACCCTTACCAAATCTATTTCAGAGCTTCCTCTTTAGAAAAGCAAAAGTACTAGTCACAACAAGAAATAGAATAGAACAAGATTTAATTTGATTTTAACAAAAATTGATACTTGAATTTTCACTGATACGATGGATGCACGCAAAAATTAATAATTATAATGAATTATCGAAATGTATAGATTCATGGCAAAGTATTATTCGTACACATGAAACTTGTACACGGGCATTTCTGTACACAAGTAAAATGTGTCCAATATTTGTACACATAATGGAAATTTTTTTTTAATTTCAGAAAATTTAAAAAAATAATCGTAATCGTAATTTTTTAAATTTAAAAAAAAGTTCGATTATGTGTACAAATATTGGACACATTTTACTTGGGTACAGAAATGCCCGTGTACAAGTTTCAGGTGTACGAATGATACCTTGCCAGATTCATAGGTTCATTTGTTGCGTTATTATGGCAGCGTTTGATGATGTTTTTTTCATGATGGCATAATTTTTTGCACAAGTTTTCTTTTGTATGAGCATATTTTTAATAGCTTAAATACTATTATATCTATATACATCTCTCACGTCTGCCCACAAAATTTCTATACCATAACTGCTAGTACAAATTCTGTTTAATATTTGTAAACATTCGAAGCTTTCAGGATTGCTCAGTTAATTCTTTTGCTTATGACAAGTGACACGGGGCCAGAAAATTCGACTTATATACCCCACAAAAGCGTGCATCAATGAGAACTTAGGCTACGAATTGCTGTATAGTCATTTCCAAGGAAGAGTGCCATGAAAAATCATATTGATCCGTTGGACTCGAGCACTGTGAAACTAGTTTAGATTCGCGATCGAGCTGGCCAGAGGTTCGCTCTACTTGAATGTCGTGACTGATCTGCCTAGAGCTACGCTCTACTCAATAGCAGTAACTGATCTCCCTGAGACTCCCTCACGTCGCGGTATATATACTGATTTGCCTTTGCGCCACCCGTTTGTTCGGGCGGGGACTGCCATTGACTTATGTCCTCCCGAGCTCGAGGTCTGAGAATTTTCGCATCCGGTCGATTTTGCGGAGCCCATAAACAACACACGCGCTGCTGTTTTAGCGGATGCTTGGGTCATTTTCCTAATTGTCTAGTTCGCCTGCCCGAGCATCGGTGTAACTCGGGACTCGACCTTCGCCGGCATTCGGGTGTTACTTATTGCCCGGGCCGATCATTAAATCGCATGCCTTATGGCAGAAGTATCGCGATTTTGTGGAGTGGTCGCAAGCGCAAGTCATGCATGCTGCACACAAGCGCGAGCCGCTCTGCACGTGTAAGCATTCATACAGTATCGCGCTTGCTTGTTCGTGCAAATACTCATACAGAGTCACGCTCGATAATACGTGTGCCCATTCATGCTGCTTTGTTCTTATCTGAACGTAAGAGATGTACAATTCTGCACGCTACTTGTGACGCGTATTTCTTGCTAGGGCATTTATGAAATAAATGATCGACAGATAATTACAATGAGAAAATTTCCTATTTGAATGCATACTTTCTTTCTAACAAGATTTTTGAATAATTCTTAATTTTTTTTTTATAAATATACTAATAAATTAGTATGGCGAGGTAAAGCTGGTCCAAGTCCAATATCAAAAATCAACCTAAAGTTCAGAAATATTTTCGAGTCACATATATTTGAACATTTGACCAGTTTCATGACATTCTATTCAAGTACACTATCTTAAAGTTGATTTCATATTAGAAACTTTTAATTTGAAAAGAACACTTTTTACATAAATTTATATTTTTCAATTCAACACTCTTTATTAAATTGGCACGAAGCAATAGTATTGACCGCGATCTTTTTTACCGACTTTGATGTGTGGTACATAACCGTCTGACCATAATTATTTACCATCTGCCGCAATCGGTAAGGTAGAAAATGAAGTTATGAGTTCAAGTTGATCATATACAATATATACTTCGTTATATGATATGGACATCTTACGGCAAAAAAACAAACTATTGAAAAAATTATTTAAAATTTTAGTTGCAAATTAAGTCTTTTAAAGATGAGAAAAGTTTTATAACTATAAAATTAAATTTTTTATTATAAACATTAATTGGAAAAACAATATTGTCACTTTTTTTTTATTTTAGCCGAAAGAAACTTAGTTTTGTTATTTCATCAATCGCGTGTCAAACGATGTAAAATTCATATTTATTTCTGAACAAAAATATTTATAAATAGGCTTTCTTTTTTATATTAATATTAGCATTATTCGTACATTAAATATCTATAAGGAAAATTTCGTTGTCTCAGTGTAAACTTCCTAATATATTCTGCACAAATAAAGCTTATAAAAGGAAATTTTATCACTGCATGTATAAGCATTCATGTAATATTTTTCCAGTGATAAGTTATTGTAAATAGTCTTCAAGATCAATCTGATTGATTAAGAATGTGTCTAGTACTCATATACTAAAATCATATTTATAACAAAAAAACCAGGTGATGCAAGAGGAGTTTAAAATATTTCAATATGAACGTAGGTGAAAATGAGTAATCTTTTTAGCTTTCGAAATTTCAAAAATTTAAGTTTGAAATCAGCAGAATTTTTACGCCAGTAACGTTAAAAATACTTTTAAATAATACTTATAACAGTAATCATTTTAAATTGGTTCGTGTCTCGTGATTTTTTTTTAATGATTTTATTTAATAAAATAATGCATTTAACTCAAAAAGTAATTTTAAATCATCGCATTTCCAAGCTCATAGTATGAGTGACGTTAAATAACCAATGTTTTTACCTCCAATAATAGTGTAATTAGTTTTTTTCGAGAATGGGGATGGTTAATATTTAAATTTCATGCAGCAAATTTGCAATGAGAATCAAATAGTACTGATTAAATAGTATAGAAAATACAGACGATACGTCAAGTGAAGAGGATACGAATCATTTTACGTTATCTACAGTATATTTAACCAAAATTGATATCAGTGATGTTATTGTAAATAAACTTTTTTTTATAAGGCTGTGATGTCAAAATGACTTTTCAAAAATTTATTAACAACATTTTATAATCACCTGTTTGAATTTTCTTGTTCGAAATTGTTGAAATTGATGGATCCACTAATGATTTGTTTGAGTTGGAAAACATCTATTTTCGAGAAATTCTTACCTTAAACAAGTTCTTTTGTTAGAGCACCTTCTCGTGTAATTATAAATGTGTAAAAAATAGGAGTTTATTCTCAGGGTTATTCCACTTGTTGCAAAGAACTAAGATAGAATCAAAGGTTAATCAGTCAATAATCATTAATATTTCACGTAACATGTATTATGATCTTAATACGTTATTTTCCTTTGTTTTAAGATGAAATTTCTGTCAATAACACAACGATAAGATAAAATTATCGCACCATCTGTACACTTACTTTCTTGTACGTACTTCACAAGTGAAGTATACCGATTCTTATAAAGGTTGAAACACCCTTCTTATAAACTATTTTGCTCTTTAAATTTTATATATAAACAGTGATGTGCGTACTTTACAAGTAATTTCTTTTGTTAAAATGACTTGGACACCTGATATTGATATAGTGACTTGCAGCACTAGATATACAGAATATGCTTGTCCATCGACATTTTTAACTTTTTTGTCGTTTTTGTTACAATATGCAAGTAAACCAAGTTATAAAAATGAAGTTCCAGATAGTGTCGACGGGTATGACTTCATTATTGTGGGTGCAGGATCAGCCGGATGTGTTTTGGCTAATCGTTTGAGTGAAATCAAACGATGGAAGGTACGATAGTAGATTTTAAAATTGAATAATCATTTCGTTTGTGTAAGATTTATTTTGGAAATTAAAATAATTTTTTTTCTATAGATATTATTGTTGGAGGCTGGTGACGAACAGCCATTAATAAGTCAAATGCCGGCTATGATACCATTGATGTTCAAAAGTTCAATAGATTATAATTATAACACACAACCTGAACCAGCTGCGTGTAAAGCTTTTGAAAATAATTCTTGCTACTGGCCTCGGGGTAAAGTAATGGGAGGCAGTAGTACGACAAATTTTATGTGGTACAATCGCGGTTCTAGACAAGATTATGATGATTGGGCTGATGCTGGAAACGAAGGATGGAGCTATGATGAAGTTCTACCTTATTTTAAGAAATCAGAAGATTTGAGAGAACCAAAGGTCAGGATAATATTTTTGCATATTAATTATTTGAATTTTAATGTTTGAATTACCTTATCAAATGCGTAATTTATAATCTTTACAACAAGAATCGTATTTAAAACTTTCAAAATTTAATAAAATAATATTTGTGCGTTCATTTTTTTTCATCATAGTCGGCTATCGTATACCGGAAAGGACTTGAATTGTTTGATTATTTTATTCACGTGCTATATGTTTATTCAAATGCAGATTATATTTAAATTACGATATCAAATAATTATAACCATTTGCATCGTCAAATTTTCATTGATAAAATGTAATTGGCCAAATTTAAATTTATCTCTTTCAAATCATCCGATTCTTCTCGATAATATTTGTATAAGTAAATATGAGAAATGAAAAAAGAAATAATTAAATCAAACATTTCATAATAATTACTTTATTTAACTTGACATTGTTGTTGATATTCTATTTTATTGCAGATTATTGTGAATAGTGCAGAGAGTCATGGCACTGGTGGACCTTTGACAGTTGACAGATTTCCTCATCACGATAAAATAAATGATCTTTTCATTGAGGCAGGAAAAGAATTGGGTTTAAAAGAAATCGACTACAACTCTGGATATCAAGTTGGGATATCTAGAATACAGTCCACGTCTATCGATGGGTCAAGACAAAGTGTTAATGATGCTTTTATCAGGCCTATTCGAGGAAGAAGACGAAATCTTGTTATTAAACCAAATTCGTCCGTTACGAAAATTATTATAAACCCTAAAACTAAATGCGCAGTGGGCGTGGAATTTAAAACATTGGATGGTAAAATTAAAAGAGTTTACGCAAAGAAAGAAGTCATTCTATCAGCTGGTGCTCTAGAATCTCCAAAACTTCTAATGTTATCTGGTATCGGTCCTAAGAAGGAGTTGCAAGAAGTAGGTATAAGTGTTATAAAAGAATTGCCAGTTGGTCAGAATCTTCAAGACCACGTGACAACGACGCCAGTCATAAAAATAAAATTAAATGAATCTACATCGACTGTCAAGCACCCGCTTGATATTCAAAAAGACGTAGAACGTTGGATGGTGACTCGTGAAGGCCCAATAGCTGGAATCGGTGCAATCGATTGGGTTGCCTACGTTCAAACACCTTATGAAAACCGTGAGGGTGTTCCAGATATCGAAATATCAGCCGTATTTTATGTTTCAAATAATTGCTCCAGTCCAGATGATTGCAGTTTTTATCCTTTTTCCTATTATGACACTATCAATGTCTATGTGGCTGCGATGTCTCCTACTAGTAGAGGTTATTTGACTCTGAACAAAACCGATCCGACCAATAGTCATCCTCTCATTTACGCCAATTATTTAACTACTGAAAGTGACATCAAAGTTTTAGTGGAAGGTGCAAAAATTGCAAAAAAATTTGCTGATACGGATGCATTAAGGAAAAATAATATTTTCCGTACTTATGTACCTGTAGCAGGATGTGAATATTTTCTTTTGGATAGTGATGAATATTTTGAGTGCTTATCGAGAATGTACACATATACATCTTATCATCCCGTCGGAACTTGTAAAATGGGTCCCGCATATGATAAAGGCGCTGTTGTGGATCCGTCATTGAAAGTGTATGACATAAAAAACCTAAGAGTCATTGATGCTTCGATTATGCCATCGATAACGAGAGGTACAACCAATCCTGTTACTATCATGATAGCAGAAAAGGGAAGCGATTTAATAAAAGAATATTGGATTAAAAACTGGCGAAAGAAAACTAATAACTTATAACGTGAATAAAGTGTGTTAGGTGAAATCATTTAATCGACGACTTTAACACAAAATAAATAAAATAGAAAGAATTTCCATGTAATGGAAGAGTATAAAATAATAGGTTGAATATCCATAATATTTTAATTCCAATAAAAGATAGTGCAGGATCTGTAGTAAATATCAAGTTGATTTTCATCTTGTAGACAAACTTTAATAAAGTTATCAAGTATTTATCTTATGAATAGTATAGCGAAAACTTAGTTTTAAAATTAGTGATAAAAAAAATTACTCAATATTCTCAATATTATTAACATTAATATAGTGGATTTAATGTAAAATTTTCTGTTAACTGTGTAAAGTTAAATCAAATAAATAAAAAATTTTTTAAATATTTATCATCAAAAATAATAATTGTATTATTAAACTCAATCTTTGATATTTCTCACAGAATGAAATAGTATCGAATTATTGTTATAAAAATGATTATTAAAAAAAGTGTGTTTTATAATTCAATGGTAATTAATTATTTTTTATTTTAAATAGATTATTAGTTAATTATAAGAATAATCGTATTTTGATAGCAGAGTTCAAAAAGCGACAACGATCAAACCTCTTACATCATTGAGTGAATTTTAACAGCTTTGACCCTGATTAACATAAAGCACTTGTCGTACAGACTGTTTTTGTACCACGAAACGGTTATGCGTACGCCAGTTTTTGCAATAGCAAATAATTTTACTTTTTCAAATTTTTAAAAAATTTAGCTCATTTTTAATTTATGCATCGAATAATTTAATTATTGTATTTGGTTTTTTAAAATCATTCTATTTTACGCAGATAATTCGTTGTTTCAATATTATGAATAATTTTGAATAATATAAAATAATTTTATCCTTTCAAATTGGCCAACAAGAGCTGAAATATTGTTTGCTTTTGACGCATAAAAAATATTATTAGTACAAATAAATAAAAAGAATTAATTAAAAATATTGAAGAAGGGAATGTGTAAAAAGGAATAAATGAATGAGAGGAGCCAGACAAGTTCATCAGCTTAAAGAGTCACGATGAAAGAACTATCGTAGCGAGCTAAGGGCCATTCCATGTTAGTCGTTCTCTTTTTCATTCTACTCTTCATTTTTTTAGCGATCATCTACTTACTACGATTCACAAGCTTATAACAGTCAGTGATATTAATTTTTTCTAAGTTTTACACAAATATAAATACAAATACAAAAAAACATAAACTTTTAAACAACCAATACAAAAATGTAGATTACACGAATTGATTAGGATTTCCGTTTACTCCCAAGGATTGCATATATTTCGTCATTGACTAGTATTATCATACTTATAATTATACAGAAAAATAATAATTTATACTTGTACTTATTTGATTATGCTCCAGGTTTTAAAAACTAGAGCTACTTCACTATTTAGCAGTTGCATGTTACTATTGAAATGTAGCTACATAAAAAAAGTTAAAATGAAACTATAGCAATCGATCCAATCGGTTCCAAATTAAAATATTACCCGTACATCTGAAAATAACAAATGAATAAAAAACGACTTACATATAAAATTAAAATTAAAACCTGTTTGAAAATGTATCTTTGATGTACTATTATAGTATATGTACTATTATTTAAATTGATTTTAAAACTCTTATAATTTAAAAATAAGTTGTCGTTAGCTATCGCCTTGATAAGTTTGATTGGAACTTTCAATACAGCACAAGTTTATTCTTATTAAATGGTTAAATTAATTGTATTGGTATTTAAAAATGATGAAAATTGCTTATAATTTATTTTTTTTTAATAAAAATTTGATGCCAATATTTGCACAAGATGTAATTGAATCAATTATTTATTATGGCCTGACTCGAAACATTCTTGCCGATTTATTTGCTCTCTGTGACAAATTCAAAGCAGTAACTCCATCGTTTCACATACGAGCATTGAAGATATTTCGAAAAGTAGGTATAATTCATGAATTTTACATTTACCTCGCATCAGATTCTTTTGTATTTCTTTTATTAAAACTTGATGGCATTCGTGGAATCACGCAAAGTAATTTCTTTTTTGCGGAAAGTCAACGCGAAGGTATCGAAATGTAAAGAATATACTTTTTGTGCTCGGTATACATAAGAGAGACTACGAAAAACTGGACCTAACAAACCCATCACTTTGGCGCCAGGCTTTAGCTGCTTATCAGGCAATTTCGTTTCTCCGAGCGAATAAGAAAGAAAGGGAAACAAACACTTTTTTTAACTATAATAAATGGATACAGTAAAATATTTGCCCATCAGAAATTATTGAAATTTTAATTTGCACGCGCATAGCACTTCGTTCAAATAAAAAATTAATTATATACATTAAATAAACTTAAATTATATACTTATTTTATAACTTTGCGTATTCTAATGCAATCATTGTAGGAGATTTTTTTAAGTTCTTCTGATTTTACTCACTTTTCGATTTACGTTAAAATTGTATTTTCAAATCAAAGTTCAAATTCAAATTGAATTTTAACATGGTCAAAACACGTTTATACAGAAATATCGAAAAAGTTTTTTTGGAATATAAACATATGTAAATTATGCCAAGCTAGAAGCAGAATTTTTAAAGGTCGATGTACTAATTTACATATAAGCTATGACTTAGACAATGTTGTACGTGTAAAAACTATGAAAGACACATTATCCATTATTATACAGGAGGAAGTTTTGTACATTTCAAGCGGAAACTGAGATCTGAATTCAGTAAATGCATTTACTGAAAATGGTGCAAATATTTGCGCAATATTATTTTAAGACTTTTAATTGATTTCAAACACAATTCTGTGAGTCTTTCGCTAAAATGTGTAACTATTTAATTAAACAATTCTATTGTATTACATTTGATAAATTTGATGGTATTCTATCGATTGAAAGTATACCGACGATGAGTTTCTGGCACAGCATTATAATGGAAAAAACCTATCGAACACATCTGAGGCATTCACAAATTTAATAATGAAGGCTAATTAATTGACAAAAAATTTCATTGAAATTTCGGTACAAACTACGAATGGACAATCGCATAAAGTTATCAAAACGACGGATAGCAACTGAAAAACCGAATGATTCCGTTCAATAGACATGAGTCTATAATCAAAGTAAATTTTTCATTTTCATGCAAATACGCACGTTCGCTCATAATTACCCTCTCCCAATCTCCGCTATGATAACTCACCTTCGTTGTCTGTGAATTTCATTGTTAGTTTGCGTCAGTCACGATTCAACTACTTGCAAGAAACGTTCGGCCTAAAAATAAGAGCAATTTATAGAATAGGCGACGAAAAGTTTAAAGGCCAAAAGTTCTAGCTACTTTCCAACTAACAGGCTAAGGCTAGATTAATAATCGAGAAGTGAAAATGACGGGCCACAGGGTAGTAATATCTGGAGTTGCCGGACGTTTTCCAAATTCTGATAATGTTACCGAACTACAAAATAATTTATTGAATCAAGTTGACTGCACCACCACCGAACATGGACGATGGGAATTTGGTAACTAAAGCGTTACTTAAAAGTTGAAGTGCATGAATTAGTGTAAATGACAATAAAGTGCCGTGAATTTATGTGTGAAAATTAAAAAAAATAAAGAAATCCAAGCACTCACATCTAATTCAATATACAACATGAGTTTCCATGCAATAAAATTAAATTTTCATAACTTGTAAATTAAATTTTAATTTGCAATTTGAATGTTTGATAAGAGTAAAAAAAATGTTCAAGGAACTGAAGTTTCCATTGATTAATTATTTTCAATAGAATTTCTATGACCAAAATGTGCATAATTTTTTAGGGACTACTATTTCTGCAAATACTTGATATTTTATAAAACTAAAGAAATCACTAGTTTTGATACGCATCCGTCGCAAGCGTATGAATAACAAGTCTCATTTATTCAAGCAACAGTAAAATACTATGACAGTACTTTCGTACATTTTTTTATCTGAAATGAGAATATCAATTGAAATCGTAGAAAAAAAGGTTTTATAAACTCGTGAGAAATTTAATTTTCCTTGCAAAAGATATCAACTTTTTTTCAGTGTCATTCAAAATTTACATAGTGAAGTGTATCATGAAATTATATATTCTTCGTGTTGATTGCATAAATTAACATTGTTTGAAAAGAAATCAATTCAGTGGTGAACAATCAGAAAAATTTCGTTTTTCAGTTATACATGAATAAAAAATTAATTTTTATTGGAAAATGACAATGGTAGCGTAAAGTTATGGAATCGATTACTTTTTTAAATGTTTAATCATTGGAAACTAATAATTCTCTCAATCATTCAAAAGTAATAACGATTCTAACTTAAATTTTTGTAAATTCAAGAATTGAAATATATTAAAGATTTCAAATTATTTAAAAGTATTTGGGACAATTCTAATAATTTATTTTAACCGAATTATCAAATTTTTATTCACAGATTCACCTAAAATTCCACAAAGATTGGGAAAATGTAATAACATTGAGAAGTTTGATCGCGTTTTTTTTGGAGTTCATACTAAATTATGCGCCATCATGGATCCTATGTCAAGGCTGTTGTTAGAACATAGTTTTGAGGCTATTATGGATGCTGGAGTCAATCCTCGACACTTGAGAGGAGCTAATATTGGTGTATATACAGCAACTAATTTATCAGAGTCTGAAAAGACAGTATTTCATCACAAAGTGCAGGTTGGTTAATAATAGCTTTTATTTTTTAACTAAATATTTATAATTTAATTACCGTTACAGCACGATGGTTTTGGTATTATGGGAAGTAGTAAAGCTATGGTACCAAATCGAATTTCCTTCTTCTTAGGACTGGTTGGTCCAAGCGTTAACATTGACAGTGGTGACGCTGGTTCAGGTGCAGCATTGGAACGAGCTTATCATGCAATTAAAAACGGCCGTATTGATGGTGCTATTGTAGCTGGATCAATTCTCAACTTGCATCCTCACATATCTTATCAATTACGCGCTTTAGGTGAAGTATATTGTATATGGCGGGTATAACTATTTTAAAAAAACTGTAGATGGTGTATTACCAATAAGCTTTTTCAATACTTAGAAAAGTATTTATTGTTAAAGTTACAAAAAGTTTCATTATCGAACGATTTTTTATTTAATCTTCAAAATCTTAAAGTTTAATTTTTTTGTAATTTATTTATTAAGTGCAAATACTCTTTTTTAAGAAACTAGTTAATGAATTCTTTAGTTTACTATTCTATTAATCACAAATTATCTATTAGTACTTTATGCAACGGGTACGGATATACTTTTTCAGCGAAACGAGGGGTTGCAGCACGAGCCGAAGGCGAGGGCTGTAACGAGTTTCGTTGGAAAAGCATATCCGTATCAGTTGCATACAATATTTTATGGTACAAAAGCCTAAAAGTGGCGGCAAAGTTGCGATTTTTAGGTTAGCGTGCCATAAACTATTTTAAGGCTCTCATACTATGAAATATTAGTGCTCAATTTGTGTGAAAAAGTAAAAAACGGCAAGAGACCGGCTGAACAAAGGGTCATTAACTTTCATCTTTTAATTGGTACCTCGTGGTACGACCTTTAGTGCAAAATTCATTTTAATTAACAATAGCAGTTATGTTTATTGGCAAAGATAACTTTCGATTTTTCATGATTTTTTTAATATTTAATGTTACCAAAAATTCACTTCTATGTTTAAAAAATAGAACAAATGTAACTTTTTAAAAAGTTGCAATTGTATTTTATCATCACCGTCCTTTCGAATTAATCGAAATTAATAAACTTTATGCACTTGAAGGATTGCTTTCTACCGATGGATTTACGAGGAGTTTTGATGATAATGCTGGAGGTCACACGCGCAGTGATGGCGTGGCAGTTTTATTTTTGCAAAGAATGACCGATTCAAAACGCATATATCAAGAAGTAATTCATGCAAGAGCTATTCATTCAGATTGCAACAATTTGAATGAAATTATGTACCCTACAATGGAATCGCAAGTACAAGTTATGCAAGATCTTCTCAATGAAAGTGGCTTAAAACCTGATGATATAGATTTCTTGGAAGCTAGTGGAGTGGCTATAAAAAAACAAGACACTGAAGAGTTAGAAGCAATTGATAGAGTGTATGGAAAAAGGAAGAAGCCTTTACTTATTGGATCAATAAAGTCTAATATAGGAAATGCCATTTGTACGGGTACAATTAATTCAATTGTAAAAGTGCGTATACAATTTTTTATGATAAGTTCAATGAGTAAATTATATATCTACTAAATAATTTTGTTTTTACGAAAAACATTGTATAATAATTATCGAAATTTATATTTAGATGATTGTAGCATCTGAAACTGGACAGATTCCTCCAAATTTGCATTACGAAGAACCGAATTCTCAAGCTGCTGGTTTACAGGCGGGTAGACAGGAAGTTGTAACGGAATTAACTCCATGGACTGGGCAATACAGTTCAATCAATACGACGTCTACAGTAGGAGTTTTTTCAAACGTTCTTTTAAAATCTCCAAATATTGAAAAGAAAAATGATGGAGTCCCAGAAGATGATATTCCGAGGCTAGTGATAGTATCGGGCAGGACAGAAGAAGCAATAGCAACTATGCTTGATTTTGTAAGTAGATTTTATCTAAACATAAATACTTATGAAATGATCATTGTTATTTTAAAATTTCACGTAGTATAAATTAGTTAATCATTTTTTTAATAAATTAAAGAAATATATTTTAAGAAAAAATGATGCATACCTTTTTTAGGTCGAGGGTAGACCAGTAGATGTTGAGTTATTACAAATGATGTATGACATTTTCCAATCTGAAATTAATGCGCATTTGTTCAGAGGATTCACGGTAGTTCCAGCTAAAGAAATGCTTGCACCAGAAACTAAAAAACGCGAGATTCTCTTTAATACTGGAGAAAATAAAGAGATTTGGTGGGTGTTTTCAGGAATGGGCTCTCAATGGGTTGGAATGGGTAAGCTTTACACTTTTTTAAATGATTGCAACTATATTGTTATTTATAAAAAATTTTTCTGTAAAAATTTCAGGTGAAGCTCTATTGAAATTACCAATATTCGAAGCCGCCATTAGAAAATGTGATGCAGTTTTGAAGCCACTTGGTTATGATATATTCAGGATTATTACTGAAAAAGATCCAAAGATGTTTGATCACATTATCAACTCATTTGTTGGCATCGCAGCTATTCAGGTAATAAATAGTTTTACCTACAATATTGTCATTCTTTGATTTCAATAAATTACGGGAAGTTTCGCTCAGATGGGGCTGTAAAATCAGCTGTAATCATAGAAATATTTTTTCAGATCGGTCTTGTAGATGTTTTGAAAGCAGTGGGTCTTGAACCTGACTTTATTATTGGACACTCCGTGGGAGAACTTGGTTGTGCCTACGCTGATGGTTGTTTTACTGCTGAACAAATGGTTCTAGCAGCTTTGTCTCGCGGCTTAGCTTCTACGGAGAGCAATTTGCAAAAAGGCTCAATGGCTGCAGTTGGTCTTGGTTTTGATCAGGTCAAGCCGTTGTGCCCTCCAGATATTGATGTGGCATGTCACAACGGGCCAGAAAGCACAACCATTAGTGGACCAGCTGAGTCCATGAAAAAGTTTGTGGCAGACTTGACGGTAAGCGATGGTTTCTATTGTATAAATAATTATTATTTCTGAAAATATATTTGATCGTACGTTTAAATTCATTTTAAAGGCTAAAGGAATTTTCGCTCGAGAAGTACCTTGCAGTAACATTGCTTATCACAGTCGTTATATTGCGGCAGCTGGTCCTAAGCTCTTGGAACGTTTGCAAAAAGTCATTCCTAAACCTAATCCACGTAGTTCTAAGTGGATCAGTACTTCGGTACCACAAAGCGAATGGAATACCTTGAAAGCCAGACTGTGTTCAGCTGAATACCATACTAACAATCTTTTAAGTCCAGTTTTATTTGAAGAATCTTCTCGTGTAATACCAGCGAATGCCGTTTGCATAGAAATTGCTCCTCATGGCTTATTACAAGCTATCTTAAAAAGATCATTACCAGAAACATGCATAAATATTGCTTTGACACGAAGGGGTCATCCAGATAATTTAGAAGTGTTGCTTACCGCTCTGGGAAAAATGTACAATGTTGGCATGCAACCTCAGATTTCCAATTTATATCCGAAAGTTTCATATCCAGTGGGACGAGGAACACCTTCAATATCTTCTCTCATCAGATGGGATCATACAACTGATTGGTAAATTTTATATTCTTTTAAATTTATTTTTAATTGCATCAACAATTGAAATCACCGAATCTCAACAGGTTGGTCAATTACTATGAATCGAAAGAACCTATCAGAGAAGGTGAAAAAGTACTTGAAATTAATTTGCTCGAGCCAGAAAATCAGCACTTGTTGCCAACTGTTGTCAACGGCAAAATTCCTGTACCAGTTTCAAAATGTTTAGTACATGCATGGGAAATTTTACAAAGTTTTGATAAAGAACAAGTTCTTGATATTGTTTTTGAAGACATTAAAATTCACAATGTACTTACTGTGGTCGTAGATAATTCAATTAAGCTAAATGTAATGGTCGCTAAAGGTAAAATTAACAGCTATTTCTTATAATTTAATTGATTTGTTAAATTAAGAAAGATATTAAAAATTTTTACTTTTGATTTTTAGGCACTGGCAATTTTGAGGTATCTGAAAATGAAACTTTATTAATTTCTGGAACAGTCAAAGAAACCAAAGCGCCAAGTCAAGATAGATTAGGCTTGTTACATTCTAAAAAAACGGAGCCAAAGTATGAGCTTACGAAGGTTGATTTTTACCAAGAAATGTCAATGCGCGGGGCTGAATATCCAGACGAATTTAAGAATGTTTCAAAAGCAACCATTGATGGTAACAATGCTTTGATAAAGTGGAATGACAACTGGCTTACATTCATCGATAATGCTCTGCAACTATTTTCATTTGGCAATGATTCGCGTAAACCGCAAATGCCCCTTACGATTCGAAGAATTGTAATTGATCATAAACTACAAGAAGATACAGCGCAGAATTCAGTCGGTGAGTTATTTTTTCTTTTGTTATTATTAAATTTTACTTTTATATTATATTCAAATTCTGTGTTGAATTTATTTTTAGAAATGCATGCCATCGTTGATAGAAAAGTGAACTACTTATGCGTAGGAGGTTTGGAAATGCAAGGGGTTAAATTTTCGGATATTCCCAAGAGTTTGGAACAAAATCAAGTTGGCACTGATGAATTGAGCATCATTCCTAACAAGGATAGATCTGATTTAAGTTTATCCACAAGCTTAAGATTAATACTTCAAATAATCCTGGAAAATATATTTTCAATCAAGTTGCAACGAATTCAGATAGTTGCAACTGATAATCATCAAAACTGGAAATTTTATAGCTCTGCCATGTTTGATATTCCAGAAGCGTCATCATTTACTACCGAAATAATTTCTTACGATGAGGCAACATTTAATAAAGCATTGACAGTCCTAGACGATATTAAACAACATGACATCCAAGAAGTTGCTCGAAAACTTAGTAATGGCAAATTTTTACTTGTATTTGTTGAAAATAAAGAGGCTGATATGTTTACCAAAACTGCAAACTCTTTGGGTCTTGGAGTGGTTTTCACGAGGAACATTACAAATATAACTCTTATATTATTGAAAAAGAAGCAATCTTTCAAAAAAGTTCACATTTTGAATGCTACCAACAATGTTGATGAAGTCGTGAAGAAAATTAAAAATACCAAGTTAGCTGCTTCTGATGAACGAATTGTTATTCTTTCAAATACAAAGAATCATACTCACATCTTAGATCTTGTCGAACAGATCAAAAATCAATCAAGCTTGGAAAAAGTCAGAATTTACGGCATAGAAGAGCCAAAAGTTTCTGAAAAAATATTCACTGAGGAATTTTATACAAAACAATTGGAGTTGGACTTGTTAATAAATTTGTTGACGCAAAAAAAATTGTGGGCTACATTGCGTCAAATGAATGTTGAGCTCAATCCTCAAATGTGTAAATTTTGGAAGGCAGATAAAAAACATTCTCACGATCCGAATAGCATTGCCTGGGTTGGAGGTTCGATTCATGAAAATATCGTAAATCCTGTGAAAGTAGAATATGCAGCTTTGAATTCACAGGACATACTTATTGTTCATGAAAACTTCTATGCTGATACCTCAGAAATGGTGGGTCAAAATAGATTGAATAAGATTAGCCCGGGACTTGAATATTCAGGACTAGACAGTAAAGGGAACAGAGTTATGGGCGTTTGCTGTGGAAATGCTATGTCTAACATCGTTTCTGCCGATCCTGACTTGATGTGGGAAGTACCAAAATCTTGGAGCCTTGAAGATGCGGCAACAGTACCATTATCTTACGTACTTGCTTACTCTGCTCTTAAAGTAAAAGCTGAAGTGAAAAAAGACGAAAAAGTTATGCTAACTAATGTTTGTGATGGAATTGGATTAGCGTTACTTCAGTTAGCTGTTGACAGCAAATGCGATGTTTTCGTCACGTACAACACTGAAATTGAAAAGAAACTAATCCTCTCTGTTGCTCCTAAACTACCCAACAATAGACTTCTCAAATTATGGAGAAACAGTTTCCGCGATGACGTTTTACTGGCAACATCGGGCAAGGGAGTTGATGTTGTTATCTGTAATCAAGGTGAAATTAAGTCACTGGAAGTTTTCTTCACGATGACGAAACACAATGGTAGAGTTATCTTAATCAGTGATCTGAGCGAGGATAAAATTCATCAAAGCATTGGAATGGAAATATTTTTGAGAGAAATCAGTTTGTACTCAGTTGTACCGAAACGCATACTTACATCCGACAAAGCTTCTAAAAAAACCATATCGGATCTCGTAAGACAAGGTATAAATAGTGGTTCTGTAAAACCTTTGGCTAGAACTGTATATGCAAGGGAATCATTGACTCAAGCTTACAACGAACTGCTAAAAAATAGCAACGGAAAAGTAAGTTATTACAAATTATGTTGTAAGCTTCTTTAAAATGAAATTAATAAGCTATACGAATTTTAATAACATAATAAGCTCATCAAATTGACGCGATGAAACGTTGATTTGGGTTTAATCCGATTTATTTACTTTTTGTCAAATTCAAATTTCTCACATTTTTATTTTTGACTATCATTTCAGATTATTGTAAAAGTTCAACCAGACGATAAGAGCAAAGAAGCTGTAGCAATTCCACGTCATGGATTTTCAAGCGTCAAATCTTATTTGGTCCTTGAAGGTTTAAGTACTTTCAGTTTAGAGCTAATTGATTTGCTCATTGTCAGAGGAGCTAGGCGTTTTGTGATTGCTAGTTCATCAGGTACTGCAAACGGATATGAGACCTTGCGTTTGAATTTGTGGCAAAGCTACGGTGTGAAAATCATTTTGCGGAAAGATATTGATACTTCCCAGCCGCAAAATATAAAAGGTTTGATTAAAGAAGCCAATTCGTTAGGACCGATTGATGGCATCATTGATCTACGAAGAATGGATACCCGAATTAAAACAAAAGAATCTACCAGTGATGCGATTACTCAAATCGTAGATATGGAATCAAGAACATCTTGTCCAGAACTTAGTCTATTTTTAGTATGTTCATCCGTCAATGTAACATCTACATTAAAAATGAAAATGGTTTCTAAGGAAAGTGAAGCGAAAAATGACGCTGTCCTGAAATTGTTGCAAAAAAGGAAGAAAGATGGACTGCACGGATTATTAATTAATTTGGGAATAGATAGTGAACAGAATAACAGTTTGCTACCGGTGAAAAAGTATTTACAAAAACTTGATGAAATATTAGCTTTGGAAGAAACATCAGTAAATGTGGTTTACTACGCTACAAATACCAATGAGGTAAAACAAATTTTTTTTATCAAAAAATTAATTATGCTAATAAAAGTATACATTTAGTGGATTCAGTTTTTCATGACGTCCTATCTAAAATTAACATTTTCGATCACGTAATCGAGACGAAAATGTTTATTTTAGTTGTAGAATTTTCAAAAAGTAACATGAAAAATTGTAAAATAGTTTCTTCAACTCTTTCGTTTTGAAATATTACCATGGTGTACATAGTATTGCTTTAAATAATATAAAATAGTGTAAAGTTCTATTTTTTATTTTGAAAAAATGACTTGATATTATTTTATGTAATTTTTATTTATATAATACTTTATGCATTTTTTTAAAAAGGTGGAAGAAGATGAAATTGATACATTGGCTAATATTACGGACCCAGAACAAAGAGAAGCTGAGATATTTGAAGCAGGGCTTTACGAACAATACGGCGTGACTAGTGACAATTTTGCACACATTCAAGTATAGATAATTGTATCTGATATAGCAGATTGTATTTTTAAAACTCAGTAGTCCACTCCAAAAAATATATCTTCAAATTGTAAAGTTCGAAGTAGGTGTAAAGATTGAAAATGTGTAAATTAAATAAAATTTTATAAGGTTCAAATTTGAACGATTATAAAATATAGTTAATGCTGGTATTATTCATTTAATAACAATAATAAACAATTGATTTGTGTAAACTTCTAAGTGAAATAATGTAAAATTTGCCCATTTATATGATTTCTGAGGCGAATCATTTAAGATGCAGTAAATCAAATCATATTTTAATATTTTACTTTGATATATAAGAATATTTTTACGAAAATCTGTTCAAAAATTAACTTGTATATTAAAATAAGTAAGACATAAGTTGAAAAAATATGTAATCTAAAACGATAACCAAGAGTTCAGTTTCTTTTATGTTAAAACATGATCAGACCTTTTCACTATAATTATTAAATGAAATGTAGATCAAAGTCTAATGTTAAAAAACAAATCATAAAAAAAGAAAAGAAAATTCATTTCATAGTGCAAATAAAATATCAGGTGAGGTTTTTCAGTTTTTCATTTCGATTTCAATCAAGTTTGTGATGTAAAGATTTGAACCACAAGTACATGAATAAATTCTCTCATATTGAAAATTTGGAATGTAAATTGTATGAATGATGATTTTCAGCGCATGCTTCAATACATAAATGGATATTTTAATTAAAAACTTATGAATAAAATGTGAGAAATAATTTCATTAAAAAGCATACAAAATAATAAACCTCAACATGTAATTGTTAATACTATTTTAAAAATATAATATTATCGAAAACCTAGCAAGATTATTTTCATATATTCATATTTATAGCGCGTGAAAGTGCCTACTGTGTATTACGAAAAATTTATTCAAGAAAAGGCATGAAAGTGATATAGATATTATTAATTAAAAGACAATTTCGATACTAAACCCCATGATAATTTGGGAAAAATTACTTTACTTTGAATATTTTACTTTAAATTAGTTTTAAATAAAAAAAGGTTCATGTCTGCATCGAAACTCGTTCTCGGAGACAGTTTTTACCGCAGTAGCAAAAGCAGAGAAACGAGAAAAAAGCTCATCTTTGCACACTAACCGCATGCAGAAACTTATCGGATCTCTCTCTCTCTCTCTCTCTCTCTCTCGTGCGTGTTTATATGTAATTATGTAGCACAGGCGAAGTATGCGTCGGTCGATGATAAAGTCTAGCCAACGTAAGTATTCGTAACTTAATGAACGAGCAATTAAGCATCAGCTCTCGATTGAAAGAAGAGGCGGTAGCAAAAGCATCGGTACAGACAACAAAAGCCGCTCCCGCCTGTTGCACATATAAAATTCACGATCTCTCGGGCGTGTGTGCGCCAGACCCCGAGAATTTGCTCCCCCTCCCCAGTTATAGTTATAGCGATAATAACTCATTGGTAAGCTACCCCGAGTCTCTCTCCCTGTGTCAGTTGCCATAGCCGGCAAAGTCGAGATTCGATACCGACGCGCGCGTCTTTGCGCGCAGCTTCGCGCTTGGTATTTATTGCAAAATTAAACGCACTTAATTGGCTGCGGGGCCGCGTATGGGCTCGATTCATAATTCGAGCCGAGAGCGCTCGTACTGCGCCTATACATTTATACGTAGAGGCGATTTAAAAATTCTGCCGCCGGAATTAAGATAAGTGCGGTGGTAGAGCTCGGACGCGCCGATAACGACTTTTTCCACCCTCGTAGCGAGTCGATGTCGCCACTTTGCTTCATATCCTCGATTAATGGCGTTCATTGGTGTAGTTGATCAAAATTCATGTTCGAGATAGCGTCCCGCGCTTGCGTCTTTGATAATTGTATACCTTGCTTTCTTTCATTTTCCACGCAGTTGTTAAATCAAGACAACATGACGAATATTAATAAACTATGAATTCATTAACATTATATTTATGGATCATTTATTTATCCTCGTTCGATGACTACTTAGATTTTACTACACATATACAAGTAAGTTTACTTTAACACTAGCAGATTTATAGATAAAGGTACGTCGCCATCTAGTCATGGGAATTATAGGTGATATCATTTTCAAGTGGTTAAAATCTAGTTTAACTTTTTTTGTAACAGTTAAATTTTTATTTTGAGATCGTGCAGTGCGTGCTTGTATTTCTAACATATTTATAACAGAAAAACAGCCATAAACTTGCCAATTAATGGTCATGTATTATAAAAAATTATTCATCTTTTGAGCATTAGACCAGGGTGAAGGATATGAGTTAGTTGTTAAATTCACAATTTATGGTAATTTTAGTTCGCGTTTGTCTATTCTTGAATCGAGAAGGTTTTATAAAATAAGGTGAAAATTTTTGTATTGATGTCCAAAATCCTTAACTACTATTAATTATTGTATTGTTTCCTAATATAGGAAGGGTTTTTAGTCATTAAAACGATTTTTAGTATAAGATAGGGTATATAAATTAAAATTTAAAACAAAGTCTCAGACAGGTAAATAAGAAAATGTCTCAGATAATATGGAAAACAACAAACATGCACCAATGAATATGTGATCTAAGGCATTATTTTTTTTTAGATTGTTCACTATTTTTTTAGAACCCCAAGTAGAAATTAACATTTTCGTTTTGGTACTACAGAGCTGAGATGATATATATTTTCGGTTGGGGTTGTATGAATCGATATTACGTGGTAAATGGTGCATAAGACATTGAAAATTTAACATTTTCATCTTTTTTACCAAATATTAATAAATAACTATCATTCCTTTAAATATACTACATAAATCAATTTATTTTTCTTATCGAAATTTATTAATATACTCAAGTTTCTTTGAATTCAAAAAAATATTACTACATCTGTGAATAACTATTTGATTGAAATTTGTGATGAGTTTCTGATAGAATCATTTGATTAAACATTGATCAGCTAATTATATTCAAACTTGATAGTTTTAAACAAAAAGTTATTAAGAAATAGTATGGGATTTAGTTTGATTGGAGTAGCGAGAGTTTATACTCCACAAATGTGCTTTATGATAATAATGAACCATAAAATAAGAAATCACCATGAATATGTTTTCAAAATATTATTAACTTGAATTTAACATTTATAAATCAATTTATGATATTGTTGCAATTATGCCCAAAAGAGACACCTGCATTAAAGTCGAATTTACTTTTCATACATCCGTACTTATGAATAACGGCAATGGTAGTTGTATTAAAATTTTACAAGCAGTTGAATTCATTATTAGAATAGCGCGCCTGGACACATTGTGAGAGCAGCAAGTAAAACAAAGCATGAAAGCCACACCGCTGCGGAATGCAAAACTTTCAGGGAAAATAATCAGCCGCTGCGCACGGAGCAACAATGCGACCTCCCAGAGCTCGAGGTAAAAAAATGAGTACCGCGCCGCGGAGCAAACGAGCGCGCGGCGCGCCGTCCTATATAGCTGTATCCTCGCGCTGCTGTCTCGGGGTATTCCATCGATGGTAAAGGAGCAAAAGATCGGTATACACGTCGTCGCGTCGACTTGATGAATGTGCCGATGGGCGGAGTCTGCGGACCGTAGGCAGGGCCTCCACGAAGTAGCTCGAGTCGGCCGCCCGCCCCCCGTCGGTGAAGCACAAGCGCCGGAACAAGCTCGTCCGAGTCTCGAGGTCGATGGCTATATACCGCGGAGATAGGCAGTCGCGCGGCCTGTCACCCGTCGGGCTCGGCTACCCTCTCTCTACGCGATCGAGCTCGTTCCTGCGCTCTCTCTCTCTCTCTCTCTTTCTTTTTCCTCGCTACTGGCGAGATCGAGGTCTCGCGGCGCTCGCCTGCAGTGCGAACCACCTCCTTTATACCGAGAGCCCGGCGTGCGCGCGCCAAAGGTGACTGTCCCAGCGCGAGACAGTTTTAAAGCCGCAGTCGACGATTGCGCTACACGAGGCTCTGCGAGCGAGAGAGAGAGAGAGAGAGGCTATATCGGTAGCGCGCGTGGTGAACCTAACCTCTCCCTCGATCGACCGATCGTTAATGATAACAGGCGAGAGCGTATCGGTGGTAAATTATCTTTAAAAAAAAAAAACCCATCACGAGTCCAATGACTTTTGGTCTGCGAGTGATTAGGAACTCTGACGATTGTGGCGCTCGAGGCTCGGCCGACGCTACAACCGATGTGCGCGTGCGATCGTTTTGTCGATGATCAGCGACCAGCCGCCTGTAGCCCGATCGACGGCTCTTAGTGTCAGTGTCGAGAGTAAGTGAATCGGCGGCTAAAGCCTCGAGTGATCGCCGATCGTGGACGTTAAACAGTGCCGATTTTCATCGTTATCAGTGAAAACTCATTTTGTGCAACTCGCTCGAAGGGAATCGCATCGTTTTCAAACGGATTCGTGACATTCTGTGAGGTCAAAATTAATCAACTGGAGTTTATTGCGTAGTGTAGTTTCCAATCTGTCTGTTGAAACTACTCTCGAGCGCTGTCAATCGATCGTGTTGGACTAGTTTTTTCAGTGATGAAATCAGTGCCGCGTGTTTCATTGTACTGTTGAAAAACTCGTCTTTGTGCCATCACGCTTCAACTCATGTCTCGCCGCTTATGTTTTGCATCCTTTAAGATGTTGGCTGTTTCTTACTGATTATGTGTAAGCATTGAAAGTATTTTATTTATCACAATTATACAACGCCAAAGTATGATAAACTAAACAACGATTTTGGCCTCATATTACTTTTCATAAAAATGATTTATCACATTGCTTTCAACTACGTACATAATCATGCTCGAATATTTTTTGGAATATAACAAGACTCGTTTCATAATATCAGTGTTTGATTTCAAAAAGCTTATGCAATCTGATTTCGATATACAATAAATAGATAAACTTTCTTTCAAACAAAACTCGATTAGAGTTTTTATGATTAGAGATTTGTCCCTCATTTGAAAAAGTGAACAAACCATATCAAATGTACATTTTAATAATATAATAATCAGAAAATCATTTCTTGGTCGATTAAACACGATGGAACCGGCGCCATCCACAGGCTTCTTCCGACGACTAATTCTGTAGAAATCAAACAATTCATATGTGATGAATAAGAAGAGAAGGCTTTCAGCTGTGATTTTCTATTCAGTTGACTTCATCATATTTAACGTGCAATATTCTCACTTGCTCATGTTTTATAAAGTTATTTATTGTCTACTTACACCTACTATATAATAGAGTGATAAATGAACACATATAATAAATTACTGCATCTTATTGAATAGCAGCTGATAAACATCAAAACAACGCATGTGCTTTTCAATGTTTTTAGCTGAATTATAATACAACATGAAACTCACCTAAAACTTGAAATTTACGCGCTCTCAATCTTCGTAACACACAAAGTTGCTGTTCGCATTGCTCGTACAATAATAATTGACACACAATTTCTGAAATTCAGCACAATGATCCGAGCGAGATCGCGAACAGCTAATATATTTATACCATTAAAATTTATTCGATCTCATAAACACCATTAGAAAACCGGCCGAGCACGCGAACTCTTGGCGCACACTTGCTGAAATATGCCAATATTACTTGACAAGAAAGTGGAGGCATATACACGGCAAATACACGAGATCTCCTGGCATGTAATCACCATTAACGCTAATGCCATCGGTGAAATTACTCTTTCACTCGCGCGTTAGTCCTGTTTTTTTCTGTTTCGGAAAACTACCTGTGCGCGAGTGGCTTGCGTTGAAAAAAACGCGCGCTTCGTCTAAAAAGTCCATTATTCGTTTATAACATAATTTTTCGCTGGAAAAAAAATACCCGAGAACAAGAATCTTATCGGCCAACATGACTTGAACATTAAAAATTTGCTTATCAGGATAATTAAGTACCATCGGTGTATATACTATTCTTTTTATCGTAGCTCGTTATTAACAGCGCTTTTATGTATTTCGAAGGAGTAATTTTTCAATGTGCAAGAGCGCGAGCAAACACGATTGATGGAAAGAAAGTTGATTATCTGCGCTTCTCCGCTTTCGTCGATTGTTTTGAGACTTATGGGCGCGCAAGAGCATAATTTTGTAATAGCTCTCACGAAGATGGTCAAATTTTTTCAATCAAAATTGTATGTGTAAGCAAAGTGATATAAACATTAGAAAAGCAGGCCATGGAATTATGCGACTTCAAATGAAAAATGTCTGTTTACTTTTTGTTTGCCAAAAAGTCTCCGAATCATTATCATCGATTTGCAAAGCAGCGACTATTTCATCTTTAGTTGCGGAATCGTTTGATAAATCTTGTGTAAAAGTATAATATCTACAAAATTTACGTACATAGATCACAACTACTTTCTACGTATTTTTTCCAACCAGGCTTTTACTCCAATTTTCATTAATGAGTTTAAATGCATGTAAATAAATGTACCGCCCGAGGTCGTATTATACAGCGTACATGTAAATTTGTGTAAACTTATTTTTGTGCAAATATTATTCTCTAGGAAAAACTGTAAGTTCTAGCTCGACTTTAAATCACTCGGCTGTTTTGAAAAAATTACTCAATTGATTGATTTATTGCCCTCATAATCATCTTATAAATAAATCGAGAGCTTTTACGATGACAAGTCTCGCATGTGTGTGCAGTGTATGCCAATGCGTGCTGTGTACTTGCTCGTGTACGTGCCTGTATCTAGCTTATATGCGCGTTTAAATTTATATGCGATAGTGGATAATATTAGCAGTAGTAAACTAATTACGAATGCGTGTTTAGTTAAAATCACTTTTACCTTTTATGTATCGCGAGCCTTGATAGAGCAACCATAAAAACGATATCGTCGTGTCTATATGCATACAAAGAAAGCAACTGTACGTACAACAATACTTGGTATTTCTGTAACAAAATTTTACACGTATTTTTTAATACTGCCCACTTTTTAGTCGTAATATTTAATAGACATTTATTCATTTTCGCTTAGTTAAAAATGAATGGATTTAGTGATACGATACATTCTTATTAGTAATAGGTTATTGCCAAGTCAACGTGAATAGACTTAATAAAATAAACAAGTAATATAGAAAATTGTGTTATAAATCATTAAAATCAAGGCGTAAAAAGAAAACATAATGGTAAGGCTGAAGACGTAGGAAAGGTTTTGAGAAATGATATGTGAGCGTTCACGATAAAGACTTGGAAAAACGGAGTAAGGAGTTTTAATTCAAAGCCTTCAATTGATAACGAAACTTTACAAATTTTTAATATAGTATGAAGACATGCATAAGTTATAATTATAGTTACGGGCCTACAAGGGAGGGAAAAATAGGAAAGCCTCAGCTTCGTCCGCTCATTAACAAGTGCTCTTACTCTTTCCAGTTTTGTACTCCCTAGTCACGTAATCTATTATTTCGATTCATTATTCCTATGAGATAAAATAAACTCAAGAATTATTAATTAAAACAAGGGACGAAAAATGTAACGATAACTTCAGTAAGAGACAACTCCAAATTTCACATAATTTAAGTAGAATAAAGAATATTACGTTTTCTTTAAATAAATACAAATATTTACCAAATATTTACCACCCCAAATTCTACTAAACATCGAACAAAATTATCTACGCAGTGGTGATTTTAGGATGTGCTTATATAATTAAGAGTGTAATATCTCTCGTTCAGATTTATTTCTGACATCTGTTGACATTTTCGCGTAGTTATAGTTACGATAGCGATGCTCGATCAAAACAATTTTTTTTATCATTTAAATATTTTTCATATACCGTAAATTCTAAGAATGCACAAAACAAGAATATCTTCTTCAAAATATAAATAAACAAATGGAAAAAATGGAAAGTCAATTATAAAATAACTTTTTTTCTGTATCATATTATACGTGCCTCATAGGAAAACAATTAAAAATAAAATTCACAACTGAAATTATTACCTGAAATGAGAGTGAAAAGCTTTTGAGTTTCAAAGAAACTTGCAAGTCAAATAATGATTCAAGTGCACCGTGCTGAAAAATCATAAAATAACGAGGCTCAAGCCGATGAACGAAAGAAGGGCTCGGATAAGAATCTCGGTTGGAGCTTTTTCGCAGTACGAAGGCAAAGGAATAATAGACCGTAGGCAGGCAAGCTCGGGCTCGTGATTCGTCGTCGCCAAATGCACTCGCCCGAGCCCCGCTCATACAGCCAACTCATAATACACGCAGCGCACGTGAAATAGTAACGGTCGAACTGCACGCAACGCGCAGAAAAGCCCGATGATGCCTTGGCATTGTACTCGCACTCGGGGCTGGGGGAGAGAGGGCACGGAAATTTACGATAATGAATTCGTCCTATCAAGACATGATAAATTTATATTTCGACTATCGTGAAACACTTTTTTTTGTTTGCAGTCGCGCGCTCGCCCTCGGCCATGCAAAATCTTCGTACGAAGCAGTGGTGCGCTGTACGTGCAGTCCGTATATACACGCGCGCGCGTAAATGACTCGCGTAGCTCGTCGCGTACGCGGTCACTAAGTAATGACACTGCTGCTATTTTATCGTGTCATTGATATGAATAAACGTCGGGTGGAGCGAGCTCGCCTCAAGAAATCTGGCTCTTTACGGCTGAGATTTTAGGCGACACAATCGCTCCTAGGCTCTGCGAGACTTATCAGCGATTTGAAAGGTTCTTGCTGTACGGCGAGCGACTCGTGTGTCTGTCTCTCTCTCTCTCTCTCTTTGCCATATACTCGTGTACTATTAGCGTCCGCGCGCAGACAGACAGAAGCAACGATTCGAACACTGCTCAGACACGAGTACGCAGGCCGAGGCAGTTATACGCCCAGATATGAGGCAAATTTCAATCTCGTGTATAGGCGGATTTACAGCGTGTAAGTTCGATAATTTTGAATTGTATCGCGTAATATGCCACGGGCAGGCGCGAGAGCATGTACCCCTCGAGCAAATGAGAGCTTACATTCCGTCATTGCACGTGCGCGTGGCAGCGGCCGCTGTCTCTCGCTCTATCGGGACATTATACTTTCTGCAAGCTTCGCTTTGTAATTCATAGGCACTTTATGGAAATGTCACGAGGATAGTTGCAGATATTATTTTTCAATTATTATTATTTATTGCATTTTTTAATTTTACTTCACGATGATTATCGATTTTGAATTAAATGTGAATTTTAACGAGCTTTTTATATTGGTCCAATACATAGCTCACTTTCTAATATTCGAATAAATGAAAAACTACCGAGAGTCTGCAAAGCTGAATTGATTTTTCTCAAACCTATTTGGGTGTCACCCTTCTATGAGTTATCGATTTTTAATCATACTTGCTACTAAGGTCTCGCACGTAATTCATGTACGTATTTTAATTTTGCTTTGCTTTGTAACGAATAAATTCTAAACTTCTCACCGATTATCGACGGAAAAAGTTGTTAGCCGCTCCAAAGTATGCACGTTTCTAATGACCATATGCGGGCGGAAAATTCCCGATCGCCCATTTCGGATCATGTGCACATTTTTCAGCCGGCGAGGCTCGAGGTACTACATTAAGGATGCGATAAGGACGATTCTTGCGCGACGCGCACTTTTACGCGAATTATGACTTTTTGACATATATGTTGCTAACGCGCACACGTACTGCGTGTACCCGCTCGCTTATCGTTTTGCCCGCTGTCAAAACACTGCGAGCATCCATAAATTTACCTATGCATGTGCTGCACACACACATATAGTTATATATTGTATACGGCACCGGCAAGCAAAAGCGACTGCCTCGCAGTGAACTGGCAGATAAGAAAAAAAAAACGAACGATAATGCGACTCGAACAAGTTTTCTTCCACGCGCTTATTCATACGAGTTGAAATACAAAATAGAAATTGTTAGATTTACTATAGAGCTATGCGGATGTGTGCGTGCGCGTGTGTGTGTGTGCCCGAGTCGCGCGAGCTCTCGAGAGTAATTGAGCTTTGAGAAAGACCAGCTTCGACTTCAAAATTTTAAGTGCTTTACACCGCTTCTATTTAAAACCTTGCGTGCTCAGCTGTGAGAGCAGTAGCTCCGTACTTTGGCTGACTCGGGAACGCGTTGAAAATATTACAGAAGCACGAAAAAAGTTTTCGTCGATCATATCGACTTTCGACCGTCTAAAATCATCACTCGGTAAAACGCGGCATTGCTCGAATATCGAACGACGGACTTGTGCCGATTGAAAAAGTTGACGTTCGCCGCATATACGCGCTTCGCTGACTCGAGAGATTCAATAAAACAACCTGACTATGCATGTTATATATGCGGGGATGGATGAGCAGCGCCGCGCAAGACTAGCGGAAGTACGCTGTCGTAGGCCGCGAGCTGAACCGGCATTGATAAGAGCTTATCGGACGTGCGCGCGTACCAGCAGCAGCGGCTTTTTTCAAGCCGTTCGACGCTCGCGCGCGCGACAAGACTACCGATGAGCTCATTTTTTCCGTGCAGCTCAGCCGCATACTGCTTTGCAATTAAAAGCACTTACATATTTAAGCATGGATGTATAACGCGCGGCGATGTTTAACTGTAAAAACTTCTCACGCTTCATCGGATCAAGGGGACAGCAGTGCGTGTAGCGATGCAACCTCACGCGTGGAGCTTAATAACCGAAAATTGTTCAAAGCCTCGTAATCATAAATCTATTTACATGCTCATGCGACGCAATGATATAATTCATTATGCATGCCTGATAGTCGCATCAAATTATTTTTCGATAATGCAATTAAATTTACATACACATTGAAAACTAGAATAATTTTATTAACACAAATATGTGAACTTTGAAAAATGTATTTTAGCTCGAAATCGTCTTATTCGTCTCATCGTGTCGTATAAAATTTCATGCATCTGGGATTCTACAGCACATATCCTTGATCCTTTTATTTTGTTCGTATTTTGTGAAGTGACGCATGCATTATAATATACACTGTTCTCGCATCAACGTTTGCTCCTATATATACGTATAAATGCACGTATGTGTGTGCGTAGCCATGTCCAGAGAACGAGTCGGAGAAGAGAGGAGGAGAGCGAGGACGAGAAAATAGCAGCAGCAGCGAGCTCCGGCCAAGAGGAATTGTCAAAAGATTGTTGTGCGTAATATGTTTATAGACAAAATATGCACGCGCGCAGTGGATCTTAAAATCTCCCGAACGGAACCGGACGAGACAAAAATGCGCGCATGGTTATATAGCTATACGACTACGGCGGCGGTGGCGGCATCGTTGAGGCCAAGCTTTTTAGTCCTAATTAGTTGTCGCTCTAACGGAGACCACAACGATCCATTTCACGGGACGATCATCCGCACTATACACACACACACACAGGCGCGCGGGGCACGCTTAGGGTGTTTGCCTTGTTGTCTTTTTCTTTCTTTCTCTTTTTCTTGGCTGCGCTCGAGCTGCACGATATATATACCCGTGTACCCCCATCCGGGCTCCGACGGCAGCAACATTCTTTCATTCGCTACGTCCTGATTTCTCAATCGACCATATTCTTACCTTAACATCGACTTTTAACGATCATAAATTTTTGCTGCTTTGCAACCCGGATATGTACATAATCGTTTTCGGAAAGATGCCAATGTATAAGAAAGGAAAATACGAGGCTCTCGTTTTTTAGTTAAAATCGGCTACTAGTCCTATAACTGCCTCGGTATATTGTATAATGAATTCATCGTTCGCGGTTAACACATGATTTTTTACAGTCACCTCTCCTTTCTACACGGATGCATATTCATGAGGGCAATGAATTTAATTTGAGCTTACGCATTTTTCATCAAATAATTCAAAACAGCAGCCAGCACATCATTATAATCTTGAAATTTTCTCGATAGATTATTCATCTTATTTCATTATTCGGGTTAAGCGTGTGTCTCGAGTCGAATTAATCACGTTAAGTTTAATTACATCGAATTCAAGTTTACGGCCAGATTAATCGATCGCGCAAATCAGTAAAATGGTAGAAAGCATTTAAACGTATACGAGGTGATAGAATATTGATTTATATTGAAGATTTTATCTTTTCGGATCGCCGTTCAGTAGCTATAAGTTACGCTTTAAATTGAAAGGTTGAATTGGATTTGTAATTAATACTGCTGTAATGAGCAAATCGATGCCTCTCGGATCGAATTTCTTATATCATAACGTTTAGCTTCTGTCTTAAAATACAAAAAAAGGAAACTCGATCAATATCACTGGTTGCGGTCACTGATAATATCTTGTCAATTTTGTACTCAATGATAAATTTCTAATTCTGATAGACACTGAGAAGTTTTCATTTTAATTATGCAACAAGAGTATTCGAAGAAAAAGCTGCGCTACCTAAACCCCAACTCCAGTACTTGATTTTACGAAACTTCATGGTGGTTCATAGTCAGCGAGAAAAAAAGGTGCAGAGGAGCCGATACCTTTGTTTTTGTTGTCCATAATTTGGAAGCTCATAAAACTAGCGAGGCTCTCAAAGGAAGTGTTGACTATTCGAAATCGATGAGCGGATACCAGCGCCCCTTTATGGCACTTCTCGCTTGTCGCTTCTGCTTTACGAAAAACCAGTCTGCTCTCCGGCCCAACACATCTCCACTCAGACTGATTTGTGCTTTATTCCTTAGACTTTGACTCGGATTACCTCGGATTTCGATCCTGTTTCGCCAAATTCCATTCTTCGGCTACTTCCTCTTCTTGCTTCTTTTTTCTTTTATTCGTCATTATGTATCTTTTATTAACTCTTTAAAGGATAAAGGAAGGCATGGGCGTGACATTTTTTTCATACAATCTTAATTCAAAGGGGTAAATGTTTTTAAATATTTTTTCAAATTACTTATAAAATATTTGTGAATGCATTTATTGAGATTCTTACAGCTAATATTTAAAACAATTTAAGCACGAGCTTCAAAACTGAAGCTAAGTTCTCTGTAGTTATTTGCCGTTTGAGGCTGTAGTTTCATAAAAATAAGATGGTTATTTGATGAAATATTGAATGGTTTGGTTTATTGACTAAATTTTAAATTGTTTAAAGAATTTTTTTATAAAAATTCATCTTTAAACCAAAATTCTATTTTATTGCTAATGTACAGATTTTGAAAGTCTAAACCAACAAAGTTTAAATTATATTTATCAGCGTAAGTTGTGAGTGAATTTCAAGAAAAGGCAGTCATAATAATATTAAAATTTTTGTAAAAATTAAAGAAGAATTATTGTTCTCATGAATTATTTACACTAATTTAATAAATCAACAGGTGATGTAATTTAAAACCTGACGTAATATTAAACTCGGTAGCAGAAATTATTCCGCAGTTATTGGCCTTAAAATATAACGAGATGTGCTACTGTTTTCATCAAGCCAGAAGAAAAACAAAAATAAATAGTAACTTTATTCATTTCACTTCATCCGATAGACTAGAAGAGACACATTGTCACTTCATATGTCATTTTGGTAGGTATTTATTGTTATTGCGAGTCTTCCAGACTTGCAGGTTGCATATAAATTACGTAAAAATAGCGAATCCATGTTGTATTTTAATTACCTTCGTTCAAAAATATAAAAATGAGCGTGCCTCTTTTTAAATATTTTAGAAAGTATCTGATCGTAAATTAACTGTCGAAGCTAACGCATTATGAGGTTTTTTTTCTTCGTATACCAGAGTTCGCTTTTTAAGGAGACAATTTTTTTTGTCACATAACAGTCATCAATAAAAAAGTCATTAATAAAATCAATTTCTATAGACTTACAATTCGCAACATGTTTGTGCAGCAATGTCTTATCAATGGAAAGATTGACAAGCGTCAAAATAGAAAGAAATTCTTATCGAGAAAAATTATTATTCAAATTATTCGAAAAGGCATTTGAACTTTCCATACGATTTTTAATGAAGTGAAAACATTAGCAACTGACGACGATGGAGGCAACGCGATGTATTTGAACTCGTATTAAGTCCTACGTCGTTAATAAACAGAGGAAGAGAGAATGAAAGAAGTGAGAAAGCAAGAAAGAAGGGAGAGAGACTTAGAGAAAAACCTGTCGCTTGTAATTTCGTCAGGTTCTATTCTTCATTTTTTTTGAGTCCATTGCCGAAACATTTGAACGCTATATTGCTACTTCTCGTGTGGTCTAGTGCAGCCGGGCTCTCTCGGCAAATTAATGTCCTTCATTTAAAAACCAAAGTTGGGAAGCAACACCCGCAAGCCATCGCTGTCGCGCATATTATGCCCGTCGTCCAACGACTTGGATCTGCTTCTTTTTTTTTCTTCGCTCTTCGAATTCGAAAACCTGCGCAGAGAAATATCTCGAAGGTGACGTTGTTCGCGTATTCGTAACTCTCTCGCCAGCCGTATATATGCTAATATAGATCATAATTATGTATAATATGCTTACTTTTCTTCCTCGGTGTTTGTTTAATTCGACGGCTTAAATGGCGTCTACACTAGGCCTTGCTGACACTTGCACACAATATGCCAGCTGAGATCGCTATGTCTTTATTTCATATATGTGCGGGCAAAGGATACAAATCACGAAGTTCGGCTTGGCTTTATTTCAACCTGAGATTTTTATCGATGATAAATCCTTTATTTATGTTGATAGCGAGGTGTGGAATACGATAACGGGTGCTGATTGAAAAGATGGAATCTGTTTCAAAAAAACATAAAAAAACAGTAGCTAGTCATGTGTTGCCAGCATTATATACAACCGGACAGCATATTCTATTTCCATTTCGTCTTCTTTTAGAGGAATGACAGTCATTTTTTATATGCCTCAGCCTTTTCTAAACATAAAAGACTAGAATTTTTCTGGAAATCATACAAATTTCGATACTTTTAAGATGCATATTTTCTGAAGGCTTTTCAAAGTTTTCTTAGTACGTAAATTCGAAGGTATGTTGCATTTATTATCAATTTTTGGCGTATACGGGGATCAATTAAAGAGTTTAGCATAGGAAGCACCGATAGGAAGTAGGTGCCTTAAGGAATATTGTTCATAATTTAGTTAATGAAATGAATATGAATAAATTTTTTACAATTCCGAAAAGATTAATAAAAATTCTAAATACTTTATTGTTCTTTAAAGTTCAAACTTACTTATGTGAAATATTTTTTAAAATTACTTGGCAGATTCGTGCGATTCTAAAAGTCTTTATTACATCTAAATGCTTTCAGCAAACCTGGTCCAAATGAATTGTGACAAATCTCACACTCAAAGGTCTTACTCCAATTATGTACTGAATTTACTACTTTGGCCAAACGATTTGTGACAAATTTCACATTCAACGGATTTGTTTTCATTATGTAACATATTTACATGAGTTTTGAGATTACTTCTGAGTCAAAATGATTTTTGACAAATTCTCACATTCAAAGGGTTTACTGTGAGCATGTACTATCATTTTGTGCCTTTTAAGGTTATTCTTTTCACCAAAAGATTTATGACAAATATCACATTTGAAGGGTTTGCTACCATTATGTACTGTATTTATCTGTCCTTCGAGGTGATGTTTTGAACCAAATGATTTGTGACAAATCTTACATTCAAAGGGTTTATTATAATTATGTACTGTATTGATGTGCTTTTTCAGGTCACTTTTATGTCCAAATGATTTATGACAAACATCACATTCGAAGGGTTTATTCCGATTATGTACTGTATTGATGTGCTTTTTCAGGTCACTTTTATGTCCAAATGATTTATGACAAACATCACATTCAAAAGGTTTGCTTCGATTGTGTACTGAATTTATGTGAGTTTTGAGATGTCCTTTTTGTCCAAATAATTTCTGACAAATGTCACATTCAAAGGGTTTGCTACGATCATGTACTGTTCTTATGTGCATTTTGAGATTACCTTTTTCTCCAAATGATTTGTGACAGATGTCACATTTGAAAGGTTTAAGACGATTATGTACTGTATTGATATGCTTTTCCAGGTCACTTTTATGTCCAAATGATTTGTGACAAAATTCACATTCGAAGCGTTTGATGCGATCATGTACCACATTGACGTGTCTATTAAGGTCACCCTTGCTCCTATATGATTTGTGACAAATCTCACATTTAAATGGTCTAATGCTCTTATACGTTTTATTAACATGTGTTTTTAGACTCGCTCCTCCAATAATATTTTTCCGACACAAATTAAACTCATGTGACATTTTTTTTCGAGTTATTTTTTCAAATATATAATCATCCTGAAACTGTCTTTGAAACTGGCAATTACTATCGTAATTGAATTCTTTTTTTATTAAAATTACTAGCCGTTTTTCGTTTGAGTAATTTTTCTCTGTTTGCTTTTCTATTTTCACAATAGGTAAGCAACTTTGATACTTAGTTTTGCACATTGTTGTTGATAGAGACTTCAATTTAGGTTCAACATATTTGCACTCGAAGTCAATAAATATTTTTTAACACTGCGTGCGCGAAACACGGGCTTTCTAACCTTAAATCGTCAGAAAACCCTAGTTTCTCGCAAGCAGAGTTAAAAAATATCGTTTGCAACTAGTCCGCGAGGAAGTTGACTCACCCAGGAGTCTTTGCACCCTCGCTACGCTCGGGTGAAAACAACTCCTGGGTGAGTCAACTGCTTCGCGCACTTGTTACAAAATATACTATTTTCATTCAACTTTTCGGGCCATACCATAGCCTCTCTCATGTGATTGCCCTAAAATTAAAATTGTTTTATAATTTTGGGTAGCGGAAAAACATAAAAATTCAAATCATTAAACTCACTGATGATTTATAAAACGGGAATGCTTCATGGTTTTTGTCTTCGCAAGCATCAAAAATATCTTCACCTGCATCTGAACAAGGATCGTTGGATTCTTTTTTTACCCTGAAAAACAATATAATTTGATGGAGCCATTGCTTGAAAAAATATTATGGAATGAAATATGAATTTAAAAATTTCATACCCAACTATATCCTCTCGGCGTTCCATCTCTTGTTTGATTACGTGTAATAACTTTGAATTTGCACGATCCACGTTGATAAAGTATTCTAGGTTATATTGCCTCGCGTAGCCAACACTGAACCTGGATTTTATCTGTACACTTTTACGGTTATAATTTGTAATAGGGCGTTTTCACAAAGCGTTACTGACGGTCAGGATTGAACAGCTGATTTGCCTGTAGGCACAACAAACCGAGTTTCCATATACTTTATATGTTAAGTCGATTAGTTTGACTGCAAATTACAAATAAATGAGATGCTCTAAAAATATATAAAAAATATGTCGATGTAGAGGAAGACTTCATCTTTTCATCTATCGAAGCGGATTTTACGATTTCTCTTTAGGTATTGCAAAAAAAATTGTTGAAATTTCGGTTATTTCGGAGTTTTACTCGCTGCTCGGCTGCTGTCAACACCGAGTTGCGCGTGTCCGTAATTGTTTTAGCGATATTTGAAAATACATTTAAATATTAAAGCATGAGTATATTGCCTTTTTCGACTCAGTTCCCTTAATTCTTCAGAATTTCTATTATTTTTCGGCTTTCCTGTTGGTATACAAAAGAAGGAAAACTTTCCATTTTGTGAATTTGCTTTGCATCCTGTTAAATAACACCTCAACACCATTTTTTATTTTATGATTGCAGATTGATAAAAAAAACGAAACCAAATCTCAAATATGGCTAAAACGATCACGGACACGCGCAACTCGGTGTTGACAGCAGCCGAGCAGCGAGTAAAACTCCGAAATAACCGAAATTTCAACAATTTTTTTTGTAATAACTAAAGAGAAATCGTAAAATCCGCTTCGATAGATGAAAAGATGAAGTCTTCCTCTACATAGACATATTTTTTATATATTTTTAGAGCATCTCATTTATTTGTAATTTGCAGTCAAACTAATCGACTTAACATATAAAGTGAATGGAAGCTCGGTTTGTTATGCCTACAGGCAAATCAGCTGTTTGAGTGAAGCAGTTAATGACGGTCTCTGAAAACAGCCTATACTTATTCACCTATAAACACCTCTCTTTCGACTGAACGCACTATTGGTATGTTAGCGACGTTATCCTGGACTGTGATTGTGATAGCTCCTTAGCGATACTTTCTCCCTCTATCGTCGACCATTGTACGTAGTATTGTTCTGCGATACTTGCGTGTCGTCAATTGCAATGAAAATTTGATTCATACCGTTTATTTGATACATACAATTTACTCACACTTACGTTCTACATATGCGGAGAAATGTTTACAAGAAAGAGAAATATATCTCTGAGTCCGGACCGATACAGTACATGATGAGACTCAAGAGATATTATGAATAATGTTCAATTAGTCATTAGGACTTCAGTTGTTAAAAAAATATTTATGGCAGATGTATCGATAATTTAACGAATTCTATAATTGGTATTCATTACGTTTAAGAAGCACTAATTAAGAAAATGTTGTCCAAAATATTTATTTAGATCACTGGGTCTCTGATAAAGCAAGCAATATAAATATAGACAATAAATCCATAGTGTTCCATTAAGACAATAGATCACGAATGTTTAATATCTTAAAAATCTCGCCCAGGCGTGTGCTCGCTGAGAATCGCCGAAAAGATCTGCGCGAATAATTGACTTTCACGACACGATCTTAAACATCGCATATCCGCGTACACAACTTTTCGAATTTATGAAGCTAAAGGCCGCTTAGCATTCATTATAAGCTCCGTCGCTGGTTCTGCGCTGCTGTGCGCACTTGCTTCGCAGCGCCTGGATTATGTCTCTCACTTATGAATCGAGCTCTATGCTCTCCATACACCCATACACACGAGTTATATACGCGCCTAAGGTTGCTAACTTATTTTAACATATTCTCGAGGCTCGTTTTCTGTGCTTTTGTCGTTTCCACCGCTGAACACGCGTCGTGTTTTTGAACGAACCTAAAAGTCTGTTTTATCTATGGCTTTTAAAAGCATTTCAATGGGGAAAATTTATGCTTTCACGGGTGTGAATTTTTTTCGGATTTCTTATTGTAACTAGAAAAGCACGAAAACGCTACAAAATTCTGATTACATTGTGATGTAAATAAAGGCTAAAATAAAACATATTGATGAATTTATATTGTTTTAAAAATTCTAAGTATTATATTTATTGAGAAATTTTACAATAGGTTACAATTACAAAACAAAATGGTATAAAATATAAATGCAATGTTTTATTAAACTAACAGTCATAGTAAAACTGCTGCGCAGAGCCATTTACTGAACGTTAGCGTACGAAATCTCGCTGAAATATTAAATAACAACTGAATGAAACAAGCGGAAAGGAAGTGATCCCAGCAATGTAAAAACTGGCTTTTATACAACAAAAATATCAGCTGTAATAATTGCAAATTCATTGGTCACTAAATTGGCTGAAACGCATCGCTGCAGCGCGAAGTTACATTGTCCGCGCGCGTAACAAGCCCAGAATGCAGTAAGTATGCAGACGACTTTTATCCGTGAAAAGGGCTTCGGAACTGCCACGTGCAATAAAGCGGCGAGTTTATTAATTTTAAATGTGTAGCCTCTCAAGCTTACTATGCGACGTGTGAATATAAGTAATGGGTGCTTGAAACATCGGCTTAATTGAACAAAATCGAATAGATTCGTATTGCTGAATTTTTCAGCTATAAAGACTAAATTTTTTGAAAGGAGCGTCTCGCTGTGGGTGGAAGAAGGAATTTTAAAACAATTCTTTCATGATCCTAGCTCTACATTAATCATGGACTGATGACAAAAAAATGAACTTTTAAAATGTTACAAAAAATATATTACCATTAATTGGCTTATTGAAAATGATTATTCAAAATTTAGATAAGTTTTCAACCACTTCGAATACGATAATAATTTAAGGCTCCATCACTAGATGGCGAACATAACTTTATCAGTAAATCTGCAAGTGGCAAAGTAAAAATAATTGTATAAGTGGAAGCACAATTTTTTTCCACAATATGGTATTTTGTACAATATGGGATTTTTTCACAAAATATGGAAAGATAATTACAGCCGCGATCAAAAAGTAAAAATAAAAGAGAAAAGTTTCACGAAATAATGCCGGAAAAATTAATACAGAGTTGAAGTCGAACGTAATTGCGTTACCGCGATCGTTGGCCATCGTCATGCCTCGTGTGTGCATCATGCGCGTGTATGTGTGAGTATCAGTGTGTATCATGCCGCAGTACTGCACACATATCGCTCGACTCGAACTGCGCGCGCGGACAGACCGCGTGCGCGTAAATCATTAAGTGGTATGCGAGAGCTGCAGTGCCAGGAGAGCCTCGTATCGGTGCGCAGTTCTGCCCGCTTGTGTGTGTGCGCGCGCGCTTGCATGCACTTTAGAGCCATTTATCCGTTAATGCATGTCGAGCCCCTCCATCGTCGAGGCCCGTTCTCGAGCCGCTGACTCTCCTCGTAGTCGTCCTGCAAAGTCCTCGTCGTCGTCGTCGTCGTCGTCTTTCCTCCCGCGAACGTGACAGTAAATTATATCAACACCTTGGACGTGAGGAATCGCAACCTGGACAAAAACAACTAACAAACATACGTAGTCAATATGCCCACGCGTTCAGTTATCTGTAAATTCAATTGGGATCTAACTGTATGCAACGTTATTGACTTTGGTGTAGTTCAGCTAGGATTTTACTCACTAGTTTGCACATTTTCAAGACCGATAAATCTTTCTTTTGACTATTCAATTAAGGTCCAAGTTTATTTTTTCGAGTCGAAAAAAGTGGAAGTATTTTAGAACAAGCTAAAAATGCTTATAAATTTTTATCACTTTTGTAATTAAATACTTATACTTGTAAAGATTACTATTTGCAAGTGTTACATCACTTTTATTGGTAATTACTCGCAGCTGTAACTTTTCCTTTTTCGAGTCCCAATTCGAGATAAAAAAAATATCAAAAATTACAATTTGCTGCTACCTCGCGACTTTGGTCCCACTCATGTTGCACGAGCGATGTCATGCATAGTCATCAAACGACAGAGTCTCATTTTCTCGGTTTCAATCGATCTTGCGGCGGTGCGCTCAAAGAGTTGATTATTGCCAGCGCGTCATTACCATCCATGAACGTATCGCAGTCACTGTATGCACGGCACATGTTTTTCAATTACATCAATTGCAATAAAAAATATACTCGCCGTAAACGGCTTATTGCTTTTTCATGGAAAATCGGCATTTTTTATACATTCAAAGAACCTTTTGATTAAATTATGCTCGAACTTCAATAACTTCTGGTAAATAAATGTGAACTTTTAGGGAGAAAAAGTTGCTGCAGGAGTGTCTGAGTCACTTTTTGCAATCGCGTTAAAACAGCGCACTGGCGATGAATCAGAAATATATGCTTGATCCTGCATATAAAAACTTGGCAGTGCTCCTACAGGAATGATAATTCATTTCGTAATATTAAATTCAATACGAAATTCAATCGTATCAGCAAGCAGACTGCTCACAGTACTTCTCGCGAGGTGCGAAATAGAATCATTGCTTTAATTAAAAAAGGCAGCTCAATTGTGGAGTCTATTTTTGAAAAAGAATCATTAAAATGTTCACACGGCACGCGTACGCTCGAGTGCAAAGTCTTATTCAGTTTTCCCATAGCACGGCGGAATTGTGGCGCGCATACAAACACACAAGCACTCACGGGCAAACTCATATACGTTTTAGCATTTAGCGCACTTAGTATATGAAGCCGCGTGTTGGTATTTATTATATAGATTTGTAATCGAGCCTCTTCACCTGCACCGAGTCGGTCGGATGGAAATCGAATACGAGTATTACGAGTGTCGCGCGCGTGCTCATCGTCGTCGACTTTCGCTCGTTCGGGTCGATCGAGCTCAAAAAAATCATCGACATCGTGAACGAGAGAGAGCGAGAGAGGAAAACCCGTTAGGATATCGCACGAACACATACTGTAACAGGGTAATTAATTTCGCACGCGTTTGTGTCGTGTGTGTTTGCGAGTCGGTGTGTGTATGTGTGTGCAATGTCTGTGTGATTGTGTGCACTAGACCAAACTGCAGAGAAACTGCAGTTCTGCTCATAACATATAACAGCAAGCTTGAGCCGAGCCCAAGATGCTGTGCGCGGCTTCTTTATTTGCGCCTGAGAGACTCTTTCTAACGCACGTGTGCAGTACGGCGGCCGTCGAGCTTTTAACATTCGCCACGCAAACTGCAGCAACGTATGTTAACGCGGCTATATAGCTACGTGAGCTCGATTGTCCGCTTTTCAACATGAAGATGTACGAGAGATATCGAGCCGTGTCTACACACATGATGTGTACGTGCGCCTATGCTATGTATGTGTGTGTGTGCGAGTAGCAAAGCAAGCCTGCTCGGGTTTCCGAGGCGCATTTCTCGCCTTATATATACTAGCTGCGCGCGCGAGTCAAGTTTGTATGTTTCTGTGCTGTTGCACACCTAGAATCGCGTGGATGGGATGTGCGCATGAATGTTCACTTTTTCCCATGAAAAATCCCGCCAACCGACGCTCCAGCTATTTTACAAGTTTTTAATCCTCGAAGGCGTGCGAGCAAGTTTCTGTAATATCTATGTGGGCGATATTATTTGGGTTTTGGGTAAACAATTAATTTTTTCTTTACTGCTGCGTTATAATCTTGATCGTTGAGCTTTTAAAATATTTTCATCGATCACAACTGCAACGAGCTTTGAATGTTTCAAAAATTCCAATTGAAATTATTTCACAACAAATACAGTAGCAGCAATTGTATACACACGAAACTTATTGCGAATGAGGTATCGTAGATTTGTTGCACGGATAGAATTTTGCAATATCTATGGCTCGAACTTTGCTCGCGAGCAGCTCACGATCTCGAAGCTGTGGCAGATGGCCGTGCGATGGTGTTGCGAGTGAGCGCGTTACGTGTAAAATGTAAATTTCCCTTCGCGCTCGCAAAGAGAGAGAGGACCGACGGAGCGGCACACGCAGGTGAATGTATTTTATATATATTTATTGTAATTAATTAAGAAACGTTCATACGAGTCACGTGAATAGCTATATGTGTGCGACGTATGTCTGGATGTATGTATTATTACCCACACACTAAACGCAGCTTTCACACTGTTATTCATTTATATACAGTATAGGTGCATGAACTGCAGAAGAATACGTGGAAGCAAGAATTTTCCAGGTGAACGTTCGTTTGCCTGGCGTTATTTTAATCGTTGGTACTTTCTTCCATTGATAGAGACCGCAAAGCCTTTGTATCCCAATCGCATAATTTTGCAGATACGATCGGCATCGACATACTTTTTTTTCATCTACATTTTGCTGTTCAATGTCATATCGCATAATTATACCAGTACGAACGAGGAACTAATTATTGATACATAATTGTTAAACGTATTGTCACAATCGCACATTACTCCAATTATATAGTAATATTGACACCCAGTACAAGTTATGATTTAACATTAAAATTTTATTCTTGAAGTGAACATGAAAGAGGTTTTCGTATAGGGGAAAAATGGGAAAGAAATAAAAAGGATCATGGAGAAAAAGTAGCGCGTAAATTACTTGGTTGACGATACACTTTGCAGTTGGACAGGATGGGAAAAAAGGTGATCGAAGATACACGTTCAAACGACTCGAAGTGTACTCGGACTGCCACGATTAATTAATTGCACAAGAGCAGCGTCTCTACTAGGTGTGCGCGCATATCCTATACACACATACGCCGTGCGGCACACGACTTGAGTGATGATATGAAGATCGATAAGTCTCCCGCGCTTACTGCAGGCGGCAGGCAACGACCGAAACTATACTCGCAAAGCCACTGGAGCGTATAGCGTATAAAGCAAAAGTGTAAAAGATCATTGCCACTGAAAATAAAAGATAGCTCGCGAGCGAGGCCTTAAAAGCTCTTTGTATTTATAATAAGCGGCCTGGACTTGGATTTGCGCCGAGTGGAGTACGCATAAAACAAGAGTAAAATTGAAGTCATCAAGGATGCGCACTATTGGAATATGTATGTATGCGCGCACGAGAGAAAGCAGAGTTTGCTCGTCGTATTATTTCCCGTTTAATTAGCGCGAATGTATGCATACATCGATGTGTTGAGTTATCCATCCATACAGGCGGCGCATACATACGCGCTTATGCGTATGTTATTTCATACGTGTCACTCGTGGTCGATCCGCTGTTAAGCCTTATCGCAAATATCCTGTACCGCCTTACAAGCTACCGCAGCATCTCATGTGCGTGTGCTTGTGTGCAGTGCAGTGTAATATGCGCAAAAGTAAATAAAGTCGTTCCACTTATTGGTATCTTGTTTATTGTGTGCCGCTCGTCAAAGCACGCCAGATCGTTGATAACTTTTCCAATTTTCGGCGTAATTACTATACTTTGTATCGTTATTGGCGTGTATACTTGCATAATTTGTCGGGAAAATGCTCGGGATCGTATCTCTGGCGATCCATCGAACTAGAGCTGATATTTACATAAGCTTTTAACTTTATTGCGACACGTGTCATTTTTTAACGGTGCAGCAGCAGCAGCAGAGCAGGCCGTTGTTGTATCAATAAGAACTGCTTGTTTTGACTCGCCGGATCACTTAAGATAAAAGTGAATAACTATGCAGCGAGCCAGCGTCCAGTATTATATACCCTTGTAACTCGGAACCCATATTATATACGCGCACTATTTTAAGTAGATGCATATTATATAGTCAACAGTCAGCTCGTTTCATTTCTATCCGGACGCTGCGCGAGACGCGGAGACGGCTGCCCACACGAGGCGGATAAGAAACTTGACAATGAAAGTTTCTTTTCTCTCTCTTTCTGCGATACTGCCCATAAAGTGCAATAATTTTCTACTTTTTCCACGTAATAATTTACTCGATCGATGAATAATTTAGCCCGCTACGCGTATAAGTGATAAATTGCTTCGTCTGGATTGCGTCTGCGCTCGGTTTATATTTATTTATTTTATTCATTCGGCGAGCGATCGTACGCGTTTGAGTGTGACACGGCATAGGTTAACGTAGGCTCATTCAATTCAACGCCCATCGCGAAGTTTGAACTTGCGCTGACGTTTCAAAGGACAGCAGCTTTTCAACGCCTTTTCGCGCGCTGACAACCACCCATTGTAGGGCAGCTCTATTTGGATTTATTCTTTTGCAATCAGAGCTGCTACCGAATGTTAGTAGAACGCACTACGATGACGTCACAGCGATTCAAAAATCAATTTCTGTAGAGAATTTCTTAGCAGCTAATTCAAAATTACAGCTTGTTACATGCATACATCCCTTTGGTTATAATAATAAAATATAATGTTCTCTTAGAGAAGCTGCGAGCTGACCCGACGCGTAAATGCGGCAATAAATACAGCGAGAGAATTTCGATGAATTATCGGCGCTGATCTTCGGCTTTTGATTTCGCTACGTATATGTGTGTGATTGTATCTCTATTGCTCGCTACATACGTGGTACGGTGTATGGATATAAAGCAGCCTGGAACGACCTTGCATAATCGTACGTATTCGCCGCGAGTGTGTGGCTCTGCGTGCGCGCCGTATAGTGCGTGCAGACTGCGCCGCGCGGCAGAGAACACGCGGGTCCCGCTTGGAAATTGCGAGCATTAACAGCGGGATCTCCTTTGCACTACGCTGCGCTGCACACTGCTGCTGCACGATCGCGAGCGGACGAGCGCGCAAAAATGACTAAAACAACGAGAGGGAAAAATCCGGGAAAACGGCGAAAAAACGACGATGTCCAATGTATATGTAGGCATTCGCGCGAAGAAACTGCGTATTAATGAACACGAGAGGAAGAGAGAGAGAGAGAGCACGAGAGCTAGCTAGAGAAACGTACAGTCTGTATAGCGTGTGGTGTGTGCGCCGTGGCACCCGTTATTCGCGATTTATGGGCTTATGCGCGTGTATATAAGCGCGCGGTCCTTGACCGGTTTTATAATCTCGTGAGCTTCCAAGTTATAATACACGAAAATGGCAAACAGCGATGTTATTAAGAGGGCTTTATATGCGCGCACCTCCGACGACTTAGCCTCAGCTGCGCGTGTATGGGTAAGTCTGCGCGCGCGTGTGCTTGTGCGGCGCATTTTTTCTGCTCTCGTTGTAAGAAGTATCGAGCGCACCGAGAGAGCTCTATGTCGATCGGCACACATGTACATTTGTGAGCGCCTCGCGAAATCGCCTGCAAATAACCTGATTTATGATTATTGACGCTTTAAACACTCATTATTTTCATTTAAAATAATATCGATACGTTTAGCACCTAAGTCATCGTCACGTTTCGCTGGAATATAAAAGATTTAAGTGAGTTTTTACTAACGTCTCATGTTAATCGGTATCAAATGTTCGGAGCTAAATAAGCTCTAGGTTTATTGACGAGTGAAAACAATTTTATAAAGCTTTATTATATCAATTGGACAAATGATAATGACAATATCCGTAGAAATGTAGTAAAACCGCGCATTGTCTTATACAATTATTTTGACTTTGCCCATTGCAGATTTACAAATAATAGTAGTGCCCATCTAGTGGTGAATACGGGTATTAATGTAGATTGCTGAATGTATATAAACTTTTCTAGAAATTATTTTTAGTAATAGACTTGAATGTTCCAACATTTTTGTGACGTTCATGAAAAAAAATCAGTTCAGATACATCTATTTCTAACGAAGATTTCATATAAAGGTATAGCTCGATTACTTTAATTTCAACATCTGATGTACATACGAATTTAGGGGTTCTTTCAAGAGTGTAGCTAAACGATCACTGAAGTATTTATTTACAATAGAATAACTAATTTAGTAATGCAGCTAAGCGTTTCCGTTGATCATTTCATAAACGAGCTGTACAGGTTTTCTGGCTTCTATACGATCATCTAAAGTCAACACTCTTGGCGTAATAGTTATGATCATTAAATTTACACTGTTCGAATAGCCTACCGCGGTGAAAATTCAGTTTGCCGCGGCAATAGTATAAATTACACAACGGGCGTGGATGTGCACTTTTTTTGCAAGCCGTAGGCAAGGGGATGCCTTGCCTCAGGCTCACGCTGTATACAACAAGTTTCTTTATGAAAGAGAGCGGGAGAGTCGCACGAGCTGCATATTATAGTTTCACGAGAACCATTTACGTAGCGGGGAAATCGTTTACTTTTTGCTCCAGACTGTCTAACAGATTATATTTATTTTATCATTTAATTATACATTACTTGTAAATTATGTCACTAAAATTATATGTTCTATTGCACGATTTTCATATTTCTTGCTTCAATTACTGTTTTGCCAAATTAAACTCTGATAATGTCAATTATTAGACATCATTTGGGCTAAATATTGATACTCTTGATTGTGCTTTCGTTCGATCGAAACTTGTACACTGATTTTCATAAACGCGAAAAAGAGTTCGGCGTGAATGTTTTTTATTTTAAGGGTTCTCGATCAGCTCGCGCCGGAGTCTGTTTTCATAGCGGCATAATTACTGCAATCTCGCAGCGCAGTACGTTGCTCAATTGATTGTGCGTACATAAAGTATATATATAGGCGCCCGTAAAGCGAGAAGTGGCTGCGAGGAGAGCTCGCGGAAGCGCAGAATCGTCAGCAGGCGTTAATCGCGCCGGCGAAATTGTAATCGTGCGCATTGGGAGCGGGGCACACTACTACCATATACACACATACACTATACGTATAGCATCTCTCTCTCTTTCTCTCTGCTGCGCGGCGGCTCCAAGGTAACGAGTACTAGTGCGAGTTTAATTAGAAAACAAGCATAAAGCTTGCACGAGCGTCGGCCCGTTATATCGAGCGCGCGGCAGCGATGAGGATTTATGAGCGCGAGGCGCGAACGATATCTCCCATACGTGTGTGTATGTGTGTATCTGCTATCCCGGGCCGCCGCATGCATATATACGGGCACTGCGGGGTGACCGGTTCTATTAGCTGCCTACGATGAGCTTTATGAAAATGCAGCGATATGTGTGTTGTGCTCGCGCGTATACGTACATACATAGTTCCCCTTGGATATCCATTGGGCCTAGCTTACGCGCGGCGCAGAAAACACGCCGAGTTAGCGAATATAAGCGAGGCAAGGTTAATAGCTTTCGAGGACGCGATTGAGATGTATAGCGAGACGCCGCCGCCGCCTCGGCCGTCAAGCTGTGGTGCAGGCTAAATTTATCGGCCCAAGCCAAAGCCCTGGCCTGGCCGCCTTGTCATTATGATGCATATATAGCTACTTGTGTGCCGCATGCCTTGGTAGCCTTTTCACCTTCATTTAGTGAATATACAGTACTTTGTCCGCGAGTGCGAATACATCGACCGCATTCGATTTCAGACAAACTACGTTTCGGTTCTCGCTCATAGTAATGTATAACAATTCGTGTATCAAGAATTGATTTAAACGATCTGCGCTAGTGTAGCGCGTGAGCGACGATCTGTTTCGAGCGCAGATGTCTCGAAATGGAGAGAAGATCGAACAACGACCTGCGTTGTAAAATTCATGCATCTTTAATGCGACAAAACCTACCCACATATTTTCGACTCATAAAAACGACGCTCGACTCACGAAAAAAGAGCTCGCTGCCTCAATAACAATAATATAAATGAAAGTACAAAACGACGAAACATTTTATTAGTATTAAAAGCGAAATGCATGTACACGAATTAAAAACGAGGTTGATGCACCTCGAGCTCGAAATATGCATGTGTGTGTGTGTGTGTGTGTGTGTGTGTGTGTGTGTGTGTGTGTGTGTGTGTGTGTGTATAAAGTGGCGCTCGTGCTGCAGCTGCAGCGCGCGCGGATTTCGTGCAAGCGGCGGCGCTAATGAAAACTCCTGCATAAACATGCCCTCTTTCTCTCGATCTCCCTATCTCTCTATCTCGTTCGGACTACGTCCAGAGAAAGAGAGTGAGCCAAAAGAAACAACAACAAAAAATCTACCCGATACACTTTTTCGAGAACAAGTATTCTCGCATTTTTGTCAAATAAGACCTGTATTGACATTTTGCTATTTGCAACACTTTCTAATAAGTTCACTAACTCTTCTAGTACTTTTTAAAACTGTTACTCAAGGGAAAATTATTCCAGCTTTTAGAATACTTTATAAATGTAAATCTGACGTACGAAAAGCAGGGAACATTTTTTTATGAAATTATCGAATACAAGGAAAGGGAAAACAACGGTAAGAATTTGGAAGAAATGCAGAGGACACGAATGTCGATGGTAACAGCGAACGACGAATTTTATATTATAATTACGCCTATCGTCGATTCATACAACCGATGTTTCGTCTCTCTATCTCTCTTTCTCGCTTTTTTTTCTTCCTCCTTCTTCTCGAGCTCTCTTGCTTCACTTACTCTTGCTTCTACAGGGACTCCCAATCTTTTAGCTACACCGACGGCGATACATGCAGCGACAACTACGTCACCAAAAATTCTGAATCGGCATGTGTTTGCATTTGCGTTTCGATGTAAAAAGCGACAAAAAAAACAAGAAAACCTTTCAAATGATTTTACCTCCGCATTCGAGATGGTAACAACAAAGGAGTAGGATATTTATGACTTTAAAATGAATGGCGCGTTGCTAGTGACAAATTTTCATATCGTGCCGAAGCCAGCCGATGGTTCATTCAGAAAAATACCCAACTATTTATGAAGAATTTTTCCATTACTCGTATCATAAGTCACTCAATAAAAAAACCAATTTACAAAATGTATGGGTAACAAGGCGGAATCAATGTAGCCACGTTCTATGAGACAATGCCAGCATTCTAGAATGGTAAATTGATAGAGAAAAACAATATTTACTGACATGCCGACAATAGAAAACTCATCTATATAAAAATGAAAATGAAGAAGAAATTATTAATACCTATGGACACTCTTAAAATGGTGTTTGCATAACAATTTTTCATTTTTCATTCAGTTTTTCTAGAGCAGTTTTCAATGAACATGATAAATAATTTCGGTGAATTTTTTTCATTTGGAGATTATGTATTATCATGATTATTCGATTGAAATTCATTACACCACAAAAATCTTATCGTTCAACTATATTTCGAGTTCACCTTTCGCTGAGAGGGTCAGTGGACTTCGAGATGCTCATTGTATAATCAAATAAAAATAAAATGTGAAAAATATTTACAGGAAAGATTAATTCATGGTTGAACCGCACTATGTTTAAATAAATTTTTTAACTTTGACACTTGCAGATTTACAGATATAAGTAGTTGCCATCTAGCGGCGGAGACTTATTGCAATTTTAGTTGTTGAATTTTCATAAGCTTTTTCTCTAATAATTTTTCGTACTTTGATTGTGTCTTTGTGCATTTTTCTGCAGATTATGTAAATAAATTAATTCTGATATATTAATTTTCAACGAAGATTTCATGTAAAAGGATCTGAAATAAAATTCAGTTTCGCTTACTATAATTTTTATGTTTTATTAGCATATTAAAAAAAAATGAAGTATAGAACTGCATGAGGAATTATTACGAAAAAAAAGTTGTCATTTTTCGATCTCAGTACCACCAAATATTGTAAAACAAAATGTGTGTGAGTGTGTGTCAGTTTTATATGAAATAATCATTGCAATATAATAGGCAGGAATATGCACATAAAAGACAATATTACGAAATTACTTGGGGCGGTTCATATAGTCATGACGCAGGGAGCTATTTGTCTTTTACTTTTTTTCCACGAGCCTATATGAGCCTCTATGTCCACGCTCTATGTATCTTGATTTATTGGTCGAGGTCAGGCGAGAATTAATGGGTTTTCGTCCGCTCTCGCGCGCAAACCCAAGCGATCTGTATTTACTGCGTATTCTTGCCTTTTTTCCTGTATATGAAACGCGTAAGGCACGCGTGCGCGCTACAATCGCTTTTACAGTTGTTTTTCGAGTGAATTTATTTAACAGACTTGTTGTTACAATGTAGCAGACGATAAAAAAAGAACCGAAAACTTTACAATATACATTCGAGACTTAAAATTTTCATTTATTGTTTTCATACGTCATAAATTGATCGTGTTTACAACAAAATTGTTTACGCTATTCATATGAGAAAGCAAAAAAATATAATTCGATTTTAAAGCTGGGGTTAAAATCAAAATTTGTAAATACGATTTCAACGATTTTGAATAAATTTTTTTTATGAAGTTTTGTGGATTGTTGTGTTCTTATGTAAATGCAAAGATAGATTTAAAAAAAAATATTTAGTTATTTAATTGATTATCAAGTATCTTAGACTTTGTTTGGAGTTTGCATTCTTCACGAAAATTTATTCTTTGATACTGCAAATTTCATTATTTTCCAAGTTTAAATATAGTTAATATACTCTTATACGATTCAATCGAAGTATTTATATATCTTCACGCATGAAATAACATTTCGATACCGTGATAAGAATTAGTTCCACCCTAAAAATCGATTGAACATAAGGTAAAAAAATATAGAAAAGTCGTACGAGAAATGATCCTTATCCAAGTGGACTGAATTAATTAAAATGTAAGCTACTGGCGAGGGTCAAGCACTTTATGTCACGATATTTTTCTATCAAGCGTTGAGCAAAATATATGAAGAACTCCATGAGCAAAATTTTGAAATTCAACGATTTTTCTGATGAACATTAAATTTTATCCAAGATTGAAAAATTACACTCATTGATGATAGTAAAATTATAAAAATATGTTTAGTTAAAAGTCTTAAGATTCATTATGTATAATACTTATTGCATGAGCTAAAGTTCAATATTTTTTATAACTAACAACTTTATTAATAATAATTAACAATGATAGATCATAAGGGTAACATTCAAAAGTTTCATCAAAATAAGTGTCGAAAACTTTGCGGTCAAGTGATTCGAAAAATATATTTAAATGTTTCTCACAGAGGCGCACGTGTAACGTGCAAGTGAATACCGGTTTCGAGTCTAAGAAAATTTTATGCTGCAATTACAAAATACGGCTAAAAATCACGTGGTTTTTGCGCAGACGATCGCTCGCTCGCGCACTGCAGACGTGCGCTCAGAAGTCACGATTAAAAGTCGAAAATTATAAAGTAAGCACATCCTAATTAACACATCATCGGAGCACAGAGGCACATATATTCCGATTCGCCAAGGGTATATACAGATATACACGTACAGATGCGCACTGCATGCAGCATATGACAGAGACGGAGAAAATTGAGCTCATGCAAGATATACATTAGCCGGCGCGCGATCGACCTCCCGCTGCCTTCGACCTCGATATAATACACAGTACACACACACATACACACACATACACACGGAGTCGCGCTCGCTTACGCGTCATAGGTTCTTTCGCCTTTCGTTGCATTATATTATGTATCGATTACACGAAGAAGCACTCGGTGCCGAGCTCTCGCGATGCATACACAGCAGCAGCATCAAAAGCCGCGGCAGCTTATACGTGTACGCGTATGCCTACTGCTACCGTACGGATATTTTCTTTACTTTTTTTTCCTTCACCAGCTAGTCCGAGTGCTCTGGAAACAATGCCAAGAGCTAGCCCACGACCTGAGCGCATTCCCATGCAGTCGTATACACTTTATTTTTCGTTCTCGTGTTCACACCTCTGCGTATGCTGGTCTTATCGAGAAAAATTAACGGTTAAGTAATAATTCCTTTTAAAATCGTATTTTCGAGTACTTATACTCTATATCGCATGTAACGCGTGCGCGACGCTGCATTATTAAGTTCCGATAGCATTTTTACCTTTTTACTTCAACACATATATGCTAGCATGTAAGATTGCAATAATTTACGAGTATTGGCAAAGCAGGATTTGTGCGCGAGAATTGATTTATTGGTTTTCCCGTTAATTTATTGGACGCCTTCGAATGAAATTCCAGTGCGATAGTTATTCCACATCTGGAGTATTTTTGATGAGTGCTCGTTATTCTGCAAAAATAAAAACTTCATTCAACGATCCGTATATTTTTTTCGTCACACGTGATTCACAGTTAAATCGTTGCCATTGCAGCAATTTTTCAACAACCGCAGCGGAATTCAGAAATTTTTTGATTTTATGAAAATTTATGAAACGACAATGACTCATTACAAATGTTTATTACAATGACGAATAATAATTTTTGTTTTCATCGACATTTCGAAAGATGATCAGTGCATTGACAAGACACAAAGCTCGAGTCTTTTAAAAGTCATATTATAACGAGCTTAGCCATGATCCGACGCTTTAATCTGTTGTCTCTTGAACAGCTACTGGTATTAATACGCTCGCTTAAGCGACCATTATTATTCGAACCTTCTCTTATTTATAACACTCATATTCAAATGAAGAGCATTCCTCTCAAAAGTGGACAATCTGCTTTAGTCGATCCAGCGATGAATCATTTAAACGCCTTGAGAAGACGCTCAATTCTTGACGACGTTCAAAACGAGTATGAAATAGCTGAAATTTCATTCACTAAAAAATCTAGTTTTCCAAAATATTAATCGTTGACAAACGAGTACGAAAATAAAATAATCATAGGACGTAATTATTAATTGGTAAAAGTTAAAGAGACTTCAGTGCAAAACAAAACTTCATCTCAAGTTTTGCTTTCATAATAAAATAAATAGCGACAGGTGATAGTTTTTGAGAAGAAAAAAGTGGCAAAGGCACTGCCGGTGAAGAATCGTTCATTTCAGCATTCAATTAAAGAGTAAAAACCGGCCGTTATGCATTTGGCGAGTCGTCGAGGACGCGTTAAAAAAATCAAAAAGAAAAGGGCTGGAATTCAATCTCATATGGCGAAATTAAGGTCTTATCGGGCGAAAAATATAAATTTGCCGAGTGCTGAAGTAAAGAAAGCGAAAAAAGGAAAAAGAAAGATTAACGGACGGCCGAGGATTGGTATATAAGCGAGCTAAGCACGGCACGCATATACGGGCGCGCACAATGGTCCGTCGGCCGATCGGCCAAGTGGCACGTTGGTGATATGCAACTGCAGCAGCAGCAGCAGGCGTATTAGCGTCGTCGTCGCATGTGAGAGCCCAGGAGAGTGAGTGAGAGAGGCCGCGCGTGTGTGAGCGCGTGCGTGAGAGGCGCACATTGTCTGTGTGTGCGCTTGACAAGAAAACCCTTCTACGGGCTCGGCGCCATGGCGCCTCGTCGCCTCGTCGCCGTTCGGTCGTCCCGCTCCCGAAGTTTGCTTACTCCAGCTCTCTCTCTCTCTCTCTCTCTCTCTCTCTCTTTCTCTTTCTCGCACGTTGTCTTCGTCTCGGCGTATGTATATATATGATTACGGGGGTACACGTATAAACCATGCGGACTTGCGGCTCCTCTTCGTTCTCTTCTCTCTCTCACTCTCTCGCTCTTACTTGCTTTCAGCCGACGCGATACTATGGATCCGACGGGATTACGACAATAAAACAAATCTCCATTATATAGATTCTTTGCTTAAGACTTCATAGCCGAACCGACGGTATTCGCATTCCATCGCCAAAATCAGCATTTTTCGGAGCAGCAATTTTACAACAAACATTTTCGGCATTTTTACCGACTCGATTACCTCGATCCACTCGTGAAAATGAAATTATTTAACCTTTCATAAGTTCATTTTACTACGAAATGTCAATTTCGTTGTAAATATTGATCTTTAAAAGTTCAAAAGACTTTTTGGATTTTTAAACCAGCTTGATGATACTCAAAATCAAAATAAATTATCTGTAATTACTCCAAGATAATGAATAATTCGCTTCTTATTGAATAGTACAGTAATGTTTTTAACTATATTAAAAAATTTACCAAGTTTTGCGTAAAAGCATCAAGGTACATATATTGCGGTCAATATTGTTCTCTTCAATTTGAGCTTGCGACGGAACACCTATAATAATATCTATTGTCCTGGTAAAAATGTTCAACAGAAATAATGACGATATGCCCACAAAATAGTCGTTTTCTGATAAAATCATGTTGGAAATATTAAGCTAGTTTTAAGTGAGCTGAAAATGATAATTTGGTTGTTTCAAAAAAATTAGACTAGCTTTCAATCACTGTGAGTTTAATCATACCACTTCAAGCTTTCACCACTAGATGGTAATAATACCTTTATCGGTAAATCACCAAATGGTAAGGTAAAAATATTTTATAAATTCAAACGACAATTTTGAAGAAAGTATATCAAAGTTGGTGCTTATTATATAAAAAAAACGTGTAGCATCATATGGCTATGAATTGTTTGAAAAAATTTTACGATTTTGGTCAATTTATGTTCAGTTCTAATGCCCCTATATCCCAGAAAATAAATATTTAGCTATAAAATTTTAAGCATTTCTACCATGTAAATTAATCTAGATAAAGTAGGAAAAAGTAGAATGATATGTTTTTTTTATGAATAAAATGGTAATGCTATTTTCAACTTTTGCTAGAGCTATGAACATATTTGAGGGACAATCTCAAATGAAAATTCTAATAAGGGACTTTCCCTTTTTAAAATGCTATACATAAATGAACATAATTGTTTGCATTGTTAACATAATGGCATAGTCTGATACAGGAAATCCTTTGGACCACCATGATAGGGCGCGCATTTGAAGTCATTTTGCGTATAGTGCAAAATTATAGTGTTCAATTACATTTTGTCATGTTCTTTTAAGGTCAACCACAGAAACCAATTTCATACGTTGAAATTTCGCTTTCGCACTTCATATCTACAATTTATATCGATAAAATTGATTTAATCTGCATACTCATTAAAAATATGTATTGTTTAAAAAAATGATTTAATAATGTTTTGAAAATTTATAAATTACTTTCATTCTTTTATAACATACTATTCTAAAACTTTAATGTACACAATGAATATTTTTATTAAAAAGTTATTCGACGTAAAAAAGTATGTAAATTTTAGCAACGTAACCAATCTAAATGTAATATTAACTTAAACTTTCAATTCTACAAAATAAACCGACGGTTCACTTAGATTTTAATTAAATTAGTTATTTAATTTGAATTAATAAATTTACTTGGATTAATTTTAAAATTTTAAATCTTTTGCAAATTTCCTAAATAGCCAATTTTTTCTTTGCATCAGATGTCTTTATCTGGGCCGATCATGTATCGTATTTTTGGTTCCACCAGTTTTATGACCAGTCTAAAATCGATTTTTGTTAATTTTTGTGTCTCGTATACCCCAACTTAATATAATTTTTAATCTAGATCGAATAAGATACTAATGTTTATATCTATGTGTATGTGGAAGTATTATTTTTGCTTCTCGGTCTTTTTGCTAAAGATGTGTGACGGTCAAATATTAATAATTTATGATGAAAAATAATTTTGAGAAAAATTATAAAAAGTATGTATCATTTAAAGGTCAGATTACAGATACAGTTGTTGAAACAAGGATTTGATACTTTTCATTAATATCTATAAATGTTTAAAAATATATGAATCATATTTTTAGGAGGAAGCTCTTTACCAATGATTTAGCAGTAGTTTTTACAATAATTGCATGATTATCTAAAAATAAAGCTTCTATTACTTAAAAAAGAGAACAAGGTATGTACAAATATTTAAGATCGCTAGTTTTTATAATTGAATAAAATAATTGAAATATACTATTAAATTTTTTTCACATTGATAGATAATAATAAAGAAGATTAAAATTTTCATCATACTCAGTCTTATCTCAGCTAATAATTTACATGTAATAAACATCATATTACTTTCAACTTTTGTCAAATGTAGGCATTTTCAAGCGTACAGTAACCCTCCAAAAATATTACTTTTTCGTTTAAAATACAATTTCGTTTAACAAAATGCATTATTTTTAATTGAATTATTTTTAATTGAATCGTCGGTAAACATTAATAATTTTGACTGAAAATAGTAGACCTTACTGCCACACTAAAATCAATAAAAAAATAGCATAGATTTACAAAAATAATTCTTAATTATTTCTTGTTAGCTGGGCTCATGTGTTATTGGTTCATGATGGTTGAAGTAGCATCTACACAGCAAATAGAGAGAGCAATTATTTTATTTACTTAAAAGTTTTAAATTGTTCATTCAATCGTTTAATAAATATTGCATTCAATCTAATTTAATATGTACGAATGGTTTTACTAGATTTTATTTTTATCAAAAGATAAAGGTAATAGTAATTCGCTCAAACAAATGTAGTATCTAACAACGTACTTAAGATACATATCAAAACTATCATATTATCTATTATTTTTATGCAATATACCGGAAAATTATTTTTAGTTAGTTTAAATGTTTCTGGATACAAGAATTTTAATAACAAATAGGATATACTTCATAAAGGTTTACTTTTTAAATGTTCAATTTACAAATAAAATTTGATTACTATTTGGCAAATGAATATGTTACTTCTTGATAGGATACTAGTGTAAAATAAGCGCCGTGAAAGCATGAAACTTTATGCAATTTACCTATGTAATACAATTTATTCATTAATAGCTCCAGATTATGTTCGATATCACTTGAAGTATTTTATTCATAAATTTACAGTAATTAAATCTTTTTAATTTTTGTCAAAAATTTTAGATAGCATCCGAACATGAAAAAAATCATGGGAGACAATACTTCCGTTAATATTACGAGTACATGAATTATTAAGAGTCTTTTTGGAAAAGATGCCGAAACTTGTGCGAAAATCATATCTTGAAAACAAATGTTACTCAAGAGAATTTGTGTTCTTGTCTTCTGCAGAATCGTATCATTGCCATGCGAAGCTCAAATAAACGATGTTTTACGTCTTCTACACGATGTCCAGCATTGGGAAGGAAAAAACGTCCGATAGTCCGAAGAATGCAGAACGCGAAGTCTCCACCCTTGCGTTCAACAAATTTCAATGCAAAAGTCGACAAAGGGGATTGCTCACGACACAGGTCCTGATAAAAGTCACTCTGCGTTCCGAGAAACGTACCCTGTTACAAAGTCTGCTGGCACAAATTAGTGTTTTCTCGTGCTCGCATATATACACATACGCACGCTACAGGCATACTAAAGATACCAAAAAAAAGAGAGAAAGAAAGAAAGAAAGAAGGAAAGAGAAAAAAAAGAAACTGTACTGGGACTATAAAAGCAATTTAACGAGTGAACCGCTTCCTCATGGCCATTGGTCGAATGCACATATTTTTCTACTGGATTCAGTATATAGAAACTCGTTTGCTCGTTGATGCAATATATACAGCTGAGTCGGCGCTGGCGAATATCAGAGGCGTCCTCTGCAGGCGTGCACCTACACAAACTCGTTACCTTATGCGTTAGCAACAGTCCCGCCCACGCAACCTCGATAATGGCCGACGATATAGTACGCACGCGGAAAGTACGCTGGGTAGGAGTGCGTCTCCATCCTGCACGTCTGTGCGCTGCAGCGTCGGGCCACGCGTCTGCTCCCTTCCTCGCAGCTACATTTCTCCTTCCAGGCTTATGGAGCGCCGACAGTCGCTTATTTTACTTTCTTACCTGCGCGAAGACGAAGGTGGTGCAGCGGCGGCGGCGGCGACAGCAGCAGCGCATGAAAAAGGAGCGGCGTGGCTGCACTGCTTTCGAACGCGCTGCTTTATAATATTGTTTGGACTGCGTTTGTCGTAGGGCCGAGTCCCTCCCTTCGTGGGCGTAACACGTTTTTTCACACTTTCACCAGTACACGCGTATACGAATACCTAAACTAACGATCATGCATGTCTCTATCTCCAGACGACCAATCCCGAGACACCGAGTAGGATCTTTTGTCTTACGAGTTTTAGCTTATTTATTGAAATACCCCGTGAGGCAAATAAACTCGAGAAGATTAGCCGAGGACTGGCAAAAAAAGAGAGCGCACGCCAAGAAAGAGAAAGAATGAGAGAGAAAAGGAAAACATTTGCCTCAGCTTGCACTTCAAACCGTCGTAAATTTATTTTTTGACGTGAAGTAATTTTCGTTCTCCACTCTTGACATTTACTTTTTTTTCGAATCTTCATAAATTAGAGGAAAGCTCGAGTTATTTTTTGTTTGAATTTTTTTCCATTGTCCCTGATACTGTAATTAAATAGATAAATGATATTTTAGTTAAAAAATTGAGCCAATTCTATACTCATCCTTCCTATGTTGGAATCACAACATAATTTATAATAACTATTTATGATAATTTTTTTTCAAATTTTGTTTTGTAAATAAGATTCATGAACAAATTCGTTGAGAAACTTCAAAGATATTTTATTCTAAACGGGTATTTAATTCATTTGCAGCATTTGTTACGGCGGTAGACTCTGTTGAGGGATAATGTTCCACGGGAGCGGAGGCGGCGGCTACGGCGCTAGTTCAGAATATCAACAGCAACAATCGCAGTCAGGCCAGCAACAACGACAACAACAGCAACAGCAGCAACAGCAGCAGCAACAACAGCAGCAACAACAACAACAGCAGCAACATATTCAACAGCTTCAATCTCCCGTTTATGTTCCTTCATCTAGACCGGCGATAGCCTCATCAACAACGGCTGGGCAGTATCATTCTTTTACTAGCTCAGCTTCTCCAGCTTGGTTAGTAAGCTTAAAATATTTTGACTTTCACTTTGAAATTCCATCACTAGATGGCAAGTACCTTTATTTACAAATCTGCAGGTGACAAAGTAAAATTAATCGTATATGTCAAAGCACGGTTATACTTTTAGGTATCCCTTCAATTTTCATAATGTTTGGACCAAACTATTCAAGTAAGCGGTATTCAGGGAACATACTTAAGCTTTGCTCAAACACTTGAGCATACATTTTTTCCATTTTACGTTTTTTTCTTAATTTCCATTGTTTAACTAATCATCGAGAACGACTTGTGAGTAACTTTATCCGAGTTTTCGACCCATTAAAATTCTAAAAGAAGCTTAAATAGATTGTGATATTTTCAAAAATAATGAAACGTTAGCAAAAGCAAGAAAAGAAAAAAACAGCACAAAATTTGTGATAAATTGTTTCTGACATCGAGTACATTTAAAATTATTAATAAAACCACGAAAATTTTGGTAGTTTTTATTATCATACTTTGAAATCTTTACTTATTGCCAAAAGTGTATGAATTTTTTATGATTAATTTTAATTACTTTTTATACTAGAAACCATCGAAATTATTTGTTGATTGTCTATTGCAGCGCCATAATTGTCATCGCAAGAATCAAATCAATGTTCAAAGTTATATTGCATTAAAAATATTGATTAGTATCTTGCCTACTTACAATTTCGTGCTTTGATTTTATTCAATTATTTCACTTTGTCACTTGCGGATTACAGATAAAAGTCTTCGCCATCTATTGGTGGAGTCTTAAAGTGGCATTGTTACATTTAAGGTGGTTGAAAATTATTCAAAATTTTTTCAAATAGTTAAATTGTTATTTCGGGTCATTTAACATAATCTTAATATTTGCAGCATAATTGTAACAAAAAATCGTCGAAAACAAACCAATCCTTGGTCATTTTGTTTAATAGTATATTTCGCTCCCTTTATTAATGTTAATCATTAATAAAGTATTAATGTTAATCATTTCTACCACGGTTACACTAAAAATAATATAATTATAACAAATCTTCAGAAGTTTTTTGATACTCCAGACTTATTAAAATTTTCTTGTACGAAATGAAAAAATTTGTAAATGTTTACAGTATATTATCACGCTAGTATTATAAACCTAATTTTCTATTTCATCTTTCGAAAAATTATTTGGATGATTAAATCGTCGCCCCAGCGCAGGAAGGTATCTATTTTCAAGCTGCAGCAAGAAGGAGACTTACTCGCGCGCAGAGGCAAAAAGGTATCTAACTCGAGCGCAGCGGCAAAAAGGTATCTAATTCGAGCGAGAAGCAAAAAAGTAGCTTATTCAAACGAAGTGGCAAGAAAGTTTTGACGCGCCGAATTTAGGTTGGCAACGGAGCCGTAAATGATAAAATTTTGTTTCAACATTCAACATTCAACGTTTAATTCAAAGCTATATGTAAAGCCGATAACTTCTACTCCTCTCAGAACATAGAAAGTTCTCCATAAGAGGCATATTGAGTCGAAATCGCGGCGAGATTGATTTGTTTGCTCGCATTTCAAATAGATGAAACTCATTACACTAGCTCAAATGTTTTTCCTCTTTTTTGCTCTAATACAAAACAAAATTTTATCATTTACGGCTCCGTTGCCAACCTAAATTCAGCGAGTCAAAACTTTCTTGCCACTTCGTTTGAATAAGCTACTTTTTTGCTTCTCGCTCGAATTAGATTCCTTTTTGCCGCTGCGCGCGAGTAAGTATCCTTCTTGCTACAGCTTGGAAATAGATACCTTCCTGCTAAATGTTATTTTAACAAAATTTTAATATTATTTTTAGAAGTTTCGAAAATTTTATACTACTTCGAAAAATTGTTATATAATTATTTTTATTACTTATAATTTAATGATAAGAGGTTTTTTCTTTAATGTCTAATCAATTATTTATTTTACATATTATTGAATGAGTAATAGGTAGTTATAATCATGTGTACAGTTTAGTTTGACTTCACGAGGGGCAAGCTCTAGCTTATTATCACTGAAAGAATTTCCGCTTCAAAATTGAATAGATTTGTAGGCTACCAAAAATTGATTTTTTACAATCAACAATTGATTAGCTTCAAACAGTCAAATCACCATCTTCATTGACGGCTTCAAATTACAAATAGCATGATAACAATGTTGGAATAAAAAATTTACAGGGAAAAAACGGCCTCATGGCAACATGGAGTCGATACGTATGCTCATCATGCAGCATTAGCTAGTCACACGGGAAGCACAACTGGTGCGATGGGTCCACATTCGAGTCATGCACACCCTCACGCGGGTCATCCACATACAGCTCATCCTCATACAAGTTTAGCAGCAGCTGCAGCATCGCCATTTTATGCTCAAAATGTTGCAATGATGTCGTCGTGGCGGGCATACGATAGTGCCGGCTTTCAAAGGGCCTCTCCATATGGTAAATATTAATAATTTAATTTATATTTTTACCGTATATAAATAAGATTACCAAATTATCAAGCGCTTTGATAGAGACAATTTTTCAAATTTTTAATTGAAAAAAATTCGTGATTTAAAGTACTTCAGTTCTTGAAATGAAAAATAATTTCATTGAATTAAGAATTGTTCACGTTTTTCTTAATTCATAATCATATAAAGTTAAAGATGGAAAAAATTAATACAAATAAAAAATGAGTATGTAGTTGGAGAAATAACAGTTTTATGTGAAAAATAAAAAAATTTTAGAATACAAATTCCCAGGCTGAACATTCATTACATTTTTATTCATCCGTCGGCTACGGATCGTGACGGCTGATAGTTACTTGGGCCATGTGCGAGGGATAAGTGATATCGGCTTCTCTTTCATGTAAAGAGTTTTACTTAAATGTTGCTGAAGCTTTAGTCAAGTATTTATTTTTTTCTTTGAATGCAACAATCTGTCATAGGCTTATGTCAAATTCATCGTCTGCCTTCGATCGCTCGATATTTTCTTATACTCTTTCTAATCATCTATTTCTGCCTTATTATTCGTGTAAAAATCTCTCCACTTTTTAATCAATAGTTTGTAAAAAGAAAGAATTCGGAAAAAATAATGTAATGTGAAAAAGATATAATTTCACTATTTAAAAATAAAAGTTATAAATTCGTTTGTAACATTGCAACGAACATACATATTTTTATTATTCTCTTTACACTGATTAACAAAATTAACAGATTTATGAAATGATTAATGCATTAATCAATAATATTTATTATATAAATTACTGGTTACTTGAAAATTTATTTAAAATATGATTACTATAAATGAAGTATTCAATAATGTCTTAATCTTGATTGCATATAACCTACTTAATGTGAAAAAACAACAAAGCTGGAAGTTGACATCGTTAAATTTTTCAAAATGTTTTATCTTTTCAATATAATACTTATAGCTTCATGTACGTTTTATTGAAATCGCTAAAGTAAAAATAAAAATTAGGAGAAAATGTATTTTAATTTCCACGTAGGTTTAGATATCTCCTCCCTATTATCTTGCATTCATATCTATATGTTCCATACTGTTACACTTAAAAACATTACTTTCTACACGTGTATTCCAACATTTAAATGACTTCTTTGCTTCGGTATTCGGTAATACGGGTGATAAAAATAAATAAATTAGCTGAATAAATAGTGGCGGCAGCGTGCGCGACAGAGGAGATGGAGCTGCTGCTCATCTCTTACGTTTAAAATCCTCGGGGTGCAAGGCTTGTATTGAGATTAGAAACAGGCTCTGAGAATGGGTATGGGTATGAGTATATAATATATACGTACATAATGCCTCGCAAGAAAGCCCGAGTCTGACCGCTCTCAGAGTGGAGATAAAGCACAGACGGGCGTCTCGCAGCTCTTTCTTCCTTCTCTTCTTATTTTTACCATGCTGCTATCTTTGCGCGGCACAAAGGCGCCTCGATCTTGAAAGCACTCGACCAAAACTTCAATAGATCATCGGTGTCCTGTCCTTTTTTAGTAGCTATATTTTATTTGGATGTGTTTCTTACGCTACGGAAGTAATCTAGACTCGAGCAATACCTTACAAAGATGTCAAATTAGTCGACATTTTTCATTAGTATCCATTAATTCAAATCCCAAATTATGGTTGATATAACACTTCGAGCTAGTACCCCAATTTTATAGCCAATTTTAACCGACACTTTCAATTTTACTAACATTTTATTTCATGATGATTATATAGTATAAAATTTTTTTATCAATGGTTTCCATCTACTATTAAACTCATTTGAAACAACAATGAAGAAAATGAAACTAGCAATTGTAATAATAAAAATGATAACAATAAAATATATATTTTGCAGAAACGACTATGGACTTTCAGTTTAGTGAAGGTCGAGAATGTGTAAATTGTGGTGCCATTTCCACGCCACTGTGGCGTCGCGACGGGACTGGGCATTATCTTTGTAATGCTTGTGGCCTCTATCACAAAATAAATGGAATGAATCGACCTCTCATAAAACCAACCAAACGCTTGGTAAGTTCACATTCATTTTGTTTTCGTCTAATATAACTTAGATGCACTTCAATTAAATTTTTATAGAACTTGAAAATAATTTAATATTAAAAAGAAGGAATGCGTAAAATGACATTTTGTTCACACTCCACCGATTACTTTTTCTCGAAAATTTCTTTTTTGTTTATCAAAACTAAAGCGCGATACACCTGATTGTAAATATTTTAGATAGTAAGATTTAGTTTATCATTTAATTAATTGATCAAATTACACACACACGCAAATCCTTAGTACAGAGCCTTTATCTTCTAAAGTAGTCTCGATTCAACGTCCAAAGTCATGATTATTTTTACTTTTCCTCTTTAAAGTAAAAAAAGTTTATAGGGAAATTAGGAATTAGTAATAAAGAATTCTGTATGGGTAAAATTATTTTCACAAAAATCAAATTTCATCGTTTTAATAAGAATTTATATTTAGAAAAAATTATTGGTAACCGATAGTAAAATATACTTTTTTTCGAGGATTATCTAATATTTTTGGAATTAAGTTTATTGATAGTTATGATTATAAATTATGAATAACAATAATCTCGGTATATACATATAAGAAAATGGGACAGATCTCCGAATTCCAGACGGCGACGAGAAGATTGGGCCTATGCTGCACGAATTGCGGTACCCGTACGACTACTCTTTGGAGGCGCAACAACGAAGGCGAACCCGTGTGCAACGCCTGCGGCCTTTACTTTAAGCTTCATGGTGTCAATCGACCGTTGGCCATGCGAAAAGATGGAATACAAACCCGCAAAAGAAAACCCAAGAAGACACCCGAGCCAAACTCACGACAGTCCAGCTCAGACCACAACGACAGTCTCACTTCCACAGCTTCGTCACCTTCAGGTAAAATTTCATGCCCATATCAAAAAATATATAAATTTCAATAAATAGATTGAAGTGTAAAATAGTTCAAATATATCTATCATCTATTACACGTAGATATTAAAAGTGGGCATCTTGCATCGCATCAGCAACAGCCTCACCAACATCAATTGGAAGTAAAATCAACGTCGACAAGCTCACCGACGGAACGTCCAGTATACTTGGGTCATACGCCCTTGCTACCGTCCAACGCGGCGACGGGCAGTATACCAACAGTCAAAACGGAGCCTCGAAGTTGCGATGGTGGCGTGATAAGCCAGCCTTATTCTTCTTACTATCAACATCCCCACCAGCTCGGCGTGCCATCGAGCGAGCATCAGCAGGCAGCAGCGTATTATGCAAGCCAGGAAGCTCCTTATCATCATCAGCACCACGTCACTGCATCGGCCAAGCTTCTAGCCTCATCATGAACGTCGTTACGCATCGACCCGCCCCAATAGAATTCGTCCAGACTCTCTTGCTCCGTACTTCTAAATTAATCGTTACAATTTTTAGAATCTATTTATCCGGTTTCATTGTCGATACTATACTCCAGATTTAACTGCATTTACGCTTTTGATGTACATTATATCCCAGTGCGCTCATGAACTTATTACAGTTATTCATTTATAAAACACGTTTAGTAGAATTTCATTTTTATCAGTAAGCCATGTAAATTATTTCTGTTTGATATACACGCACATGAAAAGTTGGAATTAAATTGTAAATTTTTTAAATGAATGCAAAATATTTTTTGCAATCAACTCATAGAAATAAAGCGATTGCATACTACCTCCTTTTTTATGCATAATATGCTTTTGAACTTAATTTCATTTAAAAAATAAGTTTCATGTAAGTTATGATTGAGTACCAAACCTTCGATAATAGCTTTCATTTTATCAATTTTGTTGGTTACACTCTATCCTTTCAAACTACTTTAATTTTATGGGAGTTCGATAATGATAATTATTTAATGTTTATTATAATTTTCATAGCATTCATTTATATGTAATGAAAGTCAAAATCGTGCAATCTTTTAACGCATGACACGTTATAGAGTACTATAGAGCATTAATATTATTTGTACATAGTTTAATATAGTAAAATAACATATTTAGATTATTAGTTCAACATATCAAAATCTAAACATAGATTTTGTAATTTTGAATCTCGTGTCTAAAAAGTCGAAGAGTATCCAGAAATGTTGAAAACATTTTGGTGGAATTTTTGATATTCATGAGAATTCTTATGTTTAAAATACTTAAATATGAAGTTTAATTATTACAAGGCGATATCAATTACTTTGAAACTGTGTATTGTATGAGTAGCTGATCTCGACACCTGACAAGGTATAATTCGTACTTACTTGGACACCATTATTGTTAAAAAGCTAAAACCTCACGGGGTTAACTATGACGATATTATATTTTTATTCACATGTATATTTCGTTTTTATTAGACTCACATCGAAATATATATTTGTAGATCGTAATCTTGAAAATCAATGAAATTTGTTGTAAGTATTTTCGTGTTGCAAGTTTTATTTAAAATTTACACTTTACGTAAATCTTCGGTATATTCTGTAAACTTCGTTTATGTTAAAAATCGTAATTTATTATTTACAACAATAAAAACTGTATTTGAACAAAAAATAAAAGTTTTTTAAAAAATTATTAATCCAGTCTTTTTGAATACCAAACTTACAGTCATAAAACTTTTATCGATTCATTTCACATATGATTTACTGACTCTCAAGAAGTAGTTAAATGCGTAAAAATTGTTCATCATTTCATAGATATTATAATCTCTTCAAACTGAGCAGCAGAAAATTATCTATTACAAACAAAGGAAAATCTACAACCTTATATTTTTATTCAAAGATTCAACATTATACTAGAATGCATTTTAGAATTATGTTTGAAAAACAGATCAGACACATTTCAATAAAATAATTTTTATTGATTTCGTCTCAGAAGCGAATTTAATAATTGTACATAACGAATTAAATACGTAATATTATTTATCAGCTTTGGTTCACAATTGGTAATTTTATTTTTTGACATAACATATGATACATAAATGAACCAACAAACGATATAGAATATCAACACCATTCCTAATACCTGTAATACCGACAGTCCGTCGGAAAGTAATTTAATGGACTGTTGGTAACTGTAGTTTCAAGTTTGTTTCTTTATTTGAAGGAAGAGGATGTAATCATACAATCCTTTAAGATTTTGAATCAATTCTTTCATAAAATCAATTTCATAGGAATGTGGATATCGACTTTTCAAGAAATTGTATCAACAACTATATAATTAAAATATTAGAAAATATGAATACCGTAAATAGGACAGAAATTCTAACTGATATTTTTTATTTTAAAAATATGACATAGAAGTTCAATTGAAATTTATAACATAGGTATTCTCAGTGTTTAATTTTCAAACGAATATCAATGCAACAGAAAGTTCGATAAAGCAGAGTATTCGTACATTATTCATTAATAAAAATTAAAGAGCTATATTTTTTAAATCATTTAATGAAACTTATTCATTGAAACTTACAAAATATCTTTTATTTTTCAATGAAGTTATAAAGTTACTTTTATAAATAAAAATGATTCAATAAAACCTATCTCTTAAGAGGTGCAGTTTCATTTACGATACATTTTTAAAAATTTTCACGGAAAAAGTATGGTAGATTAATGTTAGACTATGGTCAGAGTCTCTTTTTGAAACAAATTATGCTTTAATTGAAATGCTACTTTGCCCAATATGTTCAAAAATCTCAAAAAATATTGATTACATAAAACTACATAGTACTAGTAGGAAAAAATCGAAAAACTGTTATTAATTGTGTAGGCAATATTTTGGTTTGATCTGATGGTGGTGATTGGAGTCAAAAAATAAATTAATTAAAAAAATGATATTGTTTTTTCCACAATAAACCATTTTGCAACATTTATAGCAACAGGCTAGATTTTAATACATTGAGCGGCGTAGTCAAGTGTAGAAAAAATAACATTATTCATTAAAAATTGTCTTTAAGGATTAAGTAATTTTTAGATTTTTGGAAAAAAGTAACAATTATGAAATTTAAACAAGCCCTTTAAAAATTAATAATATTTTTAAAGAAACTCGTGACAAACATGAGTTGATATTTATTTAATCGATGACGCATTTTTTTTAGTATTGATTTTATGCAATGTAAGTATCCTAGTTAGAACACCTAGTGAATAAGCACTGCTTTTCTCTTAAATTAGATATCTATCTAATTTAAGAGAAAAGAGTATCTAATTTAAGAGAAAAGAATTGAAGATAATTAAAAACATGGTTTTCTATCGAATGAGAAAGTTACTAATTTTATGATATCTAAAACAATTATCAGCTCAAAACAAGTAAATATTATTTTTCAAATTTCTTATAAATAAAAATGTGTCAGTACGATTAAAAAAATTTTATTATATTTAAATTGACTACATATTTTACCACGGTCTTTTTCAAACTATTTTTTTGTTTTTGCGAGGTAAATGATAAAAGTTTAAAAATTCTTACAATGATCATGACACTTGACTCAATTCTCAATACCGAGTCTCAATTACATTCATGCACATGATATCCACACAAAACCTATTGGTTCAATGTACTCCTTTATACACAGATAGTTTATTTTACTAGCATCACTTAGCTTTATTCAAGATAAATTTCAAATTGTTGTACAGCTGTGTTCAAATATGAGAATAAACCATAAATCACTTTTAACTAAAATGTTATGGAAAAAACGCGCTGATGATCGTCAAGGTTTTTTTCCTCACTATTTTATAAGACAAAGCTTTGCGAATTTTTTTTTCTAAATCCTTCTATTTGATATCAAAGACTGTCTTTGGTGAATATTTGTTATAAACTATACATTCGTGAAAATGAATGTTTAAAATCACTCTATCACAAAATGCATTACAGTTCCAAGTTATAAAAATGAAAACTATGAGTACATCTATTCACTTTGAAGAAATGAATTTTTAAATTTTTAAAAAAATGATGATCAAATTTTTTTCGTGAATTTAAGAATTTAATTAATGATCAACCAGAAATGAATTTTTTCGAAGCTTATCGTATATCATCAAAGCTATACAATGCAATGCAAGAAACGTGTTTTGTCGAGCCTTATCTTAACTCTTGTTGAAAAGTATAATGATTTAAGAGAATAGTGATTTAAGAGAATGGTGATTTAAGAGAGTGTGTTTATTAACGCTACAGCGAATGTTCAAATTTTAAACTAGAATTTATCGTACGATCATTGAATGAAGGAGAAGATGCGCCAATTCACATTATCGAAATGCGTCAATGTGAAAAAATGAAAGATAAAATATGAAATTGTAATAAAAAATGATAAACTAAAAACAAACACCGTCTATTTCATTTTGAATTTTTTGAATTTTCATGGTTTGATTATATTATTTTGTTAATGTCATGAAAGTTGATTTAGCAAATAAGCTACTATTTTACAACAATCTTCTCGAGATGAGCAGAGTAATGATAGCCTTTACAAAAACATTGATGACTCATTACAATCTTTCGACATTCTAAGACATTTTAACTATACTTACATTCATTTAAGAAAAAAACTGAAAATTAATTATACAACGAATTTCAAGTATGTGCGTATCATCACTCATGCTCGTAGATGGTCAAAAATGTGAAAATCCAGTTTATTCAAGATTAAAAAAGAATTACCAGACGAAAAAAAATCATTTTATATCTAACGTTCCATAAGTTCGTCAGCATGATAAAACTGTTGATTTAAATGCGTCGCGATCTTGAAAAAGTAGGGATAGACAAGTAAGAGAGAGAGAGAGAGAGAGAGAGAGAGAGAGCAAAAACTTAAGAAGAGTTGAATGGATTGGCGCTCTACACAGTGATTTTGCCAGTTAGACTTGAGATCTTGCGAATCGGTTTCTCGCTTAAATGGAGCTGGAAACGAAGGATACACAAAAATCAAGAGAGTTTTCTAATAAAAATAGAGGTAAAATTGTTGTAGAACTTTAAATTCATATAAACACGTTTTCATATTTTAATCATCATTCATTATTCCAATAATTATTGCTATACTGACATGAATTTTGTTTCCTTGCTCAAAAATTACAAACAATGTGTATTCTAGTTTATGACAAAATTTATCATAAATAAGTTTTCGCGTAAATTGACGACAAATTAATATTCCATCACTTAAGTATTTTATTTTATTATTTTAACTAATCGAAATGACTTATAATTTTGTTGAAGGATTCCCAGAAATAGTCATATAATTATGAATCACTATTTATCAATCGTATTTTTTTCTATTATACTTGATAAATATATATCACTTTTTTATACACTAAGATGGCAGAGGATCAAATTTTGAAGAAGCTATATCGGCTTGCGGCTATGGTAAATTTCATTATTTACTACTCTTAGTAATTATACCTGCTTCTTGGGCATCCGTGCTAGATAGTTCAAATATGTCAATGATATTGCCATCTGCTGAATGCGATTTAGATTTGACACTTTATCACAAAGGTATACTTAATGGGATTTCATATGCAGGTAAGAATGGAAAATATTCTCTACAACAGTAGAATAATCTAAACAAAAAAAGTTTATACCTCTTTATAGGCATGGTTAGTAGTGCATTGTTGTGGGGATTTATGGCTGATGTATTCGGTAGAAGACCTATATTATTATATGGATTTTTAGCCGATGGAATTTGCAATTTACTTTGTGGATTTTCTCAGAACTTTGCAACTATCGTAATATTCAAATTCATCAGCGGGTTTATGTGCGTTTCAATGATCATAATATCATAGTAAATGTAACACCCATCAGTCATCCACAAATGACTCAAGTACAATTATCATTTCAGTGTAAGTGGACCTTATGCTACAATTATGACATATTGTGCTGAATTTTATTGTACTAAAGATCGTCCGAGAATTACTTTAGCAATTGGTTTCACGTGTTTTGCTGGATGTATTGTTAATGCGGGTAATAAATGACTTCTAAAGAATATGAATGAATAAAAAAATTAAAATTAAAAAATTTTTTTTTGTTTCAGCTATGGCTTGGCTCATTATTCCTCGAAACTGGTACTTTCAATTTGGAGATGATTCTTTCATTTATAACTCATGGAGAATATATCTAAGCTCATGTGGTCTTCCAATACTTATCGGTGCACTAGGTTTATCTTTTTTTCCTGAAAGTCCAAAATTTTTAATGAGTCAAGGACGAAATGAAGAAGCTTTGAGTATATTTAGATCAATATATGTTATAAACAAGAAAAAATCGGCAGAAACATATTCAGTGAGTTTAACTTTTGCTCACCCCATAAATCATTTGCAAGTATAAAATTCTCGTTGTAACATACATTCCATAGGCTGTATAGTTACTTTTAGATGATGATTTCTCATTATATTACTGTCTTTCACAAAAAACCAATATCTTAGAAAACTATTTTGAGGGTTAACAATTTTTTTAAAGGCAATCAATTTCTTAGAAATAAACAAGGTTATTTCCAATTGTTCGTCAGATAAAAGTGCTCGAGAATGAACTGACAGATGAGATTCCTGTATCAGTGACAGAAACAAGGGCGTATCCAAAGAGTTTCAAAAGCGTCATATGTCAAGGATTGCTTCAAATGAAGCCGCTCTTCATGGGTTCCAACTTGATGCGACTTTTATTAATGGTGACAATACAGTTTGGAGGCATGCTTTGGTAAAACAGATAATAATTTATGCAAATAATAACAAATAATAATAACATAAAAGAAATTAATTCTGTAACTTGCGCCAAGACGAGACGATTTTTTTTTAAATTATTTTTAAGATGCAAGCTATTTGCCAATGAAATGACAGCATTTTTTTTCATTGATGGATTTCCAACGCCAAGACAACAATGAAATTTATTAATTTAGTCTTCTGATATTTAATTAAATATTTTTATCCCCCAGCAGAAATTAACTTTTTCGTTTTGATCGCCGGGACGAAAAAGGTTAGTTTCGGCTAGGGTAGTATGAAAAAATCATAACTAATAGAATATCTAAAAATTATAAGAGCGTTAATTTTACGAATGCGTATTCATTTCATCCAGTGCAAACACTTTGAGACTCTGGCAACCTCAATTATTTGCAACCTTGAATCACTATCAAGGTAACGCTAGTGGAGGAGCTTTAAATTTAACATTTTGTGAAATTTTGGATACAACAAATACAAAAGTAATAAAAGTAGAGAATATTCATGAAACCGAACCTGAATGCATAGTGGTGAGTTAAAAACAAATTTTTTATTTATTATGTTATTTTCTAGTAAATATCTTGAACTGGTCTTTTTTTTAGAAACATGTAGATAGCACCGTGTACATTTTCACCTTACTGGTATCAACAGCGATAACTATCTGTTTATTATTAGCAACTGCTTTAGTTAATATAGTAAATAACAAAAATCTTTTGAGTACGTATTTTTGTTTATTTTAAAAATAATATTTTATTTTCGCGTATTAACTTTTAAAGTACCGTGAAATTGATTCAATACTCTAACAAATACCTTTCAACGCTCTTCATAAAACAAAAAAACAATTTCGATAAATAATGGCGAAAATGACGAATATTACTTTTATAGTATTATGTTTTGTTGTCTCAACGAGTTCTATACTTTTATTAAATTGGGCGAGCCACTATACTGTAATCATTCTGCTCACTTCTTTCTTCGTTGGATTAATGAGCACTACGACCACATTAGTCATAAGTGTTACTGTAAATCTGTTTCCTACATCTCTAAGGTAAATATTTTGAAGAATGACTTAAATAATATAGATTCATTTTGATGTTTTCACAATTTAAGAGATTTTATGAAAGTATATTAAAATATTCACTTTCTTTGATATCTAGTTTTAAGGGTTTACAGGAGGCATAAGCGAAAAAAATTTTTTTGAGAGGAGTTTTCTTCCTTTGCCTTTTCTGGTTTTTCAAAAACGCGTTCAGAAGTTAGAATTTTCAGAGTGAAGCTCGAATGGATTGCTCTGAATATTACGACAGGTAAACGTTGTTTTGAAAACTATGAACAACGCCAGAAAATGCAAAAGAAGAAAAAGTTGTACGCATGAAGCATTTAACAAAAAATTAAAAACTTCATTTTCAGAACTATGGCAGTAAGCTTAGCTATGATGGTTGGACGTATCGGAGCATTGTCGGGAAATATATTATTTCCAATTTTTCTTGATTACGGATGCATCGTCACAGTTATATCACTTGCAGTCATTCTCATTGGTAAGGTCAAATATGGGTAATTTACGCTATTTAAATTTATAAGTAAACAGTTTTTAAATAATACTATTTTCTTTTCATAGTTTCATTGGTATTAACAATATTTATACCAAAAAGTAAAAATAATGTAAAATAACATCAACGATACATGAATGAAAAAAAGAATTACATTTTATAAAGCTTCAAAATGGTGAGCTATGAGTATTGCTTGTAATATATAAAAAAATTATGATAATGCAGTATCAGTATTAAGAATTTAGATGTTGAGATAAATTTCGTTAAATACACTTGTTTAACGTCAGCAAAGTGCAGCAAGATATATATTTATTATTGTAAAATATTTGAAATGAATAAAAATCAACCAATAATTAATACTAGCGTCATTCAACTCATTTTAGATTATTTTAAAGAAATTGTAAGAAATGTTGGAGGAGTAAGAATATTATAAGGCATATTTATGAAATATTTTAATTTTAAACAATATTAGATATTAAGACATAATAGAATATAAAAGAATCATGTTCATTGAAAATTTTTCTCTTTCTAATTTTTACTGTACATAATTCGAGCTACTTGTATCTTTGGTAGCATAATCCACGTATTTTTTACTTTCAATAATAGAATATAGATTGTAGTGTATGTGAATATAGTCAGTTCACATTACGACCCTGCCCCGTGAGCGGCTGAAAATATTACATCGTGAGAACGAAAATGATTATTTTTTCATTTTTCGAAAATTGAATTATAGATGTTCACAAAGGTTTAGTGGTTTTTGTAAAATATCAGTAGTTTTACTCATATATACAAAAATTATTTTTTATTAACATTTTTATTAACATTTTACTTCATAGACATCATTTTGTTTAAAAAGGGGGTAGGAAAAATCTGTTAAAATTTCCTAAGGTACTTCTACACCCATGATCACTTCCGATCATGTTTGTATTTTAGGTTATTTACCGCAACAGTTCGAAATAAACTCTTTAAGTCGTTTTTTCGCACAATTTTTTCCTTTATTTTTTGTTTAAACGAACATGACTTTCTATCGAATCATTAAATTTTCAATTCAAGCCAAAATTCTGAAAGGGCACTAAATTTTGGGTCTGGCCATTCAGGGAAATTTTATGAAAACTCATGGATTCGACAATTTTTGTACCCGAAAATTTGGATTTTCCGAGATATGTTTATAGACGAAATTTTCTAGAAAATTTTCGTCTACGAAAATTTAGTCATAAAAATTTTTCAAAACATTCATTTTAACTGTCAACGATTTCGTGTACGAAAAATTTTCGTGAACGGAAACTCGGAATTTCTAAAACGAGTTTATCAACAAAATTTTCAGGAAAATATTTCATGTACATAATAATTACGTGAACAAAAAAAGTCCTTACAACTCTGAAGAATGAATGACTTTGCATGGCAATTTGTGTGCAGAAATGTTTCTTAAACATTATCTTCAACGAGATTTTGATGTACATAAATTTATGAAAACATGTTTGTATTTGACAAATTAAAAACATGAAAATGTTTCTGAGAATTTTTTAAATCGAGTCAATGATATTTTTGTATATTTAGAAGAAACACCTGTTATGGCACATCTAAGGAACTTTTGGCTATGATAAAAAATGTATGGTTTGTGAAACACGATACTCAATATGCCTAATGATACTCAGAGTTTTTTTCTTTGCTTTGATATGTTTATTATTGCCAAAAATATAATTTGTTTCTCCTGAATTCAAGTAACCCAATAGTCCCGTATAGTAAGGATTATTTTAAACTCTTCATAAATGCTTGCTTTGAAAAATGCATGGAAAATTAGCGTAAAAGGACCCATGTCGTAAAATAACCCCAAAGTCCATACTTAAACACCAGAAATAACCCGAGAGTTGTTTGTTTCATCCAAAATAACCCGAGAATGTATCATTTCATTCGGCGACGGTGGCTCTCGAGACTTGGTAACTGAGTCAGAGAGAAAAAGTAATGCGTATGAACTTGTAAATATTCTTCAATGTCAAAGAAATATTCCACAAGTCCCTCGTTACTGAAACTCCAAAATAACCCGAGTTAAGTCCCGATTAAGGCCGATTAAGCCCTCGATCATCCTGTTCTTCGAGTCCACCTTTTTCAGCTCGCACAAGTCATCGATTGGCCATGAGCCCGGGGCGGTTCGTCGATAAGTTAACCCTTAACCCGCAAAAGGACATGCGCAGGCTCCAACCTGACGAGACAAGCGAGCACACCGGAAACAACAAAAAAATCGGTTACGAGGCGAAACGACGCTACGCACGGACCCGACGTCGGTTAACTTAACGTGCACGCGAATAGCGCTTAGTTTACGTTTCTTTTTACAACAAGATGAGCACACCTAAATACATGAGAAACGAAAACAAAAAAATTAAAAAAAAAAAAAGCCACGGCTAAGGATTCACGCAGCTGGCGAGAGAGAGAGAGCGTAATGATAAAAACGAAGCGAATAGAGGGCATACTGTGACTTTGTGATGATGCTGCCTAAGTGAGCATCCCAGTGAAGAGATGGAGTCAGCAAGATTCCCAAGCATCTCATGCTTGACGAGTAGACGTCTTTTCTCGACCTTTGGACTAAGATTGACGAACAGCTTTATAGTTTCGAGAGTCGTGCGCGTCGCTATGGATATAGAAAACTCGCCTTTTAGCTAAGATGGAGGTACTCATGAAGAGCTTGGAGAGTTAATCAAAATGCAATGCGTAAAAAACTCGAAAAGTTGATCCTAGAGGTCTTTTCTAGCCTTTTTGGCTAAGATGTACGTGAAGCCTTATAGTTTTGAGAGTTGTGCAAGTCGCTATGCATATAGCAAACACGCCATTTTGGCTAAGATGGAGGGACTCATAAAGAGCTCAAGAGTCAATCGTTTCGCAATGCGTAAGAAACTCGACGAGTTGATCATAGACGTCTTATCTCGCCTTTTTGGCTATGATATACGTACAGCCTAATAGTTTTGAGAGGTGTCCACGTCGCTATGCATATGGCACACGTGCCTTTCGGCTAAGATACGTTCTGCTTTATAGTTTTAAGAGTTGTGCGCGTCGCTATACATATAGCAAACACGCCTTTTTGGCTAAGATGGAGGTACTCATGGAGAGCTCGAGAGTCCATCGATTCGTGATGCGTGAGAAACTCGACGAGTTGATCCTAGACGTCTTATCTTGCCTTTTTGGCTAAGATACGTACAGCCTTATAGTTTTGAGAGTTGTCCGCGTCGCTGTGCATATAGCATACTCGCTTTTTGGCTAAGATACGTACAGCCCTATAGTTTTGAGAGTCGTGCGCGTCGCTGTGCATATAGCATACTCGCCTTTTGCCTATGATACGTACAGCCTTATAGTTTTGAGAGTTGTCCGCGTCGCTGTGTATATAGCATACTCGCCTTTTGGCTAAGATACGTACAGCGTTATAGTTTTGCGAGTCGTTCGTGTCGCTGTGCATATAGCATACTCGCCTTTTTGGCTAAGATGGAGGTACTCATGGAATGCTCGAGAGTCAATCGATTCGCAGTGCGTAAGAAACTCGACGAGTTGATCCTAGCATTCTTATCTTGACTTTTTGGCTATGATATACGTACAGCCTTATAGTTTCGAGAGTTGTGCGCGTCGCTATGCATATAGCACACACGCCTTTTGGCTAAGATACGTACAGCCTTAAAGTTTTGAGAGTTGTCCGCGTCGCTGTGCATATAGCATACTCGCCTTTTTGGCTAAGATGGAGGTACTCAGGAAATGCTCGAGAGTCAATCGATTCGCAGTGCGTAAGAAACTCGACGAGTTGATCCTAGACATCTTATCTCGTCTTTTTGGCTATGATATACGTACAGCCTTATAGTTTCGAGAGTTGTGCGCGTCGCTATGTATATAGCACATACGCCTTTTGGCTAAGATACGTACAGCGTTATAGTTTTGAGAGTCGTGCGCGTCGTTGTGCATATAGCATACTCGCCTTTCGGCTTAGATACGTACAGCCTTAAAGTTTTGAGAGTTGTCCGCGTCGCTGTGCATATAGCATACTCGCCTTTTTGGCTAAGATGAAGGTAATCATGGAAAGCTCGGGAGTCAACAGATTCGCAGTGCGTAAGAAACTCGACGAGTTGATCCTAGACGTCTTATCTCGACTTTTTGGCTATGATATACGTACAGCCATCAAGTTTTGAGAGTTGTCCGCGTCGCTGTGCATATAGCATACTCGCCTTTTGGCTAAGATACGTACAGCCTTATAGTTTTGAGAGTCGTGCGCGTCGCTGTGCATATAGCATACTCGCCTTTCGGCTTAGATACGTACAGCGTTAAAGTTTTGAGAGTTGTCCGCGTCGCTGTGCATATAGCATACTCGCCTTTTGGCTAAGATACGTACAGCCTTATAGTTTTGAGAGTCGTGCGCGTCGCTGTGCATATAGCATACTCGCCTTTTTGGCTCAGATGGAAGTACTCATGGAAAGCTCGAGAGTCAATCGATTCGCAGTGCGTAAGAAACTCGACGAGTTAATCCTAGCATTCTTATCTCGACTTTTTGGCTATGATATACGTACAGCCTTATAGTTTCGAGAGTTGTGCGCGTCTCTATGCATATAGCACACACGCCTTTTTGGCTAAGATACGTACAGCCTTATAGTTTTGAGAGGTGTCCGCGTCGCTATGCATATAGCACACACGCCTTTCGGCTTAGATACGTACAGCCTTAAAGTTTTGAGAGTTGTCCGCGTCGCTGTGCATATAGCATACTCGCCTTCCGGCTTAGATACGTACAGCCTTAAAGTTTTGAGAGTTGTCCGCGTCGCTGTGCANCTTTACTGAGTTGATTAAAAGTTCGGCTGATTCTATGCTGTCCATATAGACGCATACTCTTTTGTTGGAGATTCTCGATGCGTATTTCATTTTTTTTGGGCCGATGTGATTTTTCAGGGACTTCAAGTATTCGGTATATTTGATGCCATCAAGGGCGTCCATGACGATAGCCATTTCATCAGTATAACATATTTCAGTAGCTTGAGCGTACGATCTTCTGTTGTTACTTGTGTTGTTGTTGATCATCGATGATACATTTGCTTCCGTATTTCTTGACATATTTACTTGCGTTGTGTTACTTTCACCAATCTTCCAGATTGAATTTTGCTGGTTCATGCTGAATTCGACTATTGACTTTGTCGAGCAGAGTCAATGGCCTGTTTTTTCGGCTTAAAAAGCAAGATTTTGTTAGCTGGTGCGGGAAGGCCCGTAGCCCAGCGGTTTGCACTTAATTAAGATAGTTTGATTGAAATCAATTGGTTAATTTCTCACTTGAATCACATATAATAACATGTAAATACTAGTTGAGCTACCAATAAACACGTCTGTCTCCTTAGACGGATCAGACGAGACCTACGTACAGCCTTATAGTTTTGAGAGTCGTGCGCGTCGCTGTGCATATAGCATACTCGCCTTTTTGGCTCAGATGGAGGTACTCATGGAAAGCTCGAGAGTCAATCGATTCGCAGTGCGTAAGAAACTCGACGAGTTGATCCTAGCATTCTTATCTCGACTTTTTGGCTATGATATACGTACAGCCTTATAGTTTCGAGAGTTGTGCGCGTCGCTATGCATATAGCATACTCGCCTTTTTGGCTCAGATGGAGGTACTCATGGAAAGCTCGAGAGTCAATCAATTCGCAGTGCGTAAGAAACTCGACGAGTTGATCCTAGCATTCTTATCTCGACTTTTTGGCTAAGATACGTACAGCCTTAAAGTTTTGAGAGTTGTCCGCGTCGCTGTGCATATAGCATACTCGCCTTTTGGCTAAGATACGTACAGCCTTATAGTTTTGAGAGTCGTGCGCGTCGCTGTGGATATAGCATACTCGCCTTTTTGGCTCAGATGGAGGTACTCATGGAAAGCTCGAGAGTCAATCGATTCGCAGTGCGTAAGAAACTCGACGAGTTGATCCTAGCATTCTTATCTTGACTTTTTGGCTATGATATACGTACAGCCTTATAGTTTCGAGAGTTGTGCGCGTCGCTATGCATATAGCACACACGCCTTTTGGCTAAGATACGTACAGCCTTAAAGTTTTGAGAGTTGTCCGCGTCGCTGTGCATATAGCATACTCGCCTTTTTGCTAAGATACGTACAGCCCTATAGTTTTGAGAGTTGTCCGTGTCGCTGTGTATATAGCATACTCGCCTTTTGGCTAAGATACGTACAGCGTTATAGTTTTGCGAGTCGTTCTCGTCGCTGTGCATATAGCATACTCGCATTTTTGGCTAAGATGGAGGTACTCATGGAAAGCTCGAGAGTCAACCGATTCGCAGTGCGTAAGAAACTCAACTAGTTGATTCTAGACGTCTTATCTCGACTTTTTGGCTATGATATACGTACAGCCTTATAGTTTTGAGAGTTGTCCGCGTCGCTGTGCATGTAGCATACTCGCCTTTTGGCTAAGATACGTACAGCCTTATAGTTTTGAGAGTTGTGCGCGTCGCTGTGCATATAACATACTCGCCTTTTGGCTAAGATACGTACAGCCTTATAGTTTTAAGAGTCGTGCGCGTAGCTGTGCATATAGCATACTCGCATTTTTGGCTAAGATGGAGGTACTCATGGAAAGCTCGAGAGTCAACCGATTCGCAGTGCGTAAGAAACTCAACTAGTTGATTCTAGACGTCTTATCTCGACTTTTTGGCTATGATATACGTACAGCCTTATAGTTTTGAGAGTTGTCCGCGTCGCTGTGCATATAGCATCTTCGCCTTTTGGCTAAGATACGTACAGCCTTATAGTTTTGAGAGTCGTGAGCGTCGCTGTGCATATAGCATACTCGACCTTTGGCTAAGATATGTACAGCCTTATAGTTTCGAGAGTTCTGCGCGTCGCTATGCATATAGCACACACGCCTTTTGGCTAAGATACGTACAGCCTTAAAGTTTTGAGAGTTGTCCGCGTCGCTGTGCATATAGCATACTCGCCTTTTGGCTAAGATACGTACAGCCTTATAGTTTTGAGAGTCGTGCTCGTCGCTGTGCATATAGCATAATCGCCTTTTTGGCTCAGATGGAGGTACTCATGGAAAGCTCGAGAGTAAATCGATTCGCAGTGTGAAGAAACTCGACGAGTTGATCCTAGCATTCTTATCTCGACTTTTTGGCTATGATATACGTACAGCCTTATAGTTTTGAGAGTTCTGCGCGTCGCTATGCATATAGCACACACGCCTTTTGGCTAAGATACGTACAGCCTTATAGTTTTGAGAGTCGTGCGCGTCTCTATGCATATAGCACACACGCTTTTTGGCTAAGAAACGTACAGCCTTATAGTTTTGAGAGGTGTCCGCGTCGCTATGCATATAGCACACACGCCTTTTGGCTAAAATACGTACAGCGTTAGAGTTTTGCGAGTCGTTCGCGTCGCTGTGCATATAGCATACTCGCCTTTTTGGCTAAGATGGAGGTACTCATGAAATGCTCGAGAGTCAATCGATTTGCAGTGCGTAAGAAACTCGACGAGTTGATCCTAGACGTCTTATCTCGTCTTTTTGGCTATGATATACGTACAGCCTTATAGTTTCGAGAGTTGTGCGCGTCGCTATGCATATAGCACACACGCCTTTTTGGCTATGATAGAAGTGTAGGGGTGACGTATGGTCGGGATAGAAACTTTGTATTTATTGTTTTGATCTTTCTCAATTTCAATTCTTAACCTATATTATTTCTTCAAAAATTTTTTATCTCAAGGAGGTTCGGGAGTCTCAGAGGGGGACGAAGCGGGACGCGAGGGGCTCCTATACTTCCAATGTTAAATTTTCAGCGCTGCCAACTTCGAAATAACACGAAATTGTAGGTTTTTTGAATGAGCTGGCACACAATTATAGCTATTATTAATAATTCAATCATTTTGATGAGTATTTTTCGATGTTTTAGGCTTAAAACAATACTTTATTTCTCATTAGAGTCGAATGAGCACATATTTTTGTTGATATAGCTTATTTGTTGGTTAGGGTAAGTGCAAATGACCCACGAATTTTGTCACATAATAATTTATTTCTCGTTAACTAAACGGTCGATGAACTTCTTTTTGCAGTCAAATTATTCCTTATTAATTTTCCTACATGTACGTATTTTTTTTTCTATTTAGTTTTTTTTTTTTACATTATGTTTATGCTCATTGAAAGCGAAAATTCACGATTTCCCGTAAGAAACTATGTTAAAAGGTCAAAAATTTTTTTCATTATTTTAACAAAATTTTGCGGTGAAAAGTTGTATTTTGATATTAACATTCATTTCATAAAGTTTCAAAGCAATTAAATGTGTTTTAAAAATTTTGCTGCATTTCGCTGAGACTCCAGAACCTCTTTAATGTACTGTTATGCGTTGTATCTTAGTTTGCTGGGTGATTATATGCTGTTTGCTTTATTGTCAACTTACGAAATATTTTCGATGGTATAGATCGCTCCTCGGCCCCTGTGGCTCGTTGTTCGAGTGTGAGTGTCCCTTCGAATAGCAGTCAGCGATTAGCGGAGCATTTTTGTTCGATCTGTTTGCTTGTGTAGTGTGAGTTTCATAGCCGGCGTCTACCTGCACATTCGTATTATAGCGTTATTCCCATGTTATGAACATTCTACTTCACGTTTTTTCATTTTACAGACTCGGCATAAACGATGAAAGGAGAAACGATAAACAAATAATATTTGGTATTTGTCAATGAAAATTCAACTGAGTACTCTAGAAAGGTTGTCATTTAGCCTAAACATCAAACCTATAAATGTATCTTTGCCGGATTGAAAGTATAAGCTCTTAGAATCATGCAACAATAATAAAAAAGTTAATGTTACACCCCCCTCCCCCCCCCCCCCCCCCCNCCCCCCCCCCCCCCCCCTCCCTTTCGTTAGTATCTAGTTTAATAGAAATAAAGATTTTTTAAAAAGATTTTTTAAATTTTCCATTATATTTATTTTAAACTTGGATACATTCGATGTATTTGTTTATTGTAAATTACTTCTAAGCTTCTTACAATGTATTTACACGTAGTTCATTGAACATAGGGATACTGATACTGCATAATCCATTTTACAGTTTTTATTAATTATCGCAAAACTTAATTATTTGTCTTACGGAACGATCAGGAGGGGAAACAAATATTATGTGTACTTATTATCTGATGATAATGTCGATATATTCAACATAAACACATTTCTCAAACGAAGGTGAAAAAATTCTAATTCGCTTCAATTCTTCTTCTAATTTTAGATTATCAGTATTAAATTTTACTCCAGGTTATTTTCAAATAACTATCTATCTTTTAAGTTTACCACATAAATATTTTTTAATCCTCGCTGGCCGTACCAGAATCTTTTCGTAGTTAAGGTTGCAAATCTTATTCTGATGTTAATAATAACTATAATATAATTATATTAATTAATAAAGATGATGATACTATTGAATAAACTTTAACTTATCTTATAATTAAAGAAACGCAATTATGAATGTCATTTTAGTATTACTCCCAACTAAAAATAAATTTTGATGCTAGCGAAATAATTAAATAATTCAATTGGAGCTTGTTTGTGAATATTTTCATAGTAAATTACTTTCAGTGCGACAATTTTCAACATGGGATTGTTGTACAAATAAAATACGTATTTGTGCGTTATTTTCAGTCAATTTTTATCTACATGTCATTTAATTTTGATTTGATCAAATTGATTATTATAAGCTTAATAAAATATCATTAATTCATTAATATTTAATGATTGTTCATACAAAAAATCAATCTCACATTTCTTAATACCAATTATATAAATTCGGTTAAGTATGTTTTTGTAACCATTATCTGTTATTGAATTATTGACACAACCATTTGGATCGCCAATTATACATGATTACATGATCTGTCAACGACTAAGTTATTTTGAAAGATTCATGCTTTAACGTTTTGTTTGATTCGATAATTTAATAGCTGAGAATCATTTTTTCTTGAAGCATGCAATAATTATTTACGAAATATTATTTAATACAGTATAACGCATATATTTACCAGGTGAATCATAAATAATTTCTTTCTGACATCATAAATTACTTTTTTCAGTCTACTTTTCTTATTTTTATACTATTGTAAATACGAGATAATCATTTTATTGGCTCGTATATTGATGCTTACAAGTTTTTTTTAGCTATATTTATCAAGATAACTAGGACCATTTTTCAATCTACATCAAAGTCGTACGCGAAATTAAATTAGTGCATTCAGATTTCAAGAGCACTTGAAACATGCAATTCGTCCGAGCAATTATAATTAGAATCTAATATAATTATATGTTGGACTGAATCACCCTTGCGCACGCTCGCAATCGGTCTTTGTTTATGTTTTTTGTTTTTTCATATCATTAAGATTATACGTAGGGCGTTATTATCATCATCGACGTTAAAAAAATTGTCATATGTGCGAGTTATTTTGGAAGTGGATTTGATTATTCGCGACGCATGGGGCGCGTACAACGAAGGCGAGGATTTTTACGAAGTGTATATAAAAAGAGTCGATTGGGCAGTTGTAAGTAGTCGAGCGGAGGAGTAATGCGTGTCAATATAGATTACAATGATTGTCGATGCTGTAGCGAGCATCGAAATTTTTCCGTCTAATTGATGCGTCCTTTGTGAGTCATGTAGCTTATGCTGTCGGACAGGAGCTTCTCTCGAGCAACTCGTCGCATTCTCGAACACATGGCCAACATCGAACCGGCCATGATGCACAGTAGAGCGCAGTTTAGACCTACGACCGTGCTCACCAGCGTAGGTCGCAAACACACTCGATCCACGTTCGGGTCTTGAGTACCTGTGGCAAATAGTAGGGATGCGCATTTTGAGTTTTGATCTTCGTCGACCAGCATCTGGCCAAAAAATATCGATCTTATACTCACTGCTGCGGGATGGGGTCGTTGCATTTTGGAAAAATTCTGTATCAGCCTCGCCCTCTTGCAAAACTCTGAGCGACTGGAAGAGATTGACGTTTTCTGACAAAGCGGTGGCCGGAGTTGACGGGCCTTCGATGGCATCGGACACCGAACGTTTCACCACGGTCTTGGCGTTTCTCCAGTGACAAGGTTGACTCTGAAATAAATTAACAATCAAATTGCTATCGATTCGCAAAACACTTTTCAGCTCGCGCTACGAGAACAAAGGTAAAGCTACTCACTGGGCATCTGCCGTGGCACATTCGCACGTCGCACTCGATGTAGAGGGCCGGAGAGCCAGTAAACCTAAAAGTCTTCATGTAGGCAAACACTTGAGTCTCGAAGAGTCCACTCTCGGACCAGGAGCCGCGGAAGCGACTGATGAGCTTGTCGTCGACCGGACAGCCGAACTGGTCGATCAGCTGGATGCGCTTGTTGCCGCCGTTGTGCGCGTAGCAGTCGTTCACTACGATGTCGAAACCATCTGCTGGCGATCATAAAACCAAGCAAATATATCAATATTATTGCCTTCTCTCTTTCTTTTTGTGCGCGTATATTTTGCTCGATTAAAAATTAATTTCGAATGCGCTTCACGCGGCCGCTTGTTTACCACTAAATTTTTCCGTGACACGCCCGCGGAACCGATGTAAGCATCGGGTTGAACACATTTATGCGTTCCTATGATGCGCGCACGCGTATTACAAACGACATCTTGATATGACAAATCACCGATAATTTATGCTGCATTGCACTGGAATTATATTATATAGTGACCGACGACGCACATGCGCGCCTCGACCCTTGCCGATAAGTTATTAGATGCAAAAAAAAGTCGCTGCAGCAGTTGCGTCGAAGCAGCGACGCAGCGCGCACGAGGCACGTCGTAGCCGGTACCGTTAATCAATAAATTGCTCAAACTTGATCAAATCTGTCGAGTTGCATTAATATAGAGCACGAACAAACTCGGCTATCGACGCCGACCGGTTCCAATACCTCCTCCTCCTTCTTAGGACTGCGCTCGCTTGCTCTCAACGCGGCGCGCACTTGTTTTTAAAAGATGCAGGTAATTTTTACCGCGACGTGTAAATATACGTAATTCTCACCGGATCGATCACAATGGTTGATTGAAATAACGACGACAAACGACTTACAAATAACCATATGGTGGTATTATACGCTAATCGCATTATGAAATATCTCGTAATGAGACGTGAGCATCCCGACGAAAAGAAAAAAAAGGACGAGTCAAGGAAGAAGAGGAAAAAGCTGAGATGTACCGTATTTGCTGCGCATGTAGATGATGAGCGTCAGTGGATCTCCCACTCGAACTGGTCCGGCCACTCTGGTTCCCGATGTGCCGTAACCGTACCTGATTTCCATGTAGCACTCGGGCGGCTGCAGGGTAAATACCACGGGATTACCCGTAGCCACTCTGTTGAACGAATACATCCTCGTTAGTCATAAAGCTTTTTGTTTTTCTTATTAGAGTCTCGCAGCGATCAAACGAGCGCCGGATGAACGTACTACGATCAAAGGATTAGAGAGGTATAATATCAAGAGTTGAAAACTTACTCGACGTCGAGGAAAGGAAAAGTGACCGTCTTCCAAAAATCATAGCCGTACTCGCAGGTAACTTTGAAATGCTCGTCGAACTCCTCTTCGATCAGCGGATTGTATTGCACGGTAACCGTGTTCCACATGAGATTTTTCTGTAAGAAAGCGTCAAAGGTTATTCGCTGATTGCCTCGCGAAACATTTCACGTATACGCATATGTGTATGCCAAGGCAATTGGAAATGACACGATGATACGCACGTGGCTCGAGTACAACAATGATCATTAAAAAAAAGGGAAACAAAAAATGTGTCAAGAGGACAGCTGCTGCTGCTTACGAGGTGCCAAGCTGGGATCTGAATTCTTCGCGGCGCAGTTATATAGCGCCGTGGCGTGCGATGCTCCGATTTTTGCCCCTTGCTCATAACATAACACACACTTGCACCGTGAGGCGCGCTCGAGAGAGAGAGAGAGAGATGTTTTTATAACCTACCGTGGGATTTTTCCTACTATCCTGATGATGCGTGTTCTCACCGAGAGTGCCGCAGCGATTCAGCTGAATGAAAAATTCATAGTAGTCCCGGCCGGTTCCGTTAACGTACATGCAGTCCGGGTCGTATGAGTAACCTGTAATTAAGAGTCGATTGTCTTTTAGTATATCGTTAATACATATAAGCATATAAAGAAGTGTGTGTGCAGCTCTTGCAGACTAGAGCAGATCGCGTATCTGGAATCGCAATATCATCTGCAGAGGCAGACAAACCCACGTGTACACACGTGCGCGCGAGGATATGCATCGCGAGCTAGAAGCTAAGTACGCCGACACACATGCAAATGTGCGCGTATAGGCAGTTTTTTTCCTATCTGGCGCGCGCCAAAAAGAGATTTTACAATGAGATATCGAGATCGCGTGCATCGCTGCGATCATAGTACGAGCTTCGACTTGATGAATTTACGCGTTTGACTTGTTTTTTTTTTCTTTGTTTCGTTACAATATACTCGAGTGTTGAACAAATACTTTCGATGCGCTCATTATTTTTTTGCCCTCCTTCAGTGCATGTATTACATTATGTTAAAGCATCGATTGTTGGGCCGTTATGTTAATAACTCGGTAAACCAGTTGCTCTTTTTTATGCACCGAGTGAAATGTTAATATTTATCCAGTACAATTACGTCGAGCTTTGCACATTTGTATTTAAATACATATTAGTTGGGCTGCAAATAAATCAATAAATGACGGTTGCTGCATAACGCGTGTGCACACACACTCCATTATTTTCTCGGACTAATCCAGTTTACTGCGCAGAGGTAATATCTATATAACAAGTAAAAATAATCCCGAAAGAGTAAATTAAATATTCATAGAACACGTTTTAGCGACTCGAGTTGAAATATACATCCAGACTCGCGCGGTATCGTCTTCATAGGTGCATTGACTCGTTATCATCGTCCATTCCACGCGTGCGCGTTTGTTAAATAATAATTTATCGCATCATCGAAAATAAATAAATCGCCGACTGAAAAATCGCATGCCAATGGGATTCACGACAGCGCACCGTTGCCCCATGCATTTTACGAGGAAATCGATATTAATAGCTAAAAAGAGAATGAAACTCGGGTATAAATCGGTGTATATACCGCGCGCGCGCGCGAGCAGAGACGAGCTAGTTATATGTCGGATATATCGGAAGTGTACGAGTTCCTTGATCAAGAAAACGGTGTATCATATAATATAAGTATATCTCGGCGCAAGAGATGAGCGCACAATAGCAGCGCGCACGTTTCGCAATAAATAAACTCGGCTGCACAGTTATACATGGGAATGCTGAGAAATATATAAATTCAATTTAGTGAGATGTGAATTTTTTGTATTATTTCATCAAGCTTTTACCCCGATTTATCGCGCTGTCTGACGAAAAGAATCTGTACGTCTCGCTTACAGTTTTCAGTCTGTATGTCGATCAACTTTAATGCTCGATATTAGTGAATCGAGTCACGATTGTGAATTCCGATTCGATAAAGAGATTTTTCGAGTTCACAATTTTTTTTCAATTTAAAAGTTCAATTGATTTTATGTGAAATTCAAAAGAATCGGTACAAATTCCCTCGAATATTACACCAATGAAAACGTCCATAGAGCTCGCGATAAGCATGTTGGCGCGCGCGATTATCGCGAAAAACGTGTTATGGGTTATTTGAGTCATCCCTGTAAGTTATAAGCTGCTCGTTGCCGACGCACTCGGTACTTATTTTAGATAAAAAATCAAAAAAGTTTCAACGATGCCCTTCGGTTGTTCGTAGATATTATAAGTACCTACGAAGGGTCAAAGATCTCCTCTGCTCTGATTTATCAATTTATTGTAAGTGTTAACTTATTGGCCAGTTATTGTATAAAGATCGAATTGTTGCGCTATGGTAATAAATAATTGTCTTTCGATTTACGCTAAAATTTATCGATCCATTTAGCTGCAGCATTTCTTTGTGTGTTGTGATAAGTTCGCGAGTTTGCGCTTAGTTACTCACTCGGCGAGTACAACTATTTATTATAGCGAATCATAGACAGACAGAACGAATGTCTGTGCCATTGCAGGAGAGCAAAGAGAGAGAGAGAGCCCTTTGCACTCGCCCTTGTGCACCGTGCAAATACAAGCACACATACACACGTGCATATACCGTATAGGCATGTAGGTATAAGAGGCATGCAGACAGATAGATACACAGAGTCGATTGGATTGAATTCGTGATGTTGTCTAAAGAGACCGCAGCTAAAAGCAGTAATTCATCGTGTGAGTCTTGGTTGGATACTTAATATCAACGACTGGTGATCATCGTGGCGTGACCGACGCGTAATTCTTGATGAGTCGAAGAAATGCGATTTTCGCGAATATAAGCTGAGAGACCGGCGCACGAGCTCGGCGCAATGAGAAAATATATATCCCACCTCCTTTATTGCTCCTTTCCTCATGTTTATAAATACATGTACTCATTATCGACATTGTAGTTGTTATATTGACCAGATAATGATCCGATCTATCTTTAATTTTCCCATTCACTTTTCTCATATTCGCACTTGCGGCTGGCGTGTATTACACGATATTACATCTTCGCGTACGTGGCTTATTATTTTAACTCGTTTAAAGTCTGCTAATTACGATTTATCTGTTTGTAAATGGCATTCGCGGAAGTGCAGCCGCAAATAAACTTGGAAATAATCAGAAATGCCCGTTCTCGATGCCCACTGTATAATGTGAAGTCCGTGCGAATGGGTGTGCAAATTGTTTAAGTTAAACTCACCCGCCGAGTACAGCAAGCCGTTGAAAGATCCATTGAAACCAATGCGGATTTTCATGTAGTCGTCCTGGCATTCCGCCTCGATATCTGCAAAACACGAGAGAAAAAGAGTGAGAACACACATTAAATTCGATTCATACCTTATTTATAGTGCATATATGAGAGCCGCCGAGAGGGTGAGCTGCAATTTTAATTATCATATTTCGTGAATCTTCGAAGATTCGTGATCCACATGAATGCGCGCGCCCCGCGTAGCCAAAGTCGAATAAAACTTGTAAAGGCCACTACTGCTGATTATTGCCATGAGAATAAAGTTAATGACCGGCTACATCATGTTCTCGTAACAGAAAAAACTGTGGCGTTAACATTGAAAAGGGATTCGTGATATTCGTTGTATATCTTTTGTTGTAATGCCATTAAGGTACCTTTAAATTGATAAAAAAAACAATTTTTTCATGAATAAAATAATTGAAAAAGTATGCAGAGCTCGTATGGTGAATCAGAATTCAACGACCTTTACTTTCAAAAGCATACATTAAAATTTTTTGTAAAGGTAGCACTAATTGTAGTAAATGTGAAATTCATTTGACGAAGTATATTTATTTATTCAAGGACTTTAAATAAAGATTAGTATCATTAATCATTTCTTGATTGTTTTTAAATTAAGCTCAGAAACGAAATGGCTATCTCGTGGCTCATCCCATCGTCATTGTTTTGAAAAGTACCTTGGAGTCGATGGTAAAAAAAGCCAGAATAGCGTATGCATTAATGCGGTGGATATGTAATACGTAAATACGTATAAATTGCGAATAAAAAAACAATGTTTAAGCCAGACCCGCAGAGAGGTAGATTCGAGTTACAAGTGAAGGCACGAAAAATCATTCGACTCGAAAAGCGAACGATGATAATCTCTTTCTCTCTTTCGGGTGGGTGTTGTGTGTGTGTGTGGCGTATATAGGTGCATAATGCGCGAAACATACAACAATACGCACAATTGCAAGGGGCTCTTACGAAATTTTCGACTGGAATCGCCTGCGCGAATCGAGTGATACCGCGAGGCGCGTGCGTACATATATTTGGCTGCAACGCACGCGGGCGCAGTGATGCTCGACCGGTCCGCGAGGCAGTCCACGAGACTTTTGCACGAGCGAGTGAAAGTCCGCGAGAGCCGCCGGATGGTTTGCACCGCACGCGCCTTCTGCGAGCCCCGGTGTATAATATATAGGATGTGTGGCAGTTTGCGGGTCCGATCGACGCCGAGCGATAGTCACAGCCGCGGATTCGCGTCGAGGCTCTCTTCCTGCGCGTGTGGCGGCGGAGACCTCCTTGCAGCTGACGATCGTCATGACGATTCGAATCTCTGCTCCGCGAGTACAGTAGCACTTATTATGTATATACCTTACTGCCCAATCAAACGCTAACTACAGGTCTTTCTGGGAGTAGCTCAATCTTATACTGCTCTGTTTTTGATCGATAGTTCGAACAAAGCTATTGCGTCATGCACATTGTGTTCGTGTGTGTTTAGGCCGGTACATAAATTCTTTTTCTTGACTCGGTTCGGTAGGTAAAAGCCTATGTCATTCTCGCTTTTTCTCTTATTCAACAGTGAAAACTCGTTACTTTTAGTTTATTTGAAGAAAATTAGAAGATTCCTTATTTCCATTCTTACAGTAACTTCTCTGTTTATCTCTCCTCCGGGTTTACAAATGTGTTACATGACTGTTATTTACTAATACACTTTTTTTTGTTTTAATGAGTAAACTGATAATGCAATAAATTTTAGTCACAATACAGAATGAGTCAACTTCAAAACTTGCATTCGCTTTTATAGTACAGTGGCGTATGGTTATGCCCAAGTTCACAAATAGAAATATAGCTCTACAAACATTTAAAATATATAAATTTTGGTTGTTCTTGTCAGTTGTCCGTTCGAGTTCCCACAAAGGTAACACGATGCTTGTAGCACTTTCGCGAACTTTGAAGGAGCAAAAAAAGATATTTTCATTTCTTAAGCTCGTTATTTTATTTTTCCGTGAATTACATCTGAAGTTCAACGCGGGGATGACCGTTACATTCATGTGCATTTGTATGAAACCGCTGTTCACGGTAACAATCAGTATTTCATAGTTTATTTCAAGTATTGAAAGAGAATTTCCGTACAGGATCGCCAGCTCACGCGAACACTTTATGATCGAGTTACTCGAGTTGCATAGAATAAAAACAGCTTTAACATTGACGCAAGGATTTTGAACAATGGTCTAACCAACGTCACTTCATATAAAAAAAATGAAAAATATATGAAATCACAGTCGTAGTTATTATCTATATAATTGCACATTTTTTAAACTCTAGAATATTTTTATTAAAAAAACCATTCAATATTAAACGAAAATTAAAAAAAAAGTTAAATTAATGTAAAGATGAGGCACTTATCAAAGCATGGTGTACGATGATTTAAACATTTTATGTTGTGAAATACTCATGAAATTTGCTTTCAATTTTCCGTAAAACTTTACAGCTTTGATTTGGTGGAACCATGCGTTGAAATATTTCTTAAAAATCTAATAACAAGCTCCCACACGTACACAATATATTCAACAGAGCAAAAACGAAGTCAGTATAAAATAAAATGGAAAAGTATGAAAAAAAATTGGAGACAAGTAAAAATGAGAAGAGAACGGTGGTAACAGAAACGGGCAGCTAATTACCTGGAAATTTTGCTTTGTAAGAAGGCCCGCGCGGAGAGGAATAAAAAGTTGTGCGGAGGACGTCTGCACTTTGTACTTTGAATTAGTTAAGTCCGAATAAAAATACCAGTAGCTACCATCCTCATATAGGTGCTTCGAGCAGCTACAAGTGCCGGGGAAGTGCTCGACGCGATGCTTCTCAGCAGCGCACGAGCAAACGAAAGTAATTGACAATAATAATAACGACGAGGAAGACACAGGTTATACTTTATCCGTGTAAATTTTACTGTCCGCTCAGCGTTGAGTGCCGAGTTTGTCGCGGCTACGTCGTGGTGCGGACACCACTGCGCATCATAGCCCGCGTGGGTACACTACTGCTGTCCTCATCGCGTGTGTCGTGAATTATGCAGCTGCTGCGCGAGGATGCGAGGAGCCGAAGATGTGCGACTGCAGTAGGTGGAGGCTGAATTAGCATAACAATTGCCTCGGAGAATCATAGGAGATAAAGATCGCCTGTAACGTGTGCGAGTAAGCCGTGGCGGTTGGCCATTTATGACGTCATTACGGCGCGACGCACCGCTCGGCAACGATCGTGAGTACATGCACGATGCTGCTCGGTCACGGGTGGCCTTTGCAACGCGAGCTGAGCAAATAAAACTATACGAGACCTTGCGCAGGCCGAGCCGAGCCAACGAGCGGCCCTTAGCCTTTTACGGAGTTAATAATAATTGAGAGAAAAGAGTGGCAACTCTCCGCGCGACTCGACGCCACGCTATAGATTCGCTTTCTTCGGCCTGCAGCGTACAAAGGTTCATGTGATATTGATGTTCGCCTGTGTGGGTGCACGCGCGCCTACCGGCTAAATAAATGCAGTACACATTTTTTATCTTTATTCATGATGACTTTTAGAGCCGTTTAAAAAATAATTAGACTAGTTTTCAACCGCTTTAATTACGATTATACCACTTTAAACCTTCACCACTAGATGGCGAGTATCTCTTTGTCTATTAAACTGCAAGTTGACAAGTCAAAATATTTGTATAAGTCAATGCACGGTTTAGAAAAATTACACTAGAAGGATGATGTAGTTCTCATTTAAAAGTATAAATGCAAAGCAAGTCATTTCCAATGCTCATAATTTTTTATGCATCAAGAGAATGAAAAAAAAAAACATATGAAAGATGAAGGAATGCATGGGTACATAATACTCACGTTGGACTCTCGTGGTGTTGGGTCTGTAGCGACGATGCTCACGATCCCAGGACTCCGGATGCCTTCGCCAGTCCTCCTCGGTAGCGGTTCCGGAACCACCCCCGCCTCCGCCTCCGCCACCGCCGGCACCTGCACCGGCTCCAGCAGCGCCGCCTCCGCTCAGGGCTTGCAGGCTTTGTAGCGTTTGCAGAGCTTGCAAGTTCGGACCGAGCGGTCGATTCTTGGACGACGAAACCGGTACATATGGAGCTCCTGCTCCTTCGCCAACGTACACGACCTAGCAGTGTCGCAAAATTTTTTATAAAAAATTGTCAACATTTTAATGATTCAATATGTTTCATGTTTATGTATATAAAATTAATTTAATAAAGAAAAGAGTAATCATTAGAGCGCGTTGCTTCAATCAATGTTCACACAAAATATTAGAATTATATGATAAATTATAAAATAAAAATTTTCACCAATTTTTTAAAAATGAAAAATTGTAATAAGCCACCCCTCAAGCTCACAGGGACAATTAAAAATTAAGTTTCACGCATCTTTATAAATGCAGACGCATATGCCGCAAATACGCGCGGCTTAGCTCTCCCACGAAAACATGTGAGTATAGCCTGTATGTGTAGATGTACATTCGATAAATAGCGAGGGTGCAATAAACATCTATGCGATGTACAGGCAATATCATCATCATCCGATCATCGTATCGTCATCTTCTTTCCTGATCGGCATGCCAATTTTTTACCATTACGCTGCGGCCTGATACTTATTTTCTATACATAGACGTATGCCAACATGTATATATTGTATACTACAGGTTACTTCACGATCAGGCTATCAGCGGATTCATAATTCGCCGTACCTTCTCGATGTACATACCCTTGAAAAGGTCGCGCGCAGGTGCTTACAATATAACGTTTTGGATGCTCGCACACATGCAGACACACACACACGCACGAACGAGAGAGCCAAGATCCTGCGCTGAGTATTGCTCAGGTTCATGCCCTTTGCTTGCAGTTTAATCCAAAAACACACCAAGCACGTCGTAGGATCGTTTCTAAGTTGAGGGGGAAAACCATTTAATCGAGATAACCGTACTATTGTAATAGATATGTATTGAAAGTAACGTAGAGGACATTTGCGTGACGTAAAAATTCGATATATTCTATATAAGTTATATAGACGATTTATGCCTGAAAACAACCATGCCGCTGTTTTATGTGTACTCGTAGAGGGTAAATATTGCCAACGTTATGCAGTACATCGGCGGGTCATCAATGCGATGACGAGTCACGTTGTGATCGCTTAATATTTTGTCGGCTTTTGTCATGGAAAGGTAATCATAAAGATCGTAGAAAAACTTTTATCACTTCCAGAATACATTTATCATCCAATTATAGCGTTTTGCTTTTTCAAAGTATTGCAAGGTTTTGAAATAGTATTTGACTCTTCATTGAATCAATAAAAATTCGATCTAACTGATCGTCAGTTGTGAAAATCGCAGTCAAGAAAAACAAAAGGTCTTGGAGTGATTATTTTTAACAATTGGACATACACAGCTCGTTAAATATAAATTAATGCACAAATGAAAATGATACGAGTATTGAGGGGTACGAGCAAAAATATGAAGGTACATATAATAGAAAAAACTCATTATGAGCCGAGAAACGCGTTATATGATCGAAAACACGTTTCCGCATACTTTGGTCCGTCGACGCGAGCGGTCCACACACGAGCTGCTCGCTGCAACTTGATTGGACCTCGAGGCTCGAAGCTTTTTTACATTTTAATCGCGCGTATTGGCTCGTCTCGCATATGCGGCGGTAACGTCGCACAGCGATAGGATCATTTCCGGTGGATTTTTGTCGACGCACACACACACACACACACACACACACGTACTGGCAGGACTTGTGCGACCGGAGGACGAGGATCGAACCGCGCGCTCCATGACGATCGTTGAAAGCGAATGCTGCTGTGCTCGCGCTGCTCTCGGATTACGGGAAATATGCGTACATGTGCAGGCGCATATTCGTGCTCTCTCTCTCTCTCTCTCTCTCTCTCTTTTTATCTGACGTTAATGACATTATATGTAGCGTGCACATATAACGCAGTCGCTAACCGACGATGGGCTCCGCGCGTTTCACGAGTCGCGTCATTAACGTCAATAGCTCGTTCTTTGCTGGCTCACCGAGCACACGGCTCTCGTATACGCGTATACAGCACAGGCGTGATTTTTATCAGCTTGATGTGCGCACGTGTGTGCGTATGTGTACATAAAGCTGCGCGTACTGCAGGCCGCATCACGCGGCGCATATCGTGTATACGGTCGCGCGGGGCCACCTCCCGTGGATTAATAGTACCTTCGGCGTATATACCGCACTCATGCGTACACAAACAGCTGAGCTATATAGTCGAGCGCAATCACGACGCTCGCATGTGACGAGTAATGCTTGTTTTATCCCTCCTCCCTATGTATGTGATGCAGGCCGCGACTATAGCCGCACTCGAGAGTGTTGTACACTGCGCACACATGCAACGACGCGTTATTCTCTTTTCCCGTTTTCGATTAGTCGCCACGACGCGGCTTGTGTCTACACACATGTGTATGTATAGGCGCGAGCCCTGATTAATTGACCTTTCGTCGAGTCGAGAGCTTCGACGACGAGCCGAGGCAGCTCCGATCGTCAAAACCAAGCGGGATCGGTATAACGTAAGCTGCATGTGTCGTTCTCGCCAGCTCTTACTACATTGACACGAGCTGCATCGCAAGGTAGGATCTCCACTTGGTGCTTTATTTATTTGCGCGTATCACGAGCCTCGAGAGAGAGAGAGAGAGGGAGAGAGAAAGAGATGCGTAAAGACAGCATGTGGTGGCATATAAGCTAGGTAGAATGTGTATAAAGCGGCAACTCGCGAATCTCTCGTGATGAATGTGTTTGCTCAGCTCGTGTAACGTGCAAATTTTACACAAAGGTAATTATGTAGCATATATATAGCATTCGAGAAGAGAAGAGTATCTGCACATGCGCTTGTATAATACACACACACACACACGTATACGTACAAAGGGCTTATATGTATACGCGTATACATTGCATAACTGCGCACGTAGAATAGCCGAGGCCGGCAAAAAGAAGCGTGTCCGAGGCGTCGTACAAATAATTCGTTGTTGCCGCGCTGATGCTGATGCTCCTTGCCTCGCTATAGCTAGCAAGCTCGCGCTTTGTTCGCGAGAAAGAGAAACTTATGGCCGGCCTGCCGCTATACATGTGCGCCTGGGACATGGAAAAGCGAAACCAACGTGATCGTCGTCGTCGTCGTCGTCGTCGTCGCTGAGAGAAACAGAGAAGAAAGACCTTGACTCGGCAAAGAAGTGCAGTGACCGTCTAGGCCGCGTACCTACAGCAGCAGCATCAGCATCAGCTCCAGCTCGCTCTCGCTTCATCTCGTGTGCCATGCAGCATAGATATAGCTCTATACATAAAGCTGCTATGTGTGTCCGCGTGTATATGCAAGTATTGATGCACCGAGAGAGAGAGAGAGAGAGAGAAAGAGCGCAGCGTCACGCTTACACCCTCGTTCTTTCTTTGCCGCCGTACATACTGCAGTGAGCGCGATGAATCATACTTTTTTTGCTACATGCCACTGATGCACTGTGTGCTGCGAATCCTAATAAAGCTATTATAAGAAACGCTTCCAAGACCATAAAATAATTCGCGCATGTATAGGTGAGCACTGGGCGCTCCGTATAGTATGTACTTGTGTTGCAGCTTCTTTTTGCAGCGCGAGGCCTCTATACTCGGCCCTAAAGCGGCGCATCTCACTCTCTCTCTCTCTCTCCCTGCATTGCTTCGATTTGCCTCTATTGAACAATCTTCGTCCTCTCGCGCAACCAACGCTCTTATATATACGTATATGATGGCTTGACCATATAAGCGCGCCCGCCGCAAGAGACCCTTGGACGCGCTTGGCCGCGCACTGCCCGCAACTGCGCCCGATGAGGTAATTTTCTGATAATTCGATCTATAAATATACATTGATTCTGCTAAGTAATGCATTATATTTTGAAGCTTTTAGCTCTGGAGCTCGAACTATAATGTTGCTGCTCCTCGACCGCTTGATGTATTACACTTATGTAGCCGCAAAATGGACTTATTTCGAATGCATTTTCCTTCGATATTTTCTAAAAGATTGCTTTGAAAAAACAAAAGTGCTGTAATCGTTATCTTTCTACATTTAGCAATCAGCCCGTTTCACTTTCAACTACAAAATACTCAATTTGTATACCGATATTATCCGCAAACCACCGTTATTCGAAATGTATGCCCTTGACGTATTTCGGATTAAAAATTGGGGATTCCCAAGCAATGTAAACAACTCGTGTTTCGATTCAATATCGTATGGAGTAGAAGAAATGGAAGTAGCGAGCGATGAAGGGATCGAGAAGCGCGAACAGCATTATGGTATCCGACAAAAAACCTGCAAGCTCGCGCGCGCGCTACATATATTAAATGCAATTATTTGTAATGCGCGTAAATGAAGTATGCGTAAAAAAGGCAATTCGCCGAGTACAAAGTAAGAGAAAGGCACTGCGATGCGCAAGAAACGGGAGGAATAATAGGTCGATTCGCGCCTCTGCTCCTATACCCATATACACGCGCGCCTACTGCAGGCGAAAAAAAATCGACTCGAAAAGTAACATATAAATCACGGGAAATAGGAGCTGAAGTTTGCGAGTGGTGTTATAGCTGGCGCACGAGAGAGAGAGAGAGAGAGAGCGAGAGGTAGGTATATAATGTGCGGCCGCGGAGCATCGCGAGTCGAGTTCAGGCAGCTAAAGGATGGGTGCGCGAAAAACCGTTAGCCGAAGCGCGGGTGAATTCACACCACAGATACGGCTACGCGCAAACACGAATTACACCCAATCGGTCCCGAACCGGCGCATATACATAACTTGACCCTAGCCGCGTAGCAGCGACGTGCAGCCCTCTGTCTGTGTGTCTGTGTGTATATAGATAATGCACTTGCTGATTATATATGTGTTCGAGCAAGGGGGGCCTGCAGTACTCGGATCGCCAGTGCTTTATGCCGTGAAAACAAATAGATCAGGTGGGCTCTCGCGTAGGTATACATCGTGATATTCGTGTGAGCCTTTATACAAACGTATACGTATATGCATACGAACTTGCCAAAGCGAGTTGGACGCCGAGCTTGTGCTGTTGTTGCAGGTACGCGAGTATGTAGAACAGCGGTTTATACAGCCGAGCGCACGAGTCGATCGTGCGTCAGTGATCCGCGCGCGCGCGCGCTCGATCGTAATTAAACTGCGCCTCTCGCGATTTGACGTCTCCATTACCGATGCTCTGCTATGCATGCATTATACCGTACAACGATGATGTAACTTGATATAATACTATAGCTTACGGTCTTTCTCTCTTGCACTCGCGATCTTTTTCTTTTGAGTTGTTCTTTGTGACGTGTCAACGTGAACAGCTGACATTTAAAAAAACGTTTTTCTGAATAATTACAGAATCGTAAGAAAAAATTTCCAAACATATTGACGAAAACTTGATTGTATTCACTTTGCGTATTCCTATGCATAGACTTGATTTAGATTGACAGAATTTTTTATAACAAACTATGAATTCTCATAGTTAAAATGTACAAAATAGATGACAATGCAATGACATACATTATGTATTCCAATTTAACTATTGATCAAAGTTCCTACGAAAATTCATAATAATTCGATCAAAATTAAAGCCAAACTCCACCGCTAGATAGCGAGAATTATTATCTGTAAATCTGCTAGTGGCAAAGTCAAATTAATTTTATAAGCCAAAGCATAGCTTCGTAAGACGCAGATGAGTAAGCTTGGCACACAAGTTAAAACGAACATTGCGACTGGAAGAAGCGAGTACGGTTTGTTTTGTTCAACAATTTCTTAAACAATACATTTTGAAGGTAGCCGATTGACTCAAGATATCGTATTGCTAACCCCCAAACGGTCAAATTCGATTTTGGTATTTAAGTATCGTAGTTCATACTAGTCGCATAAATTGTATTGTACAGGCCCAGTACTTTTTTATACTAACGTTATGGCACATTTACACCAATGTTGTCTCGTTGTAACTCGTTACGACTCTTATAATCTTGTGTAATAAGCACATATTGGAGCTGATCAAATAACTATTTCTATTTAATAAAGAAATTGAAGCTATATTCAAAAATACCAATGAATTGTCTAATTTTCATATGTAAAGTATATAAGTAAGCTTATCAAGTATATAATGCGGCGCTTTAATCTGCTTGCGAGTTGGCCGGTCAGTCTTGACCATTACGTCGTAGGTACTTTAGTAAGAGGGCAAGTAATCGCGTGTGAATGGTTGAAAATTAAATTAAATTGCGAGTCATCGAGGCTCAAATGAACGTCTTATAAATTTGCCAAGTACTCTGATGATACAGTCCCTTATTATTGAACCACTCACACGTCTGTATATGGGCCCATATCTTCACGTGTGCGTATTATTATGACGTATATACTCACTTCATAATGCACTTGATCTTCCTTTATAATAGATGACTGCATCTCTATAGTATATGTGTGTATATATGTACGAACTACAATAAGCCAGAATCATTATCGGTGAGATAGGCCTCGACGTAATTTGTGATTGGGTACTTATCCAGATATATTACGGATAAACCGATACACAACGTAGATATATTTTGATGCGTGCGTACACTTAGATATGTATACTGCGACGCACCGAGTAATTGAGATCTATTACTGCGCGTACCTATACAATTGTCTTGGATCCTAACGATGCTCTGTACTAGCCATCCTTCCTGTTCTACCCTTTGCTTGATAAGATAACGGACTACTTGGCAACGCAAGCTGTTTGCAAGATAAAGAATAGATATTTAGTATTTTAAATTCAAATGAACAAATGACATTTTATGTCTGAAGAAATAAATATCTTTGTAAATCTTTAACATTTTTTATTGCAATTCATTTTATTTGGGCTGGAAATTAATGAATATTATCTGATATTCTGAATTAATTCCAATATACTAAATACTCGCTATAATCACATAACGTAATAAAACTGTTACTTTTAGTTGACACTCAGAAGTTTTTCTAATGAGACAGACATGTAATAACTTTCTTTTTTGAGAGTTTAGAACATTTTGCGAGTGTTGAATTTTTCTCATACTGTCATAATAGTATTGATTGATAATTTGCATGAAAGTGGTAACTTACAACAAGATCAAATTAAAGCTTGATAAAGCTATGCGGATGTAGTTTTTGCAACGGGTTCCCTGGAGAATCTACATCGTCGATGTACACTTTCACATCTATGAGTCAAAATTGACGCTGCTATTCTAAGAACTTGAAGTATGAAAGATGAAGGATGAAGAGAGAGAGAGAGAGAGAGAGAGAGAGAGAGAGAGAGAGAGAGAGAGAGAGAGAAATAGGTGGAATGAATCTGCACGTAGTGAAGAAAATGCTTTTTTTGATATTCTATAATTGAAGCATTTTAGCAATCTTTTCTCTAATGTGGATAATCGGGATAAATATAACGGATTCATAATAATATAAGTTGGTTTCCCGAACATAGTTGATTCGAAATTTCACACTCTTACTAGTATACAAATTCTTTACTTATAGTCTATACGTGTTATTTAAATACAAAAAAATTCATTTAAAAATAATTGAAGCATATTAACCCTTTTTGAAATGTGTATTGAATAGTGTCAAGTTAGTTAAATCATGAAAAAAGGGTAAAAAGAGTAAAAAGGTAAATAAACCCATAAAATACTTAATTGACACTGGTATCATGTTTATAATATGTAGTGTACAGGAATTCAGGGGAGTAATTCAAGATCCAACGGGTTTTATTCTATTTTAACATTGCCACAAAGTGATGTATCAGCTGTGCACTGGAAAACTTGTTTCCGTTTATGCATTTATAAATATGAAAAAGACGAAACGTTACATTTAATATTGCAGACATTGATATCTGATATAAAGCAGTAATTCGAGATCTTATCAAGCCCTATAATTAGATGAGTTTAGTTCCTTTTAATTTAGTGTGGGTATTGTAAGAAGCTCGTAAATCTTTTTTTAATGACGAATTTTCTTAATTGTTATTATACCTATGAGAGCATGCATGCTTAATATGTGTTCTAGCAGTTGATACACAAGTTTATGCATCGTTTAAAAAAGGTATGTGATATCGTTTATTTTTCATGATTTTCCCCTTTCATTAAATAAAAAAGATGATATCATTAAAAAAACATCGTTAGAATGCGTTAATATACTCACAGCTTCGTGATCACTGGCCTCATGTGCTAGAGTCTCCCGCGTTTCATTTCTCGAACTATTATTACTGTTTTCCTCTTCATCTGGACCAGCCCCGCTGCCAGCCCAATAGTCTTCTGTTGTATCCTCCAAAGACGATTCTTCTGCCGTTGATTCCAAATCAGCATTTTCTGCACTTGCCGCCTAAATATATTTTATTTTAAACTTTGCTATTAGACAATCACGTACGTCAGAGTGATTAAAAAATCCTATTTTAAAAAATGTATCAAAAAAAATAATTATAATGATCTCTTTTTATCGTAAAATTTTTTTATCTGCACTTTTTGAGATAGGATTTTTTTAAATCTACGTGACTATTAGTACGATACTCTAAGTAAACAAAAATAAAGTGTACTTACCCGTGACCTTGTTGAAAGAGCAGCTAGCATCCATATAATGATAAATCTGTAACAAAAAATTCGAAATAATTGTAAAAAAATGAAAAAATTACCAACACAAATTTTATATTAAAATATCATCACATTCTCAATATTTTTATTTTGTTTTCAAGAAACCGGACACCTTAATAGGAGTTCTTGATAAAAAAAGTAAAACTTTTCAAAAACGATGTTATTGTCAAAAGTCACTAGATTTATGAAGTTGCTTAACATATTATACAGGTACACGTTGTGTGTGATAAAACATCCTAACAATATAATATAAAATATAGCCATATTAAAAATGAACACAGTTGCTATCATAAAGCGGTGGCATGTAACGAGACCCAAATGTATTCATAGTGCATTCAACTTTTTACTTAACTATCTTGAGGCTACGTTTAGGCTTTTATGCTTAATCCTATATATTTTCTGCAATAAATGGTCGCCCGTGGGTAAGGATTTCTGTCAATTTACTAAATAGTCTTCTGCAATTAAAAATGTTGTCCGGAATATATTTTCCCAGATTCACAACAATATACTTAACAGATATTTTGTAAATTAACTGTACATAAGATACTCATTGGACTTTGACGTTTTTTTTGGTTGTAATAATTATAAGACCTGAGAAACAATCTATGCCTTATTCACATGGTGAGTGAAGAAATCAGTTTTTCGTTACTCGGAAAGAGCAGGCAGAGGTGCGCGTTGCGACATGAAATAATAACGATAAAAGGGTCTGCAATCAGGAAAAGTGTAATATAAAGTGCTGTCACACGCAGACATGCACCGAAGTGCGCGCAACAAAGTAAAAAAAAATTAAAAATATATATTCGCACTAAAAAGAAACGATGGGCGCTTGAGATAGGCCTGCAGCATGTGTGTGTGTGTGTGTGTGTATACTGTACGAGGGCTCGTAAAAGCCGCGTGTACAAGCACTACCCACATGCCAGTGGCAATTGAGAAAAAGTCACATCTTAATGACCTAAATATCTTTCGAACATCTTCAAGCGCGGCGGCAGAGGGAGTTTCGACGCAGGAGGGCGGTACGCGCGAGTCGCGCTTAAGTATCGGGCAGCCTCGATCTCATTACTTTAAAATACACGTCAAAATGTGCTACAGCAAGTCAGTGAAGCGGTGACGTTTGTTTTTCTTTCTTTCCTTTTTTTTCTTTTTTTTTTTGTAGTGCTACAAGTAGTCGTCGTATATGTTGCCGCGCGTCGATTCCCACATGCACGCGAGGACAAAAATGTTGATTCAATTAGGTCGGCGGGCAGGGGTGACTATAGCATACGGCACGCAACAATCTTTGGCTTATCTCGCTTGCGTTGCTTCGCACTGTAAACATCCTGTAAAGTATAAGTGCATATACAAATACAAACGTACACATACACACAGCGCACATATTTATGTCGAGGTTTTCTCGTTCGGTCTCTCTCTCTCTTATATAGGCAGTCGCGGCCGCGTCTGCAGAGAGAGAGATGGTGATCGAAGGAGCTACCGACCCCTGCGCAATTACAATTGCATGTTTATACGCGACAAGAGTCGCAGCTCGAGATTCGCATCTGTGTCGCGAGCAGTCCGGCAATTTGCAAGTAGCATATGGACAAGACGTATATTCCACCTTTGCACGTGTGCATGCAAAGATGAAATGGAACGTCGAGCTACGTACCTATATACATACCGGTACGAGGCATGTGCGCACGTATATCCGCCCACCACTTTCTGACGTGTTTCGCGTACACACACTCGTATGTGTGTGTGCGCTGCTTATTAGCAGTACAATCAGTGCTGCAGTGGCTAACCATTATTATCATTAGGCTGCGTAGGGTACCTATTACTTGTATAATGTACGTAAACTGGCCTTTGAGGTGTGTAACGCCTCGTGCAGGTGCGTGTGACCTTGCGCAGTAAATTCGACTCCTTGTCGCGATCGTTAATTTCTTCGATATTGCCTCTTTCCTGACGACCAACCGAAAGGTCCGATTAGCCACGAAACAAGTTGCAAAACAAAATCCGTTGAGAGTGAATTTTTTGTGAGGAAAAAAAGAGAGAAGGAGCATAATAAAATATTGATAAAAACTATTCATTTGCGATGGGATTTTCAAGAGTAAGAGTCTTGGATTACCTGATCTTCAATAAGTAGTAATTACAGCATTACTCAACTGGAATTTATTTTTACGCCAGGACATTTTTTCCAAAAAATACGTTTTAAAAATAATATTGAATGCTATCTAGTGTAGATAGGACTGCTAGCCGATGAATCTCCCATAGGTGTTATTTAAAAAAAGCCGAAGCAACAAGTACCGGAATGATAACGAGCTGCAATCAGCGCAAAGGCGAGTGCAATCGTATCGGTTGCAACGCGCTATACTTTTTACACCGACTCGCAGTCATACGGCAAATAAGATGGAAATCCTACGTATAAATAGATGCGCGAGAGCTGATACACGCTTTGCACTCGTGTATAATATAGCGACGAGTATATAGTTGATGAAATTGTGAGTGCGCATCCGCTTTTTCCTAGCTAGGCGTCCTTCGCGCGGCCGAGGCCGCGTACCGAAGCTACTTTGTAACTTCGCGCTGATAGGATGTCTATTTTTTCTTTCACACCTTCCTTGCAATGCATACAATCCTAGCGGACACTTGGAAGTGCAGCTACTTCTTTCCATTGGATGCCTATGATCCCATTATAGTATATGAAAAGGTCGAGGAGCAAAAAAATCGGCTTGACCGCGGAATGGTTCAATTGCGTTCGCAACATATCTTATTTCCGCATTCATCAAACTCATTTACAATATATATGCCTCGATTTAGAACGATTCAGTAGTTTTTTTCATAAAGGCACTAAGTACATCGACGTTTGAGATTTACATACACACTAAAAGAATTTGACCATACTGCCAAAAATCAAATTGAGTAAAATTATATAATATAATTAATATGCATAAAATCGAGTTGATGAGCAGTGCTTATATTTTATGAGTAAATAAATGAGTTAAATAATCTATCTACTCATAAAGAAGTCATACTTATATCAATCATTTGACTACGTTTGACAAACTTGTCTTGATAACCAATGACTAATATGATTGAAAAAAAGGTGGAAAGCTTTTCAGTATTTTGATCGGCAGCAAAAAATATGTCTTGAAATAGCAGAGAGAAAAGTTATAATTTAAATCAGCTGATGTATTAGCTTGGTCTCTTTGTTAAGTGCTGCGCGCGAGCGCATTCAAGTGAGCATCGGTGCATAACAGGTGAAGCTCAAGCCATTTCATGGAAGCGCCCATTAATGCTGCACATGTGGTCATATAGCTGAAACACGTGCCCATTGTCCTATTGTTTCCGACGTGAGTGGAAGCTCTTTGAATTTTTTATACCTTTTTGTACTTTTAGCACAACGATTACCACTCACAAATATTATGATACGACGTGTAGCGCGGCTGCTACGCTATGCAGCTTAGATACAATTCTTGGGCCTCGGCTCGCATACCTCACAACTATTGTTACTCCAGGGATATATGATGGCACATTACTCATATTTATAGAAGCAACGAACTCTGATGCAGATAAATAGTGAATTTCGATTCCATGAAACTGATCAGTAAAGATTTTATGAGTTCTGAGTTGATAATAATTAGCATTAATTGCTGAAAATTGATAAAAAAATATTATGCTAGCAAAAACCTGCTATTTTTTGTATTTCTGTAAATAATGAAATCGATTTCCTATGAAACTTAACATCAAAAATACTACTAAATTTTCTCCCTCCAATTCCTTTATCAGGCCTGCCCATTTCTTTGAATCAGTCGATCAAGATTTAACGGCTGCCAGTGACTAATTTTTGCGAGTGAGTCTAGCTTTCAGTGATATGATCTTCCTAAGGTCTTCAATACCCCACTATATCGAACATATGTATTAGCCAATTTTACAAAAAAATGATTACAGTTTTTACTAAAATTTCGGTATAATATCAACACCATGCAAGAGCTTCTCTGCATAGCAGTGCACCCGATGAGTTAGATACTTGGACCTCGAAAATTTGCGATCGATTATAGTCGCTTCCTTCACTGTTTATAAACAACAGTGCGTTACAGTTTCAGCATGTACATTGCGCAGTGAAGGGAGCGACTAATCGATCGCAAATTTTCGAGGTCCGAGTATCTAACTCGGCAGGTGTACATTACTACACATAACCAGTCGACGATAGATAAGAAAGGGTCGCGAAGGAGCTCGCACTATCACAATTGCCAGATTATCTCGCTAAGCTAATATTCGAATAGTGTGTAGCAGTTGCTAGTGAGTAATTTTTTGGTGATCAACAGTTTAAAAATAATATCAGTAAAAGATAGCTATCAACCCAAAATCGAATGCTCGAGGCTCTTAACCTCAAAAATTTACTCCGTGCGTATCGTGATAATTCACAGTGATTAAATATAATCGAGCGAATGATCGAGAGCCGAGAGAACACTGTTAAGTATGACTATTTTTGTACATAACATGATATTTTATTAAGCGATAAATTCTTCAAAGTTATTATTATTGCTCAGTGCGAAGGAAGAGCCGAACGATACCTGGCCAAATACAGACGATGGTTATTTCGATTTGGTGGACTCTTGCGAAGTCAAAAACGTTGAAACATTCACGTTTCATAAATCATCAGTGAGTTTAATAATTTAATTTATGCTCTGTATTTCCATTATCTGAAACTATTAAACAATTTTAATTATAGGTGAATGCCGTAAACGAGGCTATGTTGTTTCAAAAAAAAGTAGATGAAAAAATATTTGTAAATTTTGAGTGCAAATATGTTAAACCTGAACTGACGACTCTATCGAGAACCATGTGCAAAACGGAGTATCAAAATTTCCTGCCTACTGTGAAAATAGAAAACCAAATAGAAAAAAATTTCTCGAATGAAAAACGGCTAGTAATTTTAATAAAAAAAGGGTTTAATTACAATAATAACTGCCAATTTCAAAGACAGTTTATACTGAAGCTTGATAATTCCAAGGACGATCATATATTTGAAAAAGGAACTCGAAAAAAAATATCACATGAGCTTAATTTGTGTCGGAAAAATTTTATAAAAGAAGCGAGCCTGAAAACACATGTTGAAAAAACATATAAGAGCATTAGACCATTTGATTGTCAAATTTGCTATAAATCATTTGGAAAAAATTATAATCTCAAAAGGCACGTTAATGCAGTACATGATCGTATCAAACCCTTCGAATGTGATATTTGTCATAAATCATTTGGACTGAAAAATAACCTCAGAACTCACATAAGTGCAGTACATGATCGCAGCAAACCTTATAAATGTGACATTTGTCAGAAATCATTTGGAGAAAAACTGAAGTTCAGAAACCACATAAATACAGTACATAATGGTAACGAACCCTTCGAATGTGATATTTGTCATAAATCATTTGGACATATGAGTAATCTAAAAAAACACATCAATACAGTAGATATTCGGAACAAACCATTTGAATGTAAGATTTGCCACAAATCATTTGGATATAAGGGTGACCTCAATAAACACATAAATGCAATACATAATAGGAGCAAACCCTTCGAATGTGAGACTTGTCATAAATCATTTGGACTAAAAAGTAACCTCAAATCTCACATAAATGCAATACATAATGGTAGCAAACCATTCGAATGTGATATTTGCCACAAATCATTTGGATACCAGAGTCACCTCAAATCTCATGTAACTGCAGTACATGATCGTAGCAAACCCTTCGATTGTAAGATTTGTCACAAATCATTTGGACAAAAAGGTAATCTCAAAACTCATATTGATACAGTACATAATCAGAGCCAATCCTTTGAATGTGAAATTTGTCACTAATCATTTGCGGAAAAAGGTAATCACAAAAATCACATAAATATAGTGTATCATCGGAGCAAAAGTCGACAAAATGGAAAATTTCTCCTTATCAATCGCTTGAATCGAAATGGTGCTATTGAAAACAAACACTACATATTATTGTGTTAGGATTACTGATAATATTATCTCAATACAAGTCATTGATCAATAGAAATATGCCATTTTGCCAACTTACCTCACATGCCAACGCATCCCGCTCTCATTTACAACGCTAAGTAATTTTGGACAATCTTTCACATAAACTTCCTTCAATTTTTTTAAGAATAAAAAAATATTTGAAACTCTTGATATAGTTTTGTCGTAATTGCAAAAAAAACCTTCCGACTTTTCTTACTTTAATTTAAAAATGATTTATTATAATTTTTATTTACATTCAACTCATTTGAACAAAATGAAATTCATCAAACGATATTTACGAGGTAGTAAGCACAGATAGAATCGGAAATCAGTAAAAAATTTCATCAGCTCTCGAGTTATTCGAAAATTGTATTAATATAATAAATGGTGCGGGCACGATGATCGAATCTCGCCCGAGTTCAGCTTAAATTATCGTAAGTATTAACTCATAGGCAGCTCTCGGACCTCAGCTATAACAGAGGCGCACGAGTGCGCCGCAGACTCGATACGAGCTGAATCGTGTACACGGTGTTTGCAGCGTCAGGCAAATAAATCCTCTGCACAGAATGGCGAATAATAATGTTTCGATCGCTGTAACTGCCGGGGCTGCTCTCGGCCGCAACAGGAGCAGCACGTACATACATACGTATACGTACGTACGTATGAAGGAAGAGGGTGCAAAGAGAAGAAGATGTTTCTGGATCGCAACATATAGCGCCGTCATGAATAAGTACTTGTGTAATACTCTGATGATCCGACTTCTTATAAGCTCTCGGTATACCTCGCCGAGAAGACTCAGGTTAAGCCGCCGTAGACGTCGCTGCTGCTATACTTTTCGCTCTATTAAATCCCTAATGCAGTTTCTATATTCTGACAAAGATGACACGTAGCTTCTAATTACGCTGAAAGGCCGCGTTTAATAAATTGCGAGGCTTTTAATACACGTGGGGCTGTGGTGCACACTACTTATTATACCTACTTGGGCGCACATGTGCCTCGTGCGCTTCGAGCTGCCGCTCATGCCTTCTCGCCTCTTCTCTCCCTCTCTCTCTCTCTCATTTTCTCATAGGATGTTCTGTGCCTGTTGTACCTTCCTGTATGCATGCATAACGGCAATTTTGACTTATGCTCATCGGCAGTTATACTTTCTTTTGTACAAAACACACAAAGCTATTTACGAGCTTGCAATGCATCATTGATTCAACAACACTCGAGGGCAGCCCGGTCCCCGCTTCATTATCGTCCTCCTCGTCGATATCAGTTAAGCGCTGATGTTCTGACATAAATTTGCACTCCGTTAACAAATGGTCGTAAGTAATGCTCACGTTAGAGGCGTCAAGTGAAAATCACTTTCACTGTGCAAACGTCAAAGTGGACATAATATAAGTATGCAATACTATTTAGGACAAGTGTAAGAGTAGAAAAATGTAACAAATTAATCACTTGAGTTTTCCAATAGAAACTGGTTTAAAATATCGTTGTCAAGTTCAGTCTAGACAACAAATGGATGAAATTGTAATTATCTGAATCAGATAATTGTCTATGAAAAAAATGACACTTTTGAACGATGAAATTAAGCTCATCGATAACACGCACGCCATCGTGCAACTCCAGCTAGGGCGCGGATACACACGCGATTGCGAGCTGCTCACGTTGAAAAAACACAGGAAAAACATGCTTAAATGGCTCAAGATGAAGTTGGCCGATAGGGTAACGCTGGGGGGCTAGCGGTGGCAACAGCAGCATGAGCAGCAGCAGCAGCAGCAGCAGCTTGCACACTTTGTTGCGTGGTTACATAAAAGGCCAACGACTACAACTGGGTACTGTCCTACATCAAAGTTTTTCAATTTATCGGCAAGCAGGATCGCAGCTCGTGTGAGTCCTGGAGCTTGATCGCCAACCAATTAGTTGGTAAAAATCGACAAGTTCCGGAATATGTATACGATACAGCGTAAACGAAAGCACAATATACTCGGCCATGTATAATGCAATAAGTATGTCACTCGGAATGCATCAGTCGGCCGTTTAAGTGGTAGCTCGCCGCAGCGACTCGGTTATCAATTTGAAACGACAATGGCTGAGAGAGAGAGAGAGAGAGGGAGGGTGGCGGCGGCATAGGAGAGCTGTTACGCACAATATGCAACAGCAGCCTCGAGCTCAAAAGAAAAGAAACGGCATTTTGACTGGAGCGCGAGCGAGCTAGCGAACTCGTTGCTCTCCTCGGGAAGGTCGTGAGTCACGTTTCGTTGTTGCGCCGTTTCGTGTCCTTAAATGTATTTAAGCTCGTCAAATAGGCTGGGTATGTAGCGGTGCTCGCCTCCACCTCCTTTGCCCCCCCCCCCCTCTCCTCCTACATATATATATAGGCCCTCTGTGTTTTTCGCATCTTTGGCTGGTTCTTGTTTTCTTCCCATTGGAAATGTCCTCGAGCGATCTTCATTATCTTGATTTTCCGCTCCTGTATTCCGAACAAAGGGTTAGCAAATCGGAAGGATGCTCGGTCAGAGTCGAGGAGCTCTACTGAATGCGTAAATATGCGCCGGTGGATGAATTAATAGACGACGAGACGAAGCTCGTGTCAGTTGGGCCAGTCAGCTCAGCAGCAGCAGCAGCAGCAGTTCATTGTGACGTCATGTATGTCGTCACTACTAAAACTCCTGTATAAAAGCGGAGTTTGCACGCGTGCGTCTATGTATGTATGCTATGCGAGAATGTACATAATGTTAATACCGCGCAGCATCGGCGCAACTGTATTGCCGTGCACTGCTCACTATGCACGTCGTCGCATGCTCATCGTGATCGTTCGAAAATTTGTATTACTGTTAAGCTGCGCCGCTACCGACGTGCTACCAGGCCAGCCGTACTGCAGCGCACTGCGCTATCGGTATTCGTGCGCTCAACCGGTCTGCTCATTTTTCGCCAGCCCTATTGTTTTATTTTCTTTGCGCGCCTTATATTCATCTTCTCTCTCTCTCTCTCTTTCTCTCTTTCTTTGGCCTTACGCTCCGGCAATGCCACAGTCGAGTCGCCAAGTATACAGAGTCATTCGCAGGTTCCGTTTCTTTTGCCGATCTTTCAAGTCTCTAATGAGAATTGCTCGCCGCACGAGAATGAGAGAGAACGAACAAGCCGATTTGCAGCTTCCAACGATTAAGCCCCACCGTTCAATGATTCTATTAGTAATTCTCATGAATCGATACGTGACAAGCTACAATTGTTTTATACTTGTACTATACTCTCGTGGTTTTTCCAAGCTACTTGGCCTCTTCACCTGTTTTTGTGTAACTTCTTTTGCAAGGACATTTTTATGGAACAGTATTGACCATCTACATTTCAAAATGAGCTAATTCTGTTCTTTTTCTGCATTTTATAGTCTAGATGTTCGGTGAAGATCGTGTACATATAATATTGAGAATGAATTCAGATTGATTGAAATTAGAGAGAAAGAAAGAGAGAGAGAGAGAACAGGAAAGAGATGGAAAGGCTCGAGCTGAGGGCTATACGCTGGCACATATTTTACTGTTTCTGAAGGCACTTCGAAGTTCCGATATTGCACCAAGTGATGGGAACATCATTTTAACCTACTTTCAGGGCCAATTATGTTTGTACTATATATAATAATAAGGAATCATCACCACCTCTATGCTGCAGCCTAACCATTCTTAAAATTGCTCAGTAAACATAGTATTGTACTAATGCCTATCCTATCAGAAATAGTACAAGAAAATCGCGCTTCAGCCCCAAGCGAAATAACAGTATAAGTACGAATGAATACACACATCACGCGTATTCCAATATAGGTTTTCGAGTATGATTCGAATATGAAATATTCAAATGAGGAGATGGAAAAATAAAAAAAAACTCATTGGACTAAAAATTAACTTAAGATTGAACTGGTTGTCAACTGAATTGGCAAAATTAATTGAGCGAGGAAGCGTTGAAATGTCCTTTAGGTGTTTAAAGATAAGATAGGTCTGGTTTCATATGACATTTTTCCTCTTCTCTAATTGCACTTTTATTGGGAAAACGCATGTGGAAACTAAAAATATGAGGTCTGTATTTGTAAAGATGATGAGCATCGAGTGCATTTATATTTAATATGCGCATAAGTATAAACCGCGCCCTCGAGAAATAGAACGGAAGGCGTCGACGTGACTGCTGCACACAATATTATACGACTTACTAAAATTATCTCCGTAGACACTCTCTCGATTTCGAGCTGCAACTTGTATGCGCGGCTCCGTTAATGAGGATAAATCCTTCCCCGCAATTATTATTATTTATATTTATATATACAAGTTCGCACAAACGGTCAGTGTGTTGAATCTCGCTGCTTTTTTTCTCGTATTTGCCTCTTTCATACGTTGTATTGCGGACAAGCGTGTATGCATGTATGAATATAGGAGCGCGCGAAAAGTCTCAAACGAATGTGAATCGCTAATGCCTTGTAATAAAACTGGGCCGCAGGAAAATCATTTTTGTACTCGTTAAACGGTATAAATACACTGTTGATTGTGGCAACTTATTTTTCCTCTTTACACACACATACGTACGGCCAATATTCGCGCATAACAAGCTTACTTCCAGGTATTTGTTCGTTGTCACGTTCGAAGGGTCCTGGGGCGAAATTGTTGAGACAGTCGCTTTCGAGAAAAAGATACACTGTAATTTCTTCTGTCACCTTGGAAGATTGTGTCAATCACGCTCGTAGACTCGAAATTTAAATTGCTCGATCAAATCATAAAGATGAGAGACTTGAAGATTAACGATCTTTCGAAATTTCTTCATTCGATAGCAATTTTCGTATTATATCTATCTAGGTGAAAATTCTTGCTAGATGAGCCGATGTAATAAAACTCAGAAAACATATTCGTGCTCGTACGAAAATTTCTACAACTCGATGAAATCTCGCTCTTCTCGTATAAAAGATCGTATACGTACTTACCGTTTAGCAAAAGGATAGTGTACTTTATACGAAGTTTGATGTTTAGCTTACGCTATCTGCGGAAAATGTCAAAAGAGCACAGGATTTATGCTAGCATCTCGTTCAGATGGGGTTTATCATTGCTTAGGATAGGTTGTTATCGCCATCTCGAAACAAACAGTCGTCGATTGGAGGGATAAATAAGTCCGATTGTAGAATTCAACAAGGGCGGGCGAATATGCGAGGCTCATGGTAACCGTTATATGCATAAGCCACATGGATGCACGGGCCCGAGAAAGATGGGAAAACGTATTACATGCCGTGCGCCTATGGGAGAGATGATCGAGAGATATCGCGCAAATACGAATTACCCACATGTATCCGAAAGACTGAAAAACAGAGAAAGAGATGCGAATGAGAGTCAGATACAGCCAACCATGCGAGTGGTATAATCGAGGAGAAAAAGGGAAGAAGATAATAGATTCATTTGAGCCTACGTTTGAGATGCTCAATTGCACCGACTATCGAGTGCTTCGCCTTGGCGTCGATTAGTTTTATAATTGAACCATTGGCTTCCGTGAATATTTTTATAAACGAATTTCCAGTCAATACGCGGATTCCAACATGCGGGCATTCCGGTATGAGAGCATTAATTGCCCTTGCTATATTTCACTTGAATGTAAATTAAGCTATGATGAAAATAACGATTTGATGAATCTCATAATGTAATTTAAACATATTAAACGAAAGACTACATATAACCTTGAATTACTTAATTAATTTATAAAAATATTTTTACTTTGCCGCTTGCAGATTTACATAAAAAGGTAATCGCCATCTAGCGCTGGAAGTTGGCTTTAATTATGATTGATTTTTCATCCATTTTTTCCACGGTGAACACAAAAAATTATTTGAAAATGAATCCTTGCATTAGCGTTTTCATACATTTTTTGGTCAGTTTATGTAATTACCTTAAGTCAATTTCAGTATCGATTACTTCAATTTTGAAGTATAATTTTATATCAAATCTGAATAAAATTTAAAGTTATACCTAACCGCGTGGATTTTGTAATAAATTTTTTGGAATTTTATACGAGCAATGAATAAAACTGTTCAGATAGCTACTTATGAGTCGCAAGTATCCCGAGTCAAAGATCAATTGATTAACGCGGAAAAATCTCAATGCCAGATGGGCAGTGTGAAATAAAGTAGCAGAACAAATGCCTTTTATATGCAGATGCGAACCAGTTTGTCGATGCTACGGTCGAGAAGGAAAAAAATCTCATCAAAGTGTCGTGGAACTTTTGATTAAAAGTTAGATCTCATATTGCACGGGCCTGTCGAGTATACGTGGCACACGTAGAAAACCATGGAGAAACGAATGGGCCAAGTTGTCGCGCGGTATCTGTTGTCAGAGCTGTGCAAAAGTGGTGGCCGCAGATAAATGTTCGTATCGGCCTTATTAATGGCTTGTAAGCAGTTGAGGTACCTATAAATAATTGGCCTTTAGCTCGGCTCGTACAGTTTATCGCTCAAGGCGATGATTCGAGGGTGCTAGCTTGATCGCCAGCCTCTGCCAGCGGGGAGTTGGTCGAAGCTTTGCATGTATGTGTGTGTGTGTGTGTGTGTGTGTGTGTCCGTGTGTGCGTGTATTCAGGCACGTATTATCGGAGCAGCTCTGCGGCCTTGGCGAGGGCAAATTATCACGCGTCGGACGAGCACACGCGTCTGTGGCTACGGGTATTTTTCACCTATAATTGCAGCAGAAGCAGCCATCGAGCTGCCCCTCGAGCATTAGCGCGATAAAAAGTTGATTTTTTCCCGCTGTAAAGACGCTGTCAGTAGCAGGAGTAGCAGCAGCAGCAGCAACAGTGGCGGCGGCGCCTCGCACAGCATCGTCGATCTGTACTGCACAATGTATATAGGTATACACACACGCACGAGTCACGACTCCCAACGCTTGATTGAATTATACAGAAAGTTAAGATAGGTGCTCGTTGCACTTAGCAGCCACACGCGCCAGCAGCAGCAGCAGCAGCAGCAGCTCGCCGCGGGAATTCCTTTGCGCGAGTTTTTTGTGCCCTGCGATGCGCTCGGGAAAAATAAGAGCGAGTCAATGTTGCTCGCTCGCGCGCCTGCTTCATCTAATTACCACTCTGTGAGTGCAGTTTGACGCCTTTTTTTCAACCGGCTGCGGTGCACACGATGCCAGTATATGCGTGCCCTGCGCGCGAGTAGTCCGTCTTCCGGTGCAGCAGCAACCTACGCGCGAGAACTACTGTGAGCGACTATTTAACAATTACTCACCTGCGCAAACTGATCATTTGGATTAAATTTTTTCTCGACTTTTTTTCTGATGCGCGCATAGCTTCCGCAGCTATATCAAAACAATTCAATTTTTCTTCCGTGGCTGCGTGAGACTCGAGTTTAATGTTTTCATTGCCTATCCTCTTACCAAAACGACACCCATGTGTCATCTCGTGAAAAGTAATTGTTTTGTTTAAACTTTTTATAACTATCCAGCCTTGATAATTTACTCTCGCACCTATTCGACTCATACTTATTTCACTAACATTGTTCATTCTAATGTGGAAGCGACAATTCTCTATTTTCACCATCTAGCGGTGACTTGTGAATTACTTGAAATTTAATTTAGCAGAGGGTATGTCAAATAAGCTGCGTAGAAAATATCCGAGTTTGTATAGCGATTATTGAATTCATATGAACTATAGCATAAATTCGGGTATATTGTAATTTGCTGCAATAAGCACAAAATCACTGATTAATTTATAGGCTCGACGCGCATCGTGTTTATGTGCAGCAGCCTTGGCTGCGATCAATGCCGCACGAGTCAAACTTTCTCTCGCTTAACACTTTCTTGTCCTGTTAGTATTAATGCATCCGAGCTCCCGACAGATTAGCGTAATTGCAATTGGATATATTAAATTAAGACCGATAGACTGGCTGCACCTGGACGAGATTCACTCGTATAGCAGCTCTCGACCGCTGTATATATATATATAACGTTGAGCGCTCGACTGCACACGCACTGCGGCTCGTGCGTATAATTGCGCGAATTATCCGCGTAAGTGTTTTGCGCGCGCGCTGCATTTATATTTATATAATGCGTATATTCGCGTGCGCACCTCGTCAAAAGGACTGCTGCATAGGACCGCGACTGGAGAGCTCCAACGAGTACGGCACAGAGTCGAGTTTACCCACGGTGATGATTTTTTACGTAAAATAATTAAAACGTGTTTATCGTCGCAAGAATTAACGGGTTTTCGCACGCGCGCGTCACGTCAGCACGAGCCGCGCGGCGGTGGCCAACGGTGCTGCTGCTGCTGCTGCTGCTGCTGCTGCCGCTGTTTCTGCTGTTACTTTTGCCGTTGTTGTATTCGGCTCGTTTTATTTATGCGCCTCTCGTCCTCGACTGGACCTAGTCCGTGAGAGGCTAATTTTAATAGAGACGCACGCGCGGATGCACATGTATAGCTGTTCATCGCACGTGCCCACTTGAAATCTGCAGCTGATGCGCCCACACAAAGTTTGCACCAATTTGAACTACCGTCCGGCTGATACTCTCGTCGACAAAGGGCTATTCTGCATAAAACGAATGCAAATATTGCGGTCGAATCGCAACGATATCTCGCGTTCAAAGTTTTGAAGAAAAATAAAGAAGCTGAAAAGCCGCGGAAGTGCTGGTTGGATGTTACGGGGGGAAGCTCGGCGCAGCGCGAGTCAGCCAGCTGACTCGTGACCCATTTTCGACCAAAAAAGTCCCGCTCGGAAGAAGTAGCATCATCTGTTCGTGTGCGGCGCGGTGCAGTGCGGCAGGCTAAACTGCGGCGTGCTGCGCGAGACTCGAATTAGCTGACTTTTGCGTAAAGCCGCGTGGCAATTGTGTACAGTTAAATGCGCGTCGCGTTGCGAAGGCCCATATAGCTGCTGCTGCTACTCGTCGCGCTCGCACACGAACTACTACTGCTGCTGCTGCACCGAGTGCCAAGAGAGAGAGAGAGAGAGAGATAAAAGTCTCTTACTCCGCGGAGAAGCTCGGCTCAGCTGCTCGAGTCAGCGGATCAGCACTCGCGTGTCGTCTCGTTGGCTAAAAAATAAAAGTTGGCTCGGCGCGATGTGTGTTTACACGTCGACGCGGTTTCTGTTACTTGTACACATGTAGGTTTATAAGCAACGAGTGGCCCCGACAAGCACGTAGTTTTCCGTTTTTTCCCTTCCACGCGTTTCTGTGTATACGAATCATACTCTCACACACACACACACACACACGAAGCTATTGTACGCGTGCTCGTATGTATACACATCCGCGCGGTAGCGGCAATCGCGCGCGAGAAAAGAGGCAGCCCGGTATAGTACAGCTGCAGTGCGTCGAGCGCACGAGTCGCTGCGGCCAACTTAGAACTCGATGCTACCCGAGTGATTATAATAACGAGCTGCAACTCGGAGCATAATTATATCGCCACTGCCTCCGCCGCTGTTCGATATATTATATGTGCCATGCTGTATGTGTGTGTATACGAACGAATCGCGCTTGATCGGGCGCAGTCTCGCGCGCTGCAGTTGATATGCGCAGAAGCGCGCGAATACATAATAATGTCGAGTTGCCGGTGGCTGAGCTGCGAGGCTGGCCTCGCTCGCGCTTCGTACGCAGGAAAGAAAAGGGAACGAACGGTGCACGCGACTGGATTACAGCCCGGCTTTCTGGGTTTTTATAATATGTGAAAATACAGAACTTGACAGTACGAAATATCATATGACCAATTTCACATTCATCGTATTGTAAGAAGACATTATTTTTTCACATTCGAGATCGATTATGACATCTAGCGGTTGAAATTGAAGTTATAAAATAACGGAACTGACTATAATTCGAGATTTAAAAATGGTATCGATATCACTAATATTTATATGAGCTTTTCATTCTTGTTAATTAAAAACCCATTACTCGGAAATGTCGAGCTAAGGTGCGAAAGAGTATACCGCTCGAACTATCATTATTTAAACCTTGCATATATATAGTCATTTTCTGTCTACGCAAATTTCATTGCTCGATGATTGTCATTTTGGCTGCGGGTATCGCTTTGATATCTCTTTTCAAATAATAAATCGTCTTTAAACTCAAGAGGCTTACCAAGCAGAAGCCCTTATGAACTGTTGGCCGTTTCGGGATCTCATTATTTAAATAATTTTTATAATGGAAAAGTTTGGATCATGAAATGCGTGTATGAGTCGAATCGGGCTATTACAGAAATTGATGTACTCTATCTATGAGAAGTCAACTTTGAATGCGTTGACGCAATATTATATACGCTTGTAACGCGCAGTATCAACGTCTATGCACCTTCGTTGCTATATCGGAAATTTGCATAACAAAATAACTTGGAAGCTGCATTTTATATTTTACTATACCGAGAGTGAATACTTGGGAAATTGAATAACGTCGTATTGGATTTGATAAAGTCGCTGTCGACAGCTTGCGACTTGGGGGATATCGTGCTTTAGTAATATAATATTCAATTTTCCAAATTGGATCTGTACGGCGCGCAGGCACGTGTTGCGTCGAGACTTTACACGCTCGCCTATGTCTACGTATATATATAGTATATAATCCTCGAAGCTGCGCGCAAGGCGGATAACGGTTCCGTAAAAGGGATTCAATTATTTCTTACGTCCTTTTTGATTTTCTACATGTCTACGTGGGTAGGCTCATTGTATACGCTACGTAGCGTGTACAGATCTATGCGCGCTTATACACAAGTTGCACGCGGCGCATTCGCGTGGCGAGGCTCGCGAGCTTTTATAATAGAAAGTCTAGTATTCGCATCGGAAGGAGCGGACAGCCATCCTCGCCTCGGCGTTGCAGCAGCAGCAAGTAGCGATGCTATCGTCGTCGGCCAGACAGGTGCTGGCATTGCCTCTACGTATATACTATGCACGCGGCTATAATATCGCCCGTCCCCCCCTGCGCGCCCAGCCAGCGCACTTATGACGGCAGCCCCGCGAGATTATTTCGCAAGCTTGCGAGAGCATGGATGTATCGCGGCCAAGCGCCGAAAGTGAAACTTCCTCGTCGACGCTGGCCTCGAGACGGTTGCAGCCGCCGCCGCCGCCGCCTCTCATATATAGAAATACGCACCGTTACTGCACTGCTTGGCTCTCTCTCTCTCTCTCTCTCTCTCTATTACTCGAGACGCGGCAGGCTATTCAACGTTATGTGCGCACACATACGTAGGTACACACAAACAAGCACACAGGCCGATGCAAAATACCGAAATTTCAAAGGAAGATAAGCCCTGGATGCATATAGGTTCGCACGTGTTCGCCTAATACGCCGCAGTTATAACTCGCGCGAGCTCGATAAAAATGGTTAATCGCGGCTGTTTATATTATATGGAGAAGTTCGCGTCCTTATCGTCATCGATGTAACGCGTATATAGTCGAGCGATCGTTGCGTGGGTAGTTCCTCGAGTACGCGAGTACGCATTACGCACGCGTGTACCTATAATATGTTTCTAAGGCCCGATTCTGGGTCAAGCTCGTACGATCCGCCTCGAGGTGGCTGCTGCTGCGATCTGCCCGCGCTCCTACATTATTATACGCGCGCATCGCCTAGATAAATCCTCGATAAGCAAACAGTACATATACGCGTATACGCAGCCATAAGTTGGAACATTAACTCATCGTTGCAAGATTATTAGGCAAGTTTGCGCGCTGGCGTTGTAAGCGCAGCTCGCAATTAAACACGGGATCCGGGATTTTCCCGCTGGGGTGAAAAATTGCCGCTTGTTCCGTAATCGAATTGATTTAGGAAAACAGCTGCCCGGACAGATACGAGATACGCAAACGAGAGAGAGAGAGGAGAGGTACGGTATTGAACCGTAGACTACAGGCAGCAAGAGAAGTGCAGCTATCAGCTCGCAGCCTAAGGTATTCGATGCACACATGTCCGACACAAACACACACACACACACACACAGAAGGGATATATAGTCCTTTCCTCCGGTTTCTTTTCGATCCAACGGCCAAGGCTTACATTTACCACTATTCGTACGGATTCGCCGAGTCCATAGTCCGCGCACGGGCTAAACAAAACGGCTAAACGTGCGGATTTTTTATGCCGCTGCCGCTGTGGCTGCTGATGCTGATGCTGGCCACCTGCAGTGTGAGCGGCCACATGGACGTCGCATCGCACAGGCATTGCCTTTACCTTATCCCGTGTGATTCACGACAAAGGTACCAGTCCGTATATATCATTCAGTTTGCTTGGCTAATGGTTCAATCAGATTATGCATTGTGCAGTGCTTTATGTGACATGAGTCGGATCGAAGGATGCACTCGGTCTCGGTCTCGGTTGTCCATGCCTGCATCTCTTCTTCTCTCTCTCTCTCTCTCTTATATACCTCGGGTATGTCGTTGGTAGCAGCCGTAGCTCTCGCTCACTCGTATAGCGCGCGCAACATCTCACGAAACTTCGTGCCCCTCGGTGCGCCTATACAGCTTGTAAATTAGTCGGCCGGCGGCGCAGAGATTTCGTAAGCTTGTCTCCTCCTAGGGCTCGTTCGCTCGCGCGCAAACAGAAAGAAAGACGGAGAAAGAGAGAGAGAGAGAGAAGAGAAGCGAGAGCAACGAACTTGTATACAGCAGTGTACAGCAGACGGCAGTCGCGCGGCTCAGCTCCTCCGATCCTGCAAGTGGATAACGCTAAACGTAACGGAAATCTCTCTCATAAGCGTCTCGCAATGGATTTCGAGTCGATTCTCTCGAGAACTTGTGTCTGTATTTTTTCGACTGTGCGCCTTAACACATGTGCACACATACAAACACACACTCACAACCCCCATATACCGGTCTCAAGCCCGGGACTTGGTCACCTAAAAGACAGAGAAGGAAGAGGGAAAATAGTAATGATCTCGTGAAAAAACAAGGTACATTTAGCCCGGGCGTTGATACTTTATAAGGGTGCCCGTTCAGAGTTATGAACAAACCAATTACTGGCTAAAGGAGATCCTGAGTAGGAACGAGATCCGATGCTGATCTGAAGATGATCTAAGTCATCTTTGGCTTCCGTTGTCGCTAACACGACTGACCAATATCTAGTCAGTATCTCAGTGACTTAGACTTATTGTTAGTGAGTTCGTTATGCACTGCGCTAGAAATCCTTCATATAGCTTGAATACCTAGATCGGTGTGTAACGCTATTGTGAAAAGAGAGAAGAACTAGCGCAATGTGGTGCGCCGCCCCCGATAGAGATTCTCAGTATTAATAAGAACCTAATGACAAAAAATGAAGGCTTAAAATGAGTTAAAATACATAACCATTAATTAGCTTGATTTTGATGATTTTTCTGCTACTATTATGTTACAATTACAATCTGTGCATTGTAACATGACCTCAAAACGACCATTAAACTGTTTCCAAAATATAAACCATCTTTCAACCACTTTATCAAAAACAATGATAATAGAACTTTAAGCCTTCGTCGCTAGGTGGTAAGAACATTTACACATAAACCTGCAAGTGACAGAATCAAAATACTTGTATAAGTCAAAGCATAATTAATCACAATCAAAGCACGATATGAGTGATAGCGGTTTGTTTTTGTTTTCAGTTGAAATGTTCAATTTGAGACAATTTACATACTTCAAATAAGAAGTGTATTGTAAAAAAATATAAAGCAAAATACACGAACTACACTTTATACTCTTAATACAGACAGTGTCTGGCCAGCGTATACGCTTGTGCGCAATCGTGACGCAAGCCGAATTAACATATTTATTATGCAAGCTGCAGATTTATGCGAGCCAGATAAAGCTTTAGAAAAGTGTACTTGCGAGGGCTGCGTGCAGTCTTAGGATATATATGTGCACGTACGGCTTGGCGTGCCTCGCGGTAACGCATCGTTGGCGCGTCGTTAACGTCTTGCATTCGGCAGAGCCTCGACAATTGGAAGGGCTCAACCAACAGTGTGCATATAGTCGAGCGAGCAGTTCTTGATGAGACAGACGCATACGAATTGAATCGAGTACCTGATACGGATGCGATGATGGACTTGAAAGCGAAAATTCGTGTAAGAGTACCGGTCGGCGTCCAAGTATTTCGTAGAGCGAAGAATGTTACGTATGTGAGCTGAGTGAAAGCGATACATATCGAGCGATCGAAGCACTATTAGTCACGCGAAAAATTGCTCCCATGTACATAAAATGTATTACATTATGAAAAAAGAGATCGTAATGAATACCGGTGGATGAACATGTAGTTTGTTCAAACTCAACTACGCTGAATATTTTTTCATCACTTTTAATGTAATTTGAATGTCAACGTTTCGGAGCATTCCTTTTCGAATTTGGACCAAAATTATCTTCAAGAGATTCTCCCATTTATGCTTTCCTCATGAGTACATTTATACATACTCATGATTATACTAACATGTTTAAAATTTTAGTATCAACAGATGCATCAGTAACAGAAGCAAAAATAACGACGGTGCATCGTTGCTCTCTCTCTCTCTCTCTCTCTTTTGCGTCCGTAAAACTACTGTTAGTCGCTACACTCGACTAAACAAGGCTACACGTTGGCGAGCGTTGCCACTCGTTGGGACGTTATACAACAGCAACAACAACAACAACAACAACAGGAACGCAGCAAAAGGAAAAACTGATCGTTTTGGTGCACATACATATAGTCGCTCATACGGATGTAGCATATGTATACGGTCGAGCCAGGCGCGGGCGATGTCCATCATTGCGGATTCACTTTAACGACGCTTTTTTTACGGCACACTTGCAGCTAGCTCTCGATATGAGTTAACGAATATAATTTCTGCGTGCTTGATCTCTATCGCCAGAGAAACAGTAGCTATACTTGTATGTCTGTTCGTAAAAGTTTTCTGCGCCTGGCCCATTCGAGCAAAGATAATGCGTGGCCTGGTAAAACTGTACATTTTGCTCGAGCGATAATTTAACATGAGTGTGTAATTGTTCCAAGACTGACACACATGATGAAAACTGAACAATTTGATTTGTTTGCGTTCGCTGTGAGTAACAATCGACAGCAACTTCCAATACCTTTCGACTATGTTAGAAAGACTTGTGTTAATTAGCACCTGGGCGAGACAATGTCAAGAAGATTTTTTTTTGGCACTAGCCACTGGATCCGTTCATAGAACTGGCACACTACCGATTACCGATAATCCGCTGTGATTTGATCATCGAGCATCTAACGAACAAAGATTTATTTAAGCAGATGTTAGAGATAAAGAAATGGCTTTTCGCACTAGATGATCGACGGCACATGAAAGAAACGCACTCGTTTGGACAAAGTAAAAAGTCAGCGAGTAAATACAATATAATTAAAAAGCGCGTGCATGGGCTAAATTGCTCCAATGAAATTAAAAGCAAAAGGGTCCCCTGACCAATAGCGCAATACAAGCTACACACACATACAAGCGTCGAGAAATCTCTCGCGCCTCTTCGGCTATCGGAAATAATCTGGTTGCGGCACCTCTGTAGATACTCCCGACGTAATATCGCCAATAACTATATTGGTATTTCATTAATGTACATATACGTACACGTATATGTAACCAGAGATGTGCATAATGTATCGCAGTCGATGCACTACCTTGGATGCGAATCTCAGCTCTCTCTTTCTCTGTCGAGTGCATATAAGCCGAGTCGGGGCTGCAGACTGGGAGCCGCAGCCGCTGCTTGTATGTACGTCGCGTTGTTTATTGGCTTACTGCACATATGGGCTACACTGCAGTACCAGCAGTCTAATTAGCGCTACGCCTATCTCCACGGGCGCGCGTGTGTGTGTGTGTGTGTGTGTATGTGCCGTATGCGTATTATATTATAAGCACGCCACCTTCTATTTTGCACCCGCAATTCTGCAACAAGAGGCGGCTAGAGGACTGGCCAAGCTCTCGTGTAGCGCGCTCCACGCAGCAGACACGCGTTGGAGCTAACCGTGCTGCACTTGCATCTTCTTTTTCTGTACACACAACTTCGGTTTCTGCTGCTGGAATATCGCTTTCGCGTTATTGCTCCTCTTTGAGCTGCATAATGAGCTGATCTTCTACGATCTTCCCCCTTACCCTCCTCTTATACACCCTCGACGACTGCGAATCTTTAAGAATCTCCTGGCCGCATTATATTTACATTTTAACCATCGTGTGGAGGGGCGCCCATTCAAAAAATCTTTATTTAATTGCAAATTATACTAATGAGATTTGAATAGATACGCGTATGAATTTACTGTAATATGCGCGCCCGCGAGCACACGTAGTACATGCAGTACACGTAGCAGGGCCTTACGAGATTCTGCGAAGAAAAATCTTTTAACAGCGCAATAATCGAGTGAAGAATCGAAAAAAATTCTATCTCAATTCTTCACCGCAGATGTTTAGAAACTACTTCGTTGCGTCTTACACAGCCAATACATATTGATTAATATCGTCATAATTTACTAAGCAGTCTGTAATACGCAAATATCAATGTACAACTCATGAAAATTATTTAAAAATGTTCTTTTAATATTTTCATTATGTGCAAAAAGTGCTTAATATTAATGGTGTTCATATGACTAAAAAATGACCATTTAAAATAGGTAAAAATACGTGTTTGTTAATTGGCTTTTAAATTCTGTTAAAACTATGTTAGGTATTAAGAACATTTTAAATGACTTGAAAATGACAATTCTATTGTGTGTAAAATTTTTGAACAATTTTATGATACTTTAAATACGATATGATTAGGCCTTCGCCACCAGATGGCGAGTACTTTTATTTCTATAAATCCGCAAGTGCCAAAGTCAAAATAATCATATAAGTTGAGGCGGAACATTCGGCAGCGCTGTAATCCGTTCCATCAACGTGGACACTGCCAATAGTATGCAGGAAAATTATTTCTATTGTCAATTCAACGGTATCATTACTGACATCTAAATCTGCCTTTCCGCAAGCAGCTATATCGATTCGTAAAACAACATCTTCGTTATACTAAAAATGAATTCATATTGCGATGGCCGTAAGTATTACGTCTCGAGTCACGTCGCAAACAATAGAAATTGGTCGCTGTGAAATTAGTTTGGTGCTAGGAGCTGAAAACGGCCGCCACGCTGCTGCTGCCACTGCAGCGGGAGGCTCACAATGATACGAAACAACGAAGCAATGTATATTGTGGTATTTTGTTATTTCGCTATCGAGATGCTATCCTCAATTGTGACCATGAATGCAATTATGTTTCAATGTATAGCAAGCAAATGTATGTATGTGCGCAAGGCGCAGAGTCTCGCAGTGGCACGAATGGATAAAGCTGCACACGTACTATAATTCGGAGCATTGAAAATTGATTGTATCAGTTGGGTCGAATTGGAGCGATTATCGGTGCGCAGCTAAGCGTGCGACAAGTATCGTTGCCGTCGTCGTTTGTAAATGTATATTTATAAGCCGGAGCATCGGGTCGCAATATAATATCAAATCTATTTTTCCTACTCCCTACGGTATTTACATCTACGCTATTCTTGGTTTATTACAGCGATGTACATCGTGCTAATTCAAAGTATCGGGGATATATTGTCTTTGGACGGAAGATGAAAAGATTGGCCGAGAGGTGCGGGAAGAAAGATCTGTACTCGGCGAGATGCGACGAGATAATCGAGTCGCCGTCGCAGAAGTCATGCAGCCTTGTAGAACGCGAACTGCACTATAGACGTCGACGCGTAGATCTCTATGGTTGCGGCCACTCGCAGCAACGAAAGTCGTCGCCTGTATGATAGCGCGCGCGCGCAGATGGGCAATATAGCACCGGGGAACGTAGCAGCTATCGATAGCTCGTCGAGCGACTATACGACTCCACGGCCGCAGCAGCAGCAGTTTAAGTTTATCGCCGCGCAGAGCACTTGGAGCTCGTCGAGTAGTTTTACCTCTATTGTCGAGTGAAATGGGTGTATATATCGCGGATCGCTGCCGCTGCCGCGGAGCAGACCAAAACAATAAAAAGCAGGCCATTATATTGTAGGACAGTAAAGCAGCAGCAGCGGGGCAGGAAAGCCGAGCCGAGAGAGAGAGAACGAAAGAGAAGAAGGAGAGCCGAAGACGAGAAAAACAGCGAGAAACAATCGAGCTGAATCCGGTGTAAATAATTATATCGGCCGTGCTTGAGGACGTTATTCCCGAGCAGCTGTAAATAATGCGTGTAGCTGCACCGCGGCCACACGTATATATGTAACTGAAAGAGAGTCTCAATTGCAGCTATACGGACCAAGTAGTCTTCGCGCATGCATAAATGTGTACGTGTGTGTGTGTGTGCATGTGCAGTTGTTGTATGCAGTCAGCCGCGTCTTGTATATTATGCATCACGAAGTGGCCTTGCGTGGCCAGAGTCGACTCCGCACGCGGGCCTCGCTTCTGTGCTGCAACTCGACGACGGCGCTGGTGGCGGCAGTAGCAGAGAGCCACGCGCCGTATGTGGGTCAGGCACGATTCGCCGATGCTCATCGCCGCCTCTGTACCATGCTAGGCTACTACTGCTGCTGCTGCTGCATCCCATTGCTTGAAATTTGCCTAGGCCAAGCAGCCGTGCGGTAGGAAATTGCCTCGGGAGAGCCGCTGCTGCTGCTGATGCTTCTGCCGCACCACCTCTCGCGATGAAAGCACACGAAAAAAAAAAAAAAAAAAACGAGAAATATCAAGATTCCCATTTGGCCGAGTGGTCCGCGCGCGCACGTGTGCGGTGCGATGCGGTGCGACGACGACATCGGCTCGGCGTAAATTCGTACAGGGGACTCTGCTCCGCGCGCGTCTATCGGTACCGTTACGGCCGCGCTCCGTATACTCGCGGCTGCTGCTGGATTATTCAATCTCTCGGCGGTGGCTGGACATCCCTCTGTGTATGTGTACACAAGCAGCCTCGACGTCGTGCATTTTTCCCTCTCGCCCGCGGTGTATCACGACCACTGGCCTATAGGATCCGCTCGTATACGAATACATTTCAGCTGCTTACACAGACGTAAAAGCGCAGCGTTAATCGACACTCACGAGCTTTTGGTCACTGGCAGATTTTTTTACTGCTATAGGCCTTTTTTTGCCGCAGCTCGATCGGCTCGACCCATTGTATCATTGCGCGCCGCCGCCGCCACCGCTGCTCAACGATGTTGTACACATAATGTCGTGACGCATCGAGAATCGCTTTGGGATATGTGTGCAGTACGCCGAGTTCTTTTGTATGCGATTGGCGATGCTCATTGACTCTCTCGAATACTCAACTTTCAGTGTGCCTGCAGCTGTTATAGGAGTCGGCTCTATTTTCATTGATCCGTTAATTAAGCTCTTCAAGGGCGTTCCAGCTTTTTATATGCGTAATACACAGATCTTTAAAGTGTAATCTATAAAATTTCAACGATATTATCCTTTTAAGCCAGATCTTGATAGTATCATCGATCATCAGCCCGATTACAAATTCCTCTAAATAAATTCCCTCGATCATGCACTCGCGTACCGCATACAAAGCAACATGGCTTAGTCTTTGTGCGAAAGGGTGCATTAAAACAGCTATAAGATATGAGTTTTATTGGTGTAGTACCGTGTGTCGCGTGACACAAACGGCTCGTCTTTGCTATTATGAAACACGACATCACGCGCCAACTTTCTCTACTTCGGCACATGGCATCGACTAATCTTCGCTGGTATGAGCTTAATTCTAATGCACGCGTATTAGTCGAGCAATTCACGCGATCTCACGTCGCTTAGATTGCTGAGGCTTCTAAACGATAATCGGAACAATATATACTAATCGAAGAGTAAATACTGTGCGACACAGTCATCGGCCAATCAGTTATTATGTGCTTGCACGAGGACTTTTATTAACATCTTAACATCTCATCGAATGTACATTCGATGGCATATTTGTGCATCTTACGTACGTATCAAGCAATCGATCGCGCAGTTTCACGCTAGAAAATCGATTCGTTTCTCATTACTTTTCGATTCTCAGCTTTAATTTTTACGCGGATTTTGTACCGCATAACTATTACGCAAAGCATGTAATACACGGTGTTGGCGTAGTGTATACTTTGTAAGCCGCGCACGCGTGTCTACATCGCTTAGAAAAGCACACGTGCTGACGCGTGACATTGATTAGAAAGTTCGTAAATATACGGGGCGTAAGTGCGGCGGAGCCGATGCCCGTGCGATTTCCAAGAGATATCCTCGCGAGGCGTGGAATCGCACGCGACACGTAACTGCAGCGGCGCGCACGTAATACACTGTGCAGCGCAGTGCGCGGAGCTCATCACGCCGCGCGCCACAGCCGTAATAACGAACACGGTAACAAAAAATGAATACGAGTCGACTCGCGCACGCTACCCATGCCGGTCGTCGCGCCGTGTACATAAAACTCTCGGTGTGCTATGCTGTGCCAGTGCATGTGCAGGCAGGTACGTGAGAGACTATAGGCGATCTCTGAACATTAGTACTTACTACACACGTTGGCAGTTGCCGAGGCTGACTGGGTGGGTGGAGCCGCGCGGCGCATCGCCACCGCACATGCGTGCAAGCTCAAACGAGCCGCCGACACTTGGCTATTCGTCGCGCGCGCGCGCAGGCGGCGATCCCCCGATTTAAGGACGCGAGGCGTATGTACCGACTCGGCTGCAATATGCACGCCCTGTGCACATGAACTTCCGAGTTTGACTAATAGCTCGACGGAGATTCTCCCTCGCACGCGCGTTTACTGCTCCGAGTTTGCGTTCTACTGTACTCTAGGAGAGCTTTTTGCCCATTGCGCGCGCGCTTCGACAATAATATGCCGGGGCTCTCTCGCGTGCACCGCATTATTTCCGTACGATGATCCCCCCGGTCTCGTTCCCTCTCATTTGTCGCGCGGAGCCGCCAACTCGACGCCACAGCTAGTACTACTACGGCAGTTATGTATACGTTGAGAGTCGACATTTTCGCAGATAGATCTGTGAGCGGAGCGACCGAGCTGTATTATGTATACACGGCATAACGTGGTAGCATCGCGTAGTGGCCGGCCGACACGGATGATAGACTTTTCCGCGAGATTCAGAGTACTTCCTTGAGACAAATCGATGCGGAGTCGATGCGCCGCGTCTTCGTCGCCACCGCCGCTCTCTCGGCCTGTTCTCTCTGCCAGAGAGAACGAGAGACGATCGCGGGCAGTATAAATTTTTTCATTATACCGTTAGCAGTTATGATCGTGGGCCAATCGGCCGCACCTGCCCCGACTGATCAGCTCGCACGACGACGACGACGACGACGATCCTCGGCGTTATCGCGCATGAGCTGCGCCGCGATACTACGCTATATATAAACGCTGCTATATAGACTAGAGCGGTGTGCGCGTTGCGTGCGCCCGTAAGTGCCAAGTCGTCATTGCATTATAATTTTCTCGAGAGATTTTACGATCTCGCGAGCTGGTTAGCTGATCGCTCGCCTCGCGCTTCGTGCGATCGTTCAACTCTCGGGTACCGATTGTCGGGTCGGGAAATGTCGTCGAGCCCGGCTGAGAACGCGCTGCATTCCTCGTCTTTGATTCCACGGTGTTTTGCTCGTGTTATGATCTTTGGTCCATATTCGTTCGGACTGTCTACGAGTTCGCGGGTGCTCTCGACAATCGGTGCAATCGACCAACTCAACACAAGAAAGAAATAAAATGAATATAAGTGGGCAGAAACACAAGTTATTTTTCGAAATTTTTTTATCTTGTAAATTAATCGCTATCAAAACGTGAATCTAACTTTACATAATTTGCGAGCAAAGATATTGTCAAATGCACAATTGCAACTTCATTTCCATAGTATAAAATTTCAATCGCGTTTTAAAATTAAAATTTTAATTGCAACGATGTGTAAGAAATATTATAAATATTAAATCTGCAATAAAAAATAAGGGATACCGAGTAAAAATTGACGTTAGGCTCGATGATAAGTTCCAGGACAAGTTCAAGGTCACCATTAGTTTCCCTGTCGAAAAATACGTTGGATAAGAGGCTTTTGATTTTTCTTCTAAGTACACTCCAGAGATTCTCTAGGATTTTCATAATTTTGTCGAATTGCATATATTTTTATTTATTTTTTTTTTTTTCAAACCTACATGCTAGGGCATCTGGTCAATTAAAAAATTTTTTCTTAAACATCAAATTTAAGGTATAGATGTCAGCTTTCAAACCAATGAATAAAAAATTGGAATCAGCAATATTCAAATCAATCAAGAATGGCTTCAAAATCGTCTTTAATAGAAATCGTAATATAGTACATTTTCAAAACAATCATTGTGTTATAGGAAGCATTTTCCTGCGTTCTTTTGGTCTCTAAACTATAGTTTTATTCGTGTAGTATTCATGTCATTCAATGTCTTTTTTTATTTAAAAAACGTTACACAAATGGCGAATAAATGTAGCACTTCTGTCTGGGATCATGGAAATTTACTTTGCTATGAGAATCTAATGATATTTGTACACGGAAACACACGAAAAAAAGTGTACAATGTACCTCTACTGCAGCCACTGTATTATGTAGTCAAAATAATTTTTTTTGCTACTTGCGAGTTTAGAATGCTCCATCTGTTGATGGAATCAAAAAGTGCATAACCATTGACCTTATATAATATCTAAATAACTATGAATCTTGCTCTTGAATTCTTACATTTTCGTAAAAAAATTTAACTCACACTTAAAATTTTTAAATCAAGAAGAATAATTTTCTGTAAAATATTATAAAAAATATACTTTCAATACACAGTAATCATCTCCGAGGTGTCTATATTTCTGCCATTATCGCACTCGCACTATAAACTCACCACCCAACTGAATGCTCCATAATAAGTCTTATACTGTTAAAAAAAAGTAACAAGTGTCAAAAGACTCCTAAGACCTTGTCACTAATGAATATAATCTAATCGGTGAATTCGTCGACCGGTATACGATCGCAGCGTATTATTATAAATAGAGGCGCGAGCTCTCTCATACAGGTAGCTAGTTAATCCATTATAAATATATTTATGGCTCATTAGGTACATCCGACTTGCCTCGAAGCTGCAGTCGCATCGCTCAGCTGTCGTAGCGAGGCTCGAGCTTCGACCTATACCGTATTTTGTATTGTACAAGCCGCAGCTGCAAAAGCCTTGAAATATATATACCCGAGCGATCGAGGAAGCGCGAGCCCCCCAGAGTCCCGTAGGAGTAAATATAAACTCCTGCCGTTCGTTTCAATCGCCAATAAAATGAAATAGAAGGTGCGAGCGCAGACGTACACGTATATTACATCGTCGCTATCGTCCGAGCAATTTAGCTTATTGCGCGGCTACAGATAACAGAATATATAATATGCGCGCGCTTGTACATGTGGACGATGTGCAGTCAGATTATGAGCTTATAACGCCCAACGCTTCGTCTTTGCTCTTTCGACGCTTGCTTACCTTCGCTTATCCATGACGCAAGAACAAAATCAACATTGTTAGTCGGTAATAAGAAAAACATTTTCGCGCCTTAATGTGCGTTACTTTCACATTTACGGAATTTTACAAGCCTCAACGAAGGATGTGTTGTGTATTACTGAGTTTGGTTGTTACACGAATAAAATTTCAAATAATTAATCTAACTGATGCTCGCCAAAGAGCGCGTGATCTATTATTTATGAAAGAACATGTAAAGGTTAGTGCGTGGTTGGTTTTGGTACTCAAGCAGCTTGTCGTGCGAGGCTTAATTTCTCGAGGTGTTGTACAGCAGCTCTGATTGATGAGCTTGATCGGTGCGAGGTACACAACTTCCATCCTAGGATTTTATCAAAATCTCTCTCTCTCTGTCTAACTTCCTCTTGGGGTTTTTATCATCCTTTTCCTCTGCTCCACTCCTCTTTACAGATATATAATGCAGCTACATAGTGTGGCTGTATAAATGGCTGAAACAACAATTTGTTAGAGGCACGCGCGCCGCAGCGCGTGTGGGCAATTGCGATCTACATGGCTCGACTCGCGAACAAAGCTGAGGCATAATACCTGGAATTTCTTAGATTATTCGCACGCTCGTGTATAAAGTCACGCGCTCGAGCTTCGCGAGAATTTAATAAGGTCTGACACTTTTTTTCGGCGCACTCGCGATGATAATGGAGTTTTCTGCGTAAAAATTACAATGGCTTAAAATCTGAATTGTTTCAGAGCTGTTGCTGCTGCTGCTGCTACCGTAGAAGTGATAAAAATCGGTGGCAGTGCGCAGAGCAGGTAAGCGTACGTACGCAGGGTTTATATACGAGCATAAACGTGTATCCGTACAAATGAATTATGAGCCGGTGCTGCTGCTGCAGCAGCAGGCATAATATGTAATATAGCTTGCAGTGAGCGTGACGCGGGCTGCTATGCGGCTTCGAGCGTGCGACAAGGAGACACGGCTGTTACTCGATTATTACGTGAATCGAAGTAGCCCAAGATCAACGGGTGAAAGTCACGCGCGCCAACACGCGACCGCACTTCAATACCTGCATACATACATAGCAGAGTCTGCGAGCCAAGGTATATAAACGAAGCGTGGACGACCAGCTCCACGGTATATATTAGATATGACTGTGTATGTGTGTGTGTGCGTGAAGTGCGTCGTGCGCTCGCGAGCATGCAGCTTCGTACATAGAGAGAGAGAGAGAGAGAGAGAGACTCGCGCGACTTGAGAATCAGGTTGATGTATTGCATAAGCGCAGCGTGGCCTGCTGCTTCTGCTGCTAGAGCGAACTAGCTTTTCTCACGCACTCATTTGCCTATGCATACACTCCAGCTGATAGCTATAACCATGCTGAGAGAGAAAGAGATTCTTTGACACGGGCTTTGTCTTTTCTCGAGGAGCCCAGCGATTAACAGCTATTTTGTTCTATAGTCGAAAAAATCGAGCTTTTAAAGCACTGCGCTCTCGATACTAGCGATGTATTTTATAATTTCTCCAATTTTTGAAAAAAACTTTGCCAATAGGACTCGTTTTATTCTCCCCATTCAACATAATATTGTAGTAATAAAAAATTAAATAAGGAAAGTAATTAATAAATTAGAAAATTCTAAATGTTCGAACAGGATTTTTTCTCAATTTACGAAGAATACGTTGAACAAGGGTAAGGTTACATACTCGAAAAAATCTTGACATTTTGATTCGACAAAGAAACAGTCCTCTCGTATATATTTATGCGCGCGGTTATATATGTGAGCTATAATGTACATTTATATGAATGTGTATAAGGAAGGAATAGATGTATCGCTCCTAGGCAGGAAAATTATTGCTCGTTTCCGTGTGAAGTTTCCAGCGAGAGCAGAGAGCAGCAGAGAGCAGCAGCAGCCGAGAGAAAGAGAGTCTCGGCTCTATGGCTTCGGAGCTCTCCGCGAACGAATAAACGAACGAGCCGAAGCGAGACCATAAGCTGCTGCACCAGCTCGCTCGGCGCACGTTGATCGACATCGCGCCCGCCGCCGCGGCTCGGCTGCACTCCGGCGCAGAGCATATAACCATTGATGTGAATCTAATCGGCCCGTTGCACTTGACCTTTGCTTTATTTCGTTGCCTCTCGAGCTGCACACAACCTCGCTTTATATATAAATGCTACACGGTATCGTTCGCGATCTACGCGAGCTCTCGCAGTCTGCTGCCTGCATTATAGTCGACAGAGAGAGAGAGAGAAAAGGTTTAACGGGGGTCGATGATTGTTCCTTATTTATGGGCTGCGACTCGTGAGTACTGAATATACATGAACTTATACGCTCGCGCATACATGCATGCATGCATACAGCGCCACGGACGCCCTTTGTATATATGAGTATCATTTTCTGTAATTATCTTCCGCGTTGATTATGTGATTAAGACCCTCGTTGGCTCCACGCCACACTCGGAAGCCCTAAGCAGGCATACACACATACGTACGTACATATGCAATCTCTCTCTCTCTGATGCATATTCATACTCGCGTATAGCATATACGCACTCCGACGACTCGAGATAGTACTTTCCACTCCATTGTTGCGGCTCTTTATTGCTTTTTCACCTGGATCGTCGTAATACACGTGTGTGTGTGTGTAATACACGCGCGCAGAATTGACTGTGACCTACGCGCGTATCGCTTTCAATGGCAAAATTACAGCTCTTCACGTAATGCGTATACGCGAGATTTTTAATAAAAACTGCGCCAACTCGCGCGAGCTTCGACAATAGAATAATACGTATGCGAGCTGCACCGAGAGCAGTTGACGTGCAGAGGGATGTACGCGTTCATTACGCATTAAAGGATCGCCTGTATCGGAGTATAGAACAGCAGCCTCGACTGCACCGAGACCATTCGCTGCGCCCCTCGCTGAAAAGAAAACTCGAGTGGTGTGCGCGTATATATAACTATTATACTTGTACTTTCGACGTGCGCGCGCTCGCGAGAGAGTCACTCCGTGCCGAGTTACATGTACGAGTTGCCAAGTGATATAGCTGCGCTCGGGATCCCCTCGTGCGTGCAGCCTTAATCGTTTAATTAATGTACACAAACGCGAATTAATAACGCTTGATAGATTATTCGTCTGCGCGTGTAATATTATGTACTTAGGTGCGTAACTATTTCATTCTTGGCTAATTGTGAGTATTAGCCTGGAATTCTTCGGGGGCGCGCAAGTACCATATCGCGCAGCTCCTATAGCAAAGCTCTTCGTATAAATCCGATGTGTTATGTACATGCTCGACTGATCTCGAAGCCGAAGAATGTCTATCAGTCTCGCGCAATCGCCGTTGTTCGCCTTGTTCGATTGATATCGCAGACGAACGGAGAGCGAGATTCGTTGATTAATTTTTTTTTCTTCCTCCTCTCCTGCACTTTTTTCCACTCTACCACCGCGCGTCTATCTCGCCGAGGTGACTCTTTCACGGAAATCGAGCTAGGCTCTCTCTCTCTCTTTTCCTCTTGCACGCGCGAGCGCCTCTGCTCATATCTTGTGAGAAAATTGCGCTTAATTCAATGGGCCCCGCCGCACCGCACACAGCCGAGGCAGGAATATAACATAGATGGAAATGTAAACTCACGTCGCGATCGCATATGCAATGCGCGAGCGGCGATAGATCGCGTAAGTATAGCGAAGCTAACGGTAGCTCGTGCAGCTCATCGTGCATACACACACACACACACACATGGGTAATATGTATAAGGATAAATATACGGGGTCCCGCGATCGCAAATGAATATTGCATTACGTAATATGAATTTATGATTAATGAACGGCCGCTCAATTTGGATGAATACTGTTTTATTCATCGATCGCGGCCATCTCGGTCATGTAGAGGCTCTCTCTCGCCGATAGATCGCGGCGCATATTATATCTTTATAATACTCGATAGCTGTGTATACGGGCCGAGATCGTGAAAATGCTGCCCGCGCCACGCTCGAGATCGGCGATCGCGACGACGACGACCAAGCGGTAGCGATCGCGCGCGGCGCATTATGCAATTTCGAAAATGAGATTGTGTTGCATATACGTCGACCGGGGCTTACGGTGTATGTGTACCTACTGCACGGGGTCGCGCACGTATGCGGCATTATATTCGACGAGCGCCCAGAGAGAGAGAGAGAGAGAGCAACGCAAAGTAGCGCCGGATAGGATCCTTTGCTTCGGTTATGCATAGGCGCACGCGAGAGCCGTTAGTCAATTTTTCCTCGCCTATACCGTCGCGAGCCCGCGTACATATACATGTATTATACCGCGAAATTGTATAATCGCCCGACAAGATAAGAGAGAGAGAGAGAGAAAGAAAGACAGTGCGAGTAGCAAAGACAATTTAGAACTACGATTCATTGGCACACATATGTCGAGGATCGTGTGCCACGCTGCTCGTGAGCAACGGTCGCATGCCCATGGGTCTCCCGAATGCGCCGATGCCCTTCGGACGATACGTACTCTCTTTCTCTTGTGCCCGACTAAGAATAAAGGTGGATTAATTGCTCGGCGCGCCAGTGACGCGCGCACGAGCTCACGCGACAATGAAAGATAAGCTGTGCTAGTCGCGAGTAGGGCTATTTTTCTTGGCTGTGCAGCAAATCTTTGCCTGCGTATATACGCAAGCAGCAGCTCGCACGGCTATCGTCGTACGCATTCGCTCGGAGACTCTGTGTATGCCAGTATGTACCTACTTCTATATACCTATATAGACGGCGCGACCAAGAAAAGAGAGCTAGGGCGCGGAAGAGGGAAGACCCATACTATTGTTAAACAAATTTGTTCTAGCGGATTGAAGAAACTGCCGTTTTCAGCGGCACTAGCGGTGCGAGACCAGCGTACGAAAGAGTTATACACGATAGCTAAGCCGCGCTCGGCTTAGCTTTAGCTCTCTGTATACCCGCAGTACACGAAGAGGGAGAAAGAGAGACAGAAAGAGAGAGGAGCTCACAATGGCCTGATGAGTATCGATGCTTCAATGTTGCTTTTTAACATTTTCACGTGCGATTTACTTTTTCCAGACGTGACCCAATTTCGCCTCGCGCGTTCGAATGACCCTGACTTCTGTAGTCGCAAAAGACGCTCGAGGCTTTATAAAATATTCCAATTCTTTCGCGTGCGACGCGATTGATATTCGGCCGATGCGACGCTTGTTCGCACGCGCGAGCTTTCTTTGACGCTTTTAGCCTTCTTTGCAATTACAATGTAATTCATTCGCATGATTAAATAGTTCGAGTCGGTAGATATTTCTCTTACGTTCGTGCGCGATTGAATTAACAACTTGATGCATATAATTATGAATGCGAGCGGCGAAGCTTTTAACGACTCAATGAAATATCAAGCAGTTTTTTCATGTTCGTGACGCAAACTCTTATTTCTTTCTATTTCTTTCAATGAAAAGGTAGACTGTTGAAAAAAAACTGTAAATTTCATGCAAATTTCATGCAAATTTCATGTAAAATCAGTCATTGAAATTGAAGATATATCTATCAATCAATCATATAAATTATTTTTTTTTTATTGCTAAAATGAGCGAAAATAAATTAATTGTATCTCACTTTAAACATATTGATAGCAATTTATGAATAAAATATATGTATGAACATTAAATTAAACTCAAAAACAATCTTCACCGCTAGATGGCGAGTACATTTATCTGTAAATCTGCAAGTGGTAATTTGAAGTGAAAATAATTATATAAGTTAAGGCAAGGCGCCTCATTCATCTTGACACGTATTTAACATTTTTAGTATCATTACAGTGTATCCCTGGATTCATAAAATTCTCGTTTATATAAATCAATTACATTAATTTGAATTTTTATACAAGAAACTGAATTCATGCAAGTTGAGAAAAAAAACGTCCTTCAACTTTCACATTAATTTTAATGTAAACGTTTATTAACAATGTTATTTAAAATTTTGAAAAATATACGAGTTAATATTTGTAAATCGGTATGAGAAAATGCGCTCAATGACAATCGCGCAGTTTGCTATTCTCGGGTAATCGCACTAGCCAAGCTCTGCGGGCACGCATTGCATCGGAGCTCATCGTGCCCATCTCGACGAACGTTTCGCTTTCAATGCGATCTGTACACGGTTCTGCCGCTGTGTGTACGTAATATATGCTACACCAGGTATAGAAGAGATGGTTAAATTGCTACACAACTAAAGGAAGAGAAGAAGAGAGTAATTCGAATGATTGCAATTCTTTTCAGCGACAGTCGTGCACGCGCGTAGCTATGGAGATTCATTGGATGATGCCTCGCGAGGCTATGTATTAATGGACGAGCTGCATTTATACGAGACTCGATCATCGCTCGTCGAGTCGTCTCGTTTAGGGCCGCGAAGGCAAACAACCTAATGCGAGCTGTAATGCGTGGTATTTATTTGTATTGTACTTACGAATTGGCGAGCATTACGAGCAGTCGAACGTCATAGTTCGATTATTAAGTGCTGATCGTGCGTCAAACGTGGTATATTTGCACGCGTAAGCTATCGGTACATAGGAAGAGGGACTTACCTGTAACAGAGAAAAAAAGCATGAATTTTATTAGAGTGCTTGAGAAGGTACTTTGCTTAATGTATAACACAGATATATTTGTATGAAAAGTTGTTGGGAGATAGGCCGTGCGTAGAAAGAGAGAGAGAGAGAGAGGCCAAGATAGCGTATCTATCAAGGTATTTGTCATCATTAGTATTCTGAAATCAGATAAATCAGCTGGAGCAGCGCGTCGAGTAGCTGCGGTAGCCGCACGGTTATACAGCATCGCAGTACACGTCCTGCTGTATGTATATATATCCTACTACAGGCAGCCTATAGGTGCAGTAGCCCGCAGCATCGGAGCAACGGAGCAACGGAGTATGAGTGTGTGTGTGTGTGTGTACACGTCCACGCGCAAGTGAGAGCTGCTCATGCAGCAGCCGTATATATATAAAGCACAAGAGGCCGTCAGCAGCAGCAGCGGGAGCAGCAGCGAACGGACATCAATCCAGTTGATATTCAGAGCTGTGCTCCGAGTCCGTTGCACGCGGGTTGTGCGCTAATACGCGCGTAGCTGTCAACAGTATCTCGCTGCCGGCGCTCACAAGTCGACACGGCCTCTGTGCATAGTAGTAGTAGGTAGTAGTAGTAGTACAGCTATAGGAAGAAAGCGTTTTCAATCGCTGCGCGGCCGATTTATCATCCGCATGCATCGCCGCGTACTTGCATTACGATGTATATAAATGTGTTTAGCATCGCGCGCGTACCTATACGTGCGCGAGCCATTTTTTTCTCCTTACGAGCGTATCAGTTGGGACGCTTTGGGAATACGTAATGTGTTCTCCATAGCTCGTACAGCAGTCGCGAGCTTTCGCGTTGATCTGATTCGACTCTTTCACTATGGAGCTTTATAAATAGGCGCAGCTATGACAAATGTATCCTCGGCCGCGCGTAAATCGGCGGAGCGAGCTCGAGCTGCTGTATCGCGGTAGCGCGACTGTTCATTTGTCCGACGGACAGACGGCATAATGTAAACTTTTATTATCGACACATGCACGTAGGTATGCGCAAGCACGAAGGCGGAGAAGTACAAGAGAAGTATAACGAGAGGCACAGCAAACGGCAGCAGCAGCATCCCAGCAACAAAGTCCGGGAGCGCGCAGTAATTCCGATGTTGCGGCAATTATTCATCGGCGTGCGAGTCGTGACTGTGCCGGGGGGTGCTGCATCAGCTCGCGATCGCGTATACGTTGCCGGGCGCTCGTCATTAGGCGCCCGATCGTTCTACGTATATACATACCGCCAACCGATGCTGCTGCCAAGCAGTGATCGATGACGCAATACGCCCTGTACAAAAATTTAGCCGAGTACGTTCAATGTTGTGTTATGTGTACTGTGTTGGATATACATGCGCGGTAATAGCATCTCAATCACCGCTCGCCCGTGCGAGCAACTCGTTCGCGTCCGAAGCGATTCCGCTTTCTTCTCTCTCTCTCTCTCTTTGTTGTTTCTCGCGATCGCTCACCGTTGTTTTTACGAGGTGCGACGTGCATACGTTCACTCGCGGATAACTGCCTGGGCATCTTTACACTATAAGAGAAAGAGAGTGAGAGCAGCTACAGCGAGTAAAAAAGCTCCATCGCTACGTATTCTAACCCAATCCTTGAGTGCATGTACAAAACAGACACACGTAAAGTATACTCAAGTTCCATGAGAAACTTGCGTCTATCTATAAATTTATTCGACGATTTTATATGTTCTGGATTAGTGTGAAGTACGACGCTCGAGTCAATCGTACAAGTCTACATCCAGGTCAGCAACTTGCACGAAAGATACAATGACTTTATCCATCGCCGATCGCGGCTTATAGAGCACATCTGTTACACCATGACGCGGAGAGGGCAAATTTTGGGATGAATACTAATTTGTTTTATAATTTACAATACATTGCAAAAATTTGTATTGACTCAATATTACAGGAAGATTTTTTAAACAACCAAATTAAAGAGAAGTAAAAGAAATTCTTCGAAAAAATCGAATTGCCAGTAAAATTTCAAAACTGGTTCAAATACTTTGAGAATAATATATAAACAAATGTAACGGTATGTTGATCATAAACAATATAATAAGATTATACACGATTTTGACTACGTTCATCTATCACAGATTACGTTCATAATGACAACAAATTAGTCTGAATGTTTTCTTTCTGAATGAAACAAGCCATAATACCCAAGAAATAAATTTTACTTATTAATTTACCGTGTCACTTAATACAAGTATCCATCATATAATTCAAGCCCCAAAATGGATGAAAGTGAGAAGAAATCAAAAACAGTTGTCACAAAAGATCAGTTAAGCGAACGTAGCATTATTGTTTCTGATGACAAAAAATATGCTTGTAATATTTGTCAGGAGACATTTAAACTAGAATCAAACCTGATAACACTTCGAGACACAAGTCACAATGAACGAAAAGATTTCGCATGTGACAGGTGCGAAAAGAAAATTGAGTTCCGAAGTCATCTGAGTAGACATCAAATATCAGAACACAAAAGCCGCAACGATTTTGCATGTGACCAGTGCGAGAAAAAATTTGTGAAAAAATCAAGTTTGTTAACGCATCAAAAATTGATACACAAAGATCGTAAAGATTACTCATGCAACAAGTGCGAGAGAAAATTTGCAAATGAATCAAATTTACTGAAGCACAAAAAAATATTTCACGAAGTATTAAAAAATTATTTATGTGAAATGTGCGCTAAAAGATTTGATAATAAAAATAGTTTGCTTTTGCACATAAAAAGAGTACACAACAGTCACAAAAATGACATATTTGACAAGTGCGGGAAGAAATTTGGAACAAAATCACATCTGCTTTTCCACCAAAAGATAGAGCGCGAATGTCGCAGAGACTACGCACGAAATAAGCTACAGCGGAAATTTGAAAAAAAATCAAATTTGATGAGAAACCGAAATACATATCACGAACGTCCCAAAGATTACTTATGTGAAAAGTGCGAGAAAAAGTTTGAATGTAAATCACATTTGCTCAAACACCAAAATAAAGTTCATGAGGATTATACAGGTTATACATGTAACAAATGTGAGAAGATATTTAGGTATCGACCAGATTTGACCAGGCACCAAAATGTAATACATGAAGGTAGCAGAGATTTTGCATGCGATAATTGCGAGAAAAAATTTGGATACAAATGTAATTTGGTTGTACACCTTAAAACAGTACACGAAGGTCACAAAGATTACAAATGTGACAAGTGTGAAAAAAAATTTGGACTAAAATCGAGTTTGTTTAAACACCAAAGGATAGTACACGATGGTTGCAAAGATTTTGCATGCGACAAATGTGAGAAAAAATTTGGATGCAGAACTTATTTGCTTTCCCACCAAAAGACAGAACACGAAAATTGCAAAGATTTTGCATGCGACAAGTGCGAGAAGAAATTCGGACAAAAATCGAGCTTATTAATGCACCAAAAAGTAATTCACACCAATCGTAAAGATTTTGTATGCGATAAGTGCGGGAAGAAATTTAAGTATAAAGGCAGTTTGCTCGTTCACTTAAAGACACTCCATGAGGGTTGCAAAGATTTCGCATGCGACAAGTGCGGAAAAAAATTCGCATATAAATGTAATTTACTCACTCACCAAAAGACACTACACGAAGGTCGGAAAGATTACGCGTGTAACAAATGCAAGAAGAAATTTGGGACTCAAAGCAATTTGATAAAACACCAAATTACAGTACACGAAGGTCGGAAAGATTACGAATGTAAGAAGTGCGGGAAGAAATTTGGACAAACAACGGACTTGTTCAGGCACCAAAAGACAATACACGAAAGTCGTAAAAAAGAATCATCGACTATCAATGAAATTTAAAATTTAAATTCGCTGACGGACTGTTTCTTTTGCCTCACGAGGTGTGATCGGTAATAACGATGTGTTTTTACTGAAAAACCCAAACTTCAAACCATTTAATAATTCACTTTGTACAAATAAATATTTTCTACAATATTAAAAATTATTAGAAGCTTTCTAAATTGATTAATCAATTTTTCTTGGTTATTTAATCAATCCACAATTTTATTTTAATGCTTTGATTTTAATATTCCAAGTTTTCAAAAATCTTGCCCCAGTGAATACGGGAACTTTCAAATAAGGACAAATAATTATGGATCAAAATTTAAAAATGAATTTACCGATCTCCATTACATCATCTTTGTAGTTACAATAAAAGGGATATTTCAACGAAATAGAATTTCAACGAATGCCTTGGAAATGGTTGAGATATAATTATAATTGAACCACATACGCGGCATATTTTCTGTACTTTAAACGCGTCCACAGATTTGCCCATATGTACACGTCTTCTGGATATAATTGAACGAGTTTACCGAGTCAGTGTGTGACGTATAATGTGACAATTGCAGCGCATCGCTCGTAGACGATATGAGCGATCGCACGCCAACTTACCGCTATGTCGAGCGTGCGGTGCACCAGGCGATCGTCGTATATAATATCGTTACGCGCGTATACAGAGTCAGCGGCAGCAATTGCGCGACGCGTTTTATTTGTCATTAAGATATTGGCCGCAGAGCTTCGCAGAGATAGAACGAGAGAAAGAAAGAGATAAATTTCTCGGTGCGAGTCATCGTGCGGGGCCCGACGATTCGCTGGTATAATCGAGTCATAAAGTCATCCGCACAGCTTTTGACACGCTTTGCTCGGCATTAAGTTTTAAGCCGCTCATGCACACGCGCGCATGAGTAGCAGCAGCAGCATCAAGGTCGCTCGGGAAGGCCATTAAACGAATTATATACGGTGTCAGGTGCGCGCGTGTCTATAACTTATATACGATCCTATATAAGCCAGAAGCAGAAGCAGCAGCAGCAGCAGCAGCAGCAGGCCCTTCTCGAGTATCAAGCCTTATACTCGTCTCGAGTCTCGAGAGAGATCATGGGCGAGTCCTGCGTTATATAGGCACGAGCTCACCTGATCCAAATTAAAAAGGCGGCCAATTGTCGACGGGGGATATAAAAGTGAGCCAGCGTACAGAGGTTTTACGTCTGCGAAGCGATACGCTCGGGCGTATACGAGAGAGAGAGAGAGAGAGAGAGAGAGAGAGAGAGAAATTGCGCTCGTTCTACGAATTTCTCGCGTGAGAATTTAAATGGCGATATTCGCACGAAACCATTAGGCAAATACGCACGTTGCCCATCGAGAGGCTTGCGACCGAGTAAGGACTGTACTGCTTTTGCTGCTATGCGTGCAGCAGCAACAGCAGCAGCAGCGGAGGGAGCAAGGGAGGCCCAGACAGATAGCCAGAGAGAGAAAGAGATGAGGGTTCAGTTTCTTGCTCGAGTGTCGTAAACTTATATATAAGATTAGTTTGATTGCTGCTAGTGCGTAAAATTGCAGTCTACGCGCATAGCGACTGTGCGATGCACCCGCAGCCGCCTCGGCTGCTGCAGCAGCAGCAGCAGCAAAAGCAGTGCGCAAAGTCTATGTATACCGAACAAAAACAAAAACGAGAACATCTCATATTACAGAATATTTATTCGCTTATGATGCAAAAAGCAGTAAAGTTAATTTTTTCCTTTAATGTATGTGCGAGAGAGCGAGAGAGAGAGAGGAGCAGAGGCGCGCGCGGGAAGTATTATCGCATGCCTCGAGGACGCGCACACGAGAGCTTTTTTCTCTTCTTTTCTAGCGTCGAGCCTGCGCGGATGATGGGGCCGTGTCTCGGCGTTAGTTTTGCGCCACGTACGGCTGACCATTATATACATATAATATACATAGCCTGCGTCCAGGAGGCGATTATAAATATATATCTATAGGCGCTACGGACATTTTTAATTAACATTTTTAATCAAAATGTCGCTGTCATCGTCGTTCATGCGGAATAAGCTCGCGTTGGCACGCGCTTATATACCCATAAAACAAGATGCAATAGATACAGGATCGCGAGCGCAAGGATAGTTTTTCATGCATCGAGCTATATATAGCGCCCGGCAGTACGCCGGCCAGTGTTATTATTTGCTCGAGCAACGGATAAAACTGGTTCGATCGCGCCTTACGTGCAAAAGTATATCGGTCGAGTACGTGTCCGCAGATTGATGTTTAGCTTGTTCGCGATCACCTCGCATATAAGAATGTCAATGGAGAGCCGATAGTTATGCGATCAGCTGTCAGGGTGGCTGCAGCCGACGTTTCTCCTCGCGCGTGAGATCAACTCGCGGGAGTGTCAGCTGCGAGCTTCGATCGAGCAAAAAAAAAAAAAACAATTAGGTCGCGAGCGACTATATCTCGTGATATGGTATTTAAGGGCGCAAATTGTTATTTAATCTCGTCGAGTTAAAATCTCGAATCAATGGCAAGATTACGCTCGGAAGCTGTTAAGTACGAGGAGCTATCTAGACGCTGGACTCGAGCCATAAAGTACGTATAGGAAGTATGCATCGTCGTCGGGGCGATCGGCCGCGCTCTTTGCCTTGCGCAATTAGTTTCAAATAAATATCGCTGACGTGGCAGGGCGATTTGTATAGCAGCTCTCATGGGCCCCGCTATACACGAGAGAGAGAAAGAGAGAGAGAGAGGGAGAGAAGAGCTCTCGGATCATATATATGCAGTGCGGCCGCTGCGCAGAACGCGCGCATCATGCAGCGGTATCGGGGCTGCACACCGCACACTGCACGCGGCAGCTTGACGCTAATGCTAGCCGAGAGCAAAAATTCCGCGTAGGTATATATACATGTAAAGCCGCGGATCGGTTGCAGCGTCGAGCGAGCTCCGACGCTCGCGCTGATGGAAAGGCTCGCGGAGAGAGCGAGAGAATGAGCGTTGGCGGCTGCACTCGTCGCGGCGCGCACACGACGCTGCTCGCGATGCCCATAGCGTATATCATATGTACATGTAACATGGGCATCGTGGCTGTATAAACGGCGCGTACGCGTGTCTGCCGGCGAGTCGAGTCAAGCCGAGCGAAAATAAGCGACGAGCGGCTGAGTGGCCACCCTCGGCGCTCCGACGCGTACCTCTTATGCTAGTTTCGTAGCATAAGCTACATACAGCCGTCTGACCGAGCCGAGTCGCTGCGAGTCAGCTGCGCGATGCGGGCTCTCGTCTCTGATGCAGTTGCATTATGTGCAGCCGATTCTTTCACCTACTCTCTCTCTCGGCGCGCGAGGACGTATCGTCGTGCATCAGTAGCTCGATCGTACCGCGATCGGCCACACTATACATATATAAGCTTGCAATATGATATCCGAGTCCGGGGCAGTCCAGCGGCGAATCGAAACTACGTAACGGCGGTAACCACCTATAGGCAGCAGCATGAGCGCCGGCCGCCGCTTTTGTATGCACACACACACACATAGACACACTAGATCGCAGGACGGCCGCTGCAGATCATCCGCAGATAACGGATAAACGGCAAGCCTCAACGGAGTCGCCGCCGCATGTATAAATAATAACAGTGCCCGCGTATATGGGAAATTTGCACCTATACGACGCTCTGCATGATCGCTAGATTTGCACGTCTTTTCGCGCTTAGGCTTGTGCATACACTATGTATGTATTCTCGAGCGCCAACGGAGACTGCAGCTTCTGAGATCCCGAACTGCGCTCGAGATAAGTATTAGCTTCGACGATCGTGTTTGCTTTTTCCGTTGTTGTAGCTCAGCAGCGAAAATCTATGAGCAATGCTCGTTTACGGCTGACAAACCTTGTCGATTCCTTTTTCCAGCTCGGCTTTGGTAAAATCTACAGCCTCCCAGCTGCACATCAGCTCTACAATGGATCTTTTCGTCGCTGCTATTTATATTGATAATAACTGTTGTTGTTTACTATTTCCGGATCCAAGCGCGCTAGGCGACGTTGCAGCGCCGACATTGTAGTACGTGCCGCGCGCGCTGCAGTGGCACAAGCGATCGCTACGTTCGGCGCGGCTCGCCACATTGAAACGTTATATCCTCGCTTATGTATTTGCTCGATATAGCTCGCGCAGGCCGCGATCTTTAATGAACAGTAGAGAAGTCGAGTCAACTCTTCGTTCGTACAGAGCAGCTCTTGGCTTTAGGCGCGAGCGGCGTGTCGTTTACCGTTTGCGCCAGGCGCGCTGTGGCTCGCAGCTTCTTTTTTTTTCTCTGCACACCATCGACAGATGTTTACACAGCACATCATGTAAAAATGAGTGTAACAAAGCTATACATAGATCCTTTTACGCAACACAATTAATCCCTCAATTTCAGAACTGACTCCGACTTTGGAAAAAGTGAATCATCCCATATAACGTTCGTATTACGACTATAGACCTACACGAAAAATATTTTTTTGCAAATATGAAAAATTTGTTTCTCATGAAAAATCTTGAAATCTAATCGAGTTCGATTCGAACTTTAAAGTTTCTTGAAAATGTCAACTACTGCCTAATAAAATGTTGTAATTGGCTTCAAAGTGTAACGGACTGTATACAACAATGAGCGTGGAAAAACGTGCAGATCATATAGTCGATTTCTGATGGGAGATTCCGTTTTACAAAAGAATTTAATAATGCACTCAGTAGTGACGAGTTTTCGGAATTAACCACTAGATGTCATACTAGATTTTGAACATGAAATGATAAAGTTTTGTACATATATCCAAGTAAAATCAAACAAAATTCAGGTATGGTAGAAGGGCTTGTCTATTATTTTACTTCGTAAAGATTAGGACCTAGTGATGAGGTGAACACCAATAAGCTCATTCAGAGCACCGGGTTCTAACGAAAAATGAATGTTCATTTCCATATTCAAATCATATCAAAATAATGTCTTTTTGACTCTGCATCAAAAATATAAAACATTTTTATTTATTTCACGGGGAGATTTCCCATGATTCTTAAAACAAAATGTTTAGGTGACTCTAGAAGCCTCTGCTCCAAAGGAAGATGAGTTTGCATATGCAACGAAAAGTGCATACATATACATGCATTATATATAAATATTAGATACACGCGTCGGGCGCTGATCGGGAACTGCAGACTCAATTAGAAACCGCCCACGGTCATAAATCGCATATTATACATTTCTTTTCGCTGTGCAATGTACATTACCCGCGCTTCTCACGCGAGCCATTGTTTTTCATCTGCTCAGCGGAGCTATGAACGAAGAAGAGAGGCTATAAGAGAGAAAGAGAGACGGATAGCTGAAACGAGTCGACAGCGTCGAATGGACTATTTATTTTTCATTTTCGCGCGCGAGACAGACGAGATTGACGTGCCCAAGCGACGAGCAACGTGCTTGAAATGGTCGCTGGGCTGTATTATGGAAAGTAAACACAAGAGGGGTGCAAGTCGCGATTGTCCTCTTTTAGAGCGGCTAGACTCGCGGACTGGATCGAAATTGGCAGCGCTGCATGTATAAAGCAACGCAACGACTTGCAAGTACAATTACAAAAACAACAATTGAGAAAGACCACCCATAAAGACATCGAAACATTTACGTTATGCATAAAACGATTCTCTCATTCTCAGCTCCAGCTCCGTATTCTTCTCTTTTTATCTCCTTTTTTCTCTTCTTTTCCGCTAATAAGTCTGTGCAGCTCTCTCTCTCTCTCTCGCTCGGCAGCAGCAGTTACTCTTTGAGCGCAATAGAAATGCGCAATTCGCGCGCAGGCGGGCAAATAATAAGGGACATTACTTTACGTATACAACGATAGGCCAGCAGAATAAGCAAATTAGACAAGAGCAGCAGCAACACTGCAAGCGCCGCGCGAGAAGATATTAAGATACGATCTTCGAATGCGATACGCGCAGCTTAGCATTGTAGTGGAGTTGCGGTTTAGTCGTAACCCACGTCATTCACAATGTGTATCGTATAAGAATGGACAGAGATATTACAAGTACCTGCAACCAAATGTGCATGTATAATAAAGCTTAGAAAAGTCGCACGAGCTAGCTCGAGTGTGAGCTGCGCCATGGTCAGTATTGTAGGAGCCGGCGATAAAAATCGAAAGTGGCTGCTGTTGTCGCAGTTTCATTGGTACTCGACTCGTGTGTATTTATCCGCGCATGACTTCGTGTGTACCGAGTGCATCTCGTCGCTCGGGCACGTTTATAACTATTGACTCTAGATCTCGACTACGTGAAGTTTGTTTCGTCAGGCTTGGAGCTATACGGCGGATGATTTGCTACTATACTACCACTACAAGAGCTCCATTCAAAGATCGCTTCAATAATGGAGCACATGGCTATGCAACGATCATCCAAGCGAAGCAAAGGTCAAAAGCCTCGGCTCTACGCGCAAGCTCGTATCTTACCTTTCGCGCGCGGTTATCGTAAAATTCCAATCGGCTCGTTCGCCCGCCCGCGCAATAAACGCGCGCACCCATACAAAGATATACGCACTCCGCGTCCAAAAGGTATCGCGAGCAGCTGCGGAAAGTGCGACCATATCGGCTATTATACAACATATACACGCGCATTCGTACGTGTATGTATATAAATACGATACAGATCGCGGCGAGTGCAGCCGAGGTAAGAGCGATGACGGGGCGGACGACTGCCGCGCGATGTCTATTCATTGATTTAACGCTGTTGCTCGTGTGCGTGCGCGTCTTTTTGTGTCGTTACAACAAGATGCTCGCGTCCGTCGCGACAAGAGACTCCGGACGTCGTGCGTGTGCCGCACTTTGCACTCGCGCCCCGAGCCTGATACGCAGCCGCAGATATATATTAAGAGGCGAGTCGAGACATCGAGCGAGCGACTTTACGGATGGCCGAGCATTAATCACGGAAATATTGCGAATTCATAAATATCGGCGACGGCGGTGGTGCAGCTGAATGTATATAGCTCGAGCGATAAAGGCCCGTCCGATAATGCTTCTCTCTTTTTCGCAATCATTGCTCCTGCCTACCTGCCTACCTCTGCGCCTCTTTAATCGAGCGAGCATCCGCGCTATATTCCGGCCTCTCTCTCTCTTTCTCTACTGGTGTGTGCGTGTGCGCGACATGTAAACCGTCCGGCAAAGCATAAACGTGTTTTTCGCGATCGTATCACCAAGAGGCTCGAGTGAGAGAGAGAGAGAAGACTGCAGGCACTGCGCGATAATTATGAGGCTCTCCTTTTTCCCCGCGTGAGTCCCTCGTTGCGACGAACTGCGTATATGTATGCATGCTCGCCGAGCGAGAACCAGTGAGTCGAACGACTACGACGATTTTTTTTCTTTTCGTTTTCAACCGCGTAAGGCAATGCATTAGATCGACAACGCATGTATGTGCGTGTGCGTGTGTGTGCACCGATCGATACCAATCCTTCTCATTGCGATTAAACGTTATCATTATTTGCAGCTCTCTCTCGGTCGAGCACGGCCCAGCCGCGTATAAGGCCGCCCGGCGATCTCGAGACTCGAGACGAGACGCGCACTTCGATATTATACTGCAGCAGCAGCAGCAGCGATGCGAGCGCGGCGCATGCATAATATATACGCGATCGTTAGGTTAATGCTACGAGTGCGTGCCTATACACTACCTACGTATGTATGCGGCTCCACTGCGCAGCGCTCGATTCGTCGAAATAAGAGACGCGTAATGAAACGAATCCTCTTTGTCATTTTCCGCAACGAATTATTATATGAGTTGAATTCACCCCGTCTCGAAGCTCGATCGTCAATCGTCCTGATCTATTATTTTCGCAATTCTTGTTTCCATCGTTTAATCGATGCCAACAAAAAGAAGTTGTTCTATAAAATCCGTCGCACTCTTGTTCATGAATCATGCAAAATGTGTTCTTATTGCTGCGAAAATAATCTTAACAATTTGCTATATCAGTTGTATTATTATTAACTTGCACTTTTCTCATAAACTCATAAACAGAAATATCATGGTAAATTATGAGATTATGAGTTACGAACATTTCACAAGTACCGAACGATAAAAAGCCGAGATTTTCTGGTGTGTATGCTTAATTTGATGTTCACGCCAGGCATGAGTCATTTTTTGTCGCGTAGTTCTCTGCCGCGTAGAGCTTTTTTGAGTGTTTTAATGATGATTCATGAAGCCATATGGTGGCGTGTTTACCAGCTTATGAGAATTAGACGCTTTTTGCCCCTCGGTGCAACGAACGCCAGTTGTTGGCACTTGGCATACAGCGTACTCGCGTGCTAAAGTCTATAAAAGACCCTAAGCTCGCAGGGAGAAATTACTGCAAATTATATTCGTATTTTTTTCGGGACCCGCAGCACGAGTCCCTTTACGAGTAATGGAAATTCTAGCATCACACGCGTGCGCGCGACTATAAAAGTAAAAGTCTCGCGCGTCCAGAAGTTGGCGATATACGCGCAATTTAGTTATTAACTATAACGCAGGTAATGAGCATCATATCTCAGGGTGTTTGTTCAGTTCCTAATGCTCGGCAAGTTCTCGAGCGAGAAAGAGAGAGAAAGAGAGAGAAAGAGAGAAAAATAGAGGAGCCAACGAGTGCGATGGCTTATGTTAATGCTCGTTACGCGGGGCCCATCTATACATATAAATTAAACATGGAGTCTCTTGCCTGGAATGCCACCGAATGCTTATATTAAACGCAAAGTCTCTCGGTTTGCCGATGCAGACTGCGCAGCTTATGTACACACACATACACACACGTACGTATAAGGATGGATTTTAATTGATTGCGCGCGTGCAGAGGCGTTGCAGCGAAATTCGACTCTCTCTCTCTCTCTTTCTCTCGGGGTGTAGCTCGCGCGAGGATCGGCAGCCAGCAGAGTTTCTGCACACACGAGCACTGCATATAGGAAGCGAACACACACACACATACGTATACGCGCAGACTCGCACGAGAGCTTGATTTTCATCGAATGACTGATATTTCATAGCCATTGAATCACTAATACCTGGCCGCGGTGGATTCCTTGCTCGGCCGTTCGTCTGTATCCTATATATAGCTATAGGTATACACATTGGCCAGCTGACTGCTATCTATGCGGAATGCGCCGCTCGCGATTCTTTCGCCTTCTAATTGAATAATCATTAGCCGGGCGTGCGGATCTCGCTCGCTCGAGCAGCGCGTCTGTACCCGAGATATATATTTTCCGAGCTTTGTGCGTATCGCGTGCAATTCTGCTACCAGCGCCGATCTTGAAATTACTACAAAACGTTCAATCATTCGTAAGACACGAATACTGATTGTAGCCATAGTTGGTCGGCTCTTGGCTTGAAAATTTACACTCGAAAATGTTTTGATATTTCACAAATGTTTTTAGTAAAAATTAATTGAAATCAAAATAGAAATTAAAAAAAATTTCAAATTCGAGGTACTTGTATACAGATATGCTACTAGCTACTTGCGAGTTTCAATGAATTCATATGTACGCCACCTATTGGTAATACAAGAAACTTAAAATTTGTCCGTAATGATCCAGAAAGTTTTTTTCATGACACCCCAGTCGAAACCAACCCATTGGGCTCTCTAATCAAATCGAAAGTATTTATTTCTTCTGGGGAAGTCATAAAAACAAAAATAGTATACGCACCTATGAAGCAAAATAAGAAAACCTCATAGAACTTATTTATGAGATTTTCGCTTCGATACATATGTCAGAAAAAATGCGCAACTTTTGAAAGAAAGCATTAATTAGATAAATAAAAATGGGCATATTAAATTTAGCAGTGAAAATTTTCAAATTCCGAACCAGCGATCCTTTTTTATAAATACGAGATATATGTGTAAACGCGTAAAAAATAACACGTAGTTTCTATGCGCTTGATAAATTCTGTCAAATAAGTATAAAGAAAGTTGCGCACACATATCAGCATAAATAAATAGGACGTAGACAAAATGAATAGTATATTAATAGCCTCGAGTTGAAAGTATATCTCGTTTTGAGCATTTGCATCTGAGCGCGCGGGGCGTTCGTGCCGTGGAAGGAAGTATAAATCGCTAAGGCCGAATAGCCGCGCGCCGCCCGTGTAGTAATAGCTCGCAAGGACTCCAATATATACCACGTTGCATACATACGTACGCATCGAAGTGCGCGAGCGTACGACGACCTTGACATTGCGTAATCGCGGCTGAAACGAGCGATCGGTTGGGTAAGAGCGAGAGAATGCGCACGTACGTATATATACGCGAGCGTGTAATAACGCAGTCGACGCAGCAGCGGCAGCAGCACACGCTGCAGGTGGAAAAAAAAGGTGATGCATCTGGTTTGATACGCGGGCGCGCGTGCATAATGCCAGGACCGCCCACCTCAATGAATGAGCTCGAGCTCGAGCTCGTGTGTACGTGGACGCTTATACGTGTGCTGTACAAGTGCGCAGCATGCGTGTGCATATGCAGAGAGAGATACCGGCGCACAGAGGCAGCAATTGCGGCATATCGGTTATTAGCCCCTTCGTCGAGCTGCTGCTGCTCGATTACGTCTGCGAGCAGTGCGTTGAGCTCTCTGCATGCTGTATATAGTAGTAGCTTGGATCAGGCCCGAGATACACGCAGTCGTGTGTTTACCTTTCGCATAGTCGAGCATTATACGCGCGGCAGACGCGCATGAGAGTACGTCTCGCGCCCAAGAAGCCTTTTCTCTCCCTCGAAGGTATAGCATGGTACTACCTGCGGCCTGCCTATAGATATACTGGCTCGATGAGAGCTCGGGCAAAAATGCATGATTTCAATGCCGATCTCCCTGCACTAACTTTGCTCCTTTTTCTCTCTCTCTCTCTCTCTCTCTCCCTGCATGTGCATTATATGATATTACATTTTTCCGGCTCTCGCGCCTATTTATCTGCGTACAGCCTCTCTCCACATATGTATAACAGCGAAGGCCGCAGCTCGTTTGTGATGACTTGTAAAGTGTATGATTTGTTTACCTACATCGAGTAACCGCGCATCGCATAGGTATATATAATATAATGCGCAGCGCGAGCCGTGCGATCTACGCGAGTCCTTGATATTTTTACGAGCTTCTCTACATGTGTTATATGCGTGTACCTGCTGTACGTACACACTACATAGACTGCGTGCGAAGATCGAACGAGAGCCCGGTATAAAGCTATAGGTGCACGAGCATAGATGTATAATGCAGATAAACGATGCACTCCGTCACCTCGCTGCAGAAGACCATTCAGGCTCGTGCGCGCGAGACTCGCTCGAGTCCCATACGTGCCGGCGCGTTCGGAGCAATAAATCAGCCTGTCAATATTCGCATATTCTTTTTTGCAAAAGCGCCACTGTATATAACTGCGGCGAGCACGCACTACGTAAAATACACACGCACACTTACGCGTATATTGTATTGCATAATACTCGTGTTTGTATCTATATATCTGACTGTGTGCGTGCTATGCACGCAGTGAATACGTCAAGCATACACACACACACATGCTGTATACAGAAGAGATGCGCGTTTGAGCGAGTCGTTTATGTAAATATACGCGCCGGTCTAAGTGGTTGTACCGCTATATACATAGGTAGTGCTGCTCATTGCTCGCTTGACGACACGCACGTGTTATACATACATATTCCTAAAGTGCCTCGACTGCACTCGCGCGCTCGCAATCAAATGTCACGCTACTCCTTTTCATTCTTTTCAGTCCGCGCGCATTTACGACGACGAGCACGACTTTTCTTTCGAACGAGTATTCCACTATATGTGTACTGCACCCGCGCACTCCATTCACCTCTTTCTTTCTCGTCGATACTTTCGTGAGCTTGGGCTTCAATGGAATACTGTACGTGCAGACACATAATCACTTTTTTCGATTCGAGAAATCCTGGTAAAAAGGCGCAACATTTGTAATGGCTTGATGATCAAAAAAATACATTACCATTGATTCGCTTATTTTTGGCGATTTTTCTATTGCAACTATGTTGTAAACATTATACCATATTTTAAATGACCCAAAAATGACAATTTAATTGTTTCAAAAAATGTAGACTAGTTTTGGAGCACTTTCAGTAATGTATCACTTCAAGCCTCCCCCGCTAGATGGCGAATACCCTCATCTATAAATCTTCAAGTGGCAAAGTCAGAATAATTGTATAATGAAAATTATTGTACAAGTCAAAGTCAGTTGTTTGCAACTCTAGTACGATTTGAATTCGAGCACATGAAAATACACGCATCGGCCGTAAATACTGTTGCGTCGAAGATGAAACGCGTGTTGGCATGCGGCAGCGGAAAATTACTTTCTCACCCTCGGCACGCACCGACGTATGCACACACAACACAGCGTTGCATATCCTGCGCTCCACTCACGCATACACACGCGCGTAGCCGCACACGCATCTACCGTACGTACATAATACGGACACCTATAACACATTGTAGAGTTCACCTCCGAAGAGAGCTGCAAGAGTACGTGTATAAATGGAGAGTTACAGCGTCGACATACAGCTCATATATGCGCATTTTCCCATCGATGACGGGCGCCACGATATGCGCCGCGCGCACAATGAAGCCGCCACGGCAAATGTCTCTTTTAACTTTTGCACGAGAACAGTTCACCGCTGGTGTATGCGCGTGCGAAATGAAGATAAGTAGTTGTGTAGAGCGCGAGTAACAACATATTTGCATGCGAGCTGCGCTGCTGCTGCAAGAGTGCGCGCGGGTGTCACATAAAGAGGACTCGAGAGCTGCGAGCTTGGACTCGCGCGGGCGTCCCATAGGAAAACATTCGGATGTGCACAGCCACTCAGGTGTACATGTGCCTCGACCTTTTGAGCGAGGTGCCGCTACGAAACGGCCCGACCGGCCCGTTAGATGACAAAGCTGCTTTAGCTGGCACCGCGCGCGGGCCCCTGCAGGATCGTCATTATATAGCCATAGAGCTCAGCTTATACACGTTATAGAGCCGAGCACGTGCGTGTGTTGTCGCGCTAACTGCACGCGGCTGAGACAGACTACTACTACTACTATGCGAGATACCACTGTCGTTGCAGCGCAGTTCGTGCGTATGCTATATACCTGTATCGAGCCCTATCACGCGAACAAGACAAATGTACGTTTTAGATGTTTTCTCTGGCTTGGCGATTGTTTGTGCTTATAAGTGCGTAAGGCCATATACGTGGATCGCTGCGCGAGAGAGAGAGCTCGAGAGAGTGTGTTTGTAAACAAACGGCGTATAAGTCGGCTGCGGAGTTTTTCTCACTGCGTGCACGAGAGGGAAAATTGCCCCGAGCGCACGTATACGTATATATAGTAGCTCTCTCGAATGCTGCACTGCGAATCGCGGGCCCTTACGTATAACGCGATATATACCAGCTGCAGGCGCTCGACAATTATTATACACAATGTATACATATGCAGCCGCGAGGCGGAGCCCTGCATAGCTCCCAGCAGATCTTATATTCCATGTTTCGTAGAGTATATCGCGCAGGCCTGCGTCCTCTTCTTATTCTACGCGCTTATTTCACGCCTTTTTTGTTTCCATTATCGCGCGCTCGCATCCCCATTTTTTCTATTCGTTTTCAATGGACTCGATCGCGATTGAAATACCGCCTAGCCATACTTGTACGCCAAAGAGCTTAAGCTAGCGCGATTTCCAGGGTATTTCCTAGTAGAGAGAGAGAGTCTGATCCGAAGACGCGGCGGCCGCGAATGCCTAATGCGCGAGCGAACACGAGAATTTCATGATACGCGCGCGCGCGCCGCATGAGCCGCGGCGCGCACGAGTGAATCCCCGCGATATATACGTGCTTGCGCGCTCGAGCGCTTTGACGCCAGCCAATTACGCAGAAATATTAATTGAGAGATCTCGGATGATAGCTGCTGTTGCTGCTGCTGCTTCTGCTGCGCTTACCTTTTAGTCACTTTAATTAACTGCATTTATGTATGGATAATTCTCGACGTGTGTTTCGCGCAGTGTGTGCAGGCGCAAAAAGGAAGTCGTTTGTTGCACTTAAAAGTTACGCACAGCTTACTATATATGTGTACATTATATAAAATATACTCTACCGTGTCTGTTTGTAACGTACCAAAGCCGTTTATTATGTAAAAAACAATACGGATATAAATAAAAAATTCATAAACTATAACGCAAGTGTCCCACGCGCGCGCCTATACGAGAGTGCGTACTTTTATGTACAGCCGCCACACAGATGCACTTGCTTTTCTTCCTCCTATATAGCCAGAGAATCGTTGGCAAAATTACAACAGAAAACCATAAAAATGCAACTTGTATACGTGTGTAAATCGCTTCGAGTTTCGAGCGCGTGAAAGTCTTTTTTCCAGTTAGACGCAGAGCATGTGTGTGTGTGTGTGTGTTAGAGAACTGTCTATACACGTGAAACGCGGTTGCATCGCTACTATACACGATATCGAAGATCTACGAGTAAGATCTGTGTTGGGGCGCGCTGCGTGCTGCCTCGTTTCGAGAATCGCTGCGCGTACTTCACCTAGATCGCAACGAACTGCTGTGCAGCAAGGTGTGTAGTCTAGTCTATACGCAGAGTCGCGTTCTTGTCAGTGTCGGATCATCGAGACCGAAAAGCCGCTCGAGCGAAGCTACGCGCTAATACGCCTCGTTCGTATACGTAATATGGTGTATATAACTTGGCTGGCTGCGCGCGAAAAGAGAGCGCGTAAAACATAAAACAGTTCTCGCGAGCAGCAGCGAGATGTTATATAGGCTGCGAACCGAGACGTGGGCTCGACCTGGAACTATATTTGCGCGTCGTCCTTTTCGTATTTACTGCAGCAAAGCGGCGTCAGAAAACAGGGAAAACTGGTGCGCCTTGTGGAGCAGCAGGAAAATAATCAATTCGACAGCTGGCTGCGCTTAAGCGATTCATAATGTGAAATCGAACGAGCTACTTCGCGCGCACACACACACACACACAGATATATATAATGTACTGGCAAATTATCGGAGCTAAAGAGCGAATAATGCCGTGTCCAATATAAAGCTATGGTGCGTAAGTTAGGCCCGCGCGCAGTACACTGTTACGCATTTTTCGCGCGAGACTAATTATTTGGATCCGTTAGCCTGGGCGCGCGATCACAATCATCATCATCGCCACTACGAGCATCATCATCATCATCATCATCATCATCATCATCGTAGTCGTCTTCGTGAACGACAGCAGCAGCAGCAGCAGGGAAAATCGCTCTCCACAGGTGTTAAAATAGCAATCCAATCGAGCCTTTAGATTTACGAGCTGTTACTCTGCCCCGTGCGCGCTCCTTGCCACGTATATAGCCGTGTTGCGTGATGAGACCATTATACGCGTTTGATATGCTCTCGCGCGCGCTCATATGCACGCGTGCGTGTTTGCCCGCACGTGAAAGGTTTATAGAGCTGCAGCTATACACATACATGTATGTGGCGCCCGGCCGCGCGAGCGATCCCGAGCGAGCCCAGACAATTCCGAATGAATAATAAAATAATTGAATCGGAGTGCATTAGATAGCTCGAGCCTCGCTTTGCACTTATAAATTTGTTCCAATTTTAGCAGCTCGTATGTAGCGGCCGCGTCCAGGATCTCGTTGCATAAATTTCAATCAAAATGCGCCGAGCTTGATCGAACTCGCTCGTCGTATTACGGCTTCTTCGCGCGAGTCCCATCCTTTCTGCCGAGTCCGAAGTTCTATTTATGCCTTCATTGTCGGCTCGTTGCCACGATGTAGCAGCTCATCCGCGTGCGAGTATGTTAGCACTGGTGCAAAGGGGAATGCCAGCTGTGAGCTCGCAGCCAGTTCGAATGTTGTAACGGATTCAGCGCGCGCTTCCACGAATAATGGCCATTTTCATTACTCCGCTTTCGGTCCACGCTGCGAGTATTTTCCGATAATGATCGCATTTATACCATTCGTGCAGCAGCAGCAGCAGCCGCAACAACGGCCGAATAAAAGTCTTCTTGAGTGCGATCAACTCGCAAGCGTGAACATCTTCGTGTGTTTGGATCCAAAGCTCGCACCTACCTTACCTACAACTTATCTTAGAATTATGAAAACCTCAAAATCAAATAGATAATTATTTACTTGCACGACTTAAATACTTAAGACTTATACAATTATTTTGACTTTGCCACTTGCAGATTTACAGATCAAGGACCTCGCCATCTAGTGGTAGATGCGTGCTTTTATGATGATTGAATTTTGATAAATTTTCAGAATAGTTAACTCAGAAAATAAATCAGTATTTAAACGTTAATTTTCAATAAAATGTTCAAGCTTTAGTAGAAAATTAATGTGTCAGTACTGATTCGTTTTTGGAGTTAACTGCTCAAAAATTGTATCACAATTCAATCATCATAATAGCACGCATCTACCACTAGATGGCGAGGACCTTTATTTGTAAATCTGCAAGAGACAAAGTAAAAATAATTGTATAAGTAAAAGTCCCCTTGATATGAGTGTGTCCGGAAAAAGTAATGTAAGTTCGAGAGAAAAAATGTGTGTGCGTGTTTGTATCCTATTTTGATTTTTCACTGACAGGATCTGACGAATTTCGCCACTTTTTCAAATTTGCGACGGGAAACAAAATTGAAAGTTTTTACGAATACTAGTCAGGGTGCGAGTCTGGCAGATTTTGCCAGACTTCAGAAAATTCGCGATTTTCTAGAAAAAAAAGGTTCGACAATCCTTTTTAAGTCTTTTTAAGGCATAGTGGCCAGAGCGAGACTAGTTTACTATAGCTCGACGTAGGTCCACGAAGCTGATTAGAAAAATACACATCACAGGATCTTGGGAATCGCGTTTGGAACTGTTTAATTTTACATTGTTTCCGTATCAATATTTCAAGACCCAGAGACACGTTCGATTATCAGTGATTTATTCATTTGCATTGTAACAGTTTTTATGGAAAATTGGAAGAAAAAGGATTTAATGGCCGAGAAGGCCCCGGCCGTGTGAGTTCTCAGCGAGTCCGTCGGTGCTATTTTTATCGGCTGTCTCTCTCTCTTTCTCTCTCGCGAGAGCTTCGGTAATTATATAGGACAGACAAAAGACGTCGTCCGCGAGAAGATCGGGCAGACAAATGAGTGAAAAATTACTGATGCTCGTGGCCGCGAGAAGATTCCTTATTATGGACGAAGTAGCAGCAGCAGCGAAGCAGAGCTTGGTCCGATTACTTTATTTGCCCCCTCATTAAGACCGTTTTTCTCTCGGCCCGGCGCCCGTTCCCTCTGCTCGGCATCGAGCTATATACATTGTTCTTTGTTCTTCCCCGCTTCTGCTGCTGCTGCCGCTGCTCCCGCTGCCGATGCTGTCGTGCGCCAAAGCTCACGTGCTATATACAATCTATACATGCTTACGTACACGTATGCACACACGAGTAATTCGTCCCAGTTTCTGGCGCGTCGCAGTTCGTCTCGCGTAGTCCTGTTTATTGGCCATAATCATTGTGCGCAGGAATTGAAGTAATAGGATAGAGAGAGAAGGGAAAAACGAGGCAACTCAAAGTTCGCGTAACCTCCTTAAGTTGGCTCGAAGTTATTCAGTCGAGTTGCTGGGCTATTATGCTGTCAGAGGAAGTGCGAAAATACTTGAAACGTACATGACGTGGGAGAGAGAGAGAGAGAACAAGAGACACGTAAAATACGGCTTATCAGCGAAATTACTGACTCTAACTTTTGTGTTCTCTGTATTTGCTAGCAATAGGCATATTTAGAATAAGCATTGGTAGACGTGTCAATAGACAATTACTCGACTCCCCCTTGGTTAAATAAACAAACTGTATAAAGACATTCAAAAAGTCACGTTCGAATGAAGTTAACACAAAGATGCTACAAAGACCGAGTTAATCTTATTGATTGAAAATTGCCATTACATATTATACAGTCGAAGTGTCTTTATTTGATAATTTTCCGTAAAAGAATGTTTTAATTAATTTTCACTTAAGATATACTTGCAAATTACCGGAGTTTTTCGCCAATTTGGCCTGGGAGCATATTATCGCTCGGTCGTGCCGAGAGTAGGTGCGAACGTGCGCGAGAAACGCGTCACGTACTTTTGATAACGAGCCGAAGCAGCGGCAGACGCGAGATCCGTACTCGCGATAAGGCTGCAGTATCGCATCCCGCTGGCAATTACACGATTATGAAATTGATCGGTACGTGCGGGGCGCGTTAAAGCATGAAAATTCAAGTACCCGCGTGTACGCATCTATAGCTAGCTGCATACGAGGAGAAGCGGACGGACGAAGAAGAAGCGGAAAAGAAGGAGAAGGGCGTGCAAAGGTCCGCGCGACGGATTACGATGCTAATCTGATGTTGCATAAGTGCAGCAGGCGCGTAAAGCTAAAGTTGGATGCGGCTGCGTCGTCTATATATATGTAGTATATATGCAGATATCCGCGCGCGCGCGTGTGGCGACGTGCCAACAACAACAGCAACAACAACAACAACAACAACAGCTGTGTACGCGCGTGGATGACGATGGGTACACAAATAAATGCGCGTATGTATAAATCGGCATAGTGAGTGAGATCGACCGGCGATTCTCTCTCTCTCTCTCTCTTTTGAGTCCAAGCTCTGCATGCGAGCTGCTGCTGGAGCAAAGGATTATGTTTATCGCTCCTTTAATGCGCTCTCGCTCGCTCCGCGTACTAGAGGTGAACGACCGATAAAATCTATCTTTGCACGCGCGGCAAGAGAAAATGTACTGTGAAGAAAAAAATAACACTCATCTGGCGAGCTTAACCACGGGGTAAGTTTCTCTCTCTCTCGAACGATCGCATAGCTCGAGAGTCGGCCTCGGCAGCACACGCGCAAAACACTGAGCCGGTACACAGCTCGAGTGAGTGAGCTAGAGAGAGAGAGAGAGAAAAGACTCGCTCGACGAGCGGCCAAATAACATAGTTCACTGCACACATTGTATGATTTCAGTCTTTCTCTCGGAGCTTCATTTCTTTTTCTATAGGCCGCGTGCGCGCGCTTTCTTGCACACGGCATGCATCCAGCACATCCAAGCACAGCACAGCCTCCTTCTAGATACACACACACAGATATACATTCGCTTCCTATATTATTTAGCGAAATCTCGACTGCACTTGGCATTATATATATAAAGCCCCGGACGCATCTCCAGTGCGAGCGAGCGAGCGAGCAAACCGAGCCAAGCGGCCCCCGATGATTTTGCAAGACAATAATGATAATAGTGATCTCGCTGCTGCGGTGGCCAAGTGCCGCACGTGAAACAATTCGCGTATCGCAGGATTAAAGTCCAGCCCCTTCGACACTCGCCGATGTATCTGCGCGCACGCCGATGCGTACTGCCAGCGAGTTTTGTCGTCTGACCAAGCGTAGCCGTTACTACTTAAAGGTGGCCAGCGTGTCCAAATTAGGCTTGAGTTTACCTCTCTCTCTCTCTCTCTCTTTCTAATCTTTCCCGAGCATTAAAAATTTCGCTTACCGTTAATTTTGCAGATGCGCCTGGACTGCAGAGCAGCTCCTTCAAGTACAGCATACCAGGTACGACTCGAAAAGTTACGATATCTTATACTCGCGCATGTTTATGTATATAAATGTGTATTATACGTATAGGCAGCTGCTGGCGCTGACGTTACGATGCTGCCGCATTGTGCACTTTTACGCCGAGTTATTAGACAGACAACAAACACATTGGCGCTAAACGAGCAGACAAATGGAATGGTATACGCGATCGGCAAGCCGCATCTCGGCGTGTAGCAAACCGTTACGGCGCGACGTACAACACGTGCGCGAGCGAGCGAGCGAGCTGGCCCCGGCCCCGCACCGCACTGCTGTATAGCTGTATATATATAGGTATGTATATACGCGTCTCGATACTCGCAGGCCCGACTCCATTCAGCGCCGAGCGATATAAATACTTATAACGTCGATCGAGAGAAACAATACGGATGCAGCGGCCGCCCAATCGCACCACTGCTATCTCTATATAAAATGTAAGCTGCGGCTTCGCGATCCGCCATTGTCGTGGACTCGACTCGAGAGCGAGAGAAACAATTAAGCGCCACATCTCATTGTTTTGTCGATCAATCAACAGCTCTCCTCGATCGGTACTACTACTACTATACGTACTGCAGCAGCAGCCACTCTCGAGGTTTTCCGCTCGTAATTATATGCACGCACGCGAGCGGCAGCAGCTGATCGCGTACATACACTACGCTTGGTATGCAGCGCACGTGTGAACTTTTCACTCGGCTGCCGCCGCCGCCGCCGCGTGCACGAGATCTTCTTCCGAGCAATCCGAGCTGTCGATTAGACGTATACGCGAAGCCGATCTGCCAAATCGATAAGATAATACTAATTTTGATGGCCTGGCCTGAGGTAATTCTGGCACACATACGCAGCACGCGCGAACATGTTCGCGGCGCAGGAATATTGCGCTATAATCCGAGGCGCCTATAACATACATATATCGAGAGAAAAATAAAGATACTGTAAATTGCAATTCGGTGCTGTACGCGGTACTTTATTCGCGCTTCCGAGAGTGCGCAGCTCTGCGCCGATGCATCGTTAATCAAAGTTAACGATTCCGGAGTGTGTGGCTAGCTCGAGTATAACTAGCCCCGCCGTTTCGATTTCGTGCCCGATTAACCTTCCTCTCTTTTCTCTCACTGGCGTTCCGAATTTTTTTCGTTTGTTCTTCGTTAGTTCTCTCTCTCTCTTTCTCGCCCGTCGACGAGCCCAACAACGGACGTACGGTTTCTACACCGGGCTTATCTCGAATTTCTACGCAGAATAGATGAGCAAACACGAAGGCGCGCGCGAATAGCTTTAACTGCAGCTTCATACATATTATAGTATACGCGTCCGAAGGCAGCTGCTTCTAGTTTTCTTGGCCTGCAAATTCCCTGCCCGCATATCGTACGGCTCGTTTTATAATTTCAATTGTTCTCCATGTTTATTATATACGAATATCAAAGGCGAATGCAGAGTTAGATTATATGCCAATGGGTGGCAGCTCGCAGCTCGGCCGGCGATTTTACTCGCTGTTAAACACATAGGTGGTATAGTCGTATTGAAAATAGCAGCGCACGCAGGCAGAGGCAGGGCATGGGCTGGCAGGCGGCTATTTCTGAAATAATCTCGAGGTAGGCGCGCGAGAGATGATGCGCGATTTAGCAAGGACGCGCGAGCATATATTATACACTCGATGCTGCTGCTGCTGCTATGTCGGGGGAGTCCTGTGTAAATATATAATGTAAATATATACACGTTCGCATATAGCTTATACCTAGGAATATATAGAAGAATATGGAGGCGCGAGCTCGAGCCGAGGCAGGGGGGATGTATGCATATCCATATACACAGGGACTCGCGCGTGTATAAATGCCACGTGATATATGCCCGGTGATCGACTGGTTTTGCAACTGGTTATATGTGTAGCGCGTACGTATACGCGAGCGGAAGAGCCGAGCCGGGCGCAGGAGCCGAGTCGCTGCATCGCGTCGTCGTTGCGAGATTTATAAGCTGCAGCACGCGCGCAGGATGTATTATAAATTCACACCATGCGAGCAGTCAGCGCGGTACTTAACGTTCGCGCCTATATGCAAGGATACTTGTATACATAGAGTCGCGCGATATCGTAAAAGCGAGGATTAATGTAAACGAGCGATGCTTATGCGTGTAGCGCGCATACAAAGTCGCTGTTTGAGAGAGAGAGAGAAATCGAGAGAGCTCCATAAAGGTGAGCGAGGGAGATTAGCGCATCAAGTGTCAAGTGGCCGAGAGCACGCGGCCATTCGGAAAAACACGTGCTTATATAGGTACTACGACGAGATATTTCGCGCAGATGTTATTTATCCGATGCGCGCCGATGCATATGCACGCGCGCCTATAACCGCTCGACGCTAAACGCCGAGTAGTATCCTTGCTTGCTTGCTCGCTTGCTCGCGCGTGCGTGAGAGAACACAATATTGAAAGAGCTATGCAAGCTGAGCAGCAGCCGACTAATGCATAGGTCCGCGAGTAAAAGAGAGAGAGAGAGCGTAAATGGCATTTAGCACAATGAATGAGTCCCTGCGATCCGTCCCTATAGGTGCGCACTGCAAAGTTGCAACGATCTCGCCGGCTACTATGCGCTATATATAGAGAGAGAGAGAGAGAGAGAGAGGCGCGCAGCCAACGATCCGGCGCGGAAAGTGCTGGAATGCGTGTCTCTCGGTCGATGACCATTGCCCAAGCGCGCGTAATATGTAAAAGATCCTCTCGAGCTACGCGTAGTTTGAGCTCGCGCAGCAGCCGCCTGGATGAATATTCATCCGCGCTACCGACGACCGACGACGACGACGACGACGACGACGACGACGACGACGACGACGACCATGAGAGAGCCGCCTAAGCCCGGCCTGGGAATCCGTAATAGCCATGCAAATTTAAAAGCGAGTTAGTTCTGCGCTACAGGACCAGTAAGGAATATATAGCGTAAATTTGCTCGATACGCACGAGTAGCTACAACCTACGTAGGTATTGCCCGAAAATTCCTAAGAACAGTCGGTGCAGCTAGCAGCCTGGTAGCGTAGTACCATTGACCTAAAAGTGAACGTCCAACGGATATGTGTCGGGAGCAGCTCAGACTGCGGCACACGTCCCAAGCCAATCAGTTGACGACGTCGAGCAGTATAGGCACACATCGAAGCGCGGCCCAACTCTCAGAGCCATTAGAAGCAACCGATGGATTTCCGCGCGCATCTGATGACACGCTTCGATATATTCGCCGGGCCCTACTACGTACGTTGCGGGGGCCACTATACCATAGCTGTAGCCGAGCTCGGTGCGACAGTCCCAGAGGACAGAGTCATCAGCGAGTGTACTGTAGCTCGCGGGCCGCGTCGAGCCTGGTATTTCAGCTATATATATACACGGAGCTAAGTCGCAACCCCTGGAGAAATGATCAGCTAGGCGGTGGCGGCCGAGGCTCGTGCCACCTAATTGTTTGCGGTGAATCGTCGTTGCGATTCTTGCAGTGTCAGACCCCGAGACTGTATATACTATGTATACACAGCAGCAGCAGCAGCAGCAGCAGCAGCAGCAGAGAGAATGAGAGAAAAGAGTCCCGCGCGCGCGAGCCGAGCAGAGAGCACAAGCCCGTTAGGACGACTGACACGTTGTTACGGTGTGTGGATCGCGAATACCGGACTTGTCGAGCTACGACTGGGATATATACAATTCAGGGCCGAACGAACGAAAGAAAGAGAGAGAGATAAAGAGAAAAGGGAAAAAGAGCAAGAACGCAAGCAAGCCGAGACTCAAGGCCTTTCGCGAGGCGGCGTCGGCGGCTGCTGCTGCTTATCTCTGTGTTATTGGGCCAGTCGGGACCTAATGAATGTATTGCCTCGAGGCTCCTTCGCTGCCAGTACACAGCCCCAGTACGCTACACTATACAGGAGAACAATTTCAGCTGCGCATGCACACGCGCGGCCACTGACATCTATACGTTTATATATGTGTTGTGTGCATTTTGCACATGCTTTTGTACGCCAGCTGCACTGCACACGTAACGTAAAATGAAGCGAGCTGCGCTATACGGGGTCGAAGGAAGGCTTAAAACTCGGCAGTAGGTCGTGAGCATCGTTATATAGTTTACTGCGCCGAGATATTTCAACCTGCTGCTGCTGCTATACGTACGTTTCCGAAGCGGTTCAAAAGTTCTCCGCAACTTATTCCACATTTTATTTAATTATTTTTCCTGGAGCACGAGTGATATCGTTGCTGTTTCCAGCTGCACTTGCAGCGAAATAGCTTCGATGAACGAAAAATTGCTTCTCCAGCTATACATGTAAGAGAGCACTTTGACTATTACGTTTGCCAGAGCAGAGGAAGAGATGAGTATTACGAATTATAATGACAATATCTGCACTGGCGCGCGGGTGTAAGCGTATTATTTGCCTAGGATCTCCGTGCCGTATCGCACACTGCACAGAGTGGAGCTAATTCTAATGCAAGCGATCGCAGTCTCGTACAAATATGCTCATAAAAATGAGCAAAGAAAAGACTCTCTTCCACTCGGTCTCTCTCTCTCTCTCTCTCTGATTGTGTAGCGCACGCACGAGTAAACAGACGAGATAATGTCGCGCTCGGCGCGCATCAGCTTGATCTTGTAACGGTCCTCGCGTACGTGCCCGTGTCTTGCTCGGCATATGAATATGAATATGCATCAGCAGCAGCCTGAGCTAGGATATGGTGCGGTGTGGCGCGGCAGCGTTCGGCACGTCTGCATATAAATCACACACACACACGGCAGAGAGCTAGTCGTCGACATAACACTATATAGCTCGACGAGTCGTCTTTTTCCATATACGATAATGCACTCGCGCCAACGTATATAAGTACAGCACGTAAAGGTGTATGCGGCTCGCGAGAGAATTGCCCGTCGTTAGATTCGAGAGCGAAATTCTAAGCATCGCGTCGAGCAAATATGCATTACTTCATCTCGGGCTAGCATTTACTTTTGTATGCGTAATCGATAAGGTGACTAAATGCATGTGCAAGCGCGCCATCGGATGAATGTTAAACTTCTAACGCGACGACACACGCGGGGGCTCGGATTCGCTGCTGCGGCCGGTGACATTGTGACAAGCGCGCGTGCGCGCCTGTATATACCCGTGCTCGCCAGGAAATAACAGCCGCGAAAAATGTCCCTTGCTCGTAAGTGCGTTCGATTAAATCTTCGGCTATATAGCCGAGCGAGGATAACGGTCATTAGCAGAATGACACGGCGGCCTATCGTACATACAAACTAGCTGTGTGTGTGTGTGCATGTGCGAACATGTAAACGATCAACTTTGCTGCGCGAGCTTATATGCAATGTAAGTAGTACGACACCGGCCGCGTATACGTATACGTAAAACGTCAATCGACGACGCATGTTGAGGGGGAGATTTTTCCTCGCCGCCGTGCCTCGCTCGGCTGCGTCGCATCACTCATTTACCGCAACTGTACGGCCGCAAATAAGCCTCGCGGTTATTCGCGCGATGTCTCTCTCTCTCTCTCTCTCTCTCTCTCTCTCTCACTCGCCGAAAATTCTCCATATACCAGCGCTCTGTAATGCGCAGCTCGCGTCTATATGGCTTTTTAAAGAGCCGCCAACGCGTCATTTCCGCATTATCCTGTTGTACTATGCAGCACATAGGGTTTTAGAGAGAGAAAAGAAAGATACTCTACAGAATCAGCAGCGTTGCTCGTCCAAGTTTGCATTCGAGGATCTGTACTCGCGACATCGACCGCCGACGGTGTATTATAGTACCGAACGCAATCATTTGCAACAGTCGATGGAAATTTCTACCCATAGGTACGCCTGGGATAATACGATCTCTTTTGCCTGTGTCTCTGCAGCTGACTGTGTGTGCCGCGAGGATCGTGCGTTGCCTATACGTATTGCATATTCTTAATTCGCAGGCGCGCGCACAGGATGTAGCAGTAGCAGCATATAAGCGTGTCTCTCTCGCGCGCGCGCTCGTAGAAAAATGCGCAAAAATCGAGTAAAAGCTGCGGATTATATGCATGCGGCGATCCTCGGAGCACGTACACCTATACGTACAGTAGTCTCCTAGCACGCGCCACCATATACATATGCAGCGTAAGAGAAGAGAGGCGCATAGAAACACGCGTACGTATATAGCTCTGGTGCGTACATATGCATAATAGCGGATGACGCTCGGAAGCGCGTGAGCGAGGCTAATTGTGTATTCGCTTCTGTACTCGTGCGGAGCAGGCTAAATTATCGTCTGATTATATGCATTCCGACGGTGGCAGTGGCAGCGGCCACAGCACCACGCGCGTAACTCGCGGCCGTTGCGTCGCGCGAGGATCGTGGCTGCTGCCATGCATCTAAGACGATACGAGCTGTATTACGCCGTGAGCTTGACTGTAAATCCCAGCTGTTGTCTATCATCTTCGTGAGCTAATGAATTATTTTCCGCAGCGGTGCAACTACGAGTGCATTTACCAGGACGATTGACGCGAAGCTCGAGCTTCGGATTAATTTAATTATAATTTGCATGGTAAACGCTTGGCGTAAAACGATATTAGAATCGAACGAGAGAATTAAATTTAAGGAACAAAGGATTGCGCCTGTTTTTTTCATTTTTGTACAAACGAAGCGCATCACATAACCGAGTGAAAGAGCACCAGGCTGCAACTGCCAGGAAAAGCCATAGCCGTGCGCACAGCACTGTACGTATATATATCGGCATGCACCAGTACGCGCGCGCGTGCGGCTATGGGGTAATAACATTCAGATCATATAATGCCTCGGTCGGTTTAGTTCGTCGAGCGAGCCAAGGAATGCTGCGAGCGAAAAGCTATGTGCGCAATATCCTACTGTAAGTGTAATAGTAATGGTCGAGCTCTGACCATGATCCTCGCGGATCGCCGCCAAGGCTCTCTGCATACATATACTCGCGGGCGAGACTAGCTCTATGGTATACCCCGGTGTATATAAACGTGTAGAGCGCTATACATGTGTATTCCGAGGCCCAGGTATGCATTGTAACGGCACAAACCGCGAGCATCGGTTGCAGGGCTCGAGCGTATCGCCCTGTACTGCTCTCGTCGCCACGCCAACACTTTCTCGTGTTTTTCATCAGCAAAACCAAATGAGCCCGAATATGAAGACTTGCATAATAGCCGTTGTTCAAAGAGATCGAAAAGAAAAGGAGGGGAAAACAATCAGGGAATCGAAACAGGGTTTAATAAATATTTGTCGCTGTTCGTCAACACCCCAAGGACGAGTCATAATCGCAGTGAGCATAATCGCGAGTGCAGGACGCTTGTACAAAGATTTGCACACGGCTTACGTTCACTTTTTTTCGCTTGCAACCCTATAGCATCCGAGTATTTAGTAATAACTGACTGTTTATTTTGCAGCTAAAGGAGCTCGTTATTTTCTCTCTACATCGCTTCGAGGCCTCAGTCCTTTACAATGTTTCAGCTATGTACAGGATAAAAACGACGCGGTCGTGCATAGAGACAGCTCTCCTAGCTGACATAAACAGGCGGTTCGAGCTCCGGTCAAGAGCTCTGGTCAAGAGATGGTCGAGGCAGCAGCAGCAGCAGCAGCTACACAAGAGCCAAGAGCTTCGAGAGCGCTGAACAAGGTAACCCGAGATGTTTACAAGAAATTAGATTAGAAATGCCTCGCTTGCACTCGCTATAACAGCAACAGTAACAGAGCAAAGCAAAGCTGATATTCCATTTCTAGTAGGTATACACATACCGATATCTGCCTCGTGCGCATTGCTTCGTACTAGTAGTAGTAGTAGTAGTAGTACGCGAGCTCGACCGAGCAAAACTGCCCGAGCTCGCGAGCCGACGCAGTATCAGAAATTCATTGGATTAGCCGAGAGTTGATTGCTCTCCCTGATCGAAGTTGGCATTGATCGAGCGAACATAACAGGCGGAAAATTTGCAATCCTACTCTTCTTGACCAAGATGCTATATAAAGAACTGAAAATCTTTTTTCTATGCACTCGCGCGAGCAATTACGGAGAAATGTTACGCTTTCGATTGAAAAAGTACAGCGGATTGAAAAAATCAGTGAGAGCATACATGGAGAACGGAGCAAGTAAAATTATTACGTACAGGCATGCGTATATATGCACGAAAGTGAGAAGGCCGTTAGCATAATAAAGGCCCACTTGCCGTCGCCTATACAGCTCTCGAGGCTTGTGCGCATATTTATTCGAGCTCGCGCGTGGGTCGCTCGGCTTGGCCGCAAGACAGAGAGAGAGAAAAAGCTATATTAAGAGAGACCGAGAGTGTGGAGTGCGAGTGCGCTCGTGGGCCTTGCGCGCAAAGGTCAACAAACACATTGCGCGTACAATTCACCGAAGCTCTATTCAACGTCCTCGTCGTCGCGCGCCTGCTCCTCGGAATGGCATCTTGAATTTCTCTTGCCGCATGATGGCGATGACGACGCGCTCCTTCGACCTCATGTACCTTCAATGCCCACAGTGTCTTCGATCGACTACGATGCGATTCATTTTTTATTTCGGAATCAATTACTCATCAATAAATGTCACGATGGCTAATGAAACGTTGTCAAAAAGCTGACCAATGCTTTATCAAACAGCCATTTTGCGATTAATTCGAAATCTCTCGTGAAAGTAATTCGTTATGATGTAATGATAAAGGTTTTATTCGTCAATTGGATAGAAAAAATGAGATTTCTTATCATAGAAACGCCTATGAGAAAGAATGATAGATGGTTTCGAAAATTGTAATAAAATGTCGGAACATGTATTGACGTAAAAATTCGATTTTACTGAGATTCGGCCATATATCAGCGACTATGTCTGTAAACAGACTTGGGAGATGGTAAGATTCGATGTTTCAAGGTTGAGATAATAAGGTCGCAAGAGCGTCCAGCACCGCCGCGCATACTCCCGTCCATAATAAGTTTGTCCCCCGAAGCATCTCCACGTACACATTTTATAGCAAGCAATACTTTCAATATTTTTCGTCAGCTTGACGATTATATGTGCGCGCGATCGTATCCGCAGAGCAGCCGCGTCGAATGCGTTGAACGTTGGCGTCGGATCGCCTCGCGGGGACGCGTTGCCAACATTCGCCGATCGCTGAAGTCGAGAGAGAGAGAGAGGGCGAGCTTATCTCGTTGCCGAGTACACAATTCACCGCTACAAGCGTGAAATTGTATTGTACACATATAAGTCGGCCGCGTAAATTGAGAGCTCGATTACTCGAATAAATATCAAAAACATCTTGGGACGACCTAATCGAGATATTGAAGTCGATATGTTTAACTTATAGTATTATTTTGACTTTGACACTTGCAGATTTACAGTTAAATGTACTCGCCATCTAGTGGCGAAGGCTGCCTGTAATTATGATTGAAATTTTATGGATTTTTTTTAGCAATTCCAGTAAAAATATTTAAATTTGAGTACAGAAAATAATTTTTTTTTAGTTTATTTTTACATTGAAAATTATGTATATAATTGGGTTTTCACTTACTTCTTATCCAGTTTCTATAAAAAAACGAATTAGTGCTAGTGCAAAAAATGTCCGTTGCGATTTTTCGGTTTGTTAAAAGCGTAGTAACAAATTTCATTTTTAATGTGGCTCATATCGCGTTGTCTTTTTTCTTTACAGATTCGTTGATACAAAAATTCAAATCTAAAATATTTGAGCGAGTTCAAGCTTTTATTTGTTGCTTACAAGAGCATGATGCCTACAGAAGCTTAGACTTGTTTGATACGGAAATTCTAATTTGTTTATAGTTCACGTACAACGGGATGGAGCTCGTAGCAATTCTCTCGAGTTAAGTGTCTATTTTAGTCGTCTTTTTTTTTGGTCGGTCAATCGAGCTAATTCACATGGTAGCCAGGCTCACGTTATGGCTCGCGAGCTTAGGTACAGTCGGGATGAATAATTACGGAGAGGTGCCGGTACGACGTGCTAAAGAACGCATATCTGCCGGCCGTTTCAAGATATTCAAGCTTATCAGGCTGGAAAATCGATCCCAGCGATGTGGATTTATGAGATAGAGCTGCTGCCGTTGCTGCGCTTACGCCGCGCTTCGCTACTGCCCTTTCTCTAATGTAATCAATCAAGAGGAATGCCAGGCAGCAGCACGTGGTACTGTACGCCGTGGCCACAAAGTATGTTAACAAGTTGGAATAGTTCGCGGAACAGCGTGTGATTTCTGAATATTTATATGTAAATGCAAGATGTATACACTGCGGCGATGCAGTCGCTTAAATGCACATAAGCGCGAACGATTGGCCTATCTGTTATCAGACACGCTGAATCGAAATTGATCGATCGTGTCCTTGCAACTGTGCAGCGAGCTCACACCGATATAATCCACCACGCAGCTAGTACATACATCCTCCGACTCGAATAGTTCGAATTCAATGAATGGGAAATTTTATTGAAAAGCTCGCGCGCGGCTGACTTTACGTTTCGTAAATGTGCCGGCTTGAAAAATGGCTTGATAAAACGAGCTTTGACCCGTCGCGATCCGAGCCGCATGCTCAGTCTCGATCGATGCGCGATCGTGCGGCGTACACAATATCGGTCGCAGCTGCAAACCTAACGTATACACAGCTAGATTTGGAAGAGGCGATACCCGTGAACTCGCGAATCAAAACAAAAAGTAAATGACGTCGTTACCCCGGCGAATGATCGACTAATTGTATGCAGGAGCTGAATCGCGTATAATACTAGTTCGAGCTAGTAGCTCCTGCGGCTCTCGACCGAGTCAAGCTATCTTAGCGAGCTTGAATTGAGCAATTTGTATACGCGGCAGCGCTATATCTAGCAGGAGTTCGTCCAGCAGCAGCAGCAGCAGCGTACGTAAAAGCGACATCACGCGCCGGCATTATTTCATATAAGATAGACTTTTTATGCCTTATCTTAATAATTCCGCGCGCCGCTGCTGCTGCTCCTGCTGTGCCACCGCCGCCGTTGCCTCTGCTGCTGCGGCTGCAACTTTTATGACGAGGCATGCATATATGCAGAGAGTCTCTAATCTCAAGGATGCGATCCACACAGGCAGTTCGAGTCTAATGGCTATTACATGAACTTGAAAACCGAGTAATGTCCCGAGCAAATTCGAGCAGAAACATAATTATGATGTAGTCTATATAACTACTGCCGCGCGAGCCGCGACTCGTAGCCGTTGGCCCGTATTACGTATAAAGCAGCCTTTTTCTCTCTCTCTCTCTTTGCATAAATAGAGATATACGCTTTATAAGCACACGCCTGCAACGAGCGCGAATATCGCAAGTTTCTGCGACTACGACGACTTTAATAAGTCAACTCGCATGCGGGGAATGCGGAGAATGAAGCAAAGTTCAAGCTCGCTTTCCGTTGCGGGCAGAGCTGGCTCGAGATCCCGATTTGACCACACTGTCTTGAAAAAAGAGAGGAGCGACGGAGCGCGACTGTGTATCGCGTCGAGCTTGTGCTCTGCGATGATGCAGCTTGCTGCGTACGGCGACCTCAACGCATGCGGTTGATAATTGAAAAATGGCTCGTGCGGTATCAAGCTCCAGCCGCGTAATGAATCGTCGTTGTAAGTCCATTGTTTTTTTTTCTCTTTATTTGCTCGTACAATTGGCTACTTAGGCTCGACGTTGAAAATTGATTTCGACACCGATATAGGACAATTTTTTGATAGATGTGGACGCGAAAAGTACACAAAATTGTCGAGTAAATAAAGGAAGAGACAACCAATTTTATCCTCTTCCGCATTAGCCAGGATAGCTACGGAAATTGTTACGTTTTACGCGACGTATTCTCTCTCGCTGTACCGAGCGACAGCTATCTGGGCCTGTGTACACATACATATAGGCATTGACCATAAACTCACGCGCCGGACTTGGCTATATCCTATATGCTCAAGGTGCTATACACGACTTACGGCACATTTATATATATAACACTCTATAGCAGCAGCAGCAGCAGCAGCGCACATTTACATTTGAGCAAGCGCCTCATGTGTCATACGCGACTCGTAGTGTACGGCAATTTTAACAACCGAATGGACATAAACCTTTGTACGACCCCGACCTTGCTCATAAATTACGTGTTACTTTAACGTTGATTATATTATGAGGTAGTCTCCATGCTTTATTGCGCGTATTTATCACTGCTTATTATGCGGCTCCTTGCCTTTTTCAGCTGCGAGTATCATTTTTTCCAAAGTAATAAGTTGCCTCGGCTCATTATGAAAATCTATTTTTTCTTTTAAACCATCAACAAGTATAATTACCGATCAAATTAATTTCTTTAATTTTTACTGCGATACTAATAAAATCAAAACACCTAATTACTTTAATTGATAAACTATTTTTCAATTGCAACAACTTTTGTTTTAGGGGGAATCGTGTTCATGCGGTAAAAGCAATCAAATAATTTTTCTAATCGCATTAATTGTTCTGACCACAACCAGATTGGCTCTAACTAATGATACCGATAGAAAAAGATATAATCCTGCGGAAAGCATCGGAAGAGAAGATGAAAAACTTTTATAATCGGTCGTGCAGATATTGAATAATAGAATTTATATTACCCTCACATACACACACACACATGGGCTCGGGCGCGTATATAATTAACGTAAGGGTAATCAATACGTTGGACGATTGTGGACGATTTACGTTTACGTGGGCTTCGCATGATCGGACTTTAGCAATGAGCTTTCATGAGATATAATAGTGAGTGGGTCGTGACTATGAAATCTTATAATGCATTGGTAAGTATTATTGCACGCAGTACCGGAACTTGCCATCGATATAAATTACACATTCCCTACACACACACATACACACACACGTGCACAATTACACTTTTTTCTGATATCGAATAAACTATATGAGGAATTATTATTTACGAATCGCTAAAGTATATACTGTACAATACGACATGAGTAAGCAAGATTTTTTTATTACTGCCCTCTGGTGAAATGGTTGAAAAAAGATAATTATGAGACCAGGCGCCTTGGCGCAAAGTTTACACAAGTTGTTTTTGTAAAGAGCTCGATTTTGACCTAGAACTGGACGTGATGCTCGGTTCGATCGGTGCATTTAAGCTACCATCCGATCATATCCAGATTTTATCTCGGTAATATCTATATAACTTGAAATGGCTCGCAAAAAATTTTGATGTTGAGAAAAATAACGTTTCGATCTCGAAGCGAGCCGTAGGTATTTTTGATCAAAAGTCGATGAATATTATCCAGGTGAAGGCGAGACAGTGCGACTACTAACACTCATAAGCTGGCGTAGCTGTTACGTATTATTACTCGACTATATTTGGCGTTCGCAGTTGTAAAACTACTATATACCTCATGTGTATTTATAGCTATATAGATGGATTTTTTTTTGTAGCTCGGACGCTGGGTTCGAGTCGATTAGAGAGAAAAATTAAGATTAAGCAGCGTGTATAGGCCAAGAAGCGCGGCATGCAAGTAACAATTGAAAAGTAACTGTATATTCGATGATATTAGCAGTAGTAAAAACAAAAAGTAGAGTAAACTTTCCGCTCGATGAAGTTGGTTGGAGCTCTATATAAGCCTGGTGTAGTGTTAGTCGCAGAGTAGCAAGCAAGAGAGAGAGAGAGAGAAGTGTGCAAGATCGCCGCGCTGTTGTTGCTCACCCGAGAGATAGAGAAGTACACTAAGTATTAGCTCGCTCGAGCTGCAACTCTTTCGCCAGCACGCGCATAATCAACATAAAAATGCGAAAAAAGAAACGGTATTATGGAGAAAAACGATAAAAATAAAAGCGGCGAATATATACGGCATACTATTTTGCAAGAAAAGAACCCAGTGTGTAGTGTGCACCGCGCGCAAGGATAGTCTAAGCCATTGGCCGAGAGAAAGAGAGAGAGAGAGAGAGAGAGAGCAAAGATGCAGTAACGCGCAGCAGCAACAGCAGCAGCAAAGAAGTGCATTTACAGATGGGCAATAATGAAGGTGGAATCTCTTTATGTTACAAGGAAATGATATTTCTCGTTCGGTTCTGCTATGCGCCACGCGGAAAAGCCTATCCTCCCTGCTATAGGCAGTAGCACCTGACCGACCTTCCAAGAAAACTCCTCGCTACACCGATGCCTGTTCTAATACTCGAATATAATATAAAAGAAAAGAGACAGAGATGGAATTCTATTGTGCATTCAACGTTTTCGATGGGCTATATATACGTTCCAGGTGTTATATAACGATTGCGCAAAGCCAAGCCGAAATTCATTAATGCTCGAGTCGATGTGCGGCGGCCGGTACCGCTTACAGCTTGTGCATCGCTTGAATTATCGTATGTGTGTCGATCGATCGCGAGTGCGTCGACTCGTTCGGTACTTGGAGAAATTCGATGGAGTCGGCTCCTAATCGATCTCGCAAACTCGCGTTATCCGGGCAACTTATACAACGACGCAACAATAGCTGAACTTGACGTTATACTTGCCTTGACCTTGAATCGAAAATGCGCAAGATAATTGCGAGAGATACATGCCGAGAGAGAGAGAGAGAGAGAGAGATGCGAGTTACTTTTTTATGCGTCGGAAAAATTATTGGAAAATTAGAGAAGGCTCGTTTGGCAAGTTTTAACTATTTTGCATGCATATCCACGGACTACACACGTACACACACAAAATACATAGACATATAGAATGAAGCAGAGAGAGAGAAAGAGCATGTTTACCTTAATTGTTTGCCAAATAGAAACTGTATATTAGCTCGGAGCCGAAGCTGATCCGAGCAGGAGAGCCGAGGATAATAGGAAACGGAGAGATAATATGGGCTCGTAAACTAATCGTGACGTTGGGAAAAAAAGCTCACAAAGAGAATAGAATGGAGCTCGAGCGAGTCTGGTATTTCTGGTCCAGACTCGGCGCACAGCTCTCTCTCGGTTGCAAATGGTGTCAATCGTTCCTATTTTTATGCACGGGATGTGCACTCGCGGTGTAGTATAAGTTACAGCGCGCGCGCGCGCAAAGCAGCAGAAAGAGAGAAAGAGGAAAAAAAGCTTCAAGATCATAAGATCTACATTTCTTGTGGGAATTTGAATAGAAGCAATTTTGCACGGATCGAATTATTCGCTCCTTTATTTGTGGAGCAGGCGCGCGCGCGCGCGAGCGAGCGAGCTCTGCCACGAGTAACAATTCACATAGTCTCGGGACCCCGGCTACAACGGCGAAAAGTCGAGCGCTGCTGCTGCTGCTGCTTCTGCTGCTGCTGGATCGATTCCCACATCACTCGATCAATCGTCTACTTAACAATCAATAACAAAAGCTCGAATGTCAGACTGATGCAGCAGAAAAAAAACCAGAAAAAGCAAAAAACAACAAAAGAAGAAGAAGAAAAAGGTCTTACTCGCCTCAAAGCCAACAAGCTGTCTCGTCAAAATTGCGATGCACACATATAGCGCGCAAGCGTGGGCACAAGTTCAATCGTAGATTGGTTTAAAAGAGACATAATTTATATATGAACGATCGCGAGGAGAGCGCGATCGGTCGCAAGTGGATACATAATAACAAGCGAGAGTGCCGGTGAATTGCGAGCGCTGGAAATCAGTTATATCCCGCGTGGTACACGCCTGCTTTATATATATAGTATATAGTATAGAATAAACGAACGTCACGCACATTGGCGAGGCTGATCTATACTGCGCTGCGTTACTGCGGTGCGGGTCAGCGATCGATACACAACCGTTTATTTGGCGCATTGAACTTTCGTCGACAATCGCGCGATATCTCGAGCTGCGGCTTGTTGCGTCGAGCCGCCGCGATCGCGGATCATCGAGCTCGTAGTATACAACCGATCCAAAGGATACCTATATAAAGGATATGCAGGTGCGCCGCCTGATGACGGAATGACGGAAACAGTGGTGAGCTTGATAGCTAGGCCACATTGAGCTGCGGGCACACATTCGGTGATATTTCACGCGCGCCATAAATATCGAGTCTATATGGCTCTCGGGGCCGGAGGATCGAGCTCCGAAACGTGCGATTATAAGCGTACGCATATTACACGCACAGCAACGCGTACTATATATGTAGCGGGCACTGTGGAGTACGAGGAGAGAGACGTGTGCGAGCGTGAGACTAAGCGAGCCGAGTCGCTGCGACGCGATGATTCTAGGCCCACGACGATGATGCTCGAGTGCGCGAGCCAAATAGCCTTGATTTCGAGTCCGACGCATAGTCTATACTTGAGTTCAGTGCACACACACACACATACACACGAGAGAGAGAGAGCAGGCCGATAGCGGTCTGACCTCTGCTCTCTCTCTGGAGGGACGAGACGCGGCTCGCTTCGTGCTCTGCCCGGAGCAAAAGTTTGCGTTGCGCTTGGACGCGAGCTAGCTCGGGCAGAGAGAGATGATGGACCAATGGGTTGACACCCCGCACTTTGGAGTTCCACATGTATAATAACGCCGCGTTCCTCCATGCGAACTAGGCCCAAGCGCTCACGGAGTTATGTGTACGGACGCAATCTGTGCGCGCGCACTCTCGGTCTCAGCAATTAGGCCCTCCGAGCGAGCGAGCGAGCGCAAAAGAGAAAGAGAAAACGAAAACATTTATCCGCTCGCCTGCAACGTGTGTGTGTGTGTGTGTACACGCGGTGCGAGTTAAAAAAAAGATGGGCTCAGAAAATATGCTCGGGTATATAAACACGTTGTTACCATTCTGGATTAATAATATATGTATACACACGGTGCGGTGTCCGGCGTATAGTGCAGCTAAGTGCGAGCGTGTGTTATGTGTGTATACTATATATATGTACCTAACAACTGCGAGAGCAAAAAAAGGGCGAGAGCGAGAGCGAGCGAGAGAGTGAGAAAGAGAGGATATGAGGAAGCGAATCGACACGCAATCTTCCGCTCGGCTTATTGCACCCTTTCTTGCGCGAGTTAGCTCCTCTCTCTCTCTCTCTCTCTTGGACGTGAAGAGATCTTTCTCTCTCTCTTTCTCTCTCGACTGTTAATCACACAACGGCTCGTCCGCAGTCGCTGCTGCGCTGCTACTTGGTACACGCGGGGCAGTTCTTTATTACGAAAGAGCTCGAGTCGCTGCTGCTGCTGCTGCTCTGTAAGAGCTGTGAGCTAAGCCATCCTCCGGGCCCCGCGCGCGCAACGTCACGGACGATGATACTGCAGCTCTGTAGCGCAGCCACATGCAGCCGCGATCTTTGTCATTAGCCGAGAGGACGCTCGGCGAACGAGCGCGCCAAGAATGTGGCTTTGTGTGTGATTGAAGCTACATTGCTCCCTCGCTCGCTCGCTCGCTCTCTCTGATCGCGACTCCTTCGCGACCTGTGTGCGCTTATATAGCTACGCCAACACGAGAGCACGGCACAAAGTAGTCGACCCTCTTTTACATACGTAAATGCATATGCTCGTGTACCTGCACGTATAGCCACCATTGCGCATAGCTCTTATGCTATGTTACTACTGCCAAGTTCGTGTACATATAGCGTTCGACGGACGCGGGGGAATGTTCGACTGCGTGACTGCATCTATATATAAGCCGCCGCCGCGCATACAGCGACAACATCAACCTAATATGCCGTCGCGTCCGTATACGTCCGTGAGCCGCATCGTTGCGATCGATGAGAAAAATCGCCGATCGCGCTGTGTACGCGCAGACTCGCTTATCTGCTGGATATAATATTATGTACGCGGCTCTCGTTCGACGTCCTCGTGGTTTCGCGCAGCTGTATATAACATCCACATAATCCACCACGCGCCAATCACTCCGCCGACGCCGCCGACGCGCGCACATGACAAATAATAAGCTTTGATGACTTTTGCTGCAGTCGATTGATTTGAGCAGGAACGCGGAAATCCCTACGCGTGCAGCGCTGCAGACGGCGCTTGCGATCGGTAACCTAAGGAGACTAACGTCCCACTTTTTTCTTATATAACTGCGACTTTGAATGATTCTTGCACCGTTGAATCGATTGTGATCGGCCTTGACTCGAATATGCTTTTTTTTTGTCTCGTGACGTTGCTTCGTGCGAGCTTTCAGAGATTTGGAAAAGAAACGATTTAATTTTCATTTATAATTCTTATATGATCGAGTTTTGCTGAGAAGAATAACATACTCGTAATCAATGAGTAATCAGAATATTAAAGCCGCAAACGGTATAGCCGCTCGATAATCATAAGAGATAAAATCGAGTAATAGGCCATCAGATATGAATGAAAATGGTATAATGGATCAAGCTCGAGCTGGTATAATTGCGCAAAAAGAATGAGCGAACCGAGTGCAGCAACTGCACCGCTGCTCTGATGTATAATAGAAACAATACCTATTGTGCCGATGGCTATGGCAATTTGACAAAAATTGCGCTTAATACGAAATTTTTTCCATCCCCTAGCCGCTCCGAGGAGGATGAGCCGACGCTGCAGTTGCGTGCATGTGCGTGCGCGCACGCGAGAGAAATAGAGAAAAAGATCGAGGGGGGCAGCGAACATGCGGTAGCTGTTATATACATTCGTATGTATATATACCGTGCTCGCAGGCGGATAGCAATATCACATCGATGTATTGGTAAGAAGTGTATGGCTATAGGATGCTTTATAGAGTAGAGATTGTGAATCCGAGTCAGCGAACGAACGAGCTATATATAAGCCCCGGCCTATACGTTATATAGCATATACACTCAATTAACGATCAGAAAAAGAGCGAAGAACACTGAAAACGAACTTGAAGCGTAGCGGGAGCATTGCACTCTACAAAAGCAAAGCGAGAGGCTGCTAAAGGAAGAGGAGCAGAGAGAGAGAGAGAGAGAGAGAAAAAAGCAGCAGCAGCAGCAGCCACGCAGAGGTCTGAACTATTACGCAACCTTATGCTTTTCTTTCTTTCGGGCGAGAGTAGCAGCAGCGCAGAATGAGTTGCACAATGGTTTCTGCGCGCCACGCCGCCCATGGCACTGCAGCACAACAGTGCCGCGAATAAAAAGTGAGAAAAAAAAATCAGAGAAGAAGAGCACCAGCAGCGGTAGTAGTAGCAGCTCTTGTATCAGGCGTAATTCGCGCATTAAGAAACAATATGCTAATCAAATATTTAAAAGCCACGGCTAGCAGGATGCTCCTTTGCGCAACCACACTGGATGGCTTGTGCACACACACACACACACATGCACACAGAGCGAACTTGAACATTTAAAAGAGCTGGAATACTGCTGGAGTCGAGGCTCTGCTATGCAAGTCGCGATCTTGCGCTCGGCTAGAGCTCTCGAGCGTTGTTGCTGCGTGAGAGGAGAGACAGAGGGACGAAGCATAAACATTCAAATTGCGCCATAAACGTCCAGATAGTGGCGCAGACGAAATTGCTAGCTTCGCTCGCTTTCATCTTCTTCGAATATAAAACACATTTATGTATGTGTGCCTCCGCATAGTTGTTGCGTACACGTCCCTTTTTCCAGGCGTCATAGCTCGAGAGGGAAAAAAGTGGGAAAAAGTGCGCGAATAAAACGTAGAGCACGCGCAATTCACTCGTGTGTGTGCGTGCGTGTATACGTGTGTGGCTACGCGAGCCTAGAGTACGCATAAGTGTCGCAGTTTAAATCTATAGATATATAGTCTCGAGAAAGAGAAAAGGGGCAAAAAGCGAGAAAGTGAAGCGCAGCAGCTCCATCCTTGCCAGCGAGTGCAGCAGCTATACTATATTGGCAAGGTATATACGTACCTATACGCCGTATACGCTTCTCGGAGCGCTTATAATGCGTGTCTAAGCCGGCACGAAGAAATTTACAAGAATGCCCCATTGAAACAGAAATGGATGCAGCAGCAGCAGCAGCAGCAGCAGCAGCAGCAGCAGCAGTGGCGGCGGTTCGTTGTTCGTTGTTGTTGCTGCTAAGGCCGACAAGGAATGCAAAACGAGTCCCGCAGGTGAACAAGGAGGATCGATCATTAAAGAGCTGTATAAACTATGTATAAATGTTGCACACACTGCAGGCCTGCATATGGCATCTAGTCGGCGCAGCCTATGCACGCGCGCATATTCATTTATACATTATTATATGAGTGTGTGCGTGTGTGTGTGTGCTCGGATTTATGTACGCGCTATATGCCTATAATATGCTATATATGCGCGTGCTTGCGCCGCGCGCGGCACTGCGTCTAGGAGACCGGAAACGGAAACGAACTTGCCAACTATCCTCTCTCTCTCTCTCTCTCTCTCTCTATCTCGTAAGGCATTGCTTTGTCGTCGCGCCCTTTTATATCTATAATATACGAAAGGACCGCGACGGTCGAGCACCGAGTCAGCAGCAGCAGCTTTATTACTCGAGAGCAGCAGCAGCTCATCTTCCCTTTTTTTTTCTATATGTTTCTAAGTGCGTCCTTATAGTATATAGTGCGCGAGCCGAGCCAAGTGAAGCCGAGAGAGAGAGCGCCTATTCTTTCTAAGGACCGAGTCATAGCTCCCTTTATGAGCGCGAGAGAGCAGAGCGCGACGTGCTGGGCAACGTCCGAGAGAGAGAGCTGCCATATATATATAGCCCATGCTCCTGAGAGCCGCCGTCTTATAGCCATATACCTATTATAGGTGTAGCATTTGCTGCCGCTGCTGTTGGGATGCATTTTTCACTCAGCTCGTATAGGCCTTTGCTCAGCTCTGGCGATCCTCGCTGCAGCTCGACCGTGAGTACAATATCTTGCCTCGATGATTAAATATAGTTTCGCTTTTCGCATTCCTGCACTCCAGCCTATAGCCCACAATGATGTTGCAGTGAAATTTTCTTCCTTTTGTCGAAAGTGCAAGTTCTTTTCCTTCTGCTGCTCTTGCTGCAGTCGGTGTGGCTGTATACCAAGATATATTCATGTGACCACCGACTCGAGCTCGTACGTATGTTATATGCAGATTTGTGCATGTTACGCATGACGATCGTGACACGCATCGAGTCATCTGCAAGTTGATTTTTTGCACCGGCAGCTTTATGACTTTTTATATCGTCCATGGTAAATTCCATAATTTCTAATATGCAATTTGGACGACGAGAGCTTGAATAATTCCTTTATTCTTTTTTTGCTGCTGCTGCTGCTACTGCTGCTGCTGCTTGCGAGTGACGTGCGGTGGAGAGTGCAATTTTTATTATTTACTACAAAAGATATGGCCATACGCAGCTGCGAGGGCTCGCGTCGTGCCCAGTACCTACTCCATGCCGACGACGCCCGATTGCCAGATAGCTCATAGTATAGGTATACGTAGTATGCCTGTCCCAAGCCCCTCGGAGTATGTGGCCAATGGGAAAATATTTCTTCTTTACTGAAACAAACCTGTAATTTCAGTTTAAGCTCCACAGCAGCTTATATAGCTATGTGTGTGTGTGTGTGTGTGCGTATGACTATTCTCGCTCGGCGTACACTCAAAGTGCCCAGCTGTCGTCAGAAACGCGCTGAAACCATAGGAGCGTGAATTACGAGTGAGACTATGAAGATATAGTACGTATTATACCGGGCGACTGCAGCTCGCGCCGCGACTCGTCCCGCAGCAGCAGATCGCTGTGTATGTGCAAGAGACTGCAGTACCGCGATCCTATAGCTATAGCTGCGTGCAGCCTCGCTCTCGCGCACTCGGGGCTTCTTTTCGACTCGAGCGAGAAGGAAAAAAAGAAGCGCAGCGCATTACGTAAGACGCGATTATCGCGTATAAAAGTGTCTAAACAACGCGTGAGCTGCATACGAGTATAGTGCGCCGGCCGGCTGAATCGTTGGACTGCACGTGCGAGTGTTGGTGCGCGCGAGCCAAGCTCTTGCTTAGGACTGATCCTCGTAGACTGCAAGTAGGCGCGTCGTTAAAGTGTCAATCAGATCGTGCGGTTGGAGCTGTACGGCCACTTGCTACAGGACTATGTACAAGCTCGTCGTACCTATAGCTATGCGCACATTATAATAGCCGAAATAAAGCCGGCCGGTAAACTACGCGGCAATTTGAATCGGATATAATTGTTGCCGCTCATTTTTCCGCGCAATTTTCTTTCCGAGCTCGTGCCGGAGAGCCTCGTAAATCGAGGCTGTTACGCCGTAGCTAGACCATATAGTAGTTCGCTGTAATGTCTATGGCTGAGACCGACATTTTATTCGGACCAAGTCTCCGCGTCTATGTGCGCATGACGCAGCTTATGTACGCGCAAGCTGGGGCTAGGATGGCTCTCGGAGCCAACCTCTGCACCTATCATTTATCAAGTAAGTATTCGCGGTATAAGTGGGGGAGACGCACACAGAGACGCAGGGCAGGCTGTACTGTCTCGGCGCGCCTGCGCTCGACAGAGCTTTCGAGTCAGTCACCCTCGACCATCGCGCGGCTGCTACACAACAACGTCTAAGGACGCTCGAGCCATGACGCGGGCATAAGTAGCCTGAACTTTATATGCGCCTTTGCTCTTTTACGCATGCCCGCGAAAGGGGCCGATTACCAGTCGTTCCGGCTTGACGCAAGCAACGCAACGCACATTATCATACCTATGCCACGCTTGGCCGTACGTGTGTATAGGCCGTCGACGACTCCGATTCTTCGAGCTCCCTTTCTCGCATCGCCGTCCCTTTCTCTTTCTTTTCTTTTGCTTGGCGTGCTCTCGAGCTGTGCCGCTGCAGTTTGTTCCAGCTCGACTCGTCGTTGGGGTCGTCGCGCTCGATATTCCCTCTTTTACGCGCGGACAATTTCAAAATTACCTAGCGCGCACATAGTCGCGCGATGATCGCACATCCTCTCGCCGTCCAGCTTGTACGAATATACACATGTAGCTATGCGCACACGGAATTAAGCTCGCTGCTCGGCTCTTCCGGTATATGCATATATATAGCGCCACGGAGGAAGAAAGTTCTCTCGCGTCCGCTGCTGCAGCTTAGCGCTACGAGATTACGTGTGCGCCGCTTTAAACCTGTCCGAAACGAGCCAACTCTCGACGTCGACGTCAATTGCCACGTGCGCAATTCAACGAAATCACAAGCGTTTTACTTTTGCTGCGCTGCTATAATGTAAAGCTCGAGCCTCCGAGCGAATCATCGTTTGATTAGTTCATTACGGCTGCCACCGGCGTTGGTGCCAGAGCTAGATTAGCCGCTCGCGCAGACTCTCGAGCTATATAGAGATCGTCGATGAAGCCAGTGCAGCCTAGGATGTGTTTGCACTCGAGCCAGAGAGAGAGAGAGAGAGAGAGAGAGACGAGAGCACTCGAGTCTCGCGTGGGAATAGGCTAGATTCCGCGTTAAATCGAAGGACGTCCGTGGCGGCCGCTAGCCAAGCGAGGCTCATTGCTCTCGTCGGCGGAGATCGAGTCTCGAACGCCCGCCGCCACCACCGTGGCCATATAGTAGTGCTAGGCACGTACGTACGTACATAGGATAGAGAGCTCCGAGTATTTAGCCATCACGCGTGCTCCCCTCAGCTGCGCTTCTTTTTTCCTTCTGCATTTTTATCTAATTACACGGAGGCGCGTAATGATTCGTGATGCACGACTCTTTTGCTGCTCTTGGTCTGATGTTACTGCTTGTGCTGCTGCTGCTCTCGCTGCACCTCTGCTGTATATAAAGCCGAGCCTCGGCTCCGCCATAAGAACTGAATTCAATTTTAATTCCCTCTCTCGCTCGATTATCTTCGTGTTTTGATCTTGTTTTTTTTTCTTTCCAGTTAAAAAGCCATTAAAGCTCGCGCGCGCGCGCGGAAAGAAAGAAGCCGATAGCGATCTATAAACTGCCGCGCACAGAGAGAGAGAGCAGCGTATCTGTACGCGGATGCAGAGCGACTCCAATACCGTAAAGTTCTCCACCGCATCCGATTCGCCGGCGATTTTTTCTCGACGTCCCGAGCATCCAGCAGCAGCAGCAGTCAGCTTTTCTCCTAGAGGATCATTCGCGAAAACAATTAGCGATTTCGATATCAAATTCGCGCGTGAGCGAGCCTGAGCCTTGCAGCTATATACGTTCGATGTTGTTGTTGTTGCTGTTGCTGTTGCGCATCGACCAAGAGACTACCTAAGCTATATAGGATGGAAGCTCGCGGACTGCGAGCCGCAGCAGCAGCAGCAGCCCCGAAGAAAGATAAATACGTGTTTCACAGTTAAATTCTATATCACGCTCTACGCGTACATCTGCGTGTATGGCGCGCGTTCGCCAAGGCAAAGCGAAGCTCGTCTCGACTCGGGCCCGTTCGAGGTACACCAATTAATCACTTCGAATCTCTCTCTCTCTCTCTCATTGCGGCGCGCGAGTCGAGTCCGAGCGATCCTCGTGTGTACGTATACAAACAGACTTACACGCATGCGGCTGCATCGAAGGAAAAGAGCAGCTCGCGTAGTAAACTCGCGCTACAGAACTATATAGTCACGGGCTCATTTCCTCAAAGATGTATACATACGCTCGCACAGCACATAGGTGGTTGGCGTGCTGGGCCGTGTGCGCGCAAGAAAAGCCAATCGATCATATAATATACTTACATATTTATAATAGCCGCGCTGCAGTTGCGTAGAGGTATAATACACGCACGGCAGCATCAGCGAGAGCGAGTTATCTCTCTTGTGCGCGTAAGCATTGTAACTCTCTGCGTTGCGATATCCAACGATAGCGGAGTCTGCAACGCGGGTTCGATGACCAGCGAGTATCATCATCATCATCATCATCACCATCATCATCATCTTATATAGTCGCGTATACTTCCGCTTTCGCGAGGATCACAGCAACGAAGGATAGAGAGAGAGAGAGAGAGAAGGAAGGTTGCACGCTGCACGCCGTCAGCTGTAATTCGTTTTTACAATCGTCCTGCGCCACAGCGCTCGCAAACTCACAAGCGCGCGAGTCTCTCTCTCTCCCTGAAAAGTCGCTCATTCTCTCGCGCGCGCGGGAGGTATTATAACAATACTTGGAAATATTAAAATTCCTCCGCGAGAGATATTAAATCGAAAATATGCTAAGGCTCACGACTATCATTATAAGTATCGGTAATTAAACTCGCCTGGCATTTCGACGTACATAGTATATATAGTATATATGCATCTATACGTCTATCTCGCAGCAGAGAGTCGAAGCAGGAGGGAAGTCGACTCGACGATCCCCGCAATCGGCAATGTTCGCGCGCACCGTATATATATATGTACATCCGCACGTTGCTGCTGCTGCTGCTGCCGAGAGAGGAAAAACGATCCGAGCATAAAATATACGTAATCGCGCGCGCCATATCGATGCAACAATGAATCAAATGCATGCATTGAGTGCATGCGCGCGAGCGGGTATAATGAAGCGCACCCGGCAGAGAGAAAGCATTTATTCGTCCATAAGCGAAGGTGCAAATATATTGGAAAATGTTTCATATACACGTATTGTGTGCAGCAGCAGCAGCACGAGGCGCATATCCTCGCCTCGATATTATTATACTTACGGCTGTTAAAGAGCAATAATCGTTTGATATGTTTTACAGGTAAATACCCAATAATCGCACATCCTGGGGGTTGGGAGGATCATCGACGGTCGAGGATATGAGTCGGGCGCGGGGTGGGCGAGGGGGCGCACACAGATATCCCTGGCATATCCCGAAGCGAAAAAGCATGGCTCGCTCTCTATGTATTGTTGGCCGCAGCTACCACAGTAGGTGTCTGTATAATGTGAATCAGCAGCAGCAGCAACTACGTGCGAATGAGCCCCGGTGCACATAAAGCCCATACACCGATTGTTCGCGTTTATATTACGTTGCGCGCCGATAAGTTTTTCGTCGATTAGCAGTCACGATCCGAGTCATGCCTCGCGAGTTTATGTATACACCTCGCGCGCAAATTCACCCACACCCATCCCACACTTATATATACACGTGTACATGCAGGTACAGGTACGCGACCGGCCGATGCAGCGAATATGTGAGAAATACACTCGCGGGAGGAAAGAATTTTCGTCCGCGCGCCTGAAAGTAAGTCTTATATTTCTGGGAGCACGACGAGCAGCTGCGCAAGAGGCGAGCGAGCTGGGCGAGAAGCTGCATCGGGCTACACGTAGCGATCATCTTTCTTTGATAAATCATCGGCCGTCAAGCCTCGACGCTTACGTATAGCGGCCGAAGGGTGAGGATAGTTTCTGCGGGAGCGCAAGATGAGAAGCGCGCTTGGAATCGGCAGCCTCGCCAGCAGCAGCAGCAGCAGCAGCAAAGGTCAATGAAAAACAGCTTTGGAGGGCATTACGGAGCAAGAGAGAGATAGAGATTCGCACTCGCAAGCTGCTTATTCGATGCTTATTCGAGATTTGATGGTATACGTAAGCGCGCGTCGTAAAGGGTGCAAAGCCATTAATAAATGTAGCTCGCTCGCATCTGCGTGGTACGCGTAGCCGGTAGCTTTTCTTGGACTACTTGATGCCGCTTATAGTTGCAGCAGCGAGCCACGGCCTATACCCTTTAACGACGCGTTGCTCTATCTCTCTGATTCTCGCGCCCTCTTGATGATGCTCGTAGCATCGGTGGCTGCAGCGCGTACTTACAGCATCGTATTACCATGCACACACACACACACACACACATAGAAATATGCAGCCTCCGCAGCAGCAGCAGCAGGAATGTCCCTGCGCGCGTATACAAAGAAACGCTTTTTGTCTCACGCGTACTTCTTCTTCTTCTTCTTCTTCTTCTCACCCGGCCACGGAGCTGCGCTTTATATATAATAATGTATGCTCGCGCGTACTCGCTGATCGTTCGGTCGGTCGCGCGTTTACACACACGTATAGGTGTAAGCTTGATTCTCGCTGCACGCGGCTACTGCACGCAGTTCTAGCTCTTCTTTCATTGAATTTCTCGGTAAGCGATTAGTCAAAGAATGCAGCTATTCGGTTGCTCGCACTGCTGCTGCTTTTCAGCTTCGCTCCGATCGTCAAGCTCCGCGTATACCTCGATATACCTGTAGCTGCCTGCGCACAAATCGTCTAGCTTATAAAGACCCTGAACTGCGTGTGCGTTTCGTGCGAGGATACAATAATCTTCGCGCCTCGACGTCCGTGTGTACGCGCGGCTGCAGCTCTATATGTTACGATCTTTTTTTACCCCAGATTTACTACCATCTCCGCTTCGACTAGAGCTGTTATATTACTGCAACCCCCTCCTACTGTGATTCTCTATTCCAGCTGCGAGTGTGCTTTGATCGCACGATTGGAAATTCTTTTCTATACTACGAGTAGTTATGTTGTTGCCGACAGTGCAGGATTAACCTCTACGATGGCTATAGGCATATTTATGCTGTTCTCGGAGACTTTTACTAAATGTTTCTTAAGTACCAATCTTGAAAAATGATAAATTTGTTTCTTTTTCTTTAATGGAATAGAGGATTTCTTCGGAAGTTATAAATAACTTTATTTTTTACAAAATTTACGTTAATCGAAGGTTTCATATTTGATCGTGAGCTTTTTGGTATTATCAACAGATGGACTATCGTAAATCCGCAAGTAAAAAACATTTTCCTAAGATATATGTATACAATTTTTATTCACTAAAGTATATTCATTAAAGTCCTAGGTTGCATACGCGATATACGTTTGAGAAATTATTCAAAATATAATTGAAAAATACTTACAAGACAAAAAAGGAAGCATAATGTCACTGTCATAACGTAAATTCGAGACTTTTTGATGAAAAAATTTTGAATTCGAGAAGGTCTTTGAGAAGTGCAGGAGGCCGTCCTATAATCCGACACCGATTGCCCGTATAAACAACACAATCTGCTCCGTATATATTACTTGATCGATCGAGGCTTGCGTTATTATCGACGCGCGATCCTTCCCGTACTAACTTTTCGCCTGGCTGCGTGCAGCTTTGTGTGTGTGTAACGGTTCGCAACGCGCAAATATCGTAAGTAACGATTTTCCCAACACGGCGGGAATCCGCCGCAATAAAACTGATTAACTCAACAATATCAATGTGCTTTATTTATATATAGGCTATAGGTGTATAGCGATGCCGCGCTGATACAAAACTCACCCAACGGGATAATTGTTATTTAATGGCGCGCTGACAAATTAGTAGCGCGATCCTCGCCACATGGAATCGCAGCTAACAATGCGATGTCGCGTTAATGACTTTTTTCAGGTTTAAAGCTTCGGCGCGGTAAAAGATTGGTGCACCATACGTTGGAATTCCTGCTGCTGCTGCTGCTGCTGCTGCTGCCGTTGGCAAGTTGCGCGCGCGGCACGTTTAAGCCGCACACGCGCAAATGCACATACTGGCCTATTTAACTTCTCCGATGTATTCATACAAAAGCCTCATTTTCTTTCGGGGTACACCGCGCGCGCGCGAGCGACTATATACCACTGGAGGGCTGAGATTTTTGTGTGCCAAAGTCACGATTTCACCTCGTGACCTCGAGCTCGAGCGCCCCAATGACCAACGTGTGTCGCTTCTGGCTTGGCATGCACAACTTAAGCCACTGCACACAGCTCGCATGCCATTACACACGTACATACATAGATATATATAATAGTTTATATATGTGTGTGTGTATATTCATACGGTTTTTGCAGGCCTCGACTCGCGCCTACCCAATGTAATCCGTGATGCGAAACTTTGGCATCGCGGGAGGATTTTCGCGTCATTGCCTCGCCAGTCCACAGGCCGCGCTGAACAATAGTATCGCGCGCGGGACCTTAGACCAAGTCTCCGTGACTTCTTGCTACTGCGCTCGCTCGCTATAACTCGCTCTTCTGCCCCTTTTTTATCGCTTCCACCGGTAAGCATTACGATCCGAATCGCACATCCCATTATGTGGACGAGAGAAGAAGGGGAGAAGGGGGAGGAGGGGAGGGGGCAGAAGGAGGGGGAGTGCTACACATTCTTATGGCATACAATTTTATGCAAGGCACAAAAAAGCCAACGATAATACGCGCGGCTAGCTCGCTCGCATTGCTTCACAGCTGCATTTGAATAGTTCCTCTTTGCGTCCCGTGAACATTACGATTTTTTCAAGTAGAAAAACTCGAGCTAATTCGGAATAACTCAATAGATTATATTCGGCCAACGGAGCATCGAGGAATAAGAAACAAAAGAAAGATGACCCATCTGCCCAATTTAAAGCTTATAGAGGAAACACCTGCATTACGCTAATTTATTTCAAAAATAATTTTCATTAATTCATAAACCCATCGTCAACTTCAAACCTTAGTATGAAACTCACCTGCAGACTTTGTTTACCTTCGCAAGGCTAATCGATATACCTATACAAGATGGTATAGCCGACGACACACCAAACGAAAGGAAGACAAAAAAGCCACATGAGAAGTAGAAAGAAGAATAAAAATGCAAAGAAGCATAATGTTGATGAATTCATTAAAAAATAAAAACTTGCGAAGAAAGAAGAAACAGTTATTCTTATCCTATTAGTGAAATGCCGCATACTTTGACTTTTAGATATACAATTATTATCAAATGTGTCATTTTCAACCCACATGTTTCCAAGTTACAAGACAGAAGCACAATTGTTGGGGACAATCCAATGGACTTCCAAAGTCACTTTTATTTAAAATTTTTTTAATATCAAGTTGAAAGATTTCGGATTCAGATATAAGTACTACGATATCAATCATATATACAATTATTTTGACTTTGCTACTTGCAGATTTACAAATACGGCTATGCTTGCCATCTAGTGGTAAAGGCTTAAATTAAAAAAAAATTATATTATCATTTTCAGGACATTTAAAGCGCGCATCATATTTATAACTTGATTAAATCACGTCAATCAATGTGCAGTAATCATTTGATTTCAGTTTGGTTTGTCTGATGTACGTGCTTACATGGTTTGAATCGATTTTTGATCAATTCGCGAAATAGATAAATTTTATCGTTTGCTCTGAAAAAATTTCTTCGCACGGAAAAGAGCAGCAACAGCAGCAGTAGGTCTCACCCAGAGAGATGGTCACGGAGCGTAAGTGAGAAAAGGCGAGGAGAGAGTTTTGTCACCTTGACGCGTTCGCGCAACGGAATATCACAGCTAGTTGAACGCTTTAATCGCTCCGGGTATCTTCTTGGTGCTCGCGCCTCGCCGCTGAGTGCCGGCTGTCGCTTCGTATATATACTAAGCGCGCACAACAACATGCAGTCGCTGCTCCGCAGTTAATTCTGCGCGAAAAAAAGGAGTAAAAAAAAAAGAAGAAGAAAAAAAGAAAGGAAGCAGGAATGCACGAATGGATAATGACACCAGTGCGCTCGGTGTATCGTACATGCGCAGAGCTCCGAGCTCGGTAGAAAGAAAGAACGAGGGAGAAAGAGAGAGAGAGAGAGACAAGTCATAACTACGAAGCGAGCAAGCACATGTGCATGTCTACATATTAATTGAGCGGTTGGAGTTAGAGCGAGTGAAAAAGACAACGGCAATATCGACAGATTGATGATGATGTAGTCGTACATGTGCGCGCGCGCGCGAGTAAGAGAGAAAGAGAGAGGCTCGTCGCGCATTAATTGATGTGATGAGCATTGGCAGGATATGGCAGGATGTGCTCGCGCGGCCATTCGCTTCTCTCTCTCTCTCTTTTAATTAGATACCTAAATTTCAGTGCGGGAGTCGAGGATATCGGCAGCGGCTGCAGCAGCAGATCGTACTTATTATACAAGCGAACGGAGCGCATGCACAAAGCAAAACACTTACACATTCAGCCGATACACGGAGCCGACGACGAGCTAGGATCGAGAGACGCCAAGAAGAAACTTGTAGAAACTCGTGCAGCGCGCGGACACGGAAAGAATACCATTGGCAATACTGCTGCAGGTACGCAGCGCTGCAAATATGTTGCAGCGGCCCGAGCTATTTATGAATAACATGGCAAGGAGCACATGCACCGGCGCAGGGCCTTAATATTATCTCATCTGCATGTTTATGTGTTCGCGAGGTATAGATCTGTGCACTGCTCAGCAGCGTGTGTACTGTGAGAGAGAGAAGAGGCCGAGCTGGTCAAGGTCATTCGTATGCCAAGTATCAGCAGCAGCAGCAGCTCTATCACATAGGCGAACGTACTTTGAGCCGCGCGCAAGATTTTATCGGAACGTGCGAACCAAAGTAAGCCATATACATATTCGCGCGCAGCTCGCGAGTCGTGCCTCGGCGGGCAATAATAATTTTTGACAAATGTATTAAAATTAATGGAGCCGCTCGTCGTCGCGCGCGCAGCTCGGTCCGAGAGAGTCGCGATAACGGTACCCCGACGCCGCGCGCGTTAAGTAGAAAAAGTCGAAAAGAAGTAAGGCCATAATACATTGCACAGGAGAGGCGCAGATAATTACACTTGGTAATTACGTTACGACGACGAGCTGTTGCGTATACGAGGCTGCTGCTGCTACGTAGCCGTTCATACACAATTCGAGTATACGCACATAATGCCTATACGCAGCTGATTGTCGAGCACTGTATAAGCAGCATAAGCAGCCAGAAGCTATATTATGCATGTAGAGTAGCGCCTCCATAGTAGTAGTAGTAGTAGTAGCAGCTCGCGGAATATTTTTAACAATAATTGGCAGTGCAGCGCGCGAGAAAGAAAAAGCTGACTGAGAGAGCGGCGCTGCGTATACATAACACATATAAAATAACGTTCGCGAACACGAGCTCGAGCTTGCGGTTTTTTATGCATCGTACGTGTGCCGATTACAAAGTGGATCATACGCAGAGAAAATGCTTTCGTCGCCTCGTCCTATAACACGTAGATCGGTAAACACGATCGCATATTTTCCTAATATAGTTGTACAGGCGCCTCTCGATGCTTGTCTCGCTCGAAGCTCTATCTCTCCTCCTGCGCGAGCGGACATAATTGTGTTTATGATAAACTAAACGCGCTGCTGTTATGTACGAGTAAGCTCTTTCTCTCTCTCGGTGTTGGTGTATACCGACGTACTGTGTGTGTAAGTTTACAAAAGGTAATATCGAGAGATTCTCGTTGCGCGCACGGCGAGAGCTCCGAGTCCCGCGCGCAGACATTATTATCGGAGATCAATATGCAATCAAGATCGGGGCATTATTTGTTATATAGTTATATACATGGCGCGGGGCACAAAGCGAACGTATATAGCGTCTAGCGCGCAGCACAGCGACTTTAATTGAGCTTGACAGGCTAAGTGATCGAGCGAGTTCCTATTTTGATAAATTAATCTACTCGCGCGCGCGCCGCACACTCGCGAGATCGGCTTAAAATCGCTTATTACAAAGCACAATGCTCTCGAATGAAGATGCTCGGCTCGCATCGCGCAGGCGAATGTGGATCGATTTATCTTCGAATTGAAATAAGCCTCGAGTGTGTGTGTGTGTGTGTGTGTGTGTGTGTGCGTGTAAGTGTACTCGCGGCCCCTTCGCGGGTATCGTACCTGCGGCGCGCGCGAGCATATTATATATTTATTATGTGCAATCGCACAAACATAAACGGCGACGCATGTTACAAAGGTCGTCCGCGGGGGTATTATATGCATAAATACGAACTGGTGTATGAGAACACGAGAGCAACAATCGCGTACACCGGATGAATAAGCTTTTCTAAGGGCGCACAGGCATGGATGGCGCGCAAGGATCCTGGCCTTTTCCTTTCTACCGATGATGATGATGATGATTCCAAGCTCGGTAATCAAGTGCAGCGCGAGAGAGAAGGACAATAAGAGAAAGTGTGTGTACTGTGTGTGTGTGTGTGTGTGAGCATGTCTAGGGCTTTGTAGCGAGCTTGTACATCTGCATTCATTGATGTAGCCCGTATCCTTTGGATTGGCACAAGATAGCCCCGGAGATGTAGCTCTCTTATATATGTGTGGCGCAGGATGAGGTCGTGGTAAGCAGCAGCGGCAGCCTAGCTTATATTATTGCAAGCATGCAGGGCGTCGAAACAAACGATTGTAGCGATCTGCACAGCCAATGCTCTTGGTCGTTGAAAACACGCTAAACATTCAGTCAGCGATCACAAGTATCTTACGCGACGAGCTAATGTAGCTTTTGTACAGACGCACACATTTATTAAGTAGTGGCAGCCGAGGGGCCTTTATGTCGGACGAGGCTGACTTTATATTATGTCCGACGATCTCGTCGCGGCCCTAGACCATATGCAAGTTGCGAGGCACACTCGCGAATGCGCCTAACGCAGCACTGCGAGCACGAGCAATGACTGTCGCGTTTCAGATCCACTGCGCGCGTCCTATCCGTCCTTTTGTTTCTGTTTTCATAACTCTTGCTTTTCATATAATGCGCACACACATGCGCCTCGCTCGTGCAGACGCCGCCGTCGTCGTGGACAGCTGCATATACGCGAGGATTGCACTGCGAGGAGAGCTCTCGAGTCTCCGCGACGACGACCGCATACGTCGCGCAATTATATGCGCGCAGTCATGAGCGTACATTATATACAACAACGCCGTGGCGCGATGATACATTATTGCGCAGAGAGTTAAGAGGGAGAGAGAGAAAAGAGCTTAGGATCGCGCCAAATGCCATACCTTCGTGTATTATGTGTGTGTAGCTTATCAAGAGGATTGTCTCGCTCCGTGTGGCGCGATGTAGCCGTACACATAGCACATGCACACACACGCTGCCTAATTCTCCTCTGGGAAACATCAAATTAAAATAAAGCGAGCCTGCGAGCTGCACCGCGCGCGTGAGTTGTCTTGCTCGACGCTCTTGGCGCGCGCGCGCGGGGGTAGTACACTACACAGCACCACGAGCACATGAGCAATGGTGCGCGCGGGAAAAGAGAAGAAAATTAAATGTTTGCATATATTTAACGCCTGAACTCGAAGAGATCGTAGAGAGAGCCAGCCAGCGAGGCAAGAAGTGAGCAAAAAAACGTTTCGACGGCTAGGATAGGGTGTATGGTCGGCGCTGCATCAGCAGCATCAGCAGCAGCAGCTCTCCTCGCGGCTAGTATACTATAAATAAGCTCTCATCTTACCTGAGTCTGGGTGAACAAGCTATGCGCAGCTCTCCTCTCTCTCTCTCTCCTCTGTATAAAATATGAGAAAGAGAAAAAGGCCCACGCGTTTAGCGCGCTATATATACGTATGCACGAGTGCATTCGCGATACGCGATATGTGCGAGCTGCCACGATATGTTCTCGCAGTTCTTCTATCACACATGTTTGTATAATCTGTGTGTGTATGTGTGTGTGAGCCGAGCCCCGTGGCGGCGGGAGAGGAAACGCGCCTCTTTATATGTATATACGACAAATGAAAAACGCGTACTTGAATAAAAGCTTGACGCGTTGTGTTCCTTGACTCGACCTGCAGCGTATATACATACGAAGACGACGACCCGGGCCCCCGACGACTGCGTTTCACCGATCGCAAGGCCCAACCAAGTCCATACTTTGGCCGTGATCTGTCGACGCTATTTCATACATAGCAGTGCTCCGAGAGTCCGAAGCTGCAATCAAAGATCCGAGCTTTCGTGCGATATATCGAGCGTGAGCGGCAGCGCCTCCACGGCTACTGCAGCATCGATACATAATAATGATATAGGCCCTTTTATGTGCGTGTACCTATTAATTAACACTACGATCTGACACTAGCTGCACGGATCCTCCTCGGCAATGCTACCATATACCTTGCGCAACTTTGCCGGCTGTACCTTATATATACATGCGCCGAACGAAACTGATATGCTCCATACGTATACGTATATTGTGCATGCATGCAGAGTTGAGTAGTCCTAGCTGACTCTAGAAAACATTCACAAGACAGAGAGAGAGAGAGAGAGAGAGAGAGAGGAGAGAGCGGCCTTGATTAATTCAATTCTGCGAAACGCTTCACGTGAGCACATCAGCTTGCGATGCTCTCTCGGTAACTTGCTATTCTCTCTCTCTCTCTTGGGATTTTAGCGGTTTGTTAGGAACAAAGAGAAATGGTATAGCTTCTGCGTAATTGGTGCTTGCACGAGGCTCTCGACTTGGGAATACCTGCAGCAGTAGCAGCAACGATCCGGGCCTCCGTATACCTGCCTACATATACTCCATACATGTGCAATGTGCTTTTTGCATGCAATAACAATGTATGCTTTATATTCAGATCGATGTCATGCTAATGGGACACGCGTAAAACTTTTATTCACCGACAATCTGTCGTTATTATACAGATTTCCCAACATTTCCTATTCCAGCCGCTCTCGTCCCATCTGCGCTATTTCTCTTGCTCTTCTTCTCCTCCTCTCCTCTACTTCTTCTTCTTCGTCTTCTTCTACTTCTTCTCCTTCATCATCGCATCGTTCCTTGCAGTGCGCATTACCATCTCTCTCCTTCTCTCTTTTGATGAGTGTAGCTTCCTTTGATAATCGAAGGCCCGTAACCCCGTGCCACTGCGCGACGCGCGCGCGCAACCATTCAGGAAGATGTTATGTGTATATGTATTGCCGGCTACCGTCCGTCCGCGCGCCCAACTGCGCTCTCAAAACGTACCAAAGAGGAAATTGAAAATTTTTAACTACCCGCAACGAGCAAGACGACGACTACGACTACGAGTACGACGACAACGTACAATATAGCAGCTACCGATCTACAAGAGCTCTGACGCGCACTACTAAAATATGAGCGTGCGCCGGCAGATCATATAATGCGCCCCGGTGCATGCTTGATGGCTTCGCGGAAAAGTCCCTGCGCTTAATCGTCGCTGTAAAATTCCGCCACGTACAGAGCGGCAGCGGCGCGCGAGGCAAATGAGTTATTTCAGCGATGATCGCACTTATACGAGTGTGCGGGGCAAGTTTTCGAAACGATTCGAGGCCGACTATATGTGTATCGACCGCTGCGACCGAATATATGGAACTTCGACGAATGCCCGAGTGCAGCAGCAGCTGAGCGGCAATTATTTTGCGTTTGTGCGCGCACTACACGGTAAAGTCGAGGCGACTCCCATAGTGACACCGTCGCTCCGAGTTTTGAGCTACATGCTTGCACCGGCGTGACAGCGTAGAGCGTGCCAAGAAAAGGCCGAGTAACGTTAACGCCGCGGCGAAGAAAAACGGAAGAAGACCCGTCTCCGTCTCTCGTTCTCTCTTAGCTGGCAAATTGTGCGACGAGGAATCGCAATTGAATCTCTCAGCCATCGGCGCTTATTGTGTATAATTGCCCAATACAATTCCCGCGAATAATGTTATAAACAGTTGCCGCAGTTTATCAACAATTTGTATAAAGTTTAATTTAAGAATGCGTGGCTAAGTTTTGGCCAACGAAAAAGTTTTTCAAGCATAAATGGTCAATTATAAGTTATAACTGTACATACACTAACGTGACATCACCTAACTTATTCTAAAAATATGCTTCGACTTATACTTTTATTTATATTTTTCCACTTGCAGATTTACAGTTAAAAGTATTCGCCATCTAGTGGTGAAGGCTGAAAGTAATATTGTCGCATGTAGAGTGGTTGAAAATTGATCTAAATTTTGTAAACAGTTAAATTGTCATTGCAGGTCATTTAAAATGTTCTTGATATTTGTAACATATAATTGTAACATTATATATCCTCAAAAACAAACTAATCAATGGTGAGGTAATTCAAAGTGTTTTGAATGGACATTTTTTCATCATTAGGCCACAATATCAAGCTTCTCTACCAGACTGCATGCGAAACGCTTTACAGTTGTCAAATTTGAAAAGCTCACTGTATGCTTTAACAGGCGTTGAGAGTTTATTGTTGACTTTTTTACAGTATATCATACAACAAGGCGTGTCTTGAAAGGATTATACTCACAGTTTTAGACACATACACATTGAGCATCGTGTACTTGAAAAGATCATTCATCAAATCGACCTGACGTGAATGAGAAGCTTTTTGGTATCGGTCGCCGCAGACTTTGTATCGTCACATGCCGAGCAGAATGTCATTGCCACAGTTTTTTTTTTCTTCTTTTTTTTCTTTATTCTGCATGTCTACTCTAATATTCACAAATGAGGCACGACTTTTTACCATGTCAGATCGGCGATCGTCGCTTATATACAAGGTATATACAGCGGAACATACGGTATTCGTACGTGGTTTTGCACACGATAAAGCATGATGCATGTGATATAGCCTGCGATGCGATGTTTGTTGTTCCTCATGCTCGAGCGCATGACCAATACGCTCCGATGCAACAACAAAAAAGGCATCGCGCGCGCGGGTACCTATAGCCGAGCAAAAAAAGGGCCTATACGCTCACGCGAGATTTACCGTTTTTGAGATATATATAGAATGAGGGAAAGACATGTCTCTCTCTCACCTACAGATATAATTTTGTACAAGCCTATGATGGAACCTTATAATATGTATAGATGCAGAATGTACCGCTGCCGCGTTGTGTGTATCAGGTGCAACTATTATCACCAGTATTGCACTTCTATTCTGCTATTATGCGCGGAAGAGAGAGAGAGAGAAAAAAAGCTCGAGAATGGACCGAACTAGCGATGAGCCTACCGCGTGCTTCTTACGCTAATGAGCTTTTTTCAAGCGGACAAACGAGTTTCCCTCCTCTCTCTCTCTCTCCCTCCCTCTCTTACTCTCGTAAAAATTTCATTGGTCTGCCGCGAGAAGACTGAAAAATGACGCCGAGGATATATTTTTATTTAAAACGTTTCTTACTATAATCATTTAGGTGCGCAACGAGACGGATAAATTCTTTGAAAATAAAACGAAATTTCAAACGAGTGGTGCTACATAACGCGCGCGGCGGTCACGAGATAAAAAACGAATGCTCTCTCGCGCTAGGCGTATTACAATAAATTCGCTGTATATATTATACTTTATAAGCTGGCCAGGAATGAATAATAATGACAGCATAGGCCAAGACAAAGGCTTGAATCTCTCTCTAATACACAAGACACGATCATAAGGTGCAGAATATGTGTACGTAGTGGCTATGGCTATCCTAGAGAGTACTTATATACGTATATGTTGCTCAAGAAAAGTGTGTTTGTGGTGGAAAAATGAAAAGTCGAATTGCCGCCACCGACGTGGCTGGGCTGTGCGCGCGCGACAAACAAAGGGGCGCATCATCATACCCATGAGCTCCAGAGAGAAAGAGACGAGAGAGAGAAGAAGAGGAGTCGGCTGGGCTGCACCGGCGCGCGGAGTCGCGCCGCTGCAACAATAGGGAAGAACATAAGAGAGCAAGAGCAGCACACGAGAGAATGAGAGCGCGCGAGTTTCAATTCAATTACGCCGAAATAATAAGCTATATAGCTGTTGCTGCTGCTGCTGCCCTCCTAGACTCTAATGACGCCGCGCGCGGCTCACTCGCTCCAGTCTCGATCATTAGAGCCACGTTGCAAGTATAGCAGAGGCTGTATATGCTGTAGCCTGCGCGATACATATACACACACATATTTATAAATAATGTACCTTGGCTCTAAGTATTCTATGTGTATTATATCTATGTGTGTTGTCACAAGGGGAGAAAAAGAGAGAAGGAGAGAGAGAGAGAAGAGGAGAAAGAGTATTATGAAGCTGGGACACATGCTTTCCGCACGACTGAAAGTGCAGCCGAGGAAAGCGATCTGGAGTGAAATGATCCAAGTGCACTTGCTTGCCTATAGATATTGCAGCAGCACACGTACACGTAGCTTATAAGCTCGGGCTCTGTCTCTCTCTCTCTCTCTCTCTCTCTTTCTTTCTCTCGGCAGAAGTTATAAGCGCGCGGAGACAGTGCAGCCGACTGCTGCTGCTGCTGCACCTCTTGTGCAGCCTCCGACCTTGACCGTGGCCGCGCGCAACAACTACGTAATAATCGCGCGCGCGCGCGCCCGAGTATATGCTGCAGCACGGAGAAAGAAAGAGAGAGAGAGAGAGCCCGAGCGAGTGTGCGTAATACATAGTGTGAGCGACCTCCCATCATGAGCGCGGCGCATAGAGAGAAAGAGGGAGTACTTTTACTTGCTCATTATGCACGCGTTGCGTATATGCTCGTTGCGTATACGCATAAACAGAATTTTACTTCGCGTAAAACACATAAGCGTAATTTCATTTGGAACGAGCCGAAGATTCCGGATTAATTTCCCCCTCGAGCCCTTCGCCGCGCGCTCTATTAATCTTCGGATAATTAAAATAATCACTGTGAGTAATTGCTATGATAAACAATAATTTATATTTCACACACCGGGTGGTTGGAAATAACACCTATGATATATTAAACTACGTCGTTTCGAGGATTCGAAACGATATTATAGTTTCGCGAGATTTATAGATGCTACAGTAATTATTTTGCATGTAGAGCCTAGAAATGATATCCTTGCAGCTGCATCTAATGAAACTAGTTTTCAAATCCTTGTGTCAATATGAATCATTTTCAATGATTTATTTTTACGTTGCCTGTTGTAAATTTGTTTTTTAATTTGAAATAAATATTGTGAACAAAGCACATCAAATAGGCATTGAAAAATTGTGTGACCTGTAGTATATGGAATAGAATTGAAATTAGAATGTAAATCCAAGCGTAAAAAGAGAAGAAGAAACTTTTGAGGGCTCATTCTCGGCTTGTTGCAATGCACACCTCTGAATCCGCAGTATTATACTTATCGCACGATTTCGAAGGAGGTGACGACGACGACGACGACAAAGGCATCGGAGAGCAGAGTTGCAGCAGCTGCAGCAACAGTAGCAGTGACAAAGAGCAGAAAACATTTTCGCGGCCGCATCAGCATACAAATGCTCCGATGCGCACGCCGAGATATAAACGTACCTATATGTAAGAGCGCAGGAATGAAGCTGTTAGACTCTTTCTTTCTTTCTTTCTTTCTCTGGGTCGTAAGTCGCGCGGCGCCCACCGCGGAACGTTCGACAGGAAATCGGTGTCATCGACTAAATCCCAACGAAATTGGGACAAAAAATCCATCCGAGTGCAAAGGGCACACATATAACAGCTCGAATATAATTCGCCGAGCGATCGCACTGCATGCCCTCTGTATGTGTGTTTGTGTGTTGTGCGCTGCAGCTCAAAGCGCACGATCGTCGCGGCAAGAATCTCTCTGAACGAAGAGACTAGAGAGAGAGAGAGCGAGACTCGGTTACGCGATCGGCAACGATGATACGCTATTCAACTGTGGACTATATTACACGTACGCCTCGTGTCCAAAGCAATGCAAGCTCATATATGTGACAGCAGCAGCAGCATGAGCATGAGCAGCGGCGGCGTTGGCGGCGGCATCAGCAGCAGCAGCAGCCGTAGCTGTAAATTAACCGCGACCGCCGCCACGACCAGAGGAGTACCCACCACCAGTTTAGCCGTTATAGCATACTTGATGCATTCAATGTACGTACACATAATATGCATGAATTGCAGGCAGCTAGAGCTATAGCTATATACATAAGCGCGAGTCGAGCTATAAAAAAAAAAAGGAACAGAAAAGGCGAGCAGCAGCAGCAGTCCTCGCGCTATATGGTATATAATAATATAAAGCGCCCGCGGATCATTTTCGCTTGATGTAGCCTTTAGAGTGGCAGCATCAGTCAAGTCTTACTCTATACATGCGCGCAGTTGCTCCACTTTTTTCCCTACAACATTCATCTCTTTCTCTCTCTCTCTCTCCCCCTTTCTGCATCACTCGCGCGTCATTATATCATTATATTCGCATATAAATGTATGTGTGTTGTGTGGGTACGTGTATTTATACGATACGTTTAATGCAAGAGCGAGGGAAGGAACGAGCCGAAGCTCGCGCTTGTGGCCCGCTCTCGTGTTCGCGCGCGTGTGATCTGGACTTGTTCTAATTCGTCTCGAGAGGAGTGGATCTCTGCTGTTCTGCTCTGCTCTGACTCTCTTTCTCGCGCTCTCTCGCTCTGTGGTTAGTGTCCCGTTTGATTGGTCACCCAAGGAGAAGATAGAATGAAAGAGGAGAGAGACTGTGTACTACGAATAAGTTTATACGACGCGCAGCTCGACTCTTTCTTTGGAGCTCTGCAGTCCTACAGCTCCTGGCTGATGCCGCCGCCGCCACCGCCGCTGATGCACGTAATCGCGTTCGGGCGACAAAGGGACAATACACCCGCTACATAGTCTCGGCGCAGTGACAATGTCGCCAGCACGCGAGAACTACACGCGGCCCAACCAAGACGAGGACGACGACGACGACGACTACGACGAATACGACTTTAGTCGCGCTCGGCTCTCGAGCCTCACGATGCATAGACTTTGTAATACGTCATGCATAAGGCGACGTGACTTCACCACGGTATGCCCTTTAACTCGAGAAACACATATGGGGAATGAGAGAAAAAGATAGAGGGAAAGAGATGCTCACACACACACATGTATGTATTTGTCGCGCGCGCGCTTAATGCAACGTCCCCTCCTCGACTTCTTGTATGGTACCGAGACATGCATATAGTAGGTCCATACGAACATGATCGCTCCTCGGCAGCTCTGTTTATGTTGTATCAACTTGAAATATACTTTTGCGGCTACCTTTAAACATTGTATAATTCCAATCTGTAGATTCCAAAGGATCTCTCGCAAATAAATTGCAGCTCTATTAAATGCGTGCTCTATTAGAAAATATTACTGAATGTCGCGATTTTTTCTAAGATCCTTATTGGTTTAGTACCAACAAATTCAATGCATTTAGTAACAATTATAACTGAATTTTCAATATTAATATTTTCTTATCAATTGATTGTACGAATCAACTTTAAATCATCGATCGCCACCATTCTCGTACTAGCATTGTAAATTATACATCTCACTTTTACATTTCTCTCATATTCAAAACTCGTAAACTGTATTTTTTCACGAACATGTCAAATCTTTGCTAAATAGATTCGTGAATTACAAAATTTATAAAAATATTACTATTAGTAATTTTTTCAGATGTTCTTATGCAACAATAAATTCTTTTATATTTCCACAAAATTTGTATATTGAATTTTATTGAAACTAATAGTAAAGTTAAAAAAAAATTTCCAAGACTCGATCTTAATAATATTTTTAACTATTGAATTTTTTTACTTATCATGTCTTAAACTAATCGGTTTTTTCTTTTTACTTATAAGCAACAAACTATAATACGATAGCGTGAAAGTAAAAAAATTTGAAAGGAAGAGGAATTAAGCCTGATTCCTCGATAAATACAGTACTTTATGCATCAAATAACTTTGTAATTTCGAATCTGAATGTTCATCTGTCTATCATAATTACTCATCTCATAAAACTGCTATGATATGTAATAACGTGTAATATTTTTCATTAAAGAGCAATGAGTAAAACATATCTTTGATGTTATGGATAATTTCTCTACATAAATTCAATTTTATGAATGTGATGTGTGATATGATGTAACTAATATCTTTTGATTTCTTATTTTTTTTTAAACAAGATTTATAACTTCATAGAAATTATTAAAAATTTGCTTTTATAATTTACTTGAATTAAAGTAATCAAATATTCAATAAATGCATCTTTTATTCTGTTAACAATTAATTTTGAACGATTTTTATCTACGGCTGTGTCCACAAGTAGGTAATTTAAAATGCTATGTATGCAATTTAGCTATAAAGTTTACTTTCTGTAAAAATTTGATGCTTCTCACGCAATGCGGTGCGATAAAAATCTCTCACCGAGCATTTGTGTTCCAGCAAAGTAGTTTGAAGCAATAATTATTAATTTTACGATTGCCGAGATAAAATCTGATTTCCTCCCTTAAACAAGTGGCCGAGGGTGTTTGGCAATTTGGAGCCTCTTGCGCAGAGAATATCGCAAGAGAGGCCGTTGCATTCGAGGAGATAGTTTAGGAGGAAATCATTATTTCTTTCATAAGGAACACGCAGTGCGCGATTTTCAAGGTGTAGCGAGTCAGCGAGTGTGAAGGTGTCGCAAGAGCGCGGATGAGCCTTAACAGCCTAGCGCGTAAGCGCTTAGATTTCTATTTCTGGGTGGTTTTCTAATATATCAAGCGGCCGCGCAAAACTCGTGTTTCGTCGGATATTACTAATAGGTCATTTTGCTTTTTTTTTTATATGCTACCCGTTCGGAACGGTCGATGCAGAAATACGTGTGTATAATAAATCATTTTTAGTAACATTTATAAGCAGGATAGAAAGTTACAGCTATGAATGAAGGATTGCTAATGAGACTCACGATTTGATGACGTGATTCTTTCTTCCGGTATCCATGGCGAACGAGCTTGCTGCAACTGCTGCCGATTTTTCACAAATTTTCTGAATGTTGAACAATTCACACTAGGCACGATCGTTTTAAAAAAAATCTGTCAACAAGATGAAAAGCACCAAAATAATTAAGCACTGTCCGTCAATCGACGTGGAAGTCAACGATATCCTCCTTTTAACACTTGTCAAAATTTTCAACCCTCGAACGTACGATGTAACATCAATAATCCACTGAACGGTGAAAAAAAAAATTTTTTTCGATGCAAAAAATTCGACCGAAAAATCGGTTAACCGGAAAGGCAGTATGTACGGAAGTGTTTGATGCGAATTAAAAAAGTAGTACTGAATAATCGGCACAATAGAGTCGACCGGGTCCACACACTCTGGCAAATTGTTATAGGGGTGCTGCAGCGAGCCAGCAGCAGCCAGCCAGTTACTGTACTAGCTGATGACGATCGTTTGGTTTGCCAGGCAGGACTGCGCCCGAGCCGTAGGAGAGCGTCGACTTCAAGAGTAACTCTTGGATAAAGAGCGAGAGAGAGAGAGAGAAAACTCGCGCGCGCGACGTACTTTGTACTACTACTACTACTAGTGCTACTACTTCTCTACCACGAGAGAGCGCCTTTTCCATCTCTTTTCCACTCTCTGGGCCTCGTTGGGCTCCTCTCTCTCTCTCTCTCGCTCTTTCTCTCGTCGCAGGACTATCTTTTCCCGCGAGTCCGCGCGCCAGTCTGCAGGGGGAGAACAGTAGAGCGGGAAAAGATAGTCAGTAGAGAGAGAGAAAGAGAGGATAGAGGGAATGGCTAGGACGAGCGCTGCCTCAGTGCTGTGCAAGGATCAGCCGAGCGCAGAACTGAGAGAAAGAGATAGAGAGAGAGGCAAATACAGCGAGGGAGAGAGAGAGAGAGAGAAAGATATGCTCTGTGATGCAGAGCTGTGCGTGCGATGTTTCGCATCGTCGCGTTAGCTGTGAATGACATGTTCCGCGACGACGTTCAACACCGTATGTGTGGCGCGCTTGTTTGCACAGTTAACTTACGCCCGAATTGCAGTTTGGCAACTTGAATGTTAATCGAATCAAAAATATTTTTATGTTCACTATCGATATGTATTTTTGAGTAATTAACGATCGTGACATAGTCTATCGCAATACCGTACATTATCAAAAGCTATTTTAGTATCTATAGTGATTCGCTAATCTTAGCTTTGTTCTTCATATCTCTTTTATTAAGTTTATGTACCGTAAGATTATTCATTAATGCTCTCGTGGTATGCAACATATCTCTGAAATTTATTAGCAAATAGATGAAAAAATTTGATATAATTCAGTAAGAATCGGCGAGATTTGCGCAATATCAGCGGGGAGGGCTAGTGCGATTATGGAATAGAAAATGTTACAATAAATGCATAATAATATTTGTCCGACTTTCATGTGGAACATCTTAAACGTAACTGTACGTACTACACACACTGCACGTGCTGTACGTATTATGTAAGAGCGACAATGAGGGAATTAGCTCGCTGCCAAGATTGCCTATCTTTAAAGTCGAATATCTAACCGAAAGCATCGTATACACACACACACACACACACGTGCCGAGCGGCACTTGAGCGTGCTATACGCGTTCGTAAAAATATACGCGAGGGTATATATAAAGCCGTACCATATATCGTGGCCGCACGATACATATAATATGCCTCAAAGGTTGTGGCACTCTTGCGCGGATGTACGTCGAGAGCCAAGTCATATCAATTCCAATCAATATTATGTGAAACAAAATACGACTCGCACGCGTTGACTGGAACATCGAGGCCTGCAGTGCGCAGTTTCATGCATAATACCCACGTTTGCACGCAAAGAGTATGTAATATTCGCTCTCTCTCTCTCTCTAACTCGCGGCTGCCAGTTTAGTGTAAATTAAGAGGAATCAATTTGGGCCGCGTAAAGGGATACTCGAATTGATGCATATGAGCTCCATCTCGCTGGCGCTTGCAAGCTTAGCCACAGTCGTGCATTAAGATCTTTTTAGATTACGCCGCGCGCAGCTATTACTAGGCAAAAATACGGCAAAATACGAATTATATACTCGCGATCTTAGGCGCTCGCTATCCCTCACCATCGTCGTCGTCGTCTCCCTCTCGGATCCCAAGAATATCCAGAAAATCAAACATCCGTTATCTTGATAATGGGCGCGAGCGCGTGCGGCGGCGGCGGCGCAAGTTATATTGTATATATACACTACGAGTGTACAAGCAAAAGCGCTCCGAGTCTTTTCTCTATAGGCGCATATCGACCTGCGCCTCTGGCTGTATTATACTATATATTACGTACATATAAAACTCGCCGATGCTCGAGAAATGACCAAGTTTGACGCTCTAGTGAAACTTACCGTCAGTTGCGGCTCTTCACGACCTTCGATGTAACGATTTTTTACATCTTTCCATTGTTCGATCTGGACTACAACCAATGGCCTTTTTTAATGAAAAAATAAAAAACAACAGTAAGCAGCTTACTTTTAAGAGATGCAAATTATTTTTAACTCGAAACTTGAATTTTAATTCAAATTGAGAAATAATTTTTTCAAGATTAAATAGAAACACTGTTAAAAATATTCCCATTAAAATCAATGTTCAAAAGGAAGTAATTTTTTTCTCGACCTAGATGCTTTCAATTTTACGGAAAATCATTAAAATTAGTACGGTATGAATAGAATGCGAAATGAATTCAAGACATACCGATATTTTCTAGATATCCAAAACACAATACGGCAAAATTGAAACTATGAACCTGTACTTATGAAATTATTTTAGCTTTGTCACTTGCAGATTTACAAATACATTTACTCGCCATATAGCGGTCGAGGTTGGTTTTAATAAAATTTTCATTAATTTTCTGAACAATTAACGCAAAAAACAAATTAGTATTAAAATTTTAATTTTCAACAAAAATATTGAAATTTCTGTATAGAATTAAATCTTTTTTTCGATCATTTTTGCATTAAAAGTAATGCATCATGTGATTACATTTTCAAGCATATCTTTTGAAATTTATGAAAAAAAAAGAAATAAATCGGTAGTGATACATTAAGTATCAACGAAGATTTCATGTAAAATCACCTCAAATAAAATTCAGTATCGATTACTTTAATTTTGATGTATGACTTCACGTTAAGTAAATCTGCATTAAAGTTAAAGTTTTTTGCAACAGGGCAGAGTGCTACAGTCTTGTTGCTTCTCTAAACTTGGATAAATGTAGCAGTAGCAGTAGCCTTAATGCGACCAAATAATAAGAACACTGGAGTGTCGGTGACGAATGCAGGACATCCATCAAGGTAATGCAGGGACGTTTTACTTGCCTCGCGCGATCGGTTCTCGCTATAGGCGCATATTATAACGTCTTCGAGCTATAGTACATTAGGTTTACATGATGTATCGATGATTCGCCGTTGAAGCAATTCTTTTTCGTATGGTAAAATCGTTTCTAACAGTGATTTTATGAGCTCGGGAGTAAATGCTCGAATTCATTCGCGGAATACCGATACTCTGTGTTTGAAGAATGCAAGAATAACCACTATACTCGCGGCGCGGTCGGCGCGTCGGCCCCGCTTGCGTATTGATTGGTTTTTTGCGCGAACATGAGATAATTATATAGATATATATGCGCTTGAGCGCGCAAGGCACGCGTTTTTCATTGTCCACGATGCATATTTATGATTATTTAGCCGAGGGTAATTAAGAAATACAGCTTCGGCGCGCCAAGTACAATTGCCGCGTGCAGTCGCTCCGCCACGAGTGCTCCAACGTCCATGCGCATAAGTATATTCTTGCTCGCGCGCCAACATTCGTATACATTAGCGATCGAATGAAAGTGTGTACGGACAAGCTGTTTTTGGGCGTGTTCTAAAATGTATATTAAGGGGAAGAGAGGCACGAGCTCCGGTGAAGACGCGCATCCACGGGGACAGCACGTGGACCGAGCCGTGCGTATACAAGGCTGAATATCACAATGCGCAGTTTGTGTGTACTCACCGGGTATACACCGGAGGGAGCGAGAAAGGAAGAGAGAGAGAGAGAGAGAGAGAGAGAAGGCGAATGCTGAAGAGTGAGCAAGCGAGAGCAAAACAAGTCTAACTGCATTAACAAAGCTAGCTAAAAATACAATGACATAACTGTATCCTATACTCTCTGGTTAGTCGGAGTGTATACAAGTCGACGCTGAGCGAGAGTGCAGCTCTCGTGCTATACGACAGCTCGCTCGAGCTTGAGCCGCGCGAGCGAGCCAGATAGAGGTGCGTACCGAAAAATGCCTACGTGGTCCGTGTGCGGCATAGCGGCATCTTCATAAGCACATGCACTCTTCTATATGTACTCCGGAGTGTTCCTTGCCAAAATAAGACTGAAACTCGCTGTTCCCGCGGCCTACGCACTTTTCTTCTAAACCTTTGCGAGTTTGGCTCGTACTTTTTCCTTATTCGAACGTGCTGTTGAATGGTCAAAAACTGAATGCATTAAATGATTTTTGCCAACCACAAAAAATAATTCGACAGCCTCGAAGAATATTTAAATATACTGCCTAATACTACATAATATGATACTGATGAGCCAATATTTAGACGACATCGACATGTAATTATTGTGATCGACGCTAGGTGTCGAGTGCACGAATAATGTAAACACGCAAGAGAAATAGGCAAGTTTGTTGCACAAAAAAAAAATTAACAACTACAAATATTATTTTCAAAGTAACGATTTAATTTTTTAATAGAAAATTACTGAGACTACAGAGCTAAAATTTGAACTTAATTTCTTTAAGGAATATTTGCAAAATTAACAAGAAACTGTTATTAAAAAAAATCGGAAATTACAAATAATAACTAAATAACACAAATACGGTAAAATTCGTTTTTGTGGATATTTTATTCAATCAGAGCAACTTTAATTAAAAATTACCTGGTTGCATCTAGACCAAATCATGTAGTCAGCGTATGCACAAAAATATAAATGTATCACCAACATTTGATGGGATTTTAAGAAACATAAATTATAAAGGGGCTTCTAACTTATACGTAATAAATGTTTCATTTAACACAAAACCTACTCCAGAAAGAAACAAAAGTAAACAAATAATGAATGCAACCCAATCCATAAATTACACTTAATATAAAACACGTAATACAGAAAAATTCAAAGTTCGCAGCTGAGTCACATAAATGAAGGAAATAATCCAGTATAAACCACGAGTGATTTTGATAATAAATTTTTCCAAGTGAAATTTAATCAAACATAACCACGCACGGGGTGAAAACAATGAAAAAAAAAGATAGATGAGCGAGCCCGTTATAAAGTTAGCTTGTACACACCACACCCATGCAGTGCATATAAAGCGGAGTCAAGCGTGCAGCTACGGGATGACAATAACAATACTAGGAGAGCGTGGCATATTTGACCTCTGGCCTCGGATTTTTCTGAGCTTCACTATATGCATGCAGACTCTCTCTCTCTCTCTTGGTTTATCGTTACATCATCGGCCCATGAGAATCAAACCCGGAACAAAGTCGCCTGGCCTGATGGGCTCTCTTTCTCTCTCTCTTTCCATTTTGGCTTTGCCCCTCTACTCCAGTTTTGCATTCGCTACCGTTATAAAGTCACTCTCGACCGTGCCTCTGTCATCCTTCTCATCTGACTGTATTCGATGCGTATACTTTTCGTTCATTTCGTTCAAAGATCTTCCCGTAATTTATCATTTTTATATTTACGTGGACGTTTACAATAAATATTAAGAATGTGGTTGAAATTACCCTTAATTAAAATTCTTAGCCCTTGAAAACTTCAAAAGCGAGAAAAAAAATTTATCGAGGCGACACAATTTTCCCCTGTGAGAAGCAATTTTTCAATATAAGAACAGAGTAACATGTCAATGGCGATCGGGCAAACGTCCTTATGTGCATCACTGATGAATTATGGTACACGTGAAATTCGAGGGACGAGACATTCGATCAGATGCCGAGGACCGCGAGATGTTAACCTTGAATGGTATTTGTTACGTGTGTGTGTGTAAGTGTGTGTGTGTGTGTGTGTGTGTGTGAAGGGTTCACATGTATTATACTCAGCAACACGTTGGGCGCGAGAGGAAGAACGACTGCATAGGGCTTAAAATTGTACAAGCTTCATCCCGCGCACGCTTGTCCGTTTGCTCTCTCGTGATCTTGATCAATTATTTTATTCACATTTGAATTCGTGACGAAGATGGCCTAATTCGATGTGCGTCCGGCACTTCGCAATGACAGAACTATACGGACGCGACAGTTATGGTTCAAGTGACTTCACGTAGAGGCGCTATCCCCGCGTGCACGTCGTGGTCGCGCGCACGGCTCTGAAGAAGATATAATAAGCCGGGTAGCGCTCGGAGCGCTGCTGCTGCTGCTGCTGCTGCTGCTGCTCGAGACTCGGTCGATCGTGATGACGAACTTCATATTTTAAAAGTCATATGCGCGCGGCGTCGTGGTGGCGCAAAATTAGACCGCGACTTACTCGCGGTAGAGGGACGATTACAAATTATAGCAGCGTCAACGAGGCAGCGGTCCTCGCTCTGGCAGGCCTCCGCGTGTATTATAGTATTCTATTCGTGTAATCAGAGCCGCGGCTCGTCAAAGCTGCAAAGGGACGTCCCCCGCCTGATCTCGCACAAATTAACTGTTTAGTCTTAATCCGCGAGCTATCGGTAATGACCATCGAAATGCTGAGATGGAAAGTTTTCGTGGTAATAATAATATAGCCCTCGCTGGCACAGAAATATTTAATTCTTCGCTTCGACCGCAAAATAAGAAGGTATATATGATTACTTTGGCATGTGCCCGTAATGAGCTGCGCGCATTCTCAATGTTGCGGTGCATCCCGACAATCGTGATACATACACGTTAAAAAAGAACACATGCACAACGTATGCATATACCAGGTATGCTACGCGAAGATGTGTGTAGCTACAGCCGAGTTAACACACAGCATGCGATGCTTCACTTGACACGTTTGAGTCTTTGTCGAAAATGGTATCTATCTGTGTTATTGCTACCACTGCAGCAGAGCGGCTCTGCGTTCTCTCGCTCTTGCTTTTCTGGCGCATTAAGACAAGCAAGCAACGGTACACACAATCAGCCTCCTTTACTCCTCGCACACCAAGTGCGCGGCCAAGGCTGTTCCTGCCGTTCGCTCGCTCGCTGCTGTTATATACTACTACTACTACTACTACTACTGCTACTTCGGCTCTTTTTCTCGCGACTTTCTTATGAACTCAACACGCATACATCATTAATCAGAGCCACGAGCTTTGCGTTTAGAATATAGTGCCACTCAACTTCCCGTGAGCTGTGCTATATCGTGTGGCGCTCAGCGAGAGATGCTGCTTATTAGCTTGTCCAGAATGCACCGCTTATTTGACTGCAGCCATCCTATCGTATGGCGCACGCGGGGCCCATAGCAGCAGCGTATTTAGACGTTCTCGCTTCGAATTTTTAGTTGACTCGTATGCTGTATACCTACACGTGGACTCTCGTAACAGTGCAACCTTGAGGCACTGCATCGACCCTTATTCGCGCTTCTTTAAATGTTGTCCTACATTCGTGTAGTTCTCCCATGCTCTTGCGTGCTATTGAGACTCGATTGTGTAGTTTTATTATCGTGCTCCAATGTATCTTGTACTTTTGTTTTAAAATTAGATCGTTTTCAATGTAAAATTACTTTATCCCAAGACTAAAAAAAATTTCTAATAATAGTTCAAAGGGGGATTTATTTATTTTTCAAAAATTCATTTCCGTTTTATTATACATTTTACTATTGATTATTTATTGACCATACTAACATTGATTCGCAACAAAGAATGGAGTGCATCAAAGTTCATTTTAGTTTAAAGACGTTAAAAAATATTTTCAATCAGTTGAATATAATAATTCTTCTCATACACGATGGTGGAAGTACTTACAATAATGACTTATTTCTTTTGCAAGCATGTATAAATACAAAACACGTGCACAAGATGTTTGAATAAAATAATGACAATATCAGATACAAACAGAGAAAGGGAAAAAGCAGAAAAAGGTCAATGAAACATAATGGCTGAGCATGACGTTGAAAGCCTGCTGGCCCGCTAGCGAATGACATAATCACGCTGGATTACGTTGAGGTCGACGACGCCGTGTCTCCAAGTTGCTTACTTGTAAGCAGCCGCAAATGTCACGGTCTCGACTATTATACGTTAACACGGAACTATATAGTTCAGCTAGCTTGAAAATAGAATAAATCAAAGAAAGTGCTGCATCCGAGCCAAGTTCATCACGAGTATTTACGAAATTTAGTTTTTTTTTTTGCACAGTAATTAAAAACAATTCAAAATTAATTGGTGGGTTTAGAAATAAAACGAATTGTCCTATACTTGTTCCTTTATGAATAATATTGTTGAAATTTTTCATAATAGAACAAGAGCGATACCGATTTTTACTCGATTTTTTAAAAGAATTTTTGAAGAGAGAAATAACATTTTATAAAACATTACTACTATTAATAATAGGAGAAAAGGGCAGATCCGTTTTCCTTTTTTTAAATGTTTACAATGCAATTGTAACTAATCAATTAAGTCTTTATACGCGTAAAATATTTTACGATAATATAAATTATGAACTGCTTATACAGCATGAGGCTGTATAAGAATCGACGAAGAAGTCGTAGACTTTTTTCTTTTCCTACATTCATAAAGATCGTGTTTGCATCCTCTCGAACGTGCTCTGCCCTTCTCAAAGATACATGCCACGCAGTATGTATACAAACACTGTACACAAGCGAGCGTACACACTCTCACACATAAGCACACCGAGAGATCGTTCGGAACTAGGAAGTTATTTGCCGACTTTTTTCACGCACACTCACCACCACCGCCACTATTGCTGCAGCTCACGATGGAATGTCAAAATTGAACTTGATTTACTCCTCGCGTATATACGTTGTACACACGGTTGTGTACGTAGGCTATACGTTACACTATAGGATAACGTTATTCTGCACGAAAAAACTTACATAAGCGAGAAACCATCTGCATACAATATAGATATATATATATATATATACGTATGCATCTGCGTATATTACGTATACGCTTGAGTTAAGTTTGTTTCTTTTTATTTGTAACGTACTCAAACTCGAACTGCACGGAATCTTACTGCACAGAATCATTATTATCGTCCAAAGAAAAGCTAAAAGAAAAAGATATGGACGGAAAAAGTTATAGTATATGCATGTATGAACCTACTGTGTAAAATGTAAGTATGTATACATATTCCTCCTGTAAGTCATGGAAAACTACGTGCTACATAATTTGACAGCGGCTACAAGCAGCCGATTATTATAATGAGCTCTATCATTTTCTATATAGTCGTTTTTAAATAGAGCCAGAATATTTCCGATGAGAGGGCGATCCGAGCCGAGGCACGGAGCACCGCGCGTTCCCCTTTTAGCGAGTACCAGAAATGTGTCATAAATCCTGCGTTGCTTCGCGAGCGCTAATTAGTCAATTTTACCTCTCCGTGCTCTCTTCGGACTATTATATGCCTACACACGCAAATACGCCGAGTTTTACAGTAAAAATATGAAAATCACACGCTGCGCGCTTCTTTGCATGCTGGCGACAAACAAAGGTGTTTATGTGCCTGAAAATGTTTTTCTCAGTTCCTGCCAAGCCAAGATTCAAAATTACACCTATCTCACGCACTCGAGGAAAATAATTGAAACGAACCTGAACTTGGATGGGTGTGAACTTTGATTTTGATTAAAATTTAGATGGTAAGTCATGTCTTTGATTTATTATATTTATTAAATCTTTTACTTATTTTTTAGAACACTTGACATTTATTTCTAGAGTTACAGTTTCAAGATATTTTTTTACATCAGAATGTTTTCTTACAGATATCACACGATATAATTAATTATTCTTTGTGCCGAATCGCTATGGATCGTTAAATTAAATTTTCTTGATTATCATTTTCAACAAATTTCACGCAAGTACAAAAAGTATTTTTCCGGAGTCCGGAGGGTAAAATGCGGTTGAGCCTGTCCATAGACTGTCACACTAATATTCTAGCATAATAAGAAGTGGTGTGATGGTCAATTGACATGATCTCTCCCTATGAAGAGTCAGAAATTATGTTTTTTTGCTCCGTTTAACCCGTTTCGGGCCAAACGGACGAAATTTTAGTTATTTTTTCACTCGCTGTAAACTCTGTGAAAAAATTATGTGAGAAATGTCAGAATAGTCATAACCGACGTAAAATTTTATGAACTTTTCGAATCTGGCGTCAGAATTGTAAAAAAAGTTGATGTGTAAAAGTTATGAACAATTAAACAATAAAAAACACGATTTTTTTAAAAAAAAATTTGATTTGATCCGAATTTTCGAGTCGAAACAGACTTGCTCTATAGGTCTAACACGTTTTTTTTTTGCGTCCATGGGGTGTAGTCCAATAGTTACGATATCGAAATTTAACATGGCGGACACGAAAATGGCGCTTCGTAGAAAAAAACCGTATATGAATGTAGTCAATTTTTTTATATGTCAACCAAGCGCCTAGGAACAAAACGTTATAGAGAAAATGTTGAATTTCGATATTGTAACTATTGGACTTTTAAGTCTACACCCCATGGACGCAAAAAAAACGTGTTAGACCTATAGAGCAAGTCTGTTTCGACTCGAAAATTCGGATCAAATCAAATTTTTTTTCAAAAAAATCGTGTTTTTTATTGTTTAATTGTTCATAACTTTTACACATCAACTTTTTTGACAATTCTGACGCCGGATTCGAAAAGTAGCTGATCGGCCACCCATGAGCCTTGAATACCGAAAATCGGTGTGCAAAGCTACGTGGCGCCAAACTATAGGTTTGGCGCTGACGTTAAGCTCCGAAGACGACATTCGCAAACGTAGCGGCGCGTAATGCAGTGTCGACTGACTTTGCGTTCGGTTGTTGCCTAGCAACGCCTTGTTATTTTTAATTTGTTTCTTTTTCTCTTTACCTTAGATTATTCATTGTGCTTTCAGAGAGACACGAGGCAACAAGTAATAAAATATTTACAATCTAAATCGTCTTATTAATTTATTTAGCTAAAGCGAATACAGCGTGTGTACATAAAATATAAATATTTCACATCAAAAGATAGTACAGAAAATTATACGAATTCGAAAACGATATTGATGAATAAAAACAATCAATTGAAGCAAATAGGAGTCACAACTCACTCCAACCCTAGTTATACCCTAAGCAATAACGCAAAAAATTACATAAAATAATATAAAGTATCTGTACCAAAAATTTAAACAAAGAAAATTTGTGAAATGCACTAATATTTTCCTCCCGAAACAGAGAAAAACTGTACATGTCACGATAAAACGACGTGAAAGCTTGCACAAGCACAACTTCTATTATATCTTCATACTTTATGATATTTTATGAATAAAATTGCATCTTCATCGACACTAACAAAATATTAAAATTGAATATTGAAAAAAACAATATTACCAGGGAATACTAAGTTTCTGCATTTGTATAAAAAAATCATAATATTACGACAACATGTATATTTCTTACATAAAAAATTCTGTTGATTTGCATTTTAAAACACATTTAATGATACTCTTAAAAACATATTATGGAAGAAACGCATAATTTTATGATGACGCGTATTTGTCTGCTCGCATACAGTCAAAGTGTTTTTATAAACAAGCTATCCTTTACATGCTTACAGATCCATCAGAATTTGTAAGCGATGCTGATTTTTCTATTAAACACGGATGACATATAAACTACTTGAAGCAGATGATAAAAATTTTGCTGATTTTATTAAAAAATTACTGGGAAAACTGTGCTGGTTACGTCAATGCTCAATGCGACATGCTTTAGTTTTAGCTTGACTTTCTTTGAGTTAACATCGCGGTACGTTCGCCTAAATACCGTTACAAAAATTTTCAAATTAATCGTTTGAGCACACATTGACCATACCGAAAAAAAGTGAGATTCCTAGTTTACGATCATTAATTATTTTTCTGTTTCAATAAGTGTGCATGGCCTTGCGAGGTCTGATTGTCCCTGTGATCGCAAATTTAATTGTTCATCTATCAGCATCAAACGTGGGCGTAGTATATTGTTGTACTTCGGCTGCTGCGAGCTCAACCTCTATTGCAATCGTAGCTGATAGCACCTCTTTACCTTACTGTTTCTTGTTGACGAAGTTAACTTGGGTATGAGGTTAGGCTCGCAGCATGCCCTGCTTTGTACTGAAAGATAAACAGTTTTCGTCTGCAACAACAAACGCCATTTACCCTTGCAGAATCATGTGCACTTTTTGAAACAGAAAAACAACGATTATAAAATTAAAAAGTAAAAAGGTGCGCGTGGTTTCAACTCGTAATTTTCAGTTGTGCTTTAAGCAACCGTGATTTTAAGGGTTTGCTGAAAATACAGCATTTTTTTATCAGTGTGTAAGTGTAATCGAGGTTATTTTAAAGTTTATCGAGTGAATTTCATCCCTGCTTTATTAAATTTACCAGTGACGTTGTTGAGATTAAATTATAATTATCAACAGTGAGTGCGAGGACGATCGAACATCTCTATAAAGTATAGAAAATAACGCCTTTGTGAAGACACTAGTTTCTGATAAGGAACTGGCTGAAAAAATAATAATATGGTCCGTCACGAAACACGAAAAGAACCAATTGGTAAAAATATGGATTGTCATCTTGCTAATGGTAAGTACCAACTTTAACTTTTTTTAAATTTAGATACTCTTAAATAAATGAAGAGTATGTTATTTATAAAGAATTACATCTTCCAGGTCTTAATAAACTGAAAATTAATATGAAAAAAGAAAATTGCAAAGTCCAAGTCGTTGAATGTGATCCAAAATCTAATGATATAACTCACACAAATTGTGGGTCATTGATAAACCGTAAAAATCAGTCCACAATTGGTTATACAAATGGCAAGCTGGAATTTTTCGGTGTGTTAAATAAATTTTTTCTCAACCGTGTCAAGTTATAATTATATTATATTAAACAAATTTAATTGCAGAAAGCGATGAAGACGTTCTTTTCAAAAATAAAAAGATAGCAATCGTGAAGCCATTTAAACAAGGCCAGTAAGAAGAAAATATGGTCGAAGAATGCATAAAAAATAGTGCTGTTGATAGGAAAAAAATATCTTTTTTTTTAACAAATTCTCATTTTCAAAGGACGATGACGACAAACAAAATCGCTCTGCTCTTGAGAGTGTTCATACAGCACACATCGAGGAAGACGCAAAAAAATATAACGGCCAATATTTGCTAATACGGAAAAAAGTAATAAACTCGCGTGACACAGGACGAGGCTGCGCGAAGAAGTTTTTATTGCGAGGTTTCGCCGATGCGAAGTTGTTATTGTGGCGGTGAGTTGCGATGAATCAGTTAGACACTTTTTCTCCGCTGGCAGCTGCTGCTGCTGCTGTTACTGCCGCAGCGAGAAACAATTTGTCGCTCTTTCGCATTGCACTGCACGGCGTGCGCAGTGACTGACGATCTGCTCTCACTCCGCAGTTGCTCACTCTCAATCTCTCGCGGCCCCGCGCGAACAAGCGCGTGTCGTGTTAATTTATTGAATAGAATTTTATAAGACAGATAGCGAGCTTATAAAACACACTCACCTGCGTCCTCGATGATTTAATAACTTCGTTTCGTTTTGTTATTTATTTCTTTGACTCTCGTATCTCAACTGATTATAGGAATTTTGAGGGTGAGGATATTTAAACATCTACTTGTCACTTTTATTAAACTACTGTAAAATTAACTTATATTTGTTATCATAGAAATTATATTAAATAATTCTTGAAATAGTTGTATTGAAATATTTTTATAAGACGAAAAATGATTAAAATGTAGTGTTATTGAAACTTGAAATTTTTATCAAATAATTTATTTACCCGATACTGAAATTTTATCGTCAACATTACTAGGGAAAATGTACTATCAACATATAAGACTGAGAAAAAAAGGATTGTTAAATTTGCTGGATTTTAGGCCGAGGGAACAATATACATTGTATCCGCTTTAGTTGGTTTCTACAGATCACTGATCATATACCTATGAGAGAAAGAAAGAGAAAGAAAGAGGGAGCGAGAGAGAGAAAGAGGATTCGTGGGAGAATATATCTGATTTCATGGTCGTTCACTGTCACGCTTGAATCGTCGTTCTTCGTGTTTCACGATCGACGTACTAATTGCTTGAGCGCTTATATACGTCGAGCGAGCAATGCGACAACGACATTTACTCCAGTTCAACTTCTCTTCCACCCTTTATGAACATTACTCCCTCTTTATCTCTTTTTTCCGCTGCTGCCGTTGCTGCTCGTTCGCTTAATTAATTCGATGGCCTAACCTGGGACTGTGTTAGATGTCTTACCCCCTTCAGCGCTGCCGCAGCTGCAGAGTCAAGACGTAGTAAGGGCCAATAACGACGGACGCGGAAGCGCACGAAGATCGCATTTTCACATTGTCGTGGAGTCAATCACTGATTTCCAAAACCGTGAGCTCATCGCCAAGAGTTCATTTATGTGGTGATGCGGCGGCGGCGGCGGCTCGAGAGTGCTACACCACGGAAAATCAGTAACAGTACAAGTCGCGCTGCAATACGGCAGACATGCGAGCCGTTGAGGAAATCGCATCAATCTACGATAAGGAGCCGATAAGCAGCGGCAGAAGCAGCTGCAATGGTACACATCTATGTATAAGTGTTGCGAGGAGGAAAAACTCAAGGGTCGGAACTTGAACGTATGTATTATACACGTGTGCGGTAATGATAAGAAGCTGCGAACTTGGCGATGTTGTAATAGCCGGGCTCCGGTGCCGTAAGAGGCAATGGGAGAATCGCCGCGGCGGAATGATTTAACGCGCGATATAAATATTCGAACAGAGCTCGGCGCGCCGCTAACATTTACACCCGCGATTGCATCCAAAAAATTATTATCCGGAACCAGAACGGAGTCATGATCGCGCGCACAAGTACATATATGCGCGCGCGATCGCTTTCTGTTCGACGAGCTTATCGTGTGTAGGCTGTGCGCGCAACGTAACTGCTGCAGAGCTACGTCGATGCGCGGCTCTGTGTATCCTATACGTATATTGCCAAGGCGTACCGCACTACACGCTGCTGCACACGTAAGAAAAGTCAAGCTTTCTTCTCTCTCTCTCTCTCTCTCTCTGGCTCTCTTGGCTCTATCAGACTTGCGCAATTCTTGGGTCGATCACCTGCCGCGCGCGTTCGTTCTGAAGGTCGATCGTATTTTATATCTCATTTCGCGAGCTCTCCCCCCACTGTCTCTCTAATATTTGCGCACTCAAGGGAGAGAGAGAGAACCGTACCTATATATCCTACCGATACACGTATCTCTCTCTCTCTCTCTCTTATAGTACAAAGTTCCCTTTCGCCTTACTCGAACGCGCACGGGGCATTCCGACACGCCGATATTATCCCTGGCACTGCCCATTATGTATGAGATAGACAGTCTACCATCTAATACAGAATCGCATTAAATTTTCAAAACGACTCGAAATTCCTTTCTTGCAATTGCATATTAACCCAGTGACATATAACGTTCGAGACTCGCTCATTGTTCTCTCGGCTCGAATTTGAAATTAAAAAAGCCAATAGTTCTCGGTGATGTCTTATACCAGTGATAAAAATAATTGTGGAAAAAAAATCATGCGTTGAAAATCTAACCGAAGCTTTATTTAACCAAACATACGATTTTCATTATAATATGGAGATTGAAAAAATAACAAACATGTTGTAAGCATCGATGTTGCATAGAACCGCAATAAAAAAACATCTGGTACAATCAAATGAATATCCAAAGCAGCCGAAGAAGAGGAGGCTTTTTTTTTTAAATAAATTTTCATAAATTAAAGAGTTATTGCAGTTACGAGAGAGCAGTGGAATCGAGATCGATATCCGCGTTGTCTGTACCAGCAGATGTTAAATGATTGGTCAAGCATGGCTGAGCACGGGCAACTCTCGACGAGGCGATGTTCTCTCGATGTACGCGCCCCCCGTCCGCGCTTGGAAAATCCATATTTTTTTCTTCCTCCTTCTTTTTCATCGTAATGTTGCGCGTCTTTGTAATGCAATTTCATCGCTGTGACCCGGCCATCGTCTCACGCTTCATTAGACAAAAATCAATCGTTTATGACATGATGATCCAGCAGTAGCAGCGTGATTATTCCCTTTTCCCTTTGGAAAAAAAAGGAAGATGCGGCACTGCTACTGTTATCTATTTAGATGTGTACGTACGTGCACCGTAACGCCGCGCGCAACTTTTTCATTCGCGCGCGTATGTAATGCGGCTGCCCTTCGATCGCGATATACGACCAGTTTAATCTTTTAATTTTAATCGATAGGTATCGACGTTTGTCTAGCTCTACTGGACAGAAACGTTGCGAGGAACGATTAGCCAACTAATAGGTCGTGAAATTAATTCTCTTATTTCTCAGAGTTATATATACACAAGCACACACAAGTACATGAATACCTCAGCGCCGCAATGTTATGAATAGGATTTTGCTTTTTTATTGTTATCTTCATGATTCATCATTTATTGTACCTACGATTCGGCACAGTCCTTCGAATAGCTTCTCATCAATCACAAAGCATAACTGTATAATGTAAATGGCAAGTATCAAGAAGTAATACATGAATAGTCGGTTGGTCGCGCATAATTTTTTTGACAACTCGCCTTCTGCGAATAAAAAATATAACCCTTTTTTTCTCCATATTTGATAAGAAAATTCGAAATAATCATTTCGATGAAATTCATGTCGGCAAATCGGTACAATTTTTTGATATTAACCTGTAGATGTCCAAATGGCCTTTACGTCATAGAGAGCTTCCTCCGCCTCGAAACTGGCATTTCTGTACCAATCCTTCAAAATCCGCGCTGCGATCGGTAGTGTTAAGGCTATGAGAAAAAAAGGGTCGTTTCAATTTTCATATTGATTGACGCGTTATCGGCAACTTACGTATGGGCACGTCATCGTCGCTTCTGAAAACTTCATGCGAGGCATACCTGTGAAAATTGAAATTTCTCGATGAAATGAGATCGACTCCCCGATAGGGGTGAATAGCAATATCTACTTGTTGGGCTGTTGTTGAGGAGCCGGAGAATTCTGGTAGGTATTATGTTTTGGGCAGGTTTTTTCCACCAAAGCTGCATCGACGATATCGTCCATTAATTGTTGATTCATGAATTTCGGTACATGCGCCGGAGCCGGACAATTGGCACATTGACCTGGACATACCCTGCGTACGAACAAAGATATCGATCATCGCAAAAAGCCCCGAAGTGAGCTTGAATAATAGCGAGCCGTGCAAGAAAAAAACTCGAAACTATTACCGCAATCGATGTATTTTAAGGTTATCGTATGTACGTACTTTGGGCACTTGGATGCGTTTTGCGCCGGCATGGTCTATTTCTCAAAGGAGCAGCATATGGGCCAGTAGTTTGTTGAGCGGTGCGCGTGCGAAGAGAATAAACGGACGATTTTCGTTATTTTTTATTGACCGGTAGACTGGTGCTGCGTCTCCATTGTCGTATTATCATATTGCTGCATGCATTTATATATTCGCGCGAGGCAAACGCGGCCTCGTATACACTCCGAGGGTTTTATTTACGAACGCATTCCGAAGAGTCTATGGAGCGTGAAATTGCCTACAATCGTAACAGTCCGTAAGAGCATCACTTCGCGTTTCTGAGAATTTGCAGATCCACGGCCGTGTATACACAGAATTAAGCCTCGTAATTTTGGCGTAAACGAAAAACGATTACACAGGACCGTATACGTAGATTGGTGGCGATCGAAATCGGTTACAGAGCCATACACCGCGTGCGGAAATGAAAAATACATCTTGCTTAAATACATCTGCATGTTATGCGACAAGTTGCAGAAAGCATTGACCTTTATAATCGATCGCTACGTATATTAGACGAGAAAATAAATCCATCGAAGCCACATGACTTCATAGTCGATATCTCCATAGTCGTTTTATATATTCGACGTGTAAGAAAGAACGATCAAAATCGATGGAACGCGTCTGTACCGCACATCTCTTTTTCCCTGCTTCGTTTCCTCCGTCTCTCTCAGTTTTTCCCACTCCTTTGAGCTCGTTCAACATCAGGATTCACCGTGTGCACACATGCCCATATTGCATTATCTGTATATATTGCGACAGAGAAAGTTCAACGTTGTTATTATCGTCGTTCAACATCACGCGCTCTCCGTAAATATATAAGCTTATGGCAAAAAAAAATCGGATTACATCAGTGCTGTATCAGCACAACAATGTTCCGACGTTGTGATACGAAATTTTTTTTTACTCCCGAGTCATGTCCGCGGAGTATTTTATAATCTATACATCTTTGCGTTGCAAGTAAAACCGTTTGTAAGAAGAAAAAAAAGGATGACATTCGCGGAGAGCTTGAAAAAGAACAATTAAAATTTCATGCACTCGGCGAAGTGCCGAGCGCGAACTCGGTCCATCTGCCTTGAAAATCTCCGGTGCGAGAAGCAGGACGACGAGCGATTGTTATAAACTGCGGCTAATTATATGTGCACCCCGTGCGAGGCAGTAGTATACAGAAGAAGACAATTTAAACTTGATAACGCATTTATAACGTCGACCGACTGTTGGCGCGCGCGCCGCACACGGAGTTCGTTACGTAATGTAGGACTGTTCGGCGCTACGGAGAGGAAAAAAAAGTAACGAGAACAGCCGCTAAAATCCCTTACATATTTATGGATAATTTTTTAACTGGCCGCGCGAGCGGAGTTATGCGAAATACATAACGCTGGCTGGCTGGCCTCGCGAGCTGCGCAGGTGCTACTGTATAACGCGAGTGCGCGCAATGTTCAGTTGCAGTCGTAAAATTTAGATGTAGGTCGAGCGCAGGCGCGTCTTTTATGTGAAAACAACGGTGTGCGCGGCTCGCAAAAGACTCCACTGGATCAATTAGTCATGCGAGGGAATTGCATAGTTTATGCTCGCGCCCGTTGCTAATATTCAGCTGTGTATTCCATTGCGGAGTGGATGTACCACTGCACTGGTAGTAGTAGTAGTAGGCCCCCGAACGCGAGTAAACGCGCGCGCGCGGTCAGTGGTATATCAGAGGATAGCTACTGCTGCAGCCACTCCGCGCGAGCGACTAACAGAGAGATGACAGGCGCAGATGGACTCGATAACGCAGCTCGGCCAAGTAGAGTCGCTCTCTCGAGACTACGTTATAATAACGTTTATGATTGCCGAATCGTTTCTCGCGCGCGCGACCGTGTGAGTCCGCGCGACCAAAGAGCCGAGTGTCAACTCGCGCGCGGCTTACGTACGATGCGTGCGCCATTTTTCGCACGATCTTTGTAAAAATTTGTAATCGATTCGACCCACTTTTTCCACTTGGATATTCGCTCTTTCTTATTCATGCGCAGGATCGACCATTATATGGTGACCCAGCATCTCGGAAATTTCATAAGATTCTCGACTAACTGTCTCGTATTCGAGAGCTCGCTCGTATTATCATTTTTAACTGTGCCTCTTCCCAGCGGCAGTTAGCTAAAACCTGGAAAAATTGGCTTGAATTCATTTTTAAATCATAATAAAAGTTGTTTTCTATTGGACTCGTCCACGGAGTAATTGACCTTAAGTTTAACACTATGAGCGCGACAAGCTTTTACACGCGCAAGCGTTATCGTTGTAATGTAGTCCTATTGTCGGATAGTACTGCACCTGAATGTCTGGAGTGGAACTCCTTTTGCTCGGTGATACCGCAAAGGTAACATTTACGTCTGACTTAGATTAAATGATCTTTTGGCTTTCTACCCTTAGATTTTATATTTCTTTAATTTACATTGTTATTCGTGAGGAAATATGCCTGCGAAAAAAATGCGCAACATTTTTTGGCTGGGTAGTGGCAAACGAAAAATTTACATGCAAGGACCATTGGAACAGGACTACCAAAATTGTAATGATTTTTCAACATTTTACGCACTTATAATTTTCCACGTTTTCTTAATGATTATTTTTTGACTTTGGGTGAAGCTCAGAATTTGTTAAATAATCGTGCACTGGATGTTCTTGGAGTTTGATGCGCTTTTGGTACGATACAGATAAGGAAACATTTTATGATCCAAACGTTCTCGTCTCGTAAACAAATGTGATTCCTTCTCGCTGGGTTTTAAAAAACTTTGTACGTCGATTTTTGCCTATCCTTGAAATTTTAATGGGTTCTCTTCGAGTACACGGGTTAAGGAACTTTTCTAATTCCGACTTATTTTCGACATCAACTATCTCCATAATTTTTTCCCTTGTCCAAAGACGCATTTTGTGTAAAACTTCCAAAATTTTTTTATCTTAACTGCATAACCATCTTTTTGCTAGCGAAGAAAGTCGTGGCAAGCCGTAAGCAATTTTATTTCCCCTTGTGATAATTTACGCAGCTCTACCGTGGACTTATACAAATATTTTGACTTTGACACTAACAGATTTACAGATATATAGGTATTCGCCATCTAGCGGTGAAGTCTTCGAGTAATATTATCAAATTTAAAGTGGTTCAAAACTGGATCACCGCACTAAATATTGGTAACATAATATTTAAAAAAATTGCCAACTAGTTTTTGCGAATTTATTTCCGATTTCAAAAATCCAAGAAATTAAAATTTCAAACTATATAAAAATCTGCAGGGACAATAATATGTTCTTGTGATGTCTCTCACACTCTGGCGAAACATTTAAGTAAATTAAGTTTAGTTTCATACATATGTAACCAAATTTACGATTTTACCTTACGGTCGACTCTGCAAAATAAGCATCGCGAATTGATTGGCGATAGAGATAAGCTGTGCTGATTACAGAAGATAATGTCATGGATCAAATTAAGTGAACTCGATATTATAAATTTTATGCACCGCGTCGACACATGTATAACATATAATATAGCGTGTATGAGGTCGTGATCAACTTTTTTTTAGATACACTATATTCTTTTAGCAGTCAATGCGATGTGTGCCTGCGACGACACGTTGGTGTATTTAACAACATTTTCGTGCAGTTTAGAGCTTGCTGCGCACCTATATATGAGCCGCGCGTGTATGAGTGTGTGTGTGTGTGTGTGTGTTGTGCGAGAGACACGCTGATTCTATAGAATTTATAACGGCGACTGCGCGTACTGACCAAAAACACGAGGCTTGTAAAGCCGCTTGTTTCGTGCACACATCGGTGGCACGAGCACAGCTCCACGCGCGAGGCCGCAGTTGACCGCTAAGTATGGCCTTTTCGGAGGGAATTTTTTCTCCGTCTCTCTGGTTCTCTAGCCTTGCTAGTCCGCATGATCGTCTGCGAGGGCAACACACATTTCTTCGCCACACGAGCTTCGATAATTGCAGCAAATTGCTCGCATGCCATTGGCGCACATATATAAGCACACAAGTTTATTATAACGAGCCCGACGCAAATTTATCAGAATTCATGCGGTGGCATTCGACCGGTCCGATTAGGTATTTTGGATTTTGAATATTCTCGCGTATCCCTACAACCCGGTGGCGCTCCGCTGTCCCTCTCGCAAGCGCGCGTAGAAAATTAATAATTTGGCACGAGTAACCGTATTTGTTTGGCGAAAGATATGTCCAAGATAAATACGCTTGCGAGGCGCGCGCAAGCACAGATGAGTAAGAAGAATGTTTGTGCCAGCTTGTGTGTGTATATGCACATGGCACACCGCGAGAGTGCAGCACCCAGAGAGTACCCGCGAGAGAGAGAGAGAGAAAGAGAAGACACGAAAATGCATAATGACTTGTAAAAAAAGTTCCCACGTATTATGACGCTAATGCGCGTGCTCGCTCGCGCGCTGGTGATTATAATCTGGCAGACTCAAAACTTTACGAGATGCGCGAACTCATAGATCTTCTCGGCTCTAGGCACTTTCAGCACATTCATCCTGTATCTGCGCATTATGGTTCCTCTCGTATATATAGTGTATATATATGCGTGCAATTATCATTATCCGGAAGTTCGTTTGTGCACATTTATTTCTCACAAATGTAAATTATCCGCAGCGGTAGGCGTGTGCGCGCAACTACGCGAGATCATCAAAATTAACGCGTATAATGCAAGCGCGCCGGTGGCATTATCAGGCTCGATTGATCTGTAACGGCGTCGTGCCAGCGCCACCGACGCCGCGAACAGCGACGATTACAAATATATGCGCTTCGGAGCATCGCATGCATATTCACGCTCCAGCCGTTGTGGTGGGATTGGAAAATAATGCCGTATATATTGAAAAATATTGAAAAATAAAAATTAAATCGAAATCTACCGAAGAGCTAGAGAGATCGGACGATGATCCCCGCGACGACGAGTTTCATAACGTACATAAATTTTGTTTGACGGAACTATAAACGTAATGGCTGTATCGTACTTGACATAACAGCTGCACCGGTTTAAGCCTCTTATGCATGTGTGTTTGTGCGCGCATACGTGATGTGAGCGATGTGCCGTTGTTGCCTCCTGCTTCAACGCGGAATAAAAACACAGGTACATTTATATTCTCGAATATAATCTTGTCATTGGAGCGATGCTGTAAACAAAAGAACATTGTAGCTAAATGAAAAGTAGAGAAATATGCGCGAGCGAGTATAAGTATATAATACGTATGGACAAGAAGATGCGCGCACGCGGCGCTTATAAATAGACAGAAAGCCAAGTTAAGTATCAGACGTAAACGTAACGTTATCTTTCGAAACCATCAGTTTTGCGCGAATCGAAAAAACAAACGGAAAAGGTATATTGATCAAGTTCTTTTCTCTCTCTCTCTCTCCATTTCTCTCTTTCCATGCCCAAGCAACGTGGATTTTGCTATACTCGTATCTGTGTGTATAGTGGTCGTTTTTTCCGTAATTGTTTTCCGGATTCGCTGCTGCTGCTGCTGCTGCTGCTGCCTTCGAATTCTTATACAGTTGGAATCTGCCGAGGCTGTGCTGCACGCGCAGATAAAACGGATTTGTTTCTTCCATGATTGTAGACAAGCCACGATTCGTCGTCGTCCGTTATTCACATTCGCTTTTGCATTCGCAGAGAGAGAGAGAGAGAGAGAGAGAGAGAGAGAGAGAGAGAGAGAGAGAGAAGTTGGCTGGTTGACTGCAGTAGTTGCAGTTGCTGCAAGCGCGCGCGCGGCGATGTACATATAAAGCATGTCTATATGTGTACACACACTCACACACATATATATGTGTAAGCGGGCGACCTCTTGCCAGTAGCCAGGAAACCTGCAACCGAGATTTCGTATATATGCTCGAAAACGACCAGTCACTTGTTCAAAAAAAGAGAGGCAACAGTGCGACCGAGGGAGGATAGCCTTGCGCGCGCGTTAAAGCCTTTCTATATATCTCTCTCTTTCTCTCGGTGTCTCTTCTCCGTCTCGACGAGTGGCCGTACCGAGGGCTGCCGCAAACACCGCCACCGCGCTGACTCGGCAGCTCTCTCGACTGAACCGAAAAATCAATATTGTCCATCTTGATTGTTTTTCCGTAAATTAGCTGTGACCGATCGATCGACGAAGCGCGCGCCTAGCCTGAGTTATATATGCTTACGAGCTTGCAGCAGCCGCGCAACAGGCCAGGGGATTTGTAAAGCGATAAGAGAGCCGCGAGCGAGCTCGGCGTGTGCTCGCGCGGATACATCTGTGAATCGGCTCCGCGCGCTCGTGTCAGGAAAGCCACAACAATTCGTGAGTGGGACCGCTCCTCGTCGTCCAATGCGCTGTACTCCACTGTTGCTGCTGCTTTCCTCGGAAAGTCTGTAAAAGATCGGCAATAAAGTCGTAACGGAATATGAAATAAAAACGCGTGCACTGCAGATCAAGTGTAAAAAGTAGCCGCGCTCGCAACGAGCTGTATATACGTTTCAGCTGCTGCCCTTTGTAGACGAGAGACAGCAGCGGCGAGCGAACTTTCGCTGGATGTGCACTGGCCGGCGCGCGAGAAGGATGCACCCGACTGACTGCCAAAGCCACGGCATGTATCGAACTTCCGCGAATATAAAAATTGAGTAAGTAACAGTATATTTACTCGGCGATACAACAGACACAACATCGACACCGAAATAGTGCCTGGCTGGCTGGAAGAAGCTCGTACGTACGCGAATACCTGAGCATATGTCTACACAGGAGCGGGTGTACGCGTATACCTATAGCTGTATAGCCGCAAAGAGCTTGCCGAATGCACGCGAGCGTGGATAAAAATGCACCCGTCGATGCGCCGCATATATGCGCAGGTACACTCGGACGAGTCGAGCGTTAGGTACCTACCTTGCGTTGTGCGGAGAAAAAAAAATGCCGGTAATCGTTCGGAGCAGCTCCGGGGGCTATTACTCCATCTACGCGCGTAGTTTTGCCCATGCACTGCAGTGCGCGGCTCTCTCCGTGTTCTCTCTCTCTCTCTAACGCTTGTATGTGTGTGTGTACCCATGTGCTCGTGCGGATAAATTCTCCAGTTATATCGGGGAAACCGGCCAAGGAAGAGGATTAAAATACTTTCCAAATCAATCTCGCTTCCTCGTAAAACGCCGCGCTGCGCTGCCATAGTGTTTCAGTCATACGTGCGCAACAGCTTGCAGTATATATATATGCACAAACACTCGCAACGCACGCATCGCTCGACGCAATGCGCCTCTGCCGCGAGGAACAATGCGGAAACGAGCGAGGCCGCGAGTCGAGCGCCGCACTCCGCCGGACTTTTATTTGTTTCGTTATCTATGCAACGCAGCTTCGGACTGCCCAGCTTAACACCTTGTGCGCTCGGGATCTTTGCCTTTCTACTGGATATTTTCTGCGAAATCAGACTCGCCTCGTCAAAGCTTCATTCGTACTCGGCAATATATGTCGTGCTGATTTAATTAAGAGTATCCGTCGAGCTCGCGCCGATCGAGGATCTTTTAGATTTATGAGAACCGTGAATACTATGTATTTACACGGTGTTTACAAAGATAAACAATTGACGCTCGGATTTTTGCTCGGATCGCGCGCACGAGTATAAGCGACAGTGTACCGATGGCATGGCCCATTTTAGAGTATTCAAACACGTCCTTTTTATTTGCGGCTAACTGTGCAAAAGCCTATAGCGCGCGCGCGAGCGATAACAACTTGGCCACGATCGCCACGTCGGAGAATTGTTTGCTCAGATACCTCGATTAGATCGCCTATCTAAATAGGTCCCATCAATACCCTGATTCGATCGTTCTTTTTTTTTTATTTTCCACTCAAGTAGCCGTCCGACACAGCTTCTTCGCTAAGAGATCGGATCCAGCTATCGAATTAACCGCTGTTGATCATGTACATTTTCGTCTCGACCTTTTTTTTTTCAATAAAGAAACGAGCGAGCTGCAGATGTACGTAATTGAAATATGACCACTAAATGATTAAAAGCAATGGTAAAAATTATGAGCAGGAGAAGTCAGCAATAAATACACACACGGTGAAATTGTATGATATAATTTGACTAGCCCTAAGAAAAGCAACATCTCTTCTAGTACATATATGGCTTAAGGTAATTTTTGTCTGTGTGGGAGGTAAAGCAAACGTATATTATACGTTGTTATTATTACTAGGAAGAGAGAGAAGAAAATGAAATGAAGTAAAGAATGGCCATTCCACTTGATTTTCAATTTCACTCGGTGCGCGGAAGTCGAGGCGAAACCTTTAAAGACTGCATAGTGTGCGAGTGTGCAGCGTGCAGGGCCATGAGCCGCCGAGCAAATGAGTCAAGGCACAGCGCGCGCGCGACGTTTTAACATCTCCCGTGCTGCTATAGCCATGCAGCTGCGCAAAAGCCAAAGGAAACTACGTCTCCGCTGCTGTGAAATGCAAACCAAAACATTTTCACGCTTAGCCGAGCTCGTGTACAGCAGGCATTGCTCCAGCTCGCGCGCGCCTCTACGTGCGCATTAGCACCGGCTAAGCTGCAATTATATGTACCGCGCGCAGTCGAGTCAATCCGAGATCGTCACCGCAATTCAACCTTAAATTTTGCACGGCTGAGCGAGAGAGAGAGAGAGAGATCAACCCTTGGCTCTCGCATAGCTGAGCGCTCGCAGTAATGGCTCTGAAAAGGAGAATTATTTCGTTAACTTATATGGCGCATGCATGTATGATATAGGCATAAACGCGTGAGACGTGATTTATTCTACGAGAAAATATATTGTACAAGTTAATAAAAGCTCGGCTAATGAATGTATCGAGTTCGTTACATGCGAACGCGTCTCGAGCCGCGTCAAGCTCGCGAGTCGAGTCGCGCCAATCGAGGCACTGCACTTTGTTTCGAATGAGATAATTTAATGGCTTTATGATGCTTGCGCGGGCCTGCGTGTATCACTTTGTGTGCCAGTAAAACGAACATATACACACGGCTTGTCAGCGAGGATACAATCATAATTACAACGCAGATGCGTGTACACACAGATATCGTGTGCTGCATGTGCTTGCGTATATGCCACGAGTCATCGAAATCAAATGCATAATTAAAATTTTGCGTGAGCGTACACGTATGTGTATATACTTGGCAAAAGTACCGTATATCGCGCAAGCGACATGTGCGTGAATAGAAATGGAAAGAGTATCGATCCGAAGTATTTGCGGCGATGTCTTCTCCTCGAGAGCCCGAGCAAGAGACAGTATGTACGTGGGTATATATCTATCTGTATGCGTGTTGTTGCCCGCGAGTCTTCTATGCATAGAAATATACGCACGGGGCAAGTGTGAGTATAAGGGAACATGTTAGTTTATTAGTAAAGTTAATCTCTCTCTCTCTCTCTCTCTCCGTGTGCTGCACTTATGGGAGAATCGTGCGGAAAACTGCGCATAAACCGATGCTGACGAAGCAGCTTCACGTGTGTGTGTGTGTAGTATACGTACACACCATGACATCATCAGTCGTAAGGCCTGTAACACCGAGCAGACACAATGTTGCGCGTCAAGGATAGGCCCCCTACATCAATTAAACACTTAAAAATTTACTCCTCTCGCTCCTCCCACTCGCCAAGGGCACTCGCGGATCAGGAAGTGCATCAGCGCTAAACGCGCGCGCGCACACACACGAGCTTGAATAAATAACTTTGCTCTCGTGCACGCGCGCGCGCCTGCGACTCTATATAACACACGTGAAAACATAAACCCATAACAACTACCAACACGTGTAGGTGTTATATGCGCTCGTTACAAGAGTGAAAAAAAAACACCCAAAGCCCTTTTCTTTAACGGACAATGAGAATGAGTTTTCTGAGGCTCGCGGAACAAGCTGTCAAAGCTCGCATTATGAGAAAAATCGAATGTTTTTGAATTACGGAACGAGCGAGCACGATTCGTGTGAAAATGTGGACGCGGTGAGTTCGCGACGTCCGACATTTATTGCTCCAGAAAAAATCGTCTCTAAGAAAATTCAATTTTTCTTCTTGAGCTAATTTTTCTTTTATCGATTCTATAAATTGTACACAAGGGATGCAAAATAGAGTTTTATAGACCCTTTAGCATAGTGATCGTGTGTATAAGTATCGAACTTTGATTGTTTATATTCATAGGGAGACTAGCCACATGGATTTTGGGAATTTTCACGGCGGGCCATTATGAATTCGGCCGCTTCGAACAAAACTTTTGAGCCCTGTTGGTTAAAATAATGGGAGGTCGAGAGTTCGCGAAAATTGGCCGTTGATATAGCGTATAGTGGCAAAAATGTAAAATTTGCATTTTACACGATTATACGGCTAACATCAATTGAAAATGATTTTTATACAAAAAACTGTAATTTAGAAAAAAATTACTCAAGTTTGAAAGATTCCCATAAAAGGACCTCTGTTCGTCTATGATTACGCCTCGGGAACGTTACTCTGACGACCTTGAAATGGCTCTCAAGTATGAAGAAGTACGTTTTCGAGCCTATCATAGAGCTTCCACTATGAGGAAGCCAAAATATAATTTCAAGTGAATCTGTCAAAATTCATTTTCAAGAGAACTCGCTACCTATTGAAAGAAGTTTCACTCAAACAAAAGTTGTTTAATATTTGAATGATTTCGTCAATATGTAATTGTTACTGCTATTGTAACATGCTACTATACATGAACTATGAGTAATGTAACATGCTACTACATAATAAAATTGCAGAAAAACTTTACGGTGGTTTATCTGTGTAACATAAAAATTTGAACGTACTGAAACGCTTCCTTGTTAGGAACGTGACATTTATTTTGGAATTTGCACGAAATGGAGTTGGCAATAAATGTCAGTCGTAAATAGTATTAAAACAAGTGCCAGATTAATCGAGGGTCCATTAAAATAATTATGCTTAAATAGCAATGAATAAAAGATGGCAACGCGCGCGTAAGCAAGGTATCCGAGCATATTACGCGAATAATGAATACACATCATGACAGGAGCAGTAGAAAAATGATTTAATGAGTCGTGGCCGTGCCTCGCTCGCTCGCTATAGCTCGGCTCAATGATGAGGATGCGGGAAGAGCGGAGAGAGTTAACTGTACCAAGTAGTAAAAGTGCGAACGCGCAGCGTTAAATTGCATCACTGTAGCCGAGCTGCGCAGCTCACCAAAGGAGTACTGTGTGCCAACGACTTATAAGAAAGAAGGAGGAAGAAAGACGAAACGATACTTTTAACGCCGCTGCATGCGTGACTCTTAAGAAAAGAAGGACATGGTATGTATATTATTATATCCCATGAAGCAGAGAGAGAGAGAGAGAGTCCTTTTTGCGATCTCGCTGCGATGCCGATATGATAAAAAATCCGAGGCCTGGGTAGATTCCACTTCGCATCTTGCGCCGCGCTCCCTCGATACAGCCGATCCGGCCGGCTCGTCCAAGAAGAAAGCGCCAATCATGCAACGACGACAAACAAACAAAAAAATAAGTACAATATTAATAACTCATACGTACGCGGCCACTAAAGCTAATCTTTTTTTTTTCTACCCGCATGCGCATGCTAATAAAAATAGCTCGCGCCGCAGCTATTCACCGAGAGACACGCATAGACGATTTTTTTTGTTCTGAAATATCGCGCGCATGTTTCGTTTTACATTTTATTAATGTTGGCGCTGTGTTTACATAAATATGACTGGTAAACACAAGTACTATGGGTTCTTTTAGCTCGCAGATAGAAAGAGGAGCTACAACAGCGCAGCGTGTGAATCTCTGCGCCATCTCACTTACTGTTCTAGCTCATCGTTGTTCCCTTTTAAAGTACGCTCTTACCTTGCTCTCCTATCTTGCTTTCTCCCTTCCTCTCGTTCTCTCTCTCTTTCTGTGTCGAGTTCCTTGGCGCTCGTCTATCTTCTAGGCTCTCTCATTTCTTTGCAGCCATTATCTTTGCTCTTTTTCAAGGCAGCTTAGAACTCCAGTAAGAGAGCTCTGTGCTCTGCAGGCGCTTTTGTGTATAAGATTCTTATTTTTTTTTGCTCGTCTTCTTTCGCTGTTCGAGCTGCTGCCGGTAATGCACTCCTTCGACTACTCGTGGTGTAACTTCGATAATCTGACTGACCAGAGTCCTTAACTAAACGTGTGTCACATTCTAGACATTCGGATGATTCCACTATCGATAGCTACAACGCATTTATGTTCAATTTAATTGTCGATCGGTTATTATATCAATACGCGTTAAAAATATAATATGTCTATGAGATAACATAATAGCGCATTTCATAATGAGTTTTTTCATCAAAGGCATCTTCATATTTCAAATAGACAGAAAAACAAGTACCAACTTTTGTTTGGAATTTTTTTTCAGCATTATGAGATGAAATCGCAATCGACGATGTTTCCGTAAAAATAAAAGGTACTCGCATTGTATCAACAGATTTTTTTCTAAGCGAAACTGCTTCATCATTACTTGCAAATATGATTAAATGAATTTTCTCATGAACAGTAAAATTTAAATAGCAGTTAAGTCATCGGATTAACTTGCAAAATTGTGTAAGATCGATTCACGGATCCTCGAGCTGCTTTTATACACAGTGGCTGCAGTGTAAAAATGCTCTTTTTTATTTAAAAAGGCGATGAGGTTGACTCCAGATTGAATGAAAACTTCATGCTTAACAACTTCATTGAATGTCATGGGAGACAAGTGCAAACATTGGTTACAGTATAATTATCGGTGGCACCCGAGGTAAGGAGGGAGAGCGGGAGAGAATGTATTAGGTACAGGAAAACCACGATGTACTGCTTTAATATATATCCTTTTAATTTGAAGCATGAAAGTTCACAATGAGCATTTTTTTTCTTATAATATTTAGCATCAAATCAAAATACAATCGAAATAAAGGTAGGAGTCTGAAGCTCAAACTATAGAGTTTCGTAGAAATGGTTATAAAATTTAATTTTTCATTTTGTTTACATTATATTACAATTTCTTGTTCTTATTAAGAGACTATACCCTATGTATTGATTTTAAATTCAAAGCTTTTTTAATAGATTTTAATATAATTGATAACATTTCATTTTTGCCAAGCCATTTTGCTTATTTTTTTACCCTTTTGTTTTAAAAATGACTGTAGAGAATATAATATAAAAATGGCTTAGCTTTACTCCGCTTAGTTGTAATTCGTTAATATACTACATTTATATGAGATTTGAGGTGTTATTCTTGTCCAAAAGATTAATGACAAATCTAACGTTCGAAGTACTTGGTACTTATATGGCTGTCTTAACATGAGCTTTTAGGGTATTCTTACGGCTAAATGTCTTGTAACAAACCTCAAATTCGAAAGAATTGTTCCGATCTTGTACTAAATTTACATGTTTATTGAGGTTACTTCTGAATCTAAATAATTTATTACATAAATCTCACATTCAAAGGGGGTTTGCTGCGATCGTGTATTGCATTCATGTGAGTTTTCAGGGAACTTTTTCGTCCAAATGATTTTTGACAAATCTTACAATCGAAGGGTTTGCTCCGATTATGTATTGCATTTATGTGCCTTTCGAGATCCGGTTTTAGTCCAAATGATTTGTGACAAATGTCACATTCAAAGGGTTTGCTCCGATTATGAACTACATACATGTGCCGTTTGAGGTGATGTTTTAAACCAAATGATTTGTGACAAATCGTACATTCAAATGGTTTGTTCCGAATATTTTTTTTTTTTTTTTTTTTTTTTTTTTTTTTTTTTTTTTTTTTTTTTTTTTTTTTTTTTTTTTTTTTTTTTTTTTTTTTTTTTTTTTTTTTTTTTTTTTTTTTTTTTTTTTTTTTTTTTTTTTTTTTTTTTTTTTTTTTTTTTTTTTTTTTTTTTTTTTTTTTTTTTTTTTTTTTTTTTTTTTTTTTTTTTTTTTTTTTTTTTTTTTTTTTTTTTTTTTTTTTTTTTTTTTTTTTTTTTTTTTTTTTTTTTTTTTTTTTTTTTTTTTTTAATTTTTTTATTTAGGGACCTTTGGGTATAACCCTATCTGGCCCCACTGGCAATTTACAACTTATAGAATTATTATAGACATATTTACAAAGTACAGTATAGATTGGATATTTACAAGTTACACTAGCTTGCGTTTATGTTGCGACATACTGATTATCAGTATGGGTATTTAGTCCGCTGGCACAGCACGGACACATCACACCAAGACAGGGCCCGCACCCACCCCGGGCAGAGGCAGGCAGGCGCCCGAGAGCGCGAGAGCCGACGCAACAGCGAGACAAGAGGAGGCGGGGCAAAGATCTCTTTAGGGAAGAGTAAGTGTGAGTGAGAGGGAAGAAGGGATTGGAGTAAGGCCCTCCAGAGAGCAGCGCTCCAGCCATTCTGATTTTTCAGTTGATAGCAGATGATTTGAAAGTGTGTAATGAAAGTTTGGTTGAGGGTGCATGAGATTAAA